>NC_138056.1:51880112-52567612 GCF_964194185.1 Rhinolophus hipposideros
TTTCGGACACTGATAAATATATTGGGAACAGACAGGGTCATGTTAAAAACAAAAGTATGTGGAGTGACTACACACAGGGAAAAAATGTTCAGTTTCTCTAGTAATCAAAGAAATACAAATTAGAACAAAAAATAAAATACAACTATCCCTAAAGTAGCAACCTTTCTTTTCACCATGCTTTGGAGCCAGTCATTTAAACGTAGTTATTTAGCGCCTACTACATACCAGCTACAATGTCAGGCATACGGGATAAACAAAATGGACAGGATCTTGCTTCAGGGAATCTACTTTCTAGCTGTGTGACCTTGGGGAAGTTATTTAACATCTCTGAACTTTGTCGTGACAATTACAAAGTTTCTTCACCTAATCTAACACTTCTGATTCACCCACCCAGCTCTGAATTTCAGCAAGGTAGAGAGCATTAGAGCCGAGCATTAAGTGTGGAAACCCAAACTCCAAGAGGTGAAGTTCCTTGCCCCAGGTCACAGAGCTAGAGTTCTAGATCATGCTTTCTGCAGAGGCAGGGATGTTGGAGGGGCTCCGAAAAGAGGCTGGTCAGGGGACCACTTCAGGTGACACAGATGCTGGTGGAAGGTAAGAAGAGAGGGCCAAGTGGGGCCAAGACTGCAAGCAGGGCAGATTCAGAAACGCTCTGCAGGGTGGTCCCCACCTGAGCCCTTCCTCCTATGTGCTCCTCAATCGAAGATGTGCCTGCTGACCCCGTCTGCATTCAGCAATTACAGAGAGTGCGCTTTCCATTTATTTGATAGATGATAAGAAAAGCACGAGGTGGCAGCTGGCCTGTTTATTATCTGCTCCTACCAAGCACTCTGGAGTGATGGGCAGACGAGTAGTGAAGCAGGGGTTGCTGAGGACATCCCAAAGCAATTCACTGTCCACACACTCCACAACCACAGGCCCAGTGAATTGTGCTAACGTTGAATACACATTGTGTCCAGAACAGAACAGAAATAAAAAGGAATTTCTCTGAGTAGGATTCAGAACTCTTATGGGAGAGCAGTGTCAAACGACCAGAAAAGGAGCCTACTCAGTGGTCTGATTGGAGGTCGGAACCTGGACAAAAGCTCACCAGAAGGCCCAGTGAGGTGTGGAGGGTGGAGTGTGAAGAGCTCTTGGCCCATGTTTCTCCTTTATTTAGCACCATCCATGGCGTTGCATTGCCAACACGGTGAAATTCCAGACACATAGAACACGGCACTTCATGACTTGGTTCCTGCCTTCCCAGAAACCACCCTTCTCTCTAACCTTGCCGGGTATTTGTAGTTCCCCACATGTGCAAAGCAGTATCAAACCTTAGTACGTGCACAGTCTCTCTGTTTGGATTATCCCCTTCCCTAACCCTCACCTTAAAAATTCTGAGCCCACGTCAGCTCTTCCAAAAGCTTCCTCTGAGACACTATTCCTTTGGTTTACCTTTACCTGCACAGCAACTTATTTATTTGTCTCTCTCCACCACTAGAGACTGGACTGTTTCTGATCTAATTCTGCATCCTGAGTCGAGCATGAAGACTGAGGCATAGAAAATACTCATCTATCCCACAAATATTTATGGGACAGATGGAAGGTTGGATGGCTGGTTGGATGGGTAAAATAAGTGCTTTATAAAGCTCACCTGTAATTGTATGGAAGACGATCAGCAGAGAGGCTGGTGCAATAGTTTAGATTATGGCAGAGGCAGGGAGATGGGAAGGATGCAGAGTATTCGAGCTATTTGGTAGATGGACTGGTTAGAACCTGGTAAAGCTCATGGAGGGGAGAGGCTGCGAGAGCATAGGAGGCTGATGACCAGATTCCAGATGGAGCAGAACATGATGCATTGAGGCAAGATACGGACTCAGGTGTATATTCATATCGGGGTGGGGGGGTGAGTGGGGAAACTATATGGCGAGTCCAGTTTTATCGGCGAGGAAGCAGGCCTGTGGACTAGCAGAACTCCAGCACAGGCACACCTTGCTTTATTGCACTTCACTTTTTTGGCCTTCATAGGTATTGCATTTTCTTTACAAATTGAAGGCAAGACCCTCCACCAGCAAAAAGATTACAACTTGCTTTACTGTGATACTCGCTTGATCACGGTTGTCTGGAACCAAGCCTGCAATAGCTCTGAGGTATGCCTGTATCTATGATTTACCTGCCTCCAGGTAGCCCTTTATGAACTTCCAGTGGGCAGGCCTTGGTTAAGATGGCCCGGAGATAAGATTTATGTGATTAGAGCAAACAGAAGGGCCTTCTGATTCAGCACAGGGTCTGGGGTCCTTCCAATGAGCAGGAAGGATGGGGCTCTTTCAATATGGCTGCATTGAAGAGTCTGACAGCCTTGAACTCACTGCCCTCACGGCTTTGCCCAAGGGGGAGCACGCAGTTACCTCTGCAAGGAGATGGATCCTAAGGAAGGCTGCCTAATGCAATGCAAGGAGTGCAGATTCTGGAGGCAGGCGGATCTGGGTTTGAATCCCCAGGCCGCTACGTATTAGCCAAGCAGACTCAGGTAACTCCCATTACTCCTGAGAGCCTCATTTCCTCGTGTAAACAATGAGGGCAATAATCCCCCCTTTCGATTGTAAAGATCAATGTAGAGAAGCTTTCACATACTTGGCACTTTCTTTCCTTTGATCTTCTTTCCCTCTAGACACCTCATTCATCCTCTGACCAACCAGGAGAAAATCGCCATAAAGATGCCTGGCAAGTACTTCTAGGGTACTTGTTTTATGCTGGACATGGTGAAAGCCAGAGAGAATCTAAGAGAGGGTTTGGCCCTCTGTGGACGTAAACGAAACACTGAAATGCTATGAACACGCCATTTCCTGTAGAGGTGTGCATACCTGTGTCAGTTCATCCTTCCTGGCTGAGTGGCCTCGGGCAATTCACTGCCGGGCTCCCAGTTCAGTTTCTTCATTGGTTCAAATTGGGCCTGTTAACCTATGAACCCAGGGCTGTCCTCAGGCTGGGATGAGATCTCTTCTGGGAACGCCAGTGGCAAGTGCTGAGGAAGTGTCCAGTGTTCCTCTCCTTCACCTCTGCAGAGAGCAGCTTTCCTGGGCATTCCCACAGGCTCCCCTCTGCTTTCTCATTTGAATGCCTAATGGGTTTCACCCTCTTAAGTGACACCTGCTGGAAATGTAATTGTGCACGTAATTGCTACGTGGGAATGGAGGCAGCTTTACTTCCCTATGCTGGTGCTTTCCTTAGGAAAAGAAACAAGGCACACGTGAAGCCTTTCCTGTATCCTTGCCGATGGAGCTCCTTGTGGGCTTTTTTTCTGGGATGCAGGGCACCTGGCCCAGAGGATGGGCAAGGCAAGAAGGAAACACCTGCTGAAGCATGCAGATTTCCATCTGGCACTGGGTTCAGGGAAGCCACAGGGCCTTCTGATGATACTAAAAGGAGAAGACGGAAGAACCCAGTAGAAGTTTGACAACCACTATAATTAAATTCCATAAGGCAGCGGGGCCCCCCCACCCCCGCCCCGTAGGAAGTGAGAGGTATGGGAGTGAGATCTGAGATGGGGCCCCTGCTCTCCTCCACAGTCGTGGGTCCTGACACATGGTAGGCACTCAAGATAGGGAAGTGGAGATCTTAATAATCACACAATGGTAAGAGTTAGCATTCTTGCTAATAATCTTCTTAATGAAGCACCAAGTGGAACTCAGGGCAGGAACATTTAGAAAAGCAGAGAGAAGGGAACAGAAATGTGAATCGGGATGGGAGAAACAGGCCTAGGCGCCAGCCTCTATATAGATACAAATACATAAATATATGAAGATAAGTACATATATGCACACACATATATATACCAAGCTTATCATGTTCAAAAATTGATCATTGGCCTGTGGTGCTGTGGAAACTACAGGTGTACCTCAGAGATACTGCAGATTTGGGTCCAGACCACCGCAATAAAGTGAGTCATAATCTCTCTGCTGATGCAGGGCCTTGCCTTCAATTTGGGGAAAAACTACATTTGGGAAGCACAGTAAAATGAGGTATGTCTGTATTCTTTTTCCCTATTACTAACACTGCTCCCTCAGGGCCCAATCCCTACTCTCTCTTTTAGCTTTAAGAGATTTAGCTGCAGCTTCTGGATGAGAATGAGGACGTTCATCTCATTTTTGTTTGTTTGTTTTTTAGCTGAACTTGCTTGCTTGTTTAGACCAAGTCCTTTGACCCCTCATGCCTGAGGTTGAGACTCTTCCCCCTCTACATTCAGGCCAGATACAGGAGGCAGCTGCTGCCACCCCGTAAACCATGAGCTAGTCTTCTGAAACTGTCTGTACTTCTGTTTTGGGGTGACTTGCCTCCTGTATGGGGTTTGTGGTCCTGCCTCAGGCAGCACTCATTCTGGGGATGTTAAGTCAGGGCTCTAATGCTGCCACAATATCTGCCTTACCTGATACCATTAAGGAACAACGGTTATGTGATAAATAATAACAAAACACATGGGGTTGCAAATCTCTACATCTCAGTCCTGTAGCACAAATAATAAGGGGGAGACGCGCATCTTCATTTGTGGAAATCTTTCAGGAGCCTTTTAGAGGCATTCCTGCCCTCTAATCTAAGTCTCCTGAATATAATCTAAACTTTCCCTAAGGGCTCAGATTATGCACAACTATTCTTTTACTCAGCTCTATCACTTCGATGCCCTTCGTGACCACAACCTCCGTAGGGACCTTTGCTCCTAAATGAAATGGCATTTTGTGCCTTTAACGTTTCTGTGCTTACTCTTTCTCATGCTGCGGTGTCCTCCCTGACTGTCAGCACTCACTTTGTGTTCACCTTGTCACACTTGTCATTCACCTGTCGGACAGCGAGTGAGTCCTCAGGACACAACTCTGTAACAGGACTTAGCTCACCGCACTGTAAGTATCTGGCCTCATCTCTGGCACACACCACCAACTGGTTCTCTCCGCACCCACGTCCATCCCCGTCCAGAGTGCCTTTCTGTTCATAGAGGCTGGACAGATAGAAACAATACACTGACTCCCTTGCAGCTAGACCCAGGTTTTACTGAACAAATGCACCCACGAGATAATAGAGGGCAATGTGGTCACAGGACATGGTAGGTGTGCTCAGGTGAATCAAGGCTCCCCACATGCAGTGGCCAAAGTGTTTATCTGGACAGTTGCAGTGCAAGTTCTACTGTCTATTCTCAAGTTTTGATTCCAAAGGAGTGGGGGTAAAGGGGATACCATTACAATAAGACTATGCAGTGTTAGATACTTCTCTGATTCTGGGTCATTCAAGCTTGGGTCCCTGGAATTCCTGGAAAGTTTGCAAGCCACCTAATATCTCATACTACATCCTTTTTTGTGAAAGCTAGTCAGTGTAGATTCTGTCATCTGAAACTAAGAAGCTTGATCTGTCCACTCAAAAACTGTAAGCTCCTTAAGAGCGGGTATTCTCATATGTCTTCATCTCCCCTTGGCCCAAATTATACTCTGTGTCTGTAAGACCTCCACTGATTGCATGACTAAGATAAGGGGGGTGGACAGACAGACACCCCCAGAGGCTCCAACCACCACTGCTGGGATGCATTGCTGCTCTTCTGCTAATGCTTGGGAAATCAGATCATCTATCATATTAGGTCTTGTGTAAAGTGCGAATAAACAAATAGGTGGTGATGGGGGTTGAGAAGATTTCTTATAGAAAAGCGAAAAGACCATAATGCATGCACCAGTTGAAATGCTTTTGTCGCCGCAGAGGCTTTTTTATGTTTCCTGCCCGGCTGACTCTCTGCCATGTTCCAAATAGCTGAGGGACCTCAAGATAATCAAAGTTCTCTAACCATACATACTTAGTAACTCCTTTTAGACCCCTTCCTGTCCAGATGTACAAAGAGAATAGCAAAGGGAAATAAATCCAACACTTCCTTGCTACGCCCACTAAACCGCTAAATCTCAGCAGTTCTGAATCATCAAACCTTGTATTTCTCATTAACTGCCCCTCATATGCAGCATTTTCAATTAAGCTGGGAGCACTGCTATACTAATTATGTTATGATATTAGTCCCTGCAGATTAATATGCAGCTAACAGTTTGGGAGTGCTGTCTGGTATGTATTCCTCTATCTACTTGAAAATAAACATTTCTTTGCAAGTCGTCCTTGAGATGGAGACTCCAAGGAACGGAAAGGCAGTACTCTGCAGAGACAGCACTGGTTGCACCAGAATCTGATCCCATTAAGGCACAGAAAAACATCACAGGACCTTCTGGGTGGGGGGCACATTCTTTCCTCTGTCTCCCCACAAAGCCCTGTGCTCAGAGTAGGTGCTCAGTGAATACTTTCCCATCCGGCCAGCCTTGAAATGTCCTACTAAGAAAACCACAACAGAAACTCTGCAGAATGTCTGCTTTTTATCAAAAAATACGGCTCTGTTCCATAAAAAATACGATCAATGAAGGGAAAGGAAGTTATATTTGCTGCTGCATATTATGAGGCAGACTTTTCCAAATATGTTGGTTCATTAACATGGCCAAGTACCCCGTGAGGCAAATGTTATCATCCTCATTGTACAGATGAGAAAACTGAGGTCCAGGCAGTTCACTCAGAGAGTATGGGATCAACTTGGGACGTGGCAGACGTGGATGCATTGTCCCCAGAGCCCGTGCTCTGCCCAGTACACGTGGCCTCCACTAACTCTCCTATGATGGTGCACTGCAAGGACTGGGTATTACGGAGCAAATTAAGACACATATCTCCGTGCTCAAAAAGGGCGAAGGACGTAACAGTCATTGAATAATAACAATCCCAAGAATTACCCTAATCATCCACATTTACTCAGCACTTACTACACACAGGGCACTCTGCCGAATGCTTTGCACATTTCATCCTCACCCTCGCCACGTGGGCTAGGCATCATTCTCCCTGACCCAGGAATGAGGCAAGTGAGGCCCAGGTGCTCAGGTATAAAGATACGAAGGGCCAAGCCCAGAGAGTGGGCACCATCCCACATATTCTGGCACCACAATGACTGATGCTAGCCCCATCTCACAATGACACTCAATCTCTTTGCTGGAAAGCGGCAATACTAGACCTGAGTGACTGCAAAGCAAAGGTTAGGACATGATATGCAAATGGAAATACTGAGAGGACGCTAAGGAGAGTCGGGGCTACAGGACATCAGAGAGGTGAGAAATTCCCACGGGATGCGGTGGCGGGGAGGGCTTCGGGAAGGTGGTGGACCAGATGGGTGCAGAGAGGAGACCCGGCACCACGAGTAATGGGCGATCGCTACCACATTAGCTGTGCTCACATGCTGTGCTCCAGAAGTAGGCTGCGAGATACATAGGGACAGGGATGTCTTACCACATATTTTATCCCCCACAGTGACAGGAACTCCAAAAGCCATAGGGAAGCCTTCGATATCTAAATCTAGTACTTTTTAGCAGATTTACTGGAACTAGTACTTTTTAGCAGAATGACTTTGGGTAAGTCGCTTCAGAGTTCTCCAGGCCTGTTTCTTCCTTTATAAAGGTAAGAACAACAGTGATCAAATGGGCAGAGGTATTTAACCTCATGCCATCAACTGCCAAAGGCTCTACAACACAAGGCACTAGGGAAAGCAGAAAATGATGGCGGTTAAGTTCTCTGGAGCCAGACTGCCTGAGTTCCAATCCTGGGTAAGGCACTTTCTGTGACTGTCCTTGTCTTGGTTTCCTCATCTTTAACATGGGGGTGATAATAGCATCTGCCTCAAAGGGTTGTTTTTAGGATGAAGGGGGCTCCTGCATGTAGGAGTTAACATCGTGTCCACTGGGCACAGGAAATGCTTCATCTGAGTCATCATTAGCAGGGTTGGAAGGACTGATTTAGATATCCAAGAAGTAATAATAGGATTGGTGGATATTCAGCACTTCTATGACATGGAATTTACCATAACTTTGGCCAGGAAACTTACAAGTCCACCCCTTACTTGTAAGTGTTCTAAGCAAGAATGTGGTAAGAATGTGTACACCTGAAATTAACACAAGATGGTATTGAATGTCCACTGTAATTGAAAAATTAAAAAGGGGAGAAAACGTGAAGGGGACTAAGAGGTCCAAATTTCCAGGTATAAAACAAATGAGTCATGGGACGTAATGTACAGCATAGGGAATATAGTCAATAATACTGGGATATCATAGTACAGTGTCAGATGGTTGCTGGACTTACCATGGTGATCACTTCTTTAGGTATATAGATGTTGAATAACTACGGTATACACCTGAAACTAATATCATATTATATGCTAACTATATTTTTAATAAAAATCTTTAAAGAGAAAAAAAGAAATGTGGAAGGCCCCTGGTAACCACTGCTGGCCAATCAAACCCATCAGCGGACAGGTCCCCCAGAAAACCTGCCTAGGCCTTCGACCACTTCCTGTGCTAAATTCCTATGGAAACCGAGATTCAGAGAGATGAGGTAACTCATCCACAGTCATGCAACTAAAACCAGCATTGAAATACAGGCCATCTGATCCCAAAGCTTATCCACTGGGCAAACATGGGAATCATCTGTGCCTTGATAACTTGGAAAGTTTCAGCAGTAAATCCATCAGAACCTAGGGCCTTTACGAAATACGTCACTCCATTAAAAACTTTCTCAATGTACCCTTTGCATATGACCTTTTTAAAGTTTTTCTATTTTTTTTCTTGAGTCAGTGTCAGTAATTGACATCTTCCCAGAAAACAGCCTATCTTACGGAGAGTTTCAAACTTGTTAGAGTACAATAGTGCGATGTATTGTTACCATTTTGAATCGTACCAGTTGCTTTATTTTTTTCTTATATATAAGTTCTCCTCATTTTAACATTGGATGTTTTCCAGTGCTATATCTATTTTGCAGCATATAGTACAATAAGAACTTCACACACACACACACACACACACACACACACCACTGTTTTTCAATGCTGGCCACGGTCAAAGCTGCCTGGCTTGAAAATAAGTCAGAATGTGTCTTTGAGAAAGAACTCTTTGGGCAAGGAAAAACACCATAATGAGCCTGTTTGGATCTGAAAGGGGTGGCCTCCTGGGTTTAGACAAAGAAAAGTTACATTTTTCTGTGTAAGAAAGCAGTGAATGAATCTGACAGCAGACTATTGGAAGAGGGGTCCTGGGGGGACCCAAAGGGGGATGACAGGGCCAGGCACCAAGGTAGCAAACAGGAAAAGGTTGGCCAGGGAGACCATGGAGAGCCCTGAGCATGTGGCAGCCTAGCCTGTAGGTCGTGGCCTGATGGTTTACTTTTGACATGACGAGAACTGGTCACTCACAGTTGGAGGAGATCCCAGTGAGATTAGGCCCTGAAACCATACGATCTTAAGCAGGCAGAAGGAAGACTGAGTTTTTTACACTCTAAAATGAAGCTCGATAAGAATTGACAAGGTCATTGTGGGGATTACAGGAGGCCATGCTTGGTAGAAGCCTAGCACGGAGCCTGCTCATTGCAGACCATCCCTAAATGCTATGTATAGTTATGTAGAGAGGCAGACCCACGGAGACAAGCATATATGCGTGTGAGTGAGTGTGTACGGCTGGGTAGGGGAATGTCGGCAGGGTTAAGGATGAAATGTCCAACCACAAGTCTTCCAAGAATCCTTGCAGGTTCAGGGAGTCTAAAATCAATCCCCACTCAGCACTGAGCTAATGAAAACAACAGCCAATGGGTGGCGGACCTCTGGAGTCATTCCTGAAAGGCAGTAAGTAGAACCTGGAACTGTGAAACAATCCCCCGGTTGGCTCATCTGTGACCTAGGATTTTCACGGCCCCATCAATGGCCTAGCCCATGAGGTGGCCCTTCCAAATTTCATTTCTGATCCTTGCCTTTGGGCCCCATCTCAATTAAGATCAGTTAGAAGTCAATTTCACAGTGGTTGGTTTTATAAGATTCCCGAAAAATGATAAGTTGGAAATAGGCAATCACTTCTTCGGGGGAGCAGAGGCTTTCCTCAACAGAGCTTCAGATACTTTATTTTTTTATTTGGATTTGATTTTAATTTGGTCAATAATGTTTGTTTAATTTTTTATCTGATTCCCAAAACAATCTATGTGCAGGAGGCAAAAAAAGCTGTCATAACCCTCACCAGACCTCAAACTAATGGTGATTTTTCTCTTCATCTGCTGCTGTGAGACTTAAATAAATACATTTCCCAAAGCTGATGTGCAATCATTTCCAAATGTAGAAAACAAAAACAAAACAACCAGAAAGGTGGAAAAAAAAGGAGAAAAATCATCCATAGTCCTACCACCCAGAGACAACCACTGTTAATAGTTATTTTTGTGTGCGTTTTTCCTTTCTGTAAGTTTTCTCTAATTGTTTTACATGGCTGACATCACACTGTGTGTCTGATTTTATATCCTGCCTTTTGCATTTAATGGTATGCCATAAGCATTTCTGCATGTCATTAAAAGCTCAGTAAATATCATTTTTAACGGCTACAAAATATTCCATTGTAGTATCGATGAACCATAATTTACCTACCAATTCCCTAGAGTGGAGCATTTAGTGGTTTCCAATTTTTCACTGTTATAAATAAAGCTGCAGGGAACACCCATGTGTATAAATTTTTGTCTATGTTTCAAATTATTTTCTTAGGACAGATTCCCAGAAGTAGCATTACCGGGTCAAACGCGATAGGATTTTTGAGGTTCTTCCATCTTAGTGCCAAACTGCTTTTCTGACCAGCAGTCCCCATATCCCCTCCTCTGGCCAGCCTGTGTGAGGGCCCCTCAATGCATATAGGCAGCTCTGTCTCGTGCATGCTTTAATCCCTCCACCCACACCCTGGGAAGGAAGGGAAATCGCCACTTGTCTGAGGCCTGGGGTCTGGGGAGGGCTTTGATTCCTCTGACTCCCCGGTGGTGGCTCCAGGAAGGGTCACTGGCCTTTCATTCCTCCCCTGTCCCCTTCCCTTGTGTCTGGCTTCATCTCCTTTCATCTGGGGCAGTGAGGGGGTTCTGTGTGCTCCTTGTTCCCATCAAGGACTGTGACACAGTAGGAGGCAGGGGGTGGGGGAGGTATCTGTGATTCTGGGGTAATTTTTAGCACTTCTTGGCAATTTACCAGACTCAAGGTATCTTGGTTTCTCCTTTTTTAAAGTACCACCACGTGCATGAGAAAGCTTTGTGGCCTAAGTCTAATGTTGCTGTGCTCAAATGCATCCTCACACTGTGGATTTTGGGGTCTGTTTTGGATAGCCCTGCAGAAACTCTCTCCCTGATTTGTGTGATAGAGGTCACTGGACATGCCCTGAGCAGAGGGCAGCGCTGAATTTAAAGAAAAATCAAAGCACTTCAAAGGGGAGACTGTGTAAGCTTTTCCACAAGCAGAATCTGAGAGGTCTAACCAAGCACTGTAGGGGATATTTAATCATAACAAAAACAGAAACACAAGAGGAGGGAGAGGGCTGCAAGAACAGAGCTGCTGGCACCAGGGAGGCAGAATGTCAGCAGAGCGGGAGGTTATGTGCTCACAGGGTGAGGCAGGAAGAAAGGTTCTGAGTGTCTCCCGGGGAGCCAGGGCGATGGGAGGCATTCTCAGAGACGTGGGCCAACCAGGAGAGTGAAGGCTTGGAAAGGTCATGTGTTCAGCCATGGTCACACAGCTGGTAGGAGGCAGAGTGAGAATTCAACTCAGGACCAGCTCGGGTGGAATCCAATGGTGTCCTACAGCAGTGTTTCTCAAACTGTTAATGTGCATGAGATTCAAATAAAGCTCTTGTAAAAATGCAGATTCTGATGCCCCAGGTACGTGGAGGAGATGGAGAGTCTGCATTTCCAACAAGCTCCCAAAGGATGAGGATGATGCTGGGTACCACACGTGCAGTAACAAGGCCCCATCACTACGGTTCTCAAACTGCTGCAAGCATCAGAGCACCTGGACAGCCCCTTCAAACACAGATTGCTGAGCCTCACCTCCAGAGAGTGTGACTCAGGAGGTGTGGGACGGGGCCTGAGAGTGTATGTTTTATAGAAGTTCAAGGTGAGGCTGCAGCTGCTGGTCTGGATACCCCTCTCTGAGAACCTTGCCCTACACGATAGGTCCTTTGGAAGGGGGTGAGGGGTGGGAGCAGTTCTCAGGCTGTGGACACACACACACACACACACACACACACACACACACACACACACCCCTAATGCCACAGTCAAAAGCTGAGGGCCTCAGGACAAAAGCAACACCTGTTTGCAATCCCACCCCCAACCCCTCCCAAGAACCAGGGCCTACTGTGTTCTCCAGAACACAGCCTGAGAACTGCTCCCCCCACCCCCCTTCCAAAGGACCTATCGTGTAGGGCAAGGTTCTCAGAGAGGGGTATGACAAGTCTCCAAAGCCTTTGTAATTTTCCTCCAGAGCAAGGTGGTGATAAGAAAGGCCAGAGGGTTTCTGGAACAGCTTGTGGACTCATCCATAAAAAAGCCTGGTTTGCAGAACATCAATTATGTTATGTTGTCGAGCAGAGTTTCCTGCTTGTTGGGTCTTGGAGTTTAATAAAAAATATATATTATGACTCAGTCCAAACTTTACAAAAGTCCTTGGGGAATCTGAAGTGAATCATGTTATAAAACAAACAGTCTTCTCTCTCACAAGCCTGTACCAGTAGCAGCCTAACGCTGGGGGTGAGGGAAAGAAAAGACAGGGAAGGAGACTCAGCAAGGAGTGAAATCTTTGCCCAGGCCTTTCTTAAATAATCGGAGACCTCTGAGCTGAAGGAAGGCAGAGACCACAGAGGCTGCCTGGGGAAAAAAAAGCCTTCTTTAATGGTGGCCTGCTGGCTAAAAGCAGAAGGGAGCTTGGGGAAGCAAGCCCTTGGAGGTCACCTCCTCCAGAAAGCCTTCCTTGATCTCTCCAGGTAGAAGTACTGTCAACTCCACGGCCCTTTTTCTTTGCCTCTGAGCACAGAAAACCATTTTCTTATATGTCAGCTGTTTGTGGCCATGACCACTCTCCCGGGGCACTTTTGGGCTGGCAGATCATAGGTACTCATCTGCAGAGACTCCCTGCTGTGAACTTTAGTCCCTGCAGTACAGCAGGAGCCCTGCAACCACTGCACATTTGATGGGCTGACTGATGACTTTATGAAGTTTCTCAGTCTCCATGTCTATCTTCACACACTAAAGAAGGAAACATCATATGTTGTAAGAGCCCAGGTTGAACTAACAAAACCCAAACTAGGAAGCAGTCAGTGGACAAATATCAATGAGGCATTAACTAGCTCCATACACATTCCTTCATGCTGGGTCCTGGCTGGGTGCCTTTCCTGGAGGCAAAGGCTAGCATATGAAGCCCGGCTCCACGACTTACTGACCAGTGGGGGGGGGGGGGGGACTTGGGCACGTCACTTCAGTTCTCTGTGCCCTAGTTTCTTCATGTGGAACCAGAGATAATTATAGAACTGACAACATGGCATGGGTGAGAAGGTTATTCAATGACACATGAAAAACACATAGCATAGTCCTGAAAGAAAGAAGAAATGAAAGAAAGAGAAGGGAAGGAAAGGGAAGGGAAAACAAAGGAAGGGAAAGGAAAAAGGAAAGAATCAAGTCAGTAGAACAGGAGACTCAAAATGAGAGAGAGAGAAAGCAGTGTAAGAGGTTAAGTTCTGATATAGTTTTGGGCCAAAATCCACAGATAAATGCATGGAGAGGGTTAATGAGGTGGCCAGATTAATGGACTACAGTTATAGAGGGCTCAATAAATGTAGGCTATAATTAAAACATCACCAAGCACACAAATGTTAGTTCATTCCGTCTTTATAACCACCGTGTGAGATGTATCTTACTTCTCAGATTTTACAGATGAGGAAACTGGGCCCTCTCTACACAGGACCGGCAGAGCTGACTCCCGATTGCTTAAATGAATGAAAAGACAAGTGGAAAACACTGTGGCATTACCTAGTGAAGTTGAAGATACTAGGCTATGACTTAGCAATTCCATGCCCAACAGATAGGCACAGCCAAAAGATGTGTACAAAAACATCCTTCCCGGCATTGTGTCTCACAGTTAAACATGGGAAACAACCCATATTACCCTCAACAACAGAATGGATCATTTCTGGATACTTGTACAATGGAATATCACACACCAAGAAAAATGAACAAACTGGAACTACACACAATTTGAATGAATCTGAAAAACGGTGTTAAGAGGGTCAGACACAAAAGAATAATTCCCACATGATTCCTTTTATATGAAATATAGAAAACAAAAAAAACTAAGTAATATTGTTTGGGTAGACGCACTTCGATGTCAAAACAATAAAGAAAAGGACGCGTGGGATTCTCTCCGAAGGCAGGGTGGTGGTTACCTGCCTGGTGGGTGGGAAGGGGAGCAAGGGAGGGGTGTGAGTGGGGAAGGGGCTGAGAAGGCTTCGGGAGTATTGTTAGTGTCCTAGTTTGGGCTCCAGGTGGTGGGGCGACAGGGTGTTTACGTAGTGATTATTTGCAGGACGGGATGTGGTGCACTTTTCAGTATGAGTACTGCCTTTCACAATAAAACACTCGAAAATTCCAAACAGAACTAAATAAGGTCTATCTTAGAGTAGGCCTCCAGAGTATCACCCCCAGTCTCAAGGTGAGTCATTGAAGGACAGAACAGAGTAGAATTTGCGGAATTCAGCAGAATAATGTGCCGAGTCCAGGCCTCGAGCAGCGACTCCAAGGCTCATTCCTCCCATTCACCAGGAGAAAGGGTCCTCCCCACAGTGACTGCCTACCAAGTACACAACGGGTCCAGACCCCAGGCTAGGAGTTCACATTCCTTACACTAACCCGTACAACAGCTCTCAATGTAACCATCAATAATTTACTTTGCAGCTATGGGAAGATGCGAAAGTTTCAATGTCTCCCGACCAGGAAGTAGTACAACCAGGATTTAACCCAGGTTTGTCGCAGGCCGATGTCCAATGCCATTTCCATTATCCCACACAGCCTCCTTCAACACCAGGCTCACCGTCTTCAGAAATTCATTTTTAAATGAAAAGACTGAACTAAAATGAGGACCTTTTCTGGATGCCCAGAGCATTTAAACATCGATGGGCCTTAAGGGGACCTGTCCTTTCCTCTCCCATTTTATAGGTAAAGAAACTGAGGGAAAGATCAGTGAGCTGCAGAGTGGACTGCATCTTTGGCTGGGCTGTCACGAGAGGGCACAGAAGACCTGTTCACCCTGGTGGCTCATACTTTGGTTCATTATAAGGCACAGAGCCCAATTTTCTATCGTATTGAAGACAGAAGGACTCAAGATGACACGGCTCTTCTTTCTGGAGCTTTGTGGTGACCTTAAGGAACTTTACTGAGCTTCTTTGAGGACCAGACCCCTCCAAAGTGAGATACTATCTCTTTAAGTCAGAATTAGGGGAGATACCCGTGCAAAGCTCCCAACAAGGTCCTCGGCACACAGTAGGCCTTTAATAAACACTCGTTGACTGAGTTTTCACTGGATGGACAAAATGATGCAGGGGTTAGAGCAGAGGTCCTGCAAACTTCTCCTTCTGAGAGTTCTCACAGTTCTGGGAATTAAAACGGGGAACTCCTCCCTTTGTGGTGAGGGACCACAGTGTCAGAGAATTCCCTCCAGGGCTAGAGACGGGCGTTTTGATGGCTGCCTGGAGTAAATGTATCGACAATCTTTCAGAAGTGTCTGCCACGCTTTGGGGAAAGCCTATTTTGGGTGTCTCAACTGTATCTATAATTCTATCCCTAAAGTCATTTTGCACATCTTTCCAAGGATTCAAAAACAAAACTCTTGCCTGATAGAGGCAGTAAAAAAGATTTTCAGAGAAAAAGAAATCTTCAAGTACTATTTTTAAAAATCCACACATACCTTTCTCCCTTTTCCTTCTCCATCTTCACTAGAGACCTCTGAGTTATGAAGTGCACTTAACACCATTAATTGCCATGGAAACCACAGCATCTTCCACAGAACATGGTCAACTTTTTCTGTAGAGATTTTTTTTTTTCCCTTTCGACAGAGACTTTGAATAATGGGCTGTTTTTGTTCCTTTTGTGGGAAGACAAGGTTCACCTCCCACTCCCCATTCCTTTTGAAGTGTTACTTCCCTTGGCCATAGCTCTCTGTTGGCAAGAGATTGTTACCAGGTTTCTAGGAGGCTGGGAAAGAGGAAGAATGTCCTTTGAATTCCAACTTTCTGATGATGCTACCTGTGGGACCCATATGTCCCCACCTGTTCTTCAGCAATGCTTTGCTCTTTAATTTTATTCATCATCATTAACAACAGCCCTCATAGCATGCAATAACAATTGTTAGTAATAATTCCCATTTGAGTGCTTACAATGAAAACAATAGTTTTTATCTAGTATTTACGATCTGCATGGAGTAGTGTAAGTGAACTACATGTGTTAGTTTATTTAATCCTCACAGCAATCGTGCAGATATTAAGATTATCCCCATTTTACAGATGAAGAAACTGAGGCAGTGAGAAATTAATCTACCTGCTGACAGGCACAGAGCTAATAAGCATGCTAGGCAACATTTGAACATGAGTCCCTCTAATTCCAAATCTAGTCAATGCTTCTAGTGTACTATGCTTCCAGTGTACTTTTAGAAAGAATTAACAGTATAATCCTGTCAGGAAATCATTAATGGATTGATTGGGTTATTAAATATTGATTAAGCCCCTACTATATGCCAGGCACAGTACTGGGTCCTATTTCAAATTCTTCTACCCAGCAACCTCAGCTATTTGAAACTCTTCTCAAAAACAAGAATTATGCAAAAAAAAAAAAAAAAAAAACGCATAAGAGCCACCCATATAACATTCACATAATTTATTTATTGGAAAAATACTCCCTCAACTTCTTTACTTTGTCTATACACACTGTTAATAAGCTAGTTATCTAAAGTCAGAGATTTGGGTTTGAATTCCTGATTTGTCTCTCCCTAGCTGTGGGGTACTGGGTGGTTTACCTAACTTCTCTAAGATGGTTTCCCATATTTAAAACAGAAGTCATCTCAGGAGGTACTTTTGAAGATTACATCAGAAAATGTACGTAAGGTGACCAGTTCAATAACTGACACCTAGCAGAAGCTGAATATCCAGTTATTATTAGCAATAGTTGTGGTATTATTCATTCATTACATAGATACGTACTATGCATTCATGATTCCCGGCACACTGCTTATTTGTGCTCTGCACTAATGTCCACCTAAGAAAATGCCTCAGAAGTCAGTTGTAAGGCTAAGATAGTCCAAGGACAGGGATTAGCAGGGTGCCCGGCACAGGGCAGCCACACAAATGGGGTTGGTCCTGCCCCTTGAAGGATTTTCTCTGGCTACAGGGCCATTGTATTTGTTGGGACTGAGGTTAGCTGCCAAGGATATAAGGCAGGAAGTGGCAGAGCTAAAATTTGAACACACATCTGGTGACTTCCAATCCTGTACCTGGGAGTAATTAGATTGGAGACATTTGCCCCAAATGGGGAAGAGAGCCATGCATTTCCAAGCCACTGAGGACCAACTCCACTGTTCTACCCACATTTTTTGCAACTTTCAAACCTTCTGCCATAACTTATGTTCTTCTAATTGAGGCTGTCTGGTTTCCGGACATTAAAGAAAGGAGTGGTCCCAGGAAATATTGCCCTCTATCAATCCAACATTAGATACAATTCAATTTCTTAATGACATTTGTGATCATTATGCCATGCTTCTAACTGACATGAATAATTGAAATTCTAATTATTATAGGAGTCAATAGAAGGCGACTCTAGAAAACAACTTGCTAGGCAAAAGCTTTAATTCTTGATCGCTTTTTAAATCCAATAGGTGTCTGGTTATTCAATTATTTAATGAACATGCATTTCTTTGGGTTATATCCTGGGAAGAAGTTTAAAATAAAAGGACCTATTGGTGAGGTTTTTTGAGAAGCTGTAAGTATTGGACTTCTGGTTCTGGCAATATGGTAGACTGAATTTAAGGGATCTTTCTTCCTACAAACACCATATAAATAGGTGGGACAAAGTAAAATGGAAAAAAAAATTAAATAAGAAACATTAAATTAGAGCGTTGAGCAAAAGAGCTGAAGTCGTAGTGGCTCAGAAGTACGTAAAACACAAACATAGACCTTACCAACTAAGGGCTGGGGTTTCAACATCCACAAGGGGAAAAGCGGGTGTAGACTTGGGCCACGTAAGTCAGGGAATTAGAGGGAAGCCCCTGAAACCCCTGCATAAGTGAGTCGGGACCTTGAAAAGGTCCCTTCCTTTTCCAGATGAGATCTCTGCCCATCGAACTATAGAGGAGGCCAAGAAGGTTATTTTTGCTGAGGACTTTGGATAGAAAAAACATTTACCCCATGATATTGAAAAACGCAAGCCTTTTGCACATGCAAGTACAAAGTCCAAATTCATACCAACTATGTGTTTCAGAAATCCTAAACCAAGAAATTAATGTAAAAACTGGCCCGGGGCCAGTGAAACTCCTACAGTGCATGGTCAAATCAGGCATAAAATAACTATAGATTCTGTAAGGGCAGTTCCATAACCTTGGATACAGGGAAATCCCACTGGAAAAAAGTAAAACACTAACAACAACGAAAACCACATTACCTAAAGATGAGTTTGCAAAAAAGAATTTACAAATCACCCAAGAAAATACTTTACTAGCAGGCACAACAATGAGGTTTAACACCCTTGAAATACTGAAATAATCAGATAGATTATAAGTGTATTTAAATGACTAAAAAGATAAATAAAGAGATAAAAATTATATTAAAGGAACAAGGTACTATGAAAAAAATAATGATGGGTTTGAAAGAGAACAAAATAAAACCTGAGAGATGAAAAAAAAATCACAGTCATTAAAATCAAAATTCAGAGGCTGAATGAAACAGCAGATTAAGTATAGCTGAAGAGAGGTAGACTGAACTCAAAGATAGGTTTGAGGAAATTTCTCATAATAGAGCACAGGGAGATAGATGGAAAATATGAAAGATCTGTTATAGTAAAGAAGGATGGAGTTAGACGATCCAACATCCATCTAATAGAAATTTCAAAAAGGGAGAATGGGGGAGAGAAAATACTTGAAAAAATAACCACGGAGAATATTCCAAAACTGATGAATGACATGAAACTATGGAATAGTGAAGACAAAACACAAGTAAAAGCTCTGAGTATTGGTTTCCTTTAGTTTTCTCAAGGTGATCAATCTTTGGGAAGCTAAAGAATTAAGAAATAAGAAGAGACCATGGATTAAAAGATGTCCAAGTCTTTGCAATCACTCAGGAAGGGAATAGTAGAGCTCTGTCTAGCAGTTCTACACTTGCTACCATCCCAGCGTGTCCGCCAGAGAACTAGGGCAACCACTATATACCATAAACTACATAGAATGGAAGACTACATTTTTGTTCCTAATTCTTCATCCCCCACCTCAAGTCCTTTGCCCTGAACTTTGCAGTACTTCCCTCTAAAGGCAGAATTCAGACTATGCCATTTACCTACGGATCCAAGGGGAAGGAGAGAGTCATGGATCCAACCTGCAAACCCATCTGAGTGCAGTTTAGAACAACGGACACATAGCTGACGCCCTGATACATGACCGGAATAAATGACTGTTTTAAGCCACTAAATTTTCGAGTTGCCTACTACACGTATTATTTTATCAGACTTCAAAACTCTCAAGTAGGCTTTGTTGCCTCATTTTACAATGAAGGAAACTCAAAGTCTCCAAAACTCAAGAAGTAATGCAACTTGCCCGGCGTCACACGGAGTAGGCTCAAGAACTGAGGCTCATTTTGTCTGTAAAGCCCCATTGTTGAACTTCTACCCAAAATAGCTTTTAACAAATGTTTGTTGGGTGAATGGATGAATGGACAGATGAACAACAACCCATCTACTGGGGCCAAAAACCATCAGCAGCACTTAACCAAACTCACACTCAGGGCCTGACCACCTTAAGGCCAGGGCAAACTCATCAATGTACCCAAAGAGGCTCATTTTCCTTTTCTGAGGTGTCAGCTGCACAAAGTGCTCGCCCATAAAATGAATCCCCTTCATGCCAGGGGGAAAAAAATCGCACTGGAGTAGAAAATAATCACAGTCTGCCAGGTTCCTTGGCATGCTGATAATCTTCATGGTTCAGCAGATGCTGTGAAGGATGTGACCTCCAGAGGTTCACAGCAGGCAGTCAATGAAGGCCTCATCTAGATGGCTGACATGGTGTCCCACAGCTGAGCCGTTTCTTATAGCATGGCGCGAGGCAGCTGCTGGAGCATGTTTGACCGGTGGAGCTCCCCCTCCAAACCACTGGGATGCTAAAGAATTAATTGCCTTGTTCTGCTTGGGGTGGGACTGGGCAGGCCCTTCTGAGGGGTTACAGAGGCTTCTCTGTCCAAACAGCAGACTATAAAGATGTTCAGACCCTCATTTCTCCCTGCGATTTACCATCTCAAAATAAACAAAAATGATATCGATGATAAAATTAAAAGAACCTTCCTTTTGATTTCACAAAACATTTTCAATTTATTTCTGGTCCAGTAGAAAAAAATAAACAAAGGATATGAACAGTCTATTCAGAGAAACACAAATACAAACAGCTAATAAACATCTGAAAAGATGTTTGTCCGCACGGATAATTAAAGAAACGTAGATGAAAACACAATGAAATACCTTTTTTTTTGTTTTCTCCATCAGGCTGACAAAAATGGAAAAGGAAAGAGGTAGCCTTATATATTGTTGATGGGAGCACACACTGTTGCAGGATTTTGCAAGATAATTTGGCACTATCCACCAAAATTTAAGTATACGTGTATTCTGGCATCAGTTCTACCTTTTTGGAATTTACTCTGAGTTATACCCATGCCCAAAATATGCTAAGATAGGCATATGAGAAATTCACTAAAGAGTTATCGAATAGCGAAAACCTAGAAAGACTTAAGTGTCTATGGACAGAGGATGAGGTTAACAATCTATGGTACATTCAAACAATGGAAGAATATACAGCCCTTAACACGAGTGAATGAGTTCTGCAAGGGATGAGAGTGAAACATCTCCTAGATATATCGCCAGGCGAGAAACACAAGCTGAAGACAGTGGACAAAATCACCTCTTTAGTGTAAATAACATAGGTCTATCTTTATTTTTCCTAGAAGAATAACAGGCAACTCTATTACAGTGGCCACCTTTAGAGAAAGACAAGCAGGAACCTAAGATAAGTTATGTGTTTCGTTTTATCTTCTTGTACAGTGTACTTCTGAGCAGCACATCTATTTTTTTAAGTTCACAGGAGTTATCTGGGTAGTGAGATCAAAGGCTACTTTTGTTTTCCTTACCCTTGCACACAATAAAAATCTAATAAACGTTACAACTTATTATCATATTATGTGTTAATCCAAGTGCCAGGCAAGCTATCTGAGAGGGAAGCCGCTGAGGCTGGGAGCATCAGCCACACAAGCAGAAGCAGCCCCTGCGTACAGCAAGGGACAGGGCAGGGGAGACGGAATCCTCTGTGAGACTCTTTGGAAAGCAGGAGTTGTTCTCCTCTGGGGACAATCAGAAAAGAAGAAGCTGGGACTTGAGAGGAGGAAAGGAGACAGTGGATGTCAGATGCTTTCACTTGCAGCCCCGAAAGCCATGAAGAGGACAGAAGCCGTCTCACAGTACTGGGAGGGCACAGGGTTCTTTCTAGGCCACAGGGAGAGAGAGGCAGGGATGTCAAGGAGAGCTGTGGGAGGAGCCCATGGGAGGGGCTCCCTGGAGTCAGGAGCATGGGCAGCAGCACCATGGGTGACAGGAAGGCTTTGGAAGCCACGGACGAGGGGCAGGCATGATGCAAATCATCCTGTAGTTAGGCAGGCTGAAGAAGGAAAATAAAGGTGCCTACAATCTTTTCCATCACAAACGTCCCACTTTACCTTCCCACTAGACGCTAAGCTGAGAAGCACAGGCAACTCTTCTGTTTCATTTACCACTGGTGCCCAGCACACAGTAGGACCTATTTGTGGAACAAATGGGATGCAGACACCCTCTGCTCAGTCTGGCCTCTCATTCCCCTGACACCTTGTTAGAATCTCACACAGATCCTTACAAGATTGCAGCCAGGTATTCTTTAGAGCGGGGTCTGCTGGCAGCCGTTATTTATGTATGCCAAGAAGTTCAAAGAAGTCCTCCTGGAAAGGCTGACCTATTTCACCAGTTAGGGGATATCTGAGCAACCAAGATTCATTTGACTCTGTTAGATCACATGTAAAAATAAAATTAAAATTAATTAAAAACTACAGCACATAGCTCCTTACAAAAAGCTTTGATGTGCTTTCAACACCTTGAACAGCTGCAGTTAGGGAAGACTATGAGTTTTCAATCATCCCAGATACTGGTGGAAGGAGATAACGTGGATAAAAGAAATCCACAGATAATCAAAATTAAAAATCCTTTATTCTTTCCCTCCATTTCAACTGTGCCCCTAACACACTCTTATGAGGAGCTATAAGGAATCCTCAGATTTGTTTAGTCTCTCTCCTGTCCTCTTTCTAGAGGTTGAGGTGTCAATAAGGGAAGGAAAGGAAGTGGCCTTCACTGAGAGCTTACTGTGTCAGGACAGGGCTGGGCAAAATAGTCTCCGTCTACCCCTCCAGCTGCTTTCTCTACTCTTTCCTACCCTGTTCTGTGCCCCAGGAGGGTGACCTTTGGGGGGTATTATCAATGATATTGCTTTCCCTCTGGCTTCGAGTTGGATTTAGCCAATGGGAGTCACCAGCCTTAGAGGGTGGGAGAAAGAGAGGCTGGGCTGTTTATTGCCCCCACTCCTCCTGCTAGGCTGTGAGTTGCTGGTGGCTTCTTTCTTCTTCTTAAAGGCCTGGTTCCTGTCCAGTGACCTCTCGTGCAGATACAGGTCTCTCTCAGTAACTACTCCCACTGCTTCCCTTGGAGCCCACGGAGGGCAATTGTTCCTTGCTGTTGCTAACCCTGGGCTGCTGAGCCATCCATTACTGGTTTCCTAAAACTGTGACCTTCATTAAACTTTCCTCAGTTACCCCGTTTGTGTGTGCCACGAGTTCCCTGCAGTTACCACTTATTGTCCCATTTAGTGCTCTTATTTCCCAGAGGAGTAGAGAGCCTCAAAGAGGATAAATGATTTGCCTGTGGTCACAATTCTAACAATTGGCAGAACCAGAATCCCAAGCCAGGACTATTCAACCCTAAAGCTTAGAGGTCTGACAATTTAATCATATCACTGAGACACTAAAGTAATCAGTGAGAATTTGCAAAATGGTGCCACCTGCAAAAGAACAATTTGGAAGTTTCAACCCAGAAGTGAAAGGATAAGAAGGCTGGGTCTTTCAGACCATCCATGACAGGTACGTCTGGATGTGATCGGATCCTGCCTTTTACCCATTACTTTGCCTCTTGGATTCCAACTCCTGAAGGTCGTGTTCTTTTAGGAGTGAACTTTGGCCACTTTCAGATTTCATGATGTCCATTGGGCTATCGGGTTTTCTGGGGATGGGGCTCGGGAGTGAGAAGGAAGGTCAGTTAGGTAACTAACCAACCCTCTCTGTCTTCATTCATCCATCCATGTGGTCACGCCACAATTACTAAGGGACTGTTCCGTTCCAGGCCCTGGAAGGTTGCCAAGATAAGCAAGACATGGCAGGATACCCAGACACACCAACAGGCGATTGTCATACCCTGCGAAAGAGATCTTTTCAGGGTGTAGTGTGAGCACAGCAGAGATCGCCACACCTAACTGGAATCAGTGGCAGTCTTCCTAGAGAAAGCAAGCCCTGAGTTGCATTTTAAAGGATGAATAAGAGTTAATGTGGTTGGGGTTTGGGAGGCAGAGCAGTGAGGGAGGCAGAGATAGTCCAGGCAAAGAAGGCAGTCTGAGCAAAGGTTGATGTGCATGGAATGCCCGAAATTCAGCATTTGCAAGCACAGGTTGCAGCCAGCTGGTAGGAGGTGGGCTGGAAAGGCACACAAGGACCAGTCACGGTGGGCCTTGTTCGGTACACTGAGGAACCAGGCCTAAGTCGTGAGACGAGGGACCCGGGTCTAGGCCAGCCTACAGGTCTCAAGGACTAGATGCTGTCTCCCAAAGCGTTCTTGTGCCTTCTTAAAGGACTTATTTAAAATGCTTCACACCTATTCAGAGGTAAAGAGAAGGGTTCAGTGACTCCCTATACACCTGTCACTCAGGAGGCTGTTCCTTAATCTCCTCCGGGTTCAGGTCAGGATTGGACCTAGGGCCTGAGCACACCTGCAGGTGCAAAGGTCCTCAAGTGGAAGGAGAGGACAGTGGGAGGGAGGGGTCAAGAGTCAGCTGGTAGAACACCAGGCAGGGGTGCTCCCTGAAGCCTGACAGCAACCATGGCAAGCAAACACTGTTCCACTTGCTTCTGTTTACCGGCACCTAAGAAGGGTGGTGGGCAAGGGGCACCCCGCTAAGGCAGTAAAAGTACTACAAAAAGACCTGACACGTGGCTTTGGCAAATGGGCTACCAGACCATCTGCCAGGCAGGCTGAGCCTCCCCAAGTAGAGGCTTCTGGAATAAAAGAGAATACCCAGGCTACCAGAGCAGGTCACACAGGATCTCTGCCTGACCATTATCAAAACCACCGTGTGTACTGTTCAGGAGGGAACACTTCAAACAAAACTTGAGACCAGAAAGTATCCCCACTCCACAAATGCCATAATTAAGAACATCACAAATTATGTGGTTTTAATTAGAAGGGTTGAGATATTGGCACATGTTCAAAAGGCTTGCCATCTGAGACTCCACCAGCATTGTGGGTACAAACAGCCCACGTAATGAGAGGCTGCTCAGGTGGAAGTGTTCCAGACGTCTTCCTGCAAACACCTGGGAGGTGAGGGGTCACTCGATTCGTGGTACAGACTGAGTGGACAGAACATTTGGTTGTTTTCCACTTACATTAATGAGGAGGAGGAAGAGGAGAGAGGTTTAGTGGCTTGTTACATGCCGAGGTAGAAAGGGTCTTGGAGTCAAACGGGCCTCGTAACCAGGTACTAAGGGTGAAACCTTGGTCATGAGGCATAACCTTTCTGAGCCTTGGTTGCCTCCTGCATCGACTGCAGAAACTATACCCCTGCAGGGCGGCAGGAAGGATGAACTGACTTTAATGCACCTCGACACCAATACGACTGACCTGGGATAAACTGGGTGCTCAGACAGCATTTACTTCCTTCCTTTTTTCTACCCACCCAGGCTAGTGGGCAGTATGGCCTATACCTGAATCCAAGTCTTTGCGATGCCAAAGGTTAACCCCCATCAACAACCCCACACAACCTCTCATCCTGTGCCAGGAAGGACCAGGACAGGGCTTTATTTCACAAGGGTCAAGTTTACGGTAAGTAAAAGTAGCCTTGACTTGTCACACACCAGTCTCCAAATGTGAGAAGTTTCCGCCTGTATCTCTAAATCCTATCAGCCTCCCACACCAGGGAATCTTTACTGGCAGTGACTCCATTAAATACCAATAGATGGTCGGGCTTCGGAACACATCACATAATCCTTGTCTGCTAACCGAGCCAGGGGCTTAGGCAGATGCTGTTATTTCAAACAGACAGACTCAGGGAAAGCCGCTTGTCATTTTTAAGTAAGTGGCCCCCATGGGCTCTCCAGCTCCTAAAATGATGGGTCTGTCACTTATTCATGTGAGCTGCCTCCTTCTCTAGGCAGCCAAATCATCTTCATGCTCATCTGACCGGAAACATGCCCATGATGCGCAGTCCGAAGCTGAGTTTTAGTCCTGGCTCCAGCACCCACTAGCTGTATGGCCAGGGACAGTTTAATGACTTCTCTGGTCCCTCCCAAAATGGCAATGATCATACTTATTCAGGCTACAAGTACAGACTATGTACAGTGCAATGGCCTTGTGCTCGGTACTGGGAATGTGAGTAAGATTGATTCCCCGGCTTGGGTGAGTGCCCAGTTTTAGAAGAAGTTGGAGAGTGTTCCTAGGACACAAGTAGGTATGCGGTGCTGAGGATACTGCTTGGCCCAAAGGAAGGTTGGTCAGTTATACACCTGCCTAGACAACACGGCACAGGTTGGCTGAAGATTGAATAAGATAAAAGAAACTGCAGAGTACTATTCAAAGGTAAACTAGTATTCATTCATCTATCTATCCATCTACCCATTTACATACCCTTTCACCCATCGATCCGTCCTACTCAACAACAAATATTTAGTGTCTACTATGCACTAAGCAACAGGTATTGGACCTACATCAGCGAACGGAAGAAAATCCCTGTCTTCGTAGAACTTACATTCTCATGAAATCCACCTATTTACACATCCATCCACCCATCATCTCTCCCCATTAATACAATCACCAAGTATCAATCAAACACCTACTACCCATTCACCACTGCACTAGGTACCAGGAAAGAATTACAAGAGAAAACAAACAAGAAAGGTCCTCTGCTGGCATGCACTGTAGTTCCCCAGGCAAGATCCCTGGCTCTGTGCCACCTCTTAGGGTCACTTTTTAGGTCCACCAGTTAAATACCTCTGTGATGCAGGACATGGTTAAGAGTTCGATTAGTGAGACAGGCTGAGTGCTATTAATTGAAGGACTGTGGGTGACGGGACGGCAGGGCCTTGAGGGGGAGGGTTGGGAATATTCTGTGGACTGAACCAATACTGTGCTTCACACGTAATGATGCAACTGTTTCTGAAGCAAGAGTAGATATTGTGACAAATAAAATAGTGCATGAAGGGCATCGCTGAACTGATAGTAACTTTCAATCATTACATAATATCAGGGTTGGAAGAGGGTGAGTGAGGCACCTATGATATAAATTTAAGGAGGCACTCACTCTCAAGTGCTGACTCTACACTTGCAAAACCCTGATACCGTGTTTCCCCGAAAATAAGACCTAGCCGGACCATCAGCTCTAATGCGTCTTTTGGAGCAAAAATTAAGATGAGACCTGGTCTTATTTTACAATAGTATAAAACCGGGTCTTATATAATATGATGTGACATGACATGACATGATACAATATAGGACCGGATCTTATAGTAATTTTTGCTCCAAAAGACGATTTAGAGCTGATTGTCCGGCTAGGTCTTATTTTCGGGGAAACGAGGTAGTGAGTGCCTCCTTAAATTTTACTCCTGGTGCCTCACTTACATCTCAACATCATGGGCAGTATAATAAGAGCAGCCCTTTAATGAGCATATTCTTAGTACCTGGCAATGTGCTTAGCATTTATTCATAATACCTAGCAATTATCTTACTTAGTTGTTATAATAACCTTACAAAATAGATGATTAGGCCCATTTTACAGGAGAGTAAACTGAGGCTACAGAAAGTATCTGATGTATTTCAGGTCATACAATCAGGATATTCATGGGATTCAGATCTGCTTGTTTTCTGACCAGAGAATCCCCTCAAGGTGGAACCCATGATGTGTCCTCCTTATGACCCAGTGGGCAGTTGAAGGCCTCATGCAGCAAATACACGATTGTGGAATCAGTAGATCACCATTTACCTTACTGCAGTTCCCCTCTCCCTCTCCTGAAAGCTCACCTCCTGGTGCTGGCTCAAGGCTCTCCAAGGCTGTCCCTCATTATCACCAGAGGGTTATACCCCCTCACTAGGCACCCCATTCCTGACACAGAGGGTCCTGGGTCTCTTCTCGGGACCCAAACCCAGAGAATCCCCAAATGTCCCCTCCTCTGAGACATTTCATCCCTTTCTCCAAAAGCTCCCTGATCAAAGGAACAACTGGGCTATAAAAATGATGTTGTTTTGAGCTTGGCCTTTCCGTTTCTTCGAAGCAGAAGAAAAGAAAAAGGAGAAACTGTAGCCACTTTTAGGGATCAGCCGAGTCAACCTGTAATCACCCGGGCTCTAAGGTGGCCATAAGTGAATGACAATTTGTCCAGTGTTCCTGTGTTCCTATTGCCTTAACCTGACTTGTAGAGAGGGAGGCTGTCTAGTGGGTAATTTCTGACATGAGTCACGCAGACTGGACCTGTGTATGGGACATGCCCTGGGCAATACCTCTCCCTCTGCTGAACCCTATGCCCAACACTTTCCTGCCCTGAGTCTGAGCATGATGTCATAACCAGCAATGGACCTCTGCAAGGAAGCTGAGCTTCCTCGGGTTTTGGGGAGGTCACCTAACAGAGCTGGCTGCCTTCATGTTTCTGGGGTTGGGGAAGCTGTCGGATTCCACCCCACAAACCTATACCAAGCCTTGTGTCCAGGCCTGCGGAACAGACATTAATAAGGTACCAACTATGTTTCTGGCCTTGTGCTAAGGCCTGTTCCCATGTGTCCTTTCATTTAACGCTCACCATGATCCCATGAAATGCTAAGGGGAATGGGTCTGGGGTTCTTCTTGGGGTGATGAAACTGTCCTAAAATTGATTGTGGTGGCAGTTTCATGACACTGTGAATCTACTAAAAGTCACTGATGTACATGGTATGCTTTGTGAATTATATTTCCATAAAGCTGTTACAAGAGAAAGGAGAGGAGAAGAGAGGAGAAGGGAAAGGAAGGGAAGGAAAGGGATGGGAAGGGAAGGGAAAGAAGGGAAGGGAAGGGAAGGGGAAGAAGGGAAGGGAAGGGAAGGGAAGGGAAGGGAAGGGAAGGGAAGGGAAGGGAAGGGAAAAAAGGTATTACTAAGAGGAAATTATTTGAATTCATATTTTCTAACCCAAGGTCTGAGTCTGTTACTAAATAAAATGCAGTTCCTGCTTTCAAGTGTATTTTCTAATAGGAAAGATAAGCCAAATTCTCAAATTATTGAAAAAGCAGATGGAACAGGTTAAGCGCTCTACGGGAGATTTCACCAGAAGCACAGGAGTCTGTCAGAACCAGTTTATGTAGATCACGGATTCATAGTTTCCTAAGTTGCTCTTGATCACAAATCTTCTGCCCCAGCGTCCCCATAAGCACACGTATCAGCTCACATGTCCAACTTTGGAAACGGGGGCAAATCCTAATAATCCAACCCTAACATAGTTACAGTGCTTATGATATGCCAGATACTCTTCTAAAAGCTTCAGCTATAATAACTTACTTACTCCCCACCACAACCTTCTGAGGTAGGTGCCATTATCCCATTTAGACTTGAAGGTCAGAAAAACGATGTTAATTCACCCAAGGTCATACAGTGAGTAAGTGGCAGAGTTGGGATCTCAGGCCTGATTTTCTGGCTTGAGCTAATAATACTCACAGCCTCTATACTATGTGGCTAATGGGTTCCCTTAGATCCTGTCTCACTACCACTGACTCTGCTGTGTCCTCCTTCCCTGAGACCTAAATTCTATAAGGCTGCCAGGGCTAGAGTTACCATTATGCTAAGAGGCCAAGGCACAGAATAGGAAGGAATGTAGACTGAGAATGAAACACAGGGGAGGAAGGACCCTCGCCCAGGAGCTGGTGGCCTGGATTCTGGATGGTCCTTACATCCCAGTGTGCCTTCCTTCTCTTTGGGGGCTCAGGTTTGCTGTGTGTGAAATGAAAGGGCTGGAAAGGTGTTCTTCAAGCTACCTTGTACCCTAACGCCGTAAGAGTCTCAGTGAAGGCCTAGTGCACCACTCACTTCACTGTCTCGGGCTGCACTCTGGCCTTGAATCCTGGATGCATGCTGGTCCTACCTGTGACGGTCATGATTCTCAGTATCCAAGGAGGTCCCCTGACCACACAGAGTTGGGGCTATGCTCCCCACAAACCTTGTTCATGCTACACTCTACCTCTACGTGCACCCTGCCTACCCAAGAAATGGCTACTGCCTGCTGAGTATCACTCTTTTGGTATCCACATTGCCCAGCTCATAGTAGGTACCAAATCACTAACGAATGGATAGATACAGGCCCGTAAGATACCCTTATCAGAAGGCTATAATGACTGTTGACTTGTCTGTCTTCTTCAAAGAGCTATGATATCACCAATGTTGACGGATTTTGTGCTAGGCTCCATTCTGGATAAACTCATGATAAAACAATTGGGATTAAATAGTTCTAAAGGGCACAGTAGAACAAAACACAACTTTGGAGCTGACTCAGGAAACCTGGGATCCACGTCAGAGGGAAGCTGTAGGACACACAGTTGATACTAACAAGCCCGGACAGGGGAGACTGAAAGTGACAACAGTCACAGGAGCGTGAGCTTCTGAGTGACCAGCAGCACCTGGAAGAGGGGCCAGGATGGTTCCCATCCCCTCTGGTCCAGGCCTTAGTTGGGGTTCAGACACAGAGGTGAGGAAAACCATTCACCGTCTTGTCTGGCTGGATCTGGAACTCTCTAGCCTAACACTGTCCGATAGAACTTTCTGCAGTGACAGAATGAGCTAGAAACCCAGGCAGCCCTATATATAATATCAGTCGCATGGAGAATTAAACACTTGAAGTGTGGCCTATATGAAATTTTATTTGAGTGTATTTTAACCCCTTTAAATAATAGCCTGTGGCTAGCGGTTACCGCAGTGAACAGCACTGGTCTACACCTACACTACATAGAGCACATCTGAATAGATACTGCCTTACTTCAAGATCAAATGCTTCTGGCCGCACGTCATGTACCAGGCTGGGCACACAAGGACGGCTCACAGTTGTATCAGCCAGCCCGGATCCTTCCTGACCTCTTTTCTCAGCTGTGGTACTAGAAACCTGGGCTCTGCTCTTCGCGCTGTCTCTGATGAGCTATGGACCTGGGACTCTGAGCCTCGACTTCCCCAACTTGCAGCTCTACAGACTCATTGGGGAAATAAAAAAAGAACATGTATGGAAATTACCTGGCACATAATCGGCACTAAACAAGCACTGATGTCTTCCTGGGTTGCCTTCCTCCGTCCGGCTCCTCAATTCCTGCTCTTTACTCTGATGGGTCCCATTATCTGCTGGATTCATAGACTCTCAACCATCGGATGGTCCCTCCAGATTCCAACCAGCCTTTCCCTCTTGGATTGCCTTGGGTCTGAGCCCCTAGCCCATCCCCACACCAGTGACCCCTGCAAACAGCTCTTCCCGTTCTCCATTGGGTCTGTGGGCCAGATTGGAAGCACACAGATTAAGAGCTGTGGGCATTGTGGGACATAGTGGCTTACACATTTGTTTTGATTTTTTTTTCTTTAGGAGGAAGGATACTACGGGTCTGGGAATTTAATTGTTTAAAAAGCACAGATCTTGACAAAATAAAGCTAGCCCTTCTTCCTCCACAGCCTCTCAACTTTCTCCCCCAACCCCCAGAGACAAATACTGGGACAGGCCTGTGAGCTCCTCCCGAGAAAGATGTTATGCTGCCAACATTTGATTTCTTGTAACCTCTGGATGGATGAAAGCAAGTCATGCGCATGGTCCATGGAGACTCCAAAGGGGCCTACGGAGGAACATCAAATCGCAGCCCAGCAAGGGTTTTCTCGTATTGTGAGAAAAATAGCCTTCAGGAGAGATTACTTTTTCTTAAGGCAGTGTTGGTCTGATGGAGTAAAAAAGCCTCAGACCTTGGAACCTGAAGTTACAATGGTTTGTGACTGCTGATATGTACAGGAACCAGGCTATCATCTTCGAAAACACATTGGGCCCCAGCTCCACACTGGACTGGAGAGTGTTGGGGGCTCAGTTTTCTCACCTATAAAATGGGGCCAGTAATGACGCCTGCCTCACAGCACTGCTGAGAGAGCATGGAGAGGCTGTGGTGTTGAAAAGTGCTGTGTAACACAGTTTATTGGTGGTTTCTTCTGTTCTTCCATGAGCTCTATTCATGGAGACCAGCCGTTGATCTGACACTCCAATCTGGACCTTTCTTTGAAAATTACCAGATTCAACAAAAAACATCTGGCTCAGGGCAGGGAGCCCCGAAGGAAGTGGACGCCAGCCCTGACGATTAAATTACTACTACCCGTGGCTAGAACTGAAAACAAATTTTGTAAGTGTAAACTGCTCATTCCATCCATTTCCCCCAACACTTTGAAGATCAGACTCTTTCCCACCCCCATTTCCTCACTACAGCAAAAAGAGATGCTTCGGAAATGAGACCTCAAGATGTAACTCTGAAAACAATTTAAAAAGGAATGTAACACAGCGAGTGGTAGAACAGCTTGGAGAAACAGCTGGGTGTATTAGGTTTAAAGAGAGAAAGAGACTTAGATTCAAATACCAGGTAAGTCCTAGGCTGGCTGTGTGATCTGGGCCAAGTTATGTAACATCTCTGAGTCTTTTACGTAGCTTAGCTATAAAAGAAAGATAATGATAAGTACGTGGAAGGGTCCTTTTGAAAAAAACATGGGGTGATATATAAAGGTGACTAACATTGAGCGTGCTTCATAAATGCTCACTGAGTTGAGTTGAATTGAATCACTGCATACTATTCCCCACCTTCCCCCAACACCTTTGGGGAAAGCTCCGATTTTCTAGCTCCCCCACCCCGCCCTGCCCGCCCGGTGCAACATTCTTTTCCGATGGGCTCAGTGGTGGAGGAAGATGGAAAGCATTTGGCCAGAACATCGACCTCATTAACTCCCACATCTCTCCATCTGCTATCTATCAGGAGCCCACCATAAGGAGGCAGGTGACCAATAAAAAAGGCCTCCCGGTTGTCTTTGTCTCTGGGCCAGTGCAAAGCCATGCACAACTGTGGGCCCCCACCAGGGATCGGCTCTGGGCTCGTGATTCATAGCTAGAGCAGGGGGTTTTCTGGGCTCAGGAAAAGAAAGCTGAAGTTCACAGCCAACTCGGAGGCAGCAGCCGGGTCCAGCTGGCCTCCTCTGAAGGTCCAGAGAGAGTCTGGTAACCAGCAAACGACACTGCAAACTTGGTGGAGTAAGGAGGTCATTATTCACAGCTACAGGGATCTCCTATTTCAATAAGTTTCCTTATGGCCCAAGGGCATTGAAAACATTACTTGTTTTGGAAAAGGGAGATCTACAGTCTAGCTTTTCAGGAACATGCAGTTTGCAGAAAGTAGGGACGACAACATAGTCAGTAAATGCTCAACAAATGTGACCTGTTGTTATTACACCGACCGTTTGTGGAGAACTTGATGCTTGCTGTTGGTAGGACGCATGCACGTTCGGCTCTGAGTTCTCTAGCAGCCCATGAGAAGAAGCAAACATGATCACTTTCACGGTTCCCAGTGTCTACAGGTGTATACATAATACTAACCTAGGATGAGAGCAAGCATTACTGGTACTGAAACCAGGGAGAAACATCTCCCACAGGTCCTCAAAGGATGGACAGTGTGGAATGTGAAGCAAAAGGTGTTCCGGAATATCCCAAGCAGGAAATTCCTCCAGGTGACTATCCCCTTTACTTATCAGTATCCGACTGCAGAGAAGCCATGCTACTCTTCTCCCTGAGATACCACAGTAGCAGCTAAAACATGGCTGGAAGGGCTACTGACCAACCTACACCACTGGTACTCCTCATCCATCTTTAGGCCTCCCTGTTTTGTCAATACAGGAATTAGAGTATTATCAATCAACCAATCAGTCAAATAAGCCTCATTACCATTAAAGAAGAGAAAGTAAGCTTTATGTATGCAATTATAAGGCATTTAAAAGACAAAGAGATTATTATTTTAGTATATGTGCTGCCGAAGCGAGCACAAGAGAGATTATTATTAATACTTGAGCCTGGCAATCTTCCCAGCGTGGTACACTGACAAGGGGCTTTGTTCTTTAAGAGGCAGATTCTTGCCCCTTGCTCCAAGCTTCTGATGTGCCTGATGCCTCCTGAATATTTAGGAAGGTTCTGAGGCTCTGCCCTCAGGCTATTTGGAGAAAACAACAGCGGGTTGGGAGTTAGGAGGCTGGCATACTTTGTGACCCTGGCGGAAACAAACAGCCTCTCTGCGCAGCAACTTCCCAGCAGTAGGCTGTTAGACACTGACTTCAATCAGCAGTGCAGCTTTTACAAAATGCTTGTTCTCCATCCCCATGTCAGACCAACTGAATCAGAATCTCTGAGGGTGGGGTGGGGCCCAGGAAATGGTATGTTTTAAAAAGGGTTCCAGGTGATTCTAGAAGTCAGGTGGGGATGATCCACCGTGACCTGATTGCTCTCTAAGTCCATTCTACCTCTGGTCTTATTCACACATGGCATTTCTTAGAAATTTCTGATCCAGGGTTCTCAAACACAACTGTCTGCAGTGGGCACACAGGTAACCTAAGGAGGGAAGTGGGCCTGGTATGGGGCAAAAGATGCTAAATTGCCTTGAGACTAAGCCTAAGACTTGCCATTTCGTATCATTTTTAAGACACCGTACAGAAAAATTCAAATGGCCAAATCTGAAGGATCTGCGAGCCACACATCGTCTGCAGGCCCCAGTTGGAGACCCCGATAAATAGATAGAGCCCAGTTCCCTGTAGATGGCTAGCTCCCTGGCCTGTAATGCCTATAACTGCACACTTGTTGGTGACACATGCTATTTTTGCTTTGACTCCGCATAAGAAGCCCCAGGCACAGAGTGGGCATTCAATAAACGCTAAGTGGATGAACGGATGGGTGAACAAATGAGTATGAATGGGGAATGGGTGGACTCTAGGCATTCCTTAACTCTTCAGTTTCGCATTGTGTACTAAAGAGTTTAGGAGTCTAGCTGGCACTGCCCAATATCGTAGCCCCTGACCACACATGGCTACCGAGCCCATGAAATATGGCTAGTCCAAATTGATATGTGCTACAAGAGTAAAATACACAATACATTTCAAAGAAACCAAGGATTTAAGTTTTTCATTCCTACATTTTTATATTCATTACATGTTGAAATTATATGGTATTTTGCATATATTATGTTAAATAACATATTAAAATTAATTTCACCTGTTTCGTTTCATGTTTAACACGACTACTAAAAAATTATAAATACTATGTTTTTACTGGAGAGTTCTACCCTGAGCCCTGAGGCATTACGCTTTTTTGTTTCATGTATATATCCGTCTTCCTTGTATATGATTTTTCCCAACATTTTCCTCCCACCACGAAGCTCTATCCTCCACTCCTTTCCTCCTCATCTGCTAGTAGAATGATAATATGAAAGATGGACAAGGAGTAAGGATTAAGATAAAAACAAGCAAACAAACAAACAAAACACAAAAACTAGTCTTTTCTAGGGCTTGAAAGATACACTGTTTATTCCTATCTCCCACACTCTGCCCAGGGTGTTTCCTTGTAAATGACCACAGCCATTTTCTCAGGTCCTTTCCCCAAAGACTGTCTCTGTCTGAATGCCCTTCTCATTTCCCACTCAAGCAACTCTTACTTATCCTTCGAGTCCCAGGTCAAATGCTGCCTCGTCTGTGCTTTCCCAGCTGGCGTGAGGAGCAGCCCAGTTGCCTCACCCGGCACTCAGCTCCTACTGTTGTTGTAACACATCTCCAGGGGATGTTTGTGGTCCTAACCAGTTGGTCTCCTTCATGAGGCTTCTTGAGCACGGGGCTGCTCTACTCTTCTGTCCCAGGGCCTAATTCAGGATCTGGCACATGCTCAGTAAATGTTAGGTGAACGGATGGATCTTCTTCATTAAAGAGATGTGTCTTTATTCATTCCTTCATCCCTTCATCCCTTCAACGAATACTTACTGAGCACCTACTATGTATCAAGCATAGTAAGCACAGTCTATGCACAGGGAATACAACAATGAGCAAAGCAGACAAAAATGGCTGCTCTCACCGGCTTCCATGCTAGCGCTGAAAAGTACCTTGTATCATCCTGATGCCCAGATGTTCAATAAACATTTACAGGTGTTGCTGCTGGAAAAGAGGAATAACAGGGGGGAGGGGAAAAAGGGAGATAAGCTTCTGTGCCCCAGAGCCCGTCCTTCTGAAAGGCATAGGACCTTATATTTGCTGCTGGTCTCACTAGAGAGTTCCTTAACAGAATCTTTACAACCCTCTGCTTATGTTGTGTACTAAAGAGTTTAGGAGGTGCAATAACAGTGTGACAGCAGGTATTTATTCGTTCTGAGAGAGACAGAGGAGGCTCTGAATTTGACCAGAGCATGGCTTTTGCTTTTCTTACAGGAATAGCAGAAGTGACTAAGGAAACGGCTAAGACTTTCATAATCAGCTAGAAAGAGTAACCATTAAAAAAAAAAAATGGAGCCATTGAATTCATTAGAAGGAGGCTTTCCGCCTTTCAGTAGCACTGAGTTTTGTGGGAGAGACATACACCGTGAGATGCAAAGCAGGGTGGGACAAAGGCATCCCTTGCAAGTGGGCGTTTCCTTTGGCTAGCTCTCAGGAGTGCCAAGCTCAGCCCGTGCAGGACAAGGTCCTAGTCTTCTCTCCAGTCTCAGAGAATGACCCGACCACCCTACCTGGCCACCCCAGCCGGAAACTGGGAGCCATCCTTGTCCTTTGGTCACCATCCTCATGTGGTCAGTCGTTGAATCTTGTCAGTTCTACTTCCTACACCTTTCTCCGCATCCACACTGGCAGCACCAGTGTCTAGCCCACCACCCTCACACACCTGGCTGCTGGAAAGCCTTCTCACTGATGTCTGTGTATCTGCTGCTCTTGACATGGCCTCCACCCCCACCCCACCCCAATGTGCTGCAGAAGCCACATCCCCTGTCCAAGATGAATGTCCTAACATGAGAAGGACGTCAGAAAGGCCTCACTGCTCATCCCATAGTCTTCATTTTGAAAGTTGAAAGGATGAAGGTTGATACTAGGTAAGCTATCTCGAATGATGAACTATAGTGTCGGGAATAAGTTTTCGCGTCAGACACACCTGACTTCAAGTCTCAAATCTGTCACTTCTGTACTTTGTGACCAAGGACAAAGTAATTAACATCGTTGGTCCTCATCTGTAAAAAGCGATGATCACACTTAGCTCCATGTATAGTACCCAGCCCAGTATCTAGCATATAATAAGTTCTCAGTGAATGACAGCTGAAGAGATTATTTGCAAATAGTAGGTCTTTGTCTTCTTAGGGAAAACTACCATTCATACAGAATCCCGGTTCTTTAAACTAAGGTTCAAAGAGGGGAAGTGACTTGTTCAAAGTCAGACAGCTGGAATGCGGTTCATTACATGACACCAGGGGTCAGATTAACTACAGCCCATGGGCCACCTGCCTGCTTTTGTAAATAAAGTCTTATTAAAACGCAGTCACACTTATTTGTTTACATCCATCCTTTGCACAACTTATTTATTTTTATTATTAGTTTCAGGCATACAAAACAATGTCCTAGTTAGAAATTTATACCCCTCCCAAAGTGATAACCCCCCGCTGCCCCAATCTACTACCCCTCTGACATCGTGTATAGCTCTCACGACCTGTTTAGTGTCACATTTTTGTTGGTGAGTTTGCCGTTTGAAATGGCCCCAAGCACAGTGCTAAAGTGCTATCTAGCGTGCCTACGAAAGGCTATGATATGCCTTCCGGGAAAATACATGCTTCATTCAGGCAGAACTTACGCCACTGGTAGCTGTGAGTTCAATGTTAATGAATCAACAATATATATTTTAAAAGGTGCTTTTAAGCAGAAATATACATGGGGAAAAAAACAAAAAACGTGTTTATCGCCTGATGAAATGTTGTGACCAGAGGCTCGCAGGAACCTAATCTGTATTTTTCTAGGAGCACTGGTTCAGTATTCACTAATTCAGGGTACGTGGCTACCTTATACAACATAACTGCCAGGAATAACGAGCATCGCCTATACACAAACATGTATGCTATTTTAAAACTCTCAGTAACAACGCTGTGACTCCATTATCGTTACTAATTAATCACAAGTCTGATTTCCCCATGATGCAATAACAAACACTATTACTAATAAACCACGTTAGTTTAATTCTATCTGTAGTATTCAACAAGAATGCTGTATTGTTGTTATGAAGTGGCTGTATCCAAAGTCAGCCAGAGAATGTGTCCACATCTTTTCCCCTTGAATTCCTGAGGGCAAACTACCAAAAATAAAGCCTTCCTCCTGACTGTCTCCCAGGGGCTTCTGCAGATGGAAAGCAAAAATAAGTGCTCTCTGGAGCAGTGATTTTGAGTAAAGATGAGAGCAGCTCCTTCCAGGGGAGGAGTAGGGCGTTGCACCCCGTGGGAACTTGAGGTCGAGCCTTCCCTGCAAAGGACTGGACTCTTCAGGACCCTCACCTGTCCTGATAGCCCAGCAGACTCTGAAAAGCAGTGCCCCCGCTCCTTGCTGCCCTAGTTAAAATGCCAGCCTAGTATTTATTTGTTTTCTCCCAGACAGATGCCAATTATGGGGGGTTGAGAAAGAGACAATGGCCCAGATCTGATTGACAACGGCTGCTGAACAAGGGGCCTCTGTGGCGTGTTTAATGAAAAGGCCACTGTGTTTTTATTGCATCTATTTGATTTTAGAGTGTCGTTTATAAAAACAATTCAACCAGCAGGATTAACTGCTTCTGGGCTTTCTCTTTTCCCTGTGGCTCTGTGGGTGTCCTTTCTCCCTACTTTCTTCCCCCATCTCCATCCAGCAGGTTCCATTCCAGACCTTCTTGTGCCTCAGAGAGAAGCAAAGGCCTGCACATAGCCTTGCCAGCCATGACGTGCTAGTGGTTCCTGGATTTGTCCCCATGACCCCCTCTCCTCAGCACCCAGCCCTGCCATCCTTCAGGCCAGCGTCTCCTCTGGCCTGGCCACCAGCAAGAGCCTCTAACATTGCTTCCCTCAGTTGTTCATGACCCAAAATGTTCCTTTCCCCCAAGCGGCTTTTGGAAGCATGTAGGGCAGCTTTGGGTTGTAAGCAAGGATCCAGGGAGTGTAACTGGTGCTTAGTGCCTGGGGGTGTGAACAACACAGACTGTGCCATCCAAAAGGATCCCCAATGATTTTATTCCCTTTGCCACTTTAGAGCCCAAGTGATTTAGTGTCCAGTCCCACAATCTGATCACCAAATTGTATGGTATGTGAATTATGTCCAAATAAATCTGCTATATACAGAGGGTGCCAAAAAAATGTATACACATTTCAAGAAAGGAAAAAACTGTACTAAAATTGTAATGCTCAATATATACCGATAAGAAAAGATGAATACAAGTCACGTTTGACTTTTGCAATTACAAGAGGTACTCAAAGTGGTTACCATCAGCGTAGCTTTAAGATAGTTTTTTTCTTTCTTAAAATGTGTATACATTTTTTGGTACCCTCTGTATATTTTGAAAATCCAATCACCATACTTCCCTACTCAAACCCTTAAGTGATTTGGTAACATCTGCATAAGATCAAGGGCAAACTCCTCAAGTTCTAGGCCCTTCTGTCTCCCCAGTTTATCTTTACTCACTGCTTCCCACTGATCACAGTTCCCATCCCAACCCCAACACCCTCTTCACTTAGATGTGCCTGCTCTTCATATTCTCTCTATCTAGAGCAACTTCCCTCTCACCTCCTTCCCTGACAATGCCTACTCATCCTTCAAAGCTCACTTTAGGTATGACCTCCTCCAGGAAGCCCACCAGGACTGGCTCAGCCTGGCTCTCTGTGCTTCCCTGGTATAATTCATATAAATTGCAGGGCAGTGACCCTACTAGACAGCCCCAGGCAGGAAGGAGACCAGATTCAGTGCACAGCAGAGAGCGGTTTACAGAAGCAGCCAATCAGGAGGGAGAACAGTTCCTTTCTACCAGAAACAGCTCTGCTTCTTCCAGTTTTACGTATATGAGGACTTTATGAGAATTTTTTGAAGAAAATTTCCACTGTCACAAAAGGTTTGGAAATACTGTTCTAGGTCACTGAGTTTGTATGATGGGGAAACTGAGGCCCTGAGACTCCTTCATGATGGAGTTAGGTCAGTCTGAGGATAAAAGCTTTGCCTGCAGGTAATTATACACCTTTTGGGCCAATGAGGATCCCAAGATCTGGAGTAAGAGAAAGCTGGGGGGAGGACTGTTCAAACTAAAAACAGCCAGTCATCCTGACCCATCTGATAAAGCTCCTTCCCAAGAGGAGACGCCTTGGAAGACAGGTTTATACTTATAGAGCCTTTCTCTTATCTTTCTAAAGGACTTCAGAGACACTAAAGCCACTTGCCTCCCTGGGTTCCAGTGCCTATGCATTTATTTGCACATTTGACACCATTCCAGAATATTCAATATACAGGTCCATTATCCATAAGAGACCATGGCCTCTCTACGGAGGAGAAGGACTGAAATGTGTTCACATTTGCACGCCCAGGAACTTTGTGGGTAGACAGCCTATGTTTGCCGAGCGCACGTTCTCATCTTACAAAGGGGAAACCCAGGTCCAACCTGCTGCAGGCCCTGCCCAAGGCACCCAGCTGTTTCGTGGTGGAGCCCATGGTGGAACTGGGAGGAACCCAACTCTCAAACTTCCACTGCTCACCCAGAAGCCCTGAACTTGCTGGTGTGGCACCAACACGGGCTCCTCAGCACACAAGCTGCCCACACTCCTTCCCACCTGGGCTGGACGCAGAGAGAGTGGTGGTGTGTGACCTGGCATTGCCTCATGGGGAAGATCACCTTGTAATGAGTCCTTTGAGTTCTTTAAATAACTAAATTCCCCAAGCCCAGGAAAGGGAGAAGGGAAGCAAATATATGTTTACTGTGCACTTAGCACCAACTGTGTACCAGAGCCCTTGTCACACACACACAAAGAGCTCATAGTCAAGTAACACGAAAACACAGCTGATCTCATTTGGTTCTCATCGCAACCCCAGGAGAGGATGATTTCTGTCACCATTTTCCAGATGACAAAAATCAAGGTGAACGAATAAATGGCAAAGAAGGGCTTCTCAGACTCAGGATTCCAAAGCCCAGGTGCTTTTTCCACCACCTATATCCCCTGGCCTCCTGAACTGACTTACTCCATCCTGATTTCAGTCTATAGCGTTACAACAAGGTCCAGCCAATGCAAATACTGTTCCATTCAATAGTCATTCCCTGAGAACCAAATGGATGTGACCCCTCCCCCCATCCCAGGCCCACGGGGACAGAGATAATTAGGGCATAGTCCTGCCTTCCCAAAGTCACAGGCCATTCAGGAGATAGGTGGAAGCCTTCATTTCAGCAGGAAGTGATTGATACACACTGGGGAGGAAGGGAAGGAAAACATTTTTGAAAAGAAACTAGCATCTATTGAGTGCTTATTGTATGCTAGGCCTGTTTTGAAGCCTTTAGATGTAATATAACAACACTGTGGGTGTATTCCATTGCTGTTATTCTCCCATATTATAAACAAAGGGATTTGAGACTCAGATTGATGTTGTCATCTGTCCACGATCACCCAGCCGTGAGGACAAAGCCATGGCCAGTTCAGCCTGAAAGCAAAGCCTTTGCTAACACAACCATCGCCTTATACCACAGGTTCAGGAAAGACCTCCTGGGAGCACATGGCTTTTTGGACCCAAATAGTGTCCCAATCTCTTTCTCTTAGGACTCCTTACAAAACCAAAAGTAATCAATTGAAGAGTTTTTTTACAGTCGCCTCTGATTTGGGTCCCAAGAAAAGCTATGTTTTCCTCTCAGCATGCCACAGGCATCGCCTTTCCAAACCTGAGCCCAGCACCTTCCCACTCCCTGGATTCTTCCTTTTGCTCACCCTGCAAGGTCCAGCCCAGTTGCAGACCCCTGGAGGCTTCCCCCTTCCAGCATGGACAAATGATCACCTTTTCCTCTAATCGCCCATAGCAGGTCTCAGATCCAGGGGTTGGGGTAAGAAAAGGAGGACTGAATCCGGATGAAAATGGCGGCGTGAGGTGAGCCTCTGTAAAGCTCTCCTGGAATTTACAACTAATTGGACAACAATAACTCCACAAAACACTCCCTGCACAGCAGACAGGCAAGACGAAGAGGTCCACTACTGAATTCACCTCCAGGTGGGTGAATCGCGCGAGCGGGGGAGGAGGGAAGGGAGAAGTGCGGGACGGAGCCCCGCGGGCGCAGGACAAAGACCTAGCTCAGTGCTCCGAGCTCGCTGCATCCCGGAACTACCGCAGCTGCGGGAAAGGGAAGGACTCGGACTGCTAGGGCTCCGCTTACGGCCCACAGGGCTGAGGGGGCAGCATATAGCACAGCTGAACCCAACGTTCACGGCAGACCTCGGAGAAAAGACTGAGGGAAGAAGGCTGAAAACTGTGATTAAGCCCTCACTGCCGAGCAGAGAACGGAAGCCTTAGGCACTGAGACTAGCCGCCCCTCCCTACCCTCCCAGAGCTCGCCCCACCCCCACCTGCCCGGTGCTAGAAGCGATAAACTAGCAGTGTCAGATCACAAGGACAGGATCTTTGCTGTTCTGAGAACTGTGGACTGCAGAAACAGATTCGCAGCCCAACTAGTTACGGCAAAGGGGAGGGAGCTGTGGAAGCAGGACCGGCTGTGGTGGTGGTCGCCGCCATTGCTCTGGGCCACCTCTCACAACTCACCCCGCCCCTGGCCCCACCTATCTGGGCGGATCCCTGCAGGAGTAAACAGAACTGCTGAAACATACGGGCTCTGAATCGAGTGCAGAAAGAGCTTTGGAACTTCAAAAGTTCTCCGCACCCCCACAGGGACGTGACGCCCTATGACCCAGGTGAACTGTTAACAGAGGAGAGGCCCGTCTCCCAGGGAATCCCCCCATCGTGTGAGAAGCTGGAAAAGTGCAGAGAAAATATAGCACTACTGTGTCAGAGAGACCTCTTCCTATCAACCTGTTGAATAAACCACTCCTGTAGATGTCTAGGAAGAGAAATAATAAATCAGTAATTGCCATGAATAACCAAGGCAACAAGACAGCTCAAAAAGAAAGTGAAAAGTCTCCAGAAAAGGAACTTAGAGATATGGAAATATGTGACTTAAATGATAGAGAATTCAAGATTGCAGTTCTGAAAAACCTCAAAGAGATGCAAGAAAACACAGAAAGGCAATTTAATGAACTGAGAAACGCAATCAAAGAACAACATGAGCATTTTACGAAAGAGATTGAAATTTTAAAAAAGAACCAAATGGAATTTCTGGAGATTAAGAACTCAATAGAAGAAATTAAGAATGAAATAACCAGCTTAGGTAGTAGAGTTGACCAGATGGAAGAAAGAATCAGTGACATCGAAGATAGAAACCTGGAAATTACACAGATGGAAGAAGAAAGAGACTTGAGACTTAAAAGAAACGAAAGAACTCTACAAGAACTTTCTGACTCCATCAGAAAGAGCAATATAAGAATAATGGGCATACCAGAAGGAGAAGAAAGAGAGAAGGGAACAGAGAATATACTCAAAGAAATTGTCAATGAGAACTTCCCAAATTTGTGGACAGAACTGGATCCTCGAATCCAAGAAGCAAATAGAACACCTAATTACCTCAATCCCAACAGGCCTTCTCCAAGACACATTGTATTCAAGCTGTCTAAAATTAACTCCAAAGAAAGAATCCTCAAGGCAGCCAGGGAAAAGAAGACGGTAACCTACAAAGGAAAGCCCATTAGATTATCATCCGATTTTTCAGCAGAAACTCTACAAGCCAGGAGGGAGTGGAACCAAATATTCAAACTATTGAAAGAGAGAAATCATGAGCCAAGAATAATATATCCAGCGAAGATATCCTTTAGATATGAAGGAGGAATAAAGACCTTTCCAGACATACAGAAGCTGAGGGAATTTTCTAATACACGACCTGCACTACAAGAAATACTAAAGGAGGCTATTAGACCACCATCAACAGGGACAATTTGTGGCAACCGAAACATAAAAAGGGGGAGCGTAAAGGCCTGAACCGGAATATGGGAATGGAGAAAGTAAGCGTGCTGAAGAAAATGGAATACTCTAAATATCAAACTTACTTTTACATAATCTTAAGGGTAACCACTCAAAAAAATTCCAGAACTGAAATATATATTGTAATAAAAGAAGAAACAGAGGGAAACATCATAGAATACCACCACACAGAAATAATCGACAACAACAAAAAGGCAAAGAAACAATGGAGACACAGCCTTACCAGAAAACTAAAGCTAGAATGACAGGAAATCCTCACGTATCAATAATCACCCTAAATGTAAATGGACTGAACTCACCAATAAAAAGGCACAGAGTAGCAGATTGGATCAAAAAACTAAACCCAACCATATGCTGTCTCCAAGAGACACATCTCAGCTACAAGGACAAGCATAGACTCAAAGTGAAAGGGTGGAAACTGGCACTCCAAGCAAATGGTACCCAGAGAAAATCAGGTGTAGCCATAATGATATCAGATGAAACAGACTTCAGGGTGAAAAAGATAACAAGAGACAAAGATGGACATTTCATAATGGTAAAGGGGACTATACAACAAGAAGACATAACAGTCATCAATATTTATGCCCCCAATCAGGGAGCACCAAAATACACCAAGCAACTACTAACAGAACTAAAGGGAGAAATTGACCAAAACACAATTATACTAGGGGACTTAAATACATCATTGACAGCTATGGATAGATCATCCAAACAGAAAATAAATAACGAAATTGCAGCCCTAAATGACACATTAAATGAAATGGACATCATTGACATATATAGAGCACTTCATCCTAAAACATCAGATTATACATTCTTTTCGAGTGTACATGGAACATTCTCAAGGATAGACCATATATTGGGACATAAAAGCAGCCTCAGCAAATTTAAGAAGATTGAAATCATACCAAGCATATTCTCTGATCACAAGGCTTTGAAATTGGATATCAACTGCGAAAAGAAAGCAAAAAGAAACACAAATACATGGAGATTAAACAACATACTTTTAAAGAACGACTGGGTCAAAGAAGAAATTAGAGGAGAGATCAAAAGATATATAGAAACAAATGACAATGAAAATACATCCTACCAAAATTTTTGGGATGCGGCGAAAGCAGTTATAAGAGGGAAATTTATATCATTACAGGCCTATCTCAAGAAACAAGAAAAATCCCAAATAAACAACCTCATGTTACACCTCAAAGAACTAGAAAAAGAAGAACAAGTGAAACCCAAAGTCAGCAGAAGAAAGGAAATAACAAAAATCAGAGCAGAGCTAAATGAAATAGAGAACAAAAAGACAATAGAAAAAATTAATGTGACAAAGAGCTGGTTCTTTGAAAAAATTAATAAAATCGACAAACCCTTGGCTAGACTCACTAAGATAAAAAGAGAGAAGACACTAATTAACAAAATCAGAAATGAGAAAGGGGAAGTTATCACGGACACCACAGAAATACAAAGGATCATCCAAGAATACTATGAAGGACTATATGCCACCAAATTTAATAACCTAGAAGAAATGGACAAGTTCTTAGAAACATATAGCCTTCCAAGGCTGAACCATGAAGAACTGGAAAACCTAAACAGACCGATCACCAGTAAAGACATTGAATCAGTCATCCAAAACCTTCCCAAAAGCAAAAGTCCGGGACCAGATGGCTTCACTAGTGAATTCTACCAAACCTTCAAAGAGGATCTAATACCAATCCTGCTCAAACTCTTCCAAAAAATTGAAGAAGAGTCAGTACTCCCTAACTCATTTTATGAGGCCAACATTACCCTGATACCAAAACCTGGTAAGGACAACACAAAAAAAGAAAACTACAGACCTATATCTCTGATGAATACTGATGCAAAAATCCTAAACAAAATTTTAGCAAATCGAATACAACAATGCATTAAAAAGATTATTCATCATGACCAAGTGGGGTTCATCCCCGGGGCACAAGGATGGTTCGACGTCCGCAAATCCATCAATGTGATACATCACATAAACAAAATAAAGGACAAAAATCATATGATTATATCAATTGATGCAGAAAAAGCATTTGACAAGATACAACATCCATTTATGATTAAAACACTTAATAAAATAGGTATAGAAGGAAGATACCTCAACATAATAAAGGCCATCTATGACAAGCCCTCAGCTAATCTCATAATTAATGGTGAAAAACTGAAGCCCTTTGCTCTACGTTCAGGAACACGACAGGGCTGTCCCCTATCACCTCTGCTTTTCAACATAGTGTTGGAAGTCCTTGCCAGAGCCATCAGGCAAGAGAAAGAAATAAAAGGCATCCAAATTGGGAATGAAGAAGTTAAAATATCACTCTTTGCAGATGATATGATGCTATATATAGAAAACCCTAAAGACTCCACCAAAAAGCTGTTAGAAACAATCAATGAATACAGTAAAGTTGCTGGCTACAAAATCAACGTACAAAAGTCCATTGCATTCCTATATACTAACAATGAAATCTCAGAAAAAGAAATACAAAAAACAATTCCCTTTGCAATTGCAGCAAAAAGAATAAAATACCTAGGAATAAATTTAACCAAGGATGTGAAGGATTTATATGCTGAAAACTATAAGACATTTTTGAAAGAAATTGAAGATGACACAAAGAAATGGAAGGACATTCCGTGCTCATGGCTTGGAAGAATCAACATAGTTAAAATGGCCATATTACCCAAAGCAATATACAGATTTAATGCAATCCCCATCAAAATCCCAATGGCATTTTTTAAAGAAATAGAACAAAAAATCATCAGATTTGTTTGGAACCACAAAAGACCCCGAATAGCCAAAGCAATCTTAAGAAAAAAGAACAGTGCTGGAGGTATCACACTGCCTGACTTTAGCTTGTACTACAGGGCTACAATAATCAAAACAGCATGGTATTGGCGGAAAAACAGACACGTAGACCAATGGAATAGAATTGAGAACCCAGAAATAAAACCACATAAATATGGACAGATAATTTTTGACAAAGAAGCTAAAAACATACAATGGAGGAATGACAGCCTCTTCAATAAATGGTGCTGGCAGAATTGGATAGCCACGTGCAAAAGAATGAAACTGGACTGCTATCTGTCACCATGTACCAAAATTAATTCAAAATGGATCAAAGACTTAAGCATAAGACCTGACACAATAAACTGCATTGAAGAAAACATAGGTACTAAACTTATGGACCTTGGGTTCAAAGAGCATTTTATGAATTTGACTCCAAAGGCAATGGAAGTAAAAGACAAAATAAACAAATGGGACTATATGAAACTTAAAAGTTTCTGCACAGCAAAAGAAACCATCGACAAAATAAAGAGGGTACCGACTGAATGGGAGAAGATTTTTGCAAATAGTTCCTCCGATAAGGGTCTAATATCCAAAATATACAAGGAACTCATGAAACTCAACAACAAAAAAACGAACAACCCAATTGAAAAATGGGCAGAGGACCTAAAGAGACATTTCTCTAAAGAGGACTTCCAAATGGCAAATAGACATATGAAAAAATGCTCAACATCACTAATCATCAGAGAAATGCAAATAAAAACCACAATGAGATATCACCTCACTCCAGTCAGAATGGCTATCATCAACAAGACAAATAGCAACAAGTGTTGGAGAGGCTGTGGAGAAAAAGGAACCCTCATACACTGTTGGTGGGAATGCAGACTGGTGCAGCCGCTATGGAAGGCAGTGTGGAGGTTCCTCAAGAAATTACGAATAGAATTACCATATGACCCAGCAATCGCTCTCCTGGGTATCTACCCCAAAAATATAAAAGCATTTCTCTATAGAGACACGTGTACTCCAATGTTCATTGCAGCTTTGTTTACGGTGGCCAAGACATGGAAACAACCAAAATGTCCTTCGATAGATGAATGGATAAAGAAGTTGTGGTACATATACACAATGGAATACTATTCAGCGTTAAGGAAAGATGATATAGGAACATTTCTGACTACATGGATGGATCTTGAGAATATAATGCTAAGCGAAATAAGTCAGACAGAAAAAGCAGAGAACCCTATGATTTCACTGATATGTGGTATATAAACCAAAAACAAGACAAACAAATGAGAAACAAGAACTCATAGACACAGACATAGTTTAGTGGTTACCAGAGGGTAAGGGGGGTGGGGGGAGGGAGATGAGGGTAAGGGGGATCAAATATATGGTGATGGAAGGAGAACTGACTCTGGGTGGTGAACACACAATGGGATTTATTGATGATGTAATACGGAATAGTACACCTGAAATTATGTAATTTCATTAACAATTGTCACCCCAATAAATAAATTAAAAAAAAAAAAAAAAAAAAAAAAAGAAAAGGAGGACTTAGCTACTCACAGCCTCCTATTTACAAGACATCGGGCTGAGGGTTTTACATAATTATATCTTTTCATCTCACTTTGCCCTCACACTACTTACTGCATGAAACAGGTGTTACCATGATCCAGAAGAGAAAACAAATCACACAGAAGTATAGTGACTTGCTCAAGGTCCCCCAGCTCTTGGGCACCACAGTGAGAATGTGTGTGACTCTTGAGTTCACCTCCTTAGTTTAGAGGGCCTGGTATAGTTTTAGTCTCCGTGTGCCCATGTCTGCCCAGCCCCGAACAGATGGTGTGCTCCTTGAAGGCAGGAATAGGGTGACTGCTGTATTCTCGGAGCCCGACACTGCCCTTGGCATTCCCAAAACTGTATCCAGTACATGAATATTTTAAATGTTCCAATCCCCTCAGTGTTCAGCAGAGTGCCCTAATTTTCTAAAACTTATGACAAATATTTTATTAACACTTAAGCTTAGCATTAAGCTCAATGTATGGTGATTTTACACAACCCCCCTACATACACAAAGTAGAAGGCTGTTCTTGCTAACATTTCGTTGCTATTTCAACTTAATTTTTATACCACTTGTTCACGCCAGGCCGAAGTAGAAAGATAACTACGAGCAACTCTAAGCTTCACCCTTAGCCCCTTCTGTGGTATGTGGATCACTCTGGAGTCCCAGGTTTGGGAGCGGTGTAATGTGATAGAAGTGGTATTTCCTGTATCACATCTGGAAGACCTGGGTTCCTGGGCCCTGCTCTTTTTCTAAGTAGCTTATTAACTTGATCATATCTAGTTACTTTCCCTATACCTTAGTTCTTCAAAAGAAAAGGACTCTCAGGTTCCAGCTAAAGCACTGATGTTCTATGAATCATACCAGAAGACCTCGCATGTTGTAGTGAAAGATTTTTTTTTTTTCCCAAATGAGAGAGATGAGTAAGCTTTTATAACCACAACCCCAAACTTGGCTGGATACCCTGTCCGTGGTCTCCACTATCCTGACAGCATTAGGAGCAAGGCTCTTCCTGAAGGTAGAAATGCAAATTTTGGTTCCCACATCACTACCTACATACATAATATATGACGAAGAATTAATGACAGCTATCCACCCTAAAGCATTAAGAACAAGCACCTTTCAGGTGCTGTATAACAATTCTTTCTATAAAGGAGCCTTTCTTGCAGAAGCCATCTCATGGCTAGAAGAAAAGCTTTGGAAAGATGCATCCAGGAGGGGAAGAACTGACCCTTCAACACCCTTCTCATTTAAGTGTATTATTTACAGCTCTAAAGGTAACCAGAGGAAGAACTGAAAACATGATATATATTGACTCCTAATTGTAAGTGCACCTTGGAGGAGGTGGGAGAGGCGGGGTGTCAGTGAGCTAAGCCTTCACTTAACCCAGTAGGAAGGCACTAGATACTGTGTAAAGCTGATCCATCACTTTGGAGCAGTTTAAGCAAATACTATTTAATGATAGGGAAGCAACCACCAGAAGAAAAAACAAAAGTAGTTAAATGTGGTTGCCTCAGGGGAGGAGGGCTGAGGTTGAAGAAGGGTTTGCTTTTCACCAAAAGACCTTCTGCACTGTTTTATTTTGTAGTCATTTGGAAGGATATCTTTGATTTTAGGAGAAAAAACAATTCTAGGGCACTGTCCTTTGGGGAGATCAGAACCATTCCTGTTTCTGTGGAGCTACCTTTCGGTCCTGTGGCTTTCTGTGAACAGGAAGTGGTGCTAATGGAGAAGGGGTTATGTGTTATGCGTTCATGCTAAGGGGGTGGGACGTGGGCAAGGAATAATTTTTCTAGAGTGCTGATGAATGTTCAAGAGTGCTCCGTATTCTTCCCAAAAGTACATTTGCTGAAAACAGTCATAACCGATAATGACGCTGGGGAAACAGCCAAGCATCATACCTCCTTTACAGGGGGAGGTATCACATCTCGGCTGATTGTTTGGAATAAGAGACCTGGGAAAACATCTGTAAAAGAAACCCACCCCTAGGGATGGTGCGAAAAGTTTAGATTCAGATTATCCAGGTGTCTGTGTTTTAAGCTGCATGGTCATCTTTAGGCTGGCACGTAGAGGGTGGGAAGAAAGGTGCCAGGCTAGACTCAGCAGACATGGATTCTCACCACGCCCCCCCCGGCAATATTGGGCTGTGGGCTCTGAATTGCTTATGGATGGGGGGTAATCCTGGTTAGATCATTCTCCTCTCTCAGCTTCCGTCTCTTTACCTGGACACCTGAATTTAAAACTCTATCTCTCTAGTGTTGTTTTGAGAATTAAATGAGCTGATATAGCAAATATTCTGGAATTCTGCAACTTCCTTATTGGTCTCCTAGCTTTACCTTGGCTGGGTCACAACCCTTCACTGGCTTCCCATTTTCTGGTGCGTTATGCCACGAAATGATGTGAGCCACAAATGCGGGCCCACAGGGGATTTAAAAGTTTTCTAGTAACCACACTTTAAAAAAGTAATAAGAAACAAGTGATATTAATTTTAACAATATATTGTACTTGTTTCATTTGTTAGTATATTTTATTTATCGAAAACATTATCCTTTTAACACATTAATCAATATAGGAAAGTTATTAATGGGATCTTCTACAGTCTTCATTTTTTCATATTAAGTCTTTGCGATCCAGTGTGTACATTACACTTACGGTACGTATCAGTCTGGATTAGCCACATTTCAGGTGTTCAACAGCCCTGGTGGTAGCTGGTGGCTATCCTAGTGGATCGTGCAGATTTTCAGTGCCCCCCCACACACACACTGTTCAGCCTCTTCTCACATGTTCTTCCCTCTGCTGGAAGCATACCCTCCACACCCCCAACTACTCTGCTTGGCTACCTTTCATATCAGGTCACATTCTCCTGCAAATTCCCCTGGGCTCCTTTTGCCGAGGGTAAGGGCCCCTCCTCTATGTTCCCACATCACTCCACAGGGTCCCATTAAAACCATGTTAAATGCTTGTAACGGCTTGGGTTCCTTGCCCTTGGAGCTCCATATAGATCTTGCTTATCACTGGACCTCCAATGCCTAGGATGTGCCAGGTAGACGACAGGTGCCTGGGAAATGTATGTGATTTTGTTTACTAAGACTAAGCAGCCTTCACCCTCTGGACACGGATCCACTCAAGGACGGTCCCGAGAAGCAAAAGGAAACCCGCTCCTCCTCTCTACATGCCTACCCAACAGAGTTTAGACCTTGGACTCAGGCAGACCTCAGTTCAAACCCTGATTCTACCATTTAATAAACCCACATCCTGGCCAGGTGCCTTGACCTCTCAAAACCTTAGTTTCCACATCTATAAAATGGAGCTACTAATCCCTACGTTGCATGGTGGTCACACAGACTAAACATGACACATGCTAAGTGCTCAGCACTGAATTTCATCAAACTGAAGGTACCGTCAATTACAACTGCCGCACTCATAAGACACACCATTATTTCACAAGTCACTGAAAAAAGGGGAAAAGAACCTCACCAACAATGCCAGTTAAACTGTGACATCCCTATGACATGTAAGATGCAGCCCAATTTCAGAGATGTTAAAATGTTGAATTATGTGTGTATTTAAGTTGACAGATGGTAAATGCTCTCCCCTGCCCCCTGGAAAGTAACCCATCTGGACTCTTAGGCAGAAGATGCTGAGCTCCGGTCTGTGTTGAATAGATGGAGACATGAGACTTGGGCTTCCCTGGAAGGTGCGGAGAGACTGTTCCCTGAGTCCCCACCATGGGCCAGCCACCTTCCGAACGTTATTTTAATCACTCTTCAAAACGATCTTATTCTTATACTCATTTTTAAGAGGAGGAAAGGGCAGCATGGAGAGGTTAAGTTGCCCAGCTGGCACAGGGCAGAGCCGGGACTGGACCGCAAGCCTGTGTCATGCAAAGCCCCTGCTATCTCCAGCAAGCCAAGCCCTTTCCAAAGGCTTGGGCCCCGAGGCTGATGGAGGCTCCCAAAGCCTCATCAGCAGAATCTTGTTAATGCTCCATAAAGGCCCTACACTCCTCAAAGAAGCTCAGGATCAAACCATCAGGCGTAAGCTTATTAGATTTAATGCCAGGAACAAACCTTGCAAACAACAGTTTAAGGAGACCCCTGCAGAGATCTGAAGGAGGAGCAGAGCCTCACTCTCCAGGGGCAGCAGGCTGGCAGAGCCAGGGGTGTGCACAGCAATGCTTGCTCCAAGAAGAAAGCATGCGCCTCCTCTCTCCACAGCCTCAGCAAGCTTCAGCATTCCTTAAGAGCAACTGATAGCGGAGAAATGCTGCAGGGTCTGAGGGTCTGAAGTGGCCATGGGCTGGGACATGAGGGGTGGTATTGGCAGAAAGGAGGCTCTCTGAGCATGGGGAAGCCCCCGGAGGTCCTTAGTACCTGAAACTTACAGGTCAAATGTAAACACCTAGCTGAGTGACAGGGACTAAGGACAAAAGGCAAAAACGCAGGAGGTCCCCTGTTAGCCCCGGGGGGTCACATGTGCGCCCAGATCCACGGGAGGGTCTTTCCTGGGAGGGAGCAGGCCTTTTGCTCGGTCAGGTTTGCTGAGGCCCAGATGAAAAATACCGGTCCTGCAGATTTACGATACAGAGATTTGCTCCTTTGATTCTGTTTCCTTAGGAAGTTGAGGCCCTTTCCATGGAGTCAACTAAACCAGGTCACTGACTTCCACAGCTTGGGAAGTCTGTACTTAATGGGAGTTTCTCAGGACTTTTCTCATTTAAAGTAGCTCGCTCCATCCCTTTATATTTTTCCAGCTGAAACCATTGGAAAATAGGGAAGAGATGTGCTAGTCTGGTGAAGTGGAGGGCAGGCATCACCAGGCCACCCATCAGCCCAGCCCCCTCTCCTCTCATCTTGTGTTGAAACTCCAGCACGGGGCAGAAGAGAGATTGAACACCACCGAGGTGGCACTTCCAGCTGTGGCATGTGATGATTCCGCTATAAATTAGAAAGATGTCTGCCTTTGGATCACTGAGGAAAGCCGTATTTTCAAATTAATTCAGGTATGAAATGACCTCTGCCATGGTTTGGTTTGGGTTCCATTCTCGGTCCAACCATGCCCTTGCCATGTGACCTTGGCCAGGATGCTTCTCTCTGGGCCTCAGTTTCCTTGAGGGAGCTGGGCGAGCTCAGTGGCTTTCCCACTTTGTTTGAGAGAATCCTAAGATCTTCCCTCCTATTCTTCCCCATGTTATCCAGAACAGTCCTGCCTTCCTCTGCTTGAGACATTTTGGGTCCCTACAAAATTTCCTTTAAAGACAGGCTTTTGTGGCCAATAAAAGTTTGAAATCAGCCAGACTAAATAATCTCATACATTTCTTCCAGCCCTGGCGTTCTGTAATTCTAAAAATTGCCAAGTTCCAAGGTATTTGCAGGAATAAATAATACCCAAAGAAGTCTCAAGATGATGAATTTGTGTGTGTGCGTGCGTGTGTGTGTGTTTAATCCTTCAACATTTTTTTTTTTTATGCCTCTGCTTCTCAGACACAAACCACATGCAAACATTTCACCTGGAAATGCTGGCTGCTCTCAAGTTATTTATGAGCACCAAGTGCCTGCAGGGAAAGTGGGGCAGGCGTTCCTCTGTGCCCAGTGCCCGCAACGTGCTCTGGACTCTGCAGGTGCGGAGGACGCTGCCGCCCCATGGCTTGCAAACAAGCAAACCAATTGAGAGAAACACAGCTCCACCAGGCAGGTACCCACAAGCTGGGCTTTCTCATTCTCCTGCCGGCCCTACCTCCATGCCCCAGGCCTTCCCTGATTCTTGCCTGTCTCTCCAAGATGGAAAAAGGAAGATAGAAAATGCAGCCCAGTAACCATTTCAAGATGGTGCTAGGATGCTAGAAAAATCTGCGCTGAATGCGTGTATGATTCAACGCTGAAAGCTGTGCTGGCTGCACACTTGTAAAGTTTCCAAAGGCTCTTTGGGTGAAACTTCCTGACCCAGGCCCATTCAAGGCCCAGCTCCATACCCAGGCTAAGGGCAAATAAGAGTTGACGCTGGTTCTCCCGAGGTGACTGGTAATGCTTAGCATCCTGCATAGACAGGATGCATCCTGCCTTTTCTGGTCCAGCCTCAGACCCCAGCAGAGGGGAGCAGATGAGAGCAAAGGCAGACCATGAATAAATAAAAAACTAATTTCTATTTCTCTTTGGATCATGTGGATTTTATTTTGGGGGATGGTAGCGCACACATGCTTTTCTGACTATGTCTTTTCTACGCCACCTGAAAATGAGCACATAAATAGGCTGTAAAGCTGAAAGAGGCCCTAGAGCTCGTCTAGTTCACCTGCCTCGTTTTAAGAATGGGAAAACTGAGGCCCAGTATGGAAACACTTCTTGCTGGGAATCACCTCACTCTCCGAGGAGAATTTAGTCTGGGCCTCAGGCCACGGGCCGTTTCATTCCGCTGCCAAGGCTAGAGGTGTCTGCTGTGGCCTTCCTGTGGTCACAGGACACTGGGGGAAGAGAAGACATGTGGGGACACAGTACCCGCAGGTAGGAGGGGCAGCAGGGCTACAGTATATGGTTGTTCAGGCTGTGCCCTGCACAAGGGCACCAGGCATGGAGGGAGGGAAACCTGAAACCTGGCTCCCAGTCTGCTCACCCAGGTGTGTGCAGGGCTGCGTCTGCCTGGAGGACGGGCGTCTTTTTCTAGAACTGCTCTAAGGGCTAACTGGACTTTCGGGGAGCAGGAACTGTTCCCAGGGGAAAGACTGAGCAAGGCCCCAAGATGACTTTATCAGGCAGAGAAAAGGAGAGCAGACACTGTGAGAGGGAGGACGTACGAGGGGCCGCCGTCAGAGATGGATCAGAGCCAGAGTTTATCCACCTCTCTCCTGGCGTAGGCCCGAAGCCCTGTGACACCTGGGCCTCCATCTCAGTTATCTCTAGGAGGATCAGGCCGGGAACATCCCTATGTGGACAGCATCTGAGAGTAGGTTACAGACCCTGCCCTCTGGGCCGCCCCACTGCCCTGTTCTATTCATGCTGGTGTGATGGAACCCCTTGGAGGCCTGTCACTCTCATATTCTTGGCAGCTCTGCGGGGTCTCCCTCCCTCCTCACAGGCCTTCATTCCTGCTCCCCCACTTCCTAAGGAGAGAGGAAGCCAACCAACGTGAGGAAAGGAGAACCGGCCCAGCTGCTTTGTCTGCCACAGGGTCAGCTGGCTGCAACCACGGCTTTCTTCCAACCCCTCAACTTCTGTTGCTTTAGGAAAAGGCTGAAGACACAGATTCTAAATATAGGTACACCCTCCATCCTCCTGCCCAGCTAATATTAGCCCTTTTGTAGAATCCACTGACAGCATTATTCCCCCCATTTTTTTGAGGGGGGGTTGTGCTGGTGGGAATTCTTCTGCTTATAGTAAGGCAGGCTGAGCCAGCAGAAGACTGGGGACCACACTGAGCCAAATACAGTGTGAGCTCTGCTAAGCGGGGGCTGTGCCAGATGATTAATGGAGCTCCTTTCCAACACAAGATTTATGATTCTGTGAATGGGGAGGCTTGGGAAACAGGGGTGGGGGGGCAGTTCTGGTTAATTGAATTTGTCAGCTTCCAGATGGAGGGGGCACTAACATTTGTTGATAATTTACTCTGAGCCAGGGACACTGCTAAGGATTTCAAACACGTGATTTCACCAAATCTTGACAACAGCCCTATGAGAGGGGTAGGATAGTTATCTCTGTTTTACAGATGAGGGCACCAAGGCACAAAGAAATGAAGGGAACTCGCCCTCTGACAAAAAGCTAGTCAATGTAAAGATGACGTTTGAACCCAGGTCTTGGTGACTCCAAAGCCTTGGCTTTCAATCATGCTGTCAGGTCTATTTGCTTCAACCCTGGCAGAAACCATTCTGAAAATGGTGTGGGTACGCTCCTTCCGTATGGTCCCTAGTCAGGGTCAGAGAGAAGCTAAGCGTTGAATTGGAGTCAAAGGACTTCAACTCTGGGCCTGCCCCTGTCAAGCCAACTTGGAGTAACTGGTTGAGCATCTCTGAGCCTTGTTTTTCCATCTGGAAAAATGGGGGTGCAGATGAAGGCACTCCAAAGGCACTTTCAGCCTTGACTCTTGGAGTCTGTGTTGCATTTATTGGGCAGGTTCCAGTTCTCACCATCTCAGCCCAGAAATGCAATGTGAAAATAACATGGCAGGGTGTAAGGTGAGGGCAGGGCAAACTGAACATGTTACTGACCAGGAGGCCCCCAAAGCCACCTTCCAGCTAAGGCTTGAGCTCACTGTCTTCCAACTCCTGTCTACAAAGTAAAAGAGAACAAGAAAAGCTAATTCTGCCTGAAACAGCGTAGTGCAAATAAGGTCCTCTTGGTTTTTTCAAATGCACTCAGAGAAGAGAAAAGGAGAAAGCAGATTTGAGAGACCGCGTGAGTAAGCAGTAATATACGGGGAACAGTAGGTATTGGTGTCATTTTCCCATTTGTTCCAACAAGGATTTAAGGCAGGAGGATTGAGGATCTGGTGAAGCCTAAAAGGATCCACCGAGAAAGGAGTGGAGTCAGTGAAGAGAGGGGATCGAGTCCAGAAACAAAATCATAAGCGCTTGTCTCCAGCCAGAAAATGAGAATGGCCAGACCAAGGGACTCCCGATGTCCACGGCATTATTTTCCATCACCTGCAGGAGGCACCCTGCAGGGCAACTGGCCTGATTGTTAGCATTTTGACTAAAGGCTCCGGACCCAAGACCAGGGCCTGCTTGAAAGCTCCCGAGATCCCACCAAACAGAGTCAGAGGAAGTCCCCAAATCGTTGCCCTTTCATCTTTGTTGTATTTTATTGAAGTTAAACCGATATTGACATTTCATTTCCAGAAACGTTTCCTGGACCCTATTTCTTTGAGGAAGGAAGCGAGCCCATTAGCGAGCCACTCAAGTGGCCCGTGGCAGTCTCTCAGGAATTCTCAGAGCCCGCAGCTCCTGAGTGGTGCCGGGTATGTGTGTGCATGTGTACAAGGGGCAGGCAAGTGCGGTGACACTGTCACCATCAGCAAATCACAAGCAACAGGATTGTCACCAAGGTGAGACAGGGGCTCTGCATCCATATAGAAACAAACAGAGCTTGAAGGGAGATGGCCCAGGCACGCCAAGCATGCGGAGCCGACAAGTCCATGAGGACAAGGGACATGGGTACACCCCCCACACACACGCAGGGTCCAGATGCCCATGCCCGCAGAGGGGACACATTCGCAGGCGTCCACACCCGCACAGTCCCCAGACACACAGGCACACGCCTGTCACTCAGCCCCCTAAGCACCCTTAGACTTTGGCATTAGGGCCAGGGAGGGTGGTCCCTCCAAGCTGAAAGTCCCCCACGTTAGGGCCTCCCTTGCGAGGAACCTCTTCTGGAGGATTTCCATTCTGATGATCTCAGAGAACCCCCCACAGGGCCAGTAGGTTCATTTACACAGCTGCTTCCTACTCACCTTCTGCCCAGATCTAGGAGTGAGTGCTGCAGGCAGAAGATGAATAACACAGACCTTAGGAAGTACAAAATCTCAGGACAGCAGACGAGCTAGTGCCAGGGAGAGAGAGGCAGGCAGAGGGATGGAATAGAAGCTTCCTCGGGGTCCAATCTGCTTCCGTATTACTGGTTCCCCAGAGCCCAGCCAAGTGGGAGCACTCAGTGGTGCCCCGTAGATGACTATTTGGTGAATTAATTTAGGGAAATCTCTGGCCGACTTTACTTGGTCTCAATCTTGCCTCCTCACCACTAAGTAGCAAAGCCACATCCCTTACAGCGTGGCCCTTCCTAAGCAGACTAGAACCTGTCTTCCCAACTTACGTCCCTCCTACCTCCTGCACGTCTGCCCCTCACTTACTGTTCCTGTCCCATTCAACTTCTCCCAATTTCTCCAGGACTTCAGGCCCTTCCAGGTCTCAGAGCCTTTGTGCAAACTTTTGCCCTTTGCTTCCTTCTTTGGTGAACTCTCTCTCATCCTTCAAGATGCACATCAAATATCCCCTCCTCTCCTGCAGCTTTCACCACCCTTCCTCTCCCCTTCCCACTCCTTTCCGTCAGTCACTGCAGCCTCCAAAGGGTCCCTAAAGACCTTCCTTCACTCCTTCCTGGCTGTCTCTAACGGGTGAGAGGCTCTAGCGGGGAGCCCTGTCTCACTCCCAGAGCCTGGTATCCAGTAAGTGACAACGGTAGGGTATCTTTGCTCTAGGGCCTGGTTCTAGGCATTATTGAGACCCTTAGTTTGCCCCGTCCCCATGTGGGTAAGAATAGAAGAAGTAGTAGAGGCCAAATATGGGAACCTGACTGGAGATAGAAGTGAGTCTGGGGTACAGACTATACTAAACCCTCTTCTAGGGCTGCTGCAATCACACATGCCCACCCCCAGGACACATCTGAAAGTATGATTCCCATCTCTCCATGCCCTTGCCCCCTGGCATGTGGCCTCCTGTCCCATTTAACCTCTCTTTTAGGGAGGCCACCGGATATAAGACATCATTAAGGACAGATTTCTCCCACGTTAAACTTTCTAACTCCCTGAGGCACAAGAGATACTTCTCTGCCTTTCAGCTGAAGAAACTGGGGCAGCCATGCTGGGTCAATGAAAGGAGGAGCTGTGGGCCCTGCCTGCTTCCCCAGGGAAGCCCCAAATTGATTAATACCTACTTGGCACACTCAGCAAAATAAACATATAAAATGAGATGATTTAAAATCTTTTTTTCTTTACTGACTTATTTATAGTTGTAAGAGGTCAGAGTCAATTCTTTTTTCAGCTGTACAGAAACCTGGAATGAGTAAAAGAGGTGGAAGTAAATTCAACTGCAGAAACGTCTGAGTATCTTTCCATCCCAAGCATGGCATTAGGCTCTGCACATAGAGAGATAAGGAAGTTGTATGCTCAGCCTTCCAGGAGCCCCTATGTTAGTGGAAAAGCAGGCCTTCTTTGTTCACGTTCAGAGCGAAAAGACAATCTTTCAGCACCTTTCATATGCCTGGGGATGTCACAGGGATCATGACACTGCCCCTCACAGCAACCCCAACGGGAGGTAGAACGATCATTTCTATTTCCCAGATGAAGAAGCTGGGGTTCAGAGAGTGAAATGATTTGTGCATGGTAAAGCAGCCATGGGGTGGACTGGGATTTGGACTCAGGTCTCTGTAGCTCCCATTATTGACGATCTTATTTCCATAATGGACGGGGCACATCTTTGGTCAAGCTTTCAGTGGACCTTTTTGAAGACTTTTGAAGAACCTTCAAAAATTTCATTTCATTTCATTGCCACCATCCCAGGAAATAGACATTGCTGTCTCGGTTTTACCAATGAGAAACTGAGATTCAGTGTTATCTACTCGAGCGTGGAAATGAGAGTCAGGACCGGAACTCACTGTTATTGAGTCTGACCTTCTAGTGAGTTGGGAGGGCCCTTCTAAGGCCATGAGATGGATAACAAGGTCCAAGGAGAGAGGGATGCTCCATGACAAGGCCTTAGGCGACCTAGATGCCACTCAGGGATAATTATGCAAGGTCTAGACCTGACCTTTGTTACCGAATCTTGTTTCAGTTCTGCCGCTCTGGTGTCCTTGGGCTACTGTGTTGTTCCTTTGAGCCCTTGTGAATGACTCTAAATGTGCCACTGGACTCTGATATCACAGACCTCCTGGTTCTGATTGGCCCTGAATGGCCCTGTCCCACAGGCCCCGTAGGCAAATTCCTATGCATTTTTCAAGCTTCCATATGGACCATATTTCCTCTGATGCTGTTTGACCCTGAAATTTCTCCCTCCACATTTCTGTGACCTTTAATGCCCATATTATGGCCATGATTCTGCTTGTTAGTAACTGTTTAGAATCTAATATTCCCCACTAGACTGGGTGCTCCTCTGGGACACGGGCCGATATGGAGTCCTATCTGTGTGACCTGACACTGAAGGGTCCAGCACAGAAAGGGAGATTAATGAGTGAATAATCACCATTCAAAGCCTTTCTCCTGATGGAAAGCTCAGTGATTGAACACCATCTTTATCTGTACTATAGTATAGTGAAATTGCTACAGTTCACATTTCCATCTCAGACTCTTGTTTCTTGTTCTAATAGTCTTTCTTCATTTTTGCATGTTAAGAAGGAACAAAAACAAACACTCAATTCCTCTGTTAACCTAAATGCCAAACTATTAATACTTGTAAATTAGTTGATGTTCTAGAAGGACAGGGATGGATTCCTGGGGGTGATATGGTGTGAGAACCGGTCTTTTTCAGCTGGTGTCAATCTGTATCTGTTTTGGAGAAGAAAGTTTTGCTTCAGTGGAGTATTCATTCAGACGTTTGTGCTGAGATGTTTAAAACTGTAAAAAAGGGCAGGAACCATGTCTGTCTGTCCACCCCAGATGCCCAGTTTAGTGTGTTGCCTGGCATAATGGCAAGAGATTCACTGTCCTATTCATAGGGAAATGTTCATGCTTCAACCCAAAATCAAGTTTCTGGGTTCATAAATTCATCCAATACAAGCACATGATGAGGCATAACTGTGAGCTGTCATAAGCTTTGTCCTCATCACAACTTCTTTAAGTTCTCCCAAGAAAGAGGCAAGGTTAACAACAAATCCTTCACAAACTCTTGCAAAACATAAAAGAGGAGAGAATCATTCCCAACTCATATTATGAGGCTAGCATTACCCTGATGTGGTATACTTAACCAAAACTGGTTAAGTATACCACAAGAGAAATAAAGGAAGGAAGGAAGGAAGGAAGGAAGGAAGGAAGGAAGGAAGGAAGGAAGGAAGGAAGGAAGGAAGGAAGGAAGAATTAGATATCCCCTATGAATATAAACAGGAAAAGTCCCCAATAAAGTCCTATTGAGTTTAATCCAACAAATAAAAAAAGGATTATACTTGGTGATCAAGTTGGTATTTTCCCCCAGAAATGCAAGGTTAGTTTAACATACAGAAACCAATCAATGTAGCATACCACATTAAGAAAATAAAGGAGAAAAACCTCATGATTCTGTCAATAGACACAGAAAAGCATTTGGAAAAACCCAATACCCTTTCATGATAAAAACACTCAATAAACTATGAATACATGGAAACCTCAACTTGATAAAAGGCCATCTTTGAAAAACCCACAGAGAACATTGTAGTTCATAGTAAAAGACTGAAAGCTTTCCCTCTAAGATTAGAAACAAGGCAAGGTGTCTGCTCTCAGTATTTCTACTGCATGTTGTAGTAGAAGTTCTAACCAGGGAAATTAGATAAGAAAAAGGAAAAATAAATAAATAGCATCCAGATTAAAAATAGGAAGAAATAAAACCATTTCTACTCACACATAAGAAGATCTTATATATAGAAAACGCTAATAAACCCACAAAAAACTACTAAAATTAATAAACAAGTTAAGAGAGGTTGCAGGATACAAGATCGATGTACAAAATCATTTGTTTTCTATATACTATCAATGAGCTATCAATCCAAAATGAAATAAAAAACACAATTCTATTTATAATAGCCTCAAAAAGAATACTATGTTTAGGAATAAATTTTAAAAATAAGGACAAAACTTCTTGATAAGTAGAAGACTTCTTTATATGGTATATGTATAATATTGAGTATTATAAAACATCATAGAAAGGGAAAGTAATCCCATGTTTATGGATTGGAAGACTTTATATTGTTTAGATGGCAATACTCCAAATTGACTTACAGATTCAATGCATTCCTTATCAAAACCCCAGCTGAATTTTTTTTTTAGAAATTGACAAGTGGATCCTAAAATTCATATACAAATACAAGAGACACAGACTACTCAAAACAACCTTGAAAAAGAACAAAGTTACAGGACCCACACTTCTCAATTTCAAACTTAGTATAAAGCTACGGTAATCAAAACAGTGTGATACTAGCATCAGGATAATTATATAGATGATTGAAATAGAAACGAGTCCATAAATAAACCTTACATTTCCGATCAATTTATTTTTGAAAAGAGTACCAACACAATTCAATGGGGCAAGAATGGGTTTTTCAACAAATGGTGCTAGGACAACTGTATATACACTTGCAAAAGAATAAAATTGGTCCCATACCTCACAGAAGGTGCAAAGATTAACTCAAAGTGAATCATAAATTTCCACCTAAGAATTGAAAGTATGAAACTCTTAGAAGAAAACATAGGAGTAAGTCTTCATGACTTTGGATTAAGCAATAGTTTCTTAAATATGATACCCAAAGCACAGGTGACAAAAGAAAAAAATTGATAAATTGGACTTTGTCAAAATCAAAAGCTTTTGTGCTTCGAAGAACATTATCAAGAAAGTGAAAAGACAACTCACAGAAGGGGAGAAAAGATTTGCAAACCATATATCAAAAAGTGACTTGGATCCAGTATATATAGAGAACTTTTATAACTCAACAATGAAAGAAGTATAATCCAATTAAGCAACAGGCAAAGGACTTGAACAGACATTTTTCCAAAGAAAAAAGAAAAATGGCCAATAAGCACATGTAAAGATGCTGAACATCATTAGCTGTTAGGGAAATCCAAATCAAAGACATAATAAGGTACCACTTCAAAACCACAAGGATAGTTAAAATAAAAGAGAGAGAAAATAAAAAGTTTTGGAAAGGATGTGAAAAAATTGGAAACTTCATACACTGCTGGTGAGATTGTAAAATGGTACAGCTACTTTTGCAACCAGACTGGCAGTTCCTGAAAATGTTAATCATAGTTACATAACCGAGCAATATAACTCCTAGGTATATACTTTAAATTTATTTTTAGATAAATTTATAGATCCACATGAAAACTTGTACATGAATGTTCATGGCAGCATTATTCATAATAGCTAAAAAGTAGAAATAATCCGAATATTCATCAAATAATAAATGGACACAGAAAATGCAGTGTGTGTGTGTTGTGTGTGTGTGAGTTCAGTCATAAGAAGGAATGAAGTATATATGCTTACAACATGGATGGATCTTGACAACTTATACTAAGTGCAAAAAATTGGACACAAAGACAACATAGTATATGATTCTAACGATATAAAATGTCCAGAATAGAAAAATCCATAGAGATAGAAAGAAGATTCGTGGCTGCCAGAAGCTGGTGGGGAGTAGGGAATGGGGAGTGACTGCTAATGAGTATAGGGTTCCTTTCTGGGGTAATGAAATGTTCTAAAATTAGACAGTGGTAAAAAACAAAATTTGACAGTGGTCACGGTTGCACCACTCTGAATATACTTAAAAGCACTGAAATGTACAATTTTAAAAAGAGTGAATTTTATGGCATGTGAACTCTATCTCAATCATGCTTATAAAAATTATGTAAGAAAGACTATAGGGAATATGTAAAAATGGAAAGTGCTGACTTGCTAGAAGTGGAGAGCTGGAAGGTGATTTAGTTTTTTTCTTGTTGTTATTGTTTTAATGATTGTGCATAACATGGGAAAGGAGAAGGAACATACAGAAGAGGACCACCAGGTTGGGGTCCAGGGCTCTGAGGTGGTCACCTCTTACTCTGCTCGTAGTTACTGTCGGTGCGTGTGCCCTGGAGGAGGAGGGTTCGCCCCTCTGGGCCTCCATTTCCTTTCCTGGGAGTGGGAATAACATCAACCTCACAGGGCTCCAGTGGGGATTCCCGAGGCCTTATGTGCCCAGAGCAGATAAGCGGCAGATACTCACAGGGCTCATTTCTTTTTGTCTTCCTGTATTTATTCAAACAATAACAGAGTTACATACTGGGGACATACAGGAATTAAGATGGGATGGACCTTGTTCTTAAATATCTTGGAGTTTAGTGAAGAAGAGAGACACATAAATTACTAACACAAGTTCATTGGGAAGGGTCATAGCAAAGACATCCACAAACAGCTTGTTGGACAAGCTATCCACATGGACCAAATACATTGGGGAATTTGTATTGGGAGTGATTGGTGAAGGGGAGAGACCAAGAAATGGAAACTCACAGAAGAAAAAACTCCATCACCACAAATCACGTTGGTTCTATAGCATGCTCTCACATGTGTAATCACACGCAATCCTCAGAGAGCGGAAGCAAGGAAAGTATTATTACCCTCCTTTAAAAATGAGAACACTGAGGCTTGCAGGGTCAAGAGAGTGTACTGTTTTCATAAAGTCAGCTCAGGGGGCAGGACTCCTTTCCCTTTGCCACAATTGCCTCTTCTTCGGAACAATCTTGGCTACATGCTACTGAGAAGGAAATCTGGGGGAGGATGGTGAAGACTCAGAAAATGAGCACGGGTTTTCTCCAAATCAGGGCTGGTAAGAGTATGTAACCTGTCCCCTCCTGGGGTCCAATGAGAAAGCATGCCAGATGGAGACCCTAGAAGCTAATCAGCTCTGGGTTATCCCACAAAAGATTTAATGCATTCCCTGAGGAAATATCTAGCATCAGTAGGTCATCAATGTCTAGTTAACATTTCTCCACTCATATCACTATGTATTGAGTTGGAGATGGGGAACGAAAACATGGTATCATTTATAGTGTCTGTGACGTACAGGGCATTATACAGGGTGCTTCCCCAACAGTAGGCACTTGAGACATTACAGTGGCCACTTTCTATAGGACCAGAGAGGTCAAGTGCCCTGACCAGGTCACACAGAAAGTCCGTATTAGAGGGAGCAGTCAGGACTCAGATTACCCTCTCTTTCCACTCATCAGGAGGATTGTAAATTCCTCTGTGCAAAAAAGTCATGGGCTCAGGGGCAGAGGACAGAATCAACCCATTGACTGTAAGAGCTCAGAAGCTTCACGGCATCATGAAGATGTGTGGCGTACGTCTTCCAGTTACACGACACTAAAAAATCACCAGCCCACATCACAAGCGTGAGGGGAGTACTGGTTTTATTGTTCCATCCAAAAGGGCTTAGCCTCCGATCTGGCACAGACCAGGAGCCTTAATAGGTGTCTTTAACCACAGCCTAATTGACCCTTAGTTTTGATGGAACTGGCTCTCGGCTAAAAGCAGAAGACCTCCCTTTACCAAATGCATCTTCTTTGGAGGAAAAAAAGATGACAGGTGAGAACACAGAACAGAAGCCCAGGTGAGTCCTCAATGCTGCTGCCAGACTTTCAGCAACTTGCCTGCTGGACTGGCCAAAGTCTCATTCATCAAGAGCCATAACAAGTCCATTAGTTGGCTCCAGTGTCAGCCCTATCCCATCAACTCTGACAGTGAATTTGTGATCCCAAAGGCTCCTTACCATTGGAGCATCTTTGGAATTACATGAATGGGTAGCTGACACGCTCAAGGGTTGGGCTGCACTCAGCACTGTGCATGGACCCGGTTCTGGGAACGTAGAAGGTTAGCCAATCTGCCCAGTGGGGTCAGGCAGCTCCCAGCCCTCTGCAGTGATTCACAGTGACCTACAGGATTAACAACTGAAGTCTGTAGAGTTCTCAGCCAGGCAAGACACAATAAGGAGAACATGGAGTCATCCAGATAGCACCCCAACAAATATCTCAAAGGGAGAGAAGAAAGAACACAGACTTTGGGAACTAACAGATCTAAGATAAAACCCAGTCCTGTCTCATCTTCAGCAAGCATCATAACCTCTCTAAGCTCCCATTTCTTCACTGGCTAAACAGAGATGTCATTTGTTGTTATGAAGGCCAGAGAGGCTAATCGGATGGACAGGTTCAGCAGGTGACGGGTCATGTGAAACTGGGTGAAGGAGGGATGTCTGCGGTGGGCTGTTGATTGAAACGATAAGAACTAATGAGATGATGAGAGTGTGGAGAGAGCGAGAGAGAGAGAGGAAATGAATCGTGGGGGAAATTGCATTTAGTAGGGTAAAAGAAAAACAATTCAGAGCCTACATGGAATATGGTCAGAGGGGATAATAAGGAAAAAAGTAAGAAAATCACATTTTCCAGTAGACATGTCAGGGAAATTGTCTAAGGTCTACCAACTGTTCGATCTGGAAAGACTTATCATAACACTGGAGACTCATTCTCACACCATCAATAACGTCTCCTTCAGATGCAGAGGCCAGAGGAAGCAAATGGCTTCCTTCTCACGCACCAATCCCAACTGACTGATAATGTTTACCTGGAGCACTGCAGGTAACAATTCTGAGACCTCATCTGGACACAGTGCTAGAGAGAGCTATTTCAATTAGTGATGTCTGAAGTGGGATAGAAAGAAAGAATGGCAGTCTGCTTTCTCTGTGTAGTGGGTGCTGGGATGTGCTGCTCAGATAAGCTCTCTGGGAGGCAGACACTCATTCCTCCAGCTGCGGGAACTGTTGATGTTGGCTGCTGACCGTTCTCAGTTGAGTCCTTCTCTAGGAATGGCCCTCGACCCAAGAGAGCTGCCTCACCCGGAGGCAGTCCGCAGCTGTTGCTGCAGAGGGCGGTCAGGCCAGCTCCCCTTGACTCAAGGAGGGTTATTTGAAAGGTCATCCCAGCTCCAGAGCTTCCTGTGGCGTCAGTTGATGCCTCTATTATGACTGCATTACAGTTCAACTCCTCCCTTGAGCTAATCTTACTCCCCTTAACTCTTTTACAGGTGCGGATCCTAAGGGCAAGCCCAGCAAACGCGCTGCATGCCGATCCCTGTCCGGGAGCCTGGTCCCGGGAACCCAACTTCACACATCAGGGATTGGCCACTTCTACACAAGCTGTACCTCTCTATGCCGAGCAGATAGCTTGTCATCTATTTTCTTACTCCTCTTGATGTTAGCCAACAAGAACAACACGGGATCCATCAGCTTTCCCTTTTTCCCTTGTTTGCAAGGAAACTCAAAGACAGGTTCTCCAGTCTTCTCTTGCCCATGTAGACGTAAATCTGCTTTAGTCTTGGAGGCTCTCTAATCTAAAAATGACGGGTTGGCTCTACTGCCATTTTCAGGCAATGCTCCTCCCATCTTACAACCCTGAAAGAGAAAGCTTTTGTCCCTGACTCAAATTATAGATCGAAGGTGTCACCAGGAGGAGGAACAATATATTTTAACGATTTTCATTGGCATGATGCTTTCAACTTAGATGTATTTTACAGACACAGCAACTCTGGAAAGTTATTTTTCATTTGAACAAAAGGTACAGAGAGGCTAAGTGATTTCCCAGCTGATTGTCAAACCTAGACTAGAATCTGGGTTTGTTGACTCCCAATCATATAGATTCCAACCATAGGCAGAAACTGCTTAGCTGTTCTCCGCTGCTTGCACAGGGTCTATTTATGATTTTTAGAGAACACTGAAACACTGAAATTAGCTTGTGAGACCCTCTTCCATTCCCTTGTTCTATTTGGGCAAAATCCTGGTCATATCCCAGACCAAGTACTGAAGAGCATCGTGGAATCTAGGAGATGACCTAACAGTCCAGCACCAGAATTCCCACGACAGCTCTGACAAGTGTCCATCTTGTTCCTGTGTGGTCCATTCTCTTAATAGGGAGCTCACTACCTCACAAGGACTGGTCCTTCAATTGTTTCCTCATCTGTACAATTGGAACGGTATTAAGAAGGGGAAGGGAAACATTTAAATGAGATGCTGAAAGCAAATCACACAGTATAGTCCCCAGTGCACAGAAGTACTCAGTGAATGGAAGGTTTTTTCCCCCTATTTCTGTTAGATATAGAATAAGAGAAGAGAATTAGCTTGTGGGAAGAGCACGCTCAGCTCCAGACATGTTACTTGGAAATTAGTCCCGCCACAGCCTTGAGACAGAGCTAGAGAAGTACCGAGCTTTGGAGTGTGGGCTCTGCAGCTAGACCACCTGAGTGTGAGTCCAGGCTCTGCCGTTTAGCTGTGTGACCTTCGAAAAGTCACTCTGGACCTCAATTTCCTCATCTATGAGGACAGAATAATGGTACCAATCTCAGGAGGTTGTCATGTACATGCTTAAAATTTTGGCAGACACAGGGTAGATACCAGTTGTCATTTTTGTCATCCTTTCGATCTTATACGAGGAACCTGAGGCCAGAAGACTGAGCCATTTCCCCAAGGTCAAACAGGTAATGAAAAGAAGACACTGGTTATAAATCCTAGTCTGCCTGAGCCTCAAATGCATGCACTTGCCTTTATATAACATTACTTCTGCTTGTTGTTGTTGTTTTTTTTTCTTTTTCAAGAAAGGGAGAAGCAAAAAACAAACACTCATAAGGATTTCTGCTAGAAAGTCTGGCACATCCTGCTCATTTGAGAGAGCAGTTTGTTCATGAAGGCACAGCTGAGTGAATCTTGGAGTCGTGTCCACCAGCAGGCAATAAAACATGCTACCTGCCAGCTAAAGAGACACGCCAGGGGATGAGACACAAAACACCAACGCTGCGCTCAGGTCTGCCACCGCCGCAAAACCAGGGCTTCAGTTTTGGTGACAGTGGGAAGGATGGACAAATCACTGAGCCCCATTTGGCCACATGGGCTGGTGACAGTCGGGTGATTGTAGCCGTAGGATGGATGAGTAGAACAGCAAGCACTTTTCAAAAACAGCAGAACCATTTCAGTCCTGTGCAGCAGTGGTTTATAGGCTGGTTGCTGGGGGACGTGCCTGTGTTTGGAAGCAGGTGGTATAGGACAGTGCCTTCTGGCTGTGCACAAATGAAGGCTTGCAAGCAGGAGTGAGATTCAAAATAGTTAACCCTTGAGATGGCACAGACAGCAACCAATCAGAGCGGACACAAGGGCCAATGAGAACAGATGTTGGCTTTAAACAAACAGCAAGACGATGGGAGTACATCCCAGCCAAACAGCAGTCTTGGCAACAAGGAAGACCAACGTGCATACGAGGAGAAGAGGATCAGCAAGGTGGGGGCCCAGGAGTCAATGAGAATTGTCTCTCTCCAAAGGAAGTCTCAGAGAGGATTCCACTAAACCTCCAGAGATACGCAGAGCAGAGTTTAAAAACCACTGCTGTGGGGGGAAGTGTAAGTGCCTTCAAAGTCCAGATTCAAGGTCCAGGAAGGCCACTCCCTCTGGGGAGCACAGGGCTAGCCTCTAGAAGAGCGAATCTCTGACTCCATCCAAAGACACGTCCATAATTGTTCTAAGGGATATGTCATCACGCGGTCATTCTGCTTACTTTGCTCTTAGCCAAGGAGTGTTCAGCTGTGGTGTTCTGAAGCAGTTGTTTCTGTTCTGGCATTTAGGTGAGGGCACCAGCACTCCTCACTGGAGTCCCTGGGACTCAGGACACAGCCTGGATTCATGCAAAGTGTGCCCAACCTCATCTGAGGTCAGTAGTCGGAATCTTAGTCCTGCTCAGGCAGCCCCCACAGCCTCTCCGAGCAAGTCCCCTTGGTTTCCAGTTCAAATCTGCCTCTCGGTTGCTTAACTTTCACTAAAAGCACATGCTCCTCCTATCTGCTGGACAAAATCACAAGGGGTCAATTATTTTCTGGCAATGAAGCTGGAGTACCATTTCTTCATCTTGCATAAGATAATGCTCCACATGATGAAACGAGTCATTGGTCCATGAGGTCTTGTGGGAAGGTACTAGAAGGAAAGGCCCTGTCTTGAGAACACCGCACCAAGGCCTTGCCCCTTTCCTGGCCCCACCCACCAATGCGTCAGTGGTAGCATACTTGCCAAGCCCAAGAAATTCCCCCAGAAAACGCCATTGAAACACTTTCCCACTGTTATCCATGGAGCTCAAAAGATTGTGCCTCTTGATGTTGACTTTGTCCTTTCGTGTGTCTTCTAAATCAGGTCTCCTCTCCAAGGAGGACACCTTTTTCTTGTTAATTCTATTAGTGGCTCTTCATACTGGCTCTCCTCCATGACTATGGCCTCCCAGCCTTCTCCAGCTTCATTCCTTCTGGATGGAAATCTCACACAGCCCTGGATCTGCAGGCACTGGATTTGAGTGACAGGAATTCCCTGATGGAGCCATGGGCATCAGCTGTGGCTGTGAGGAACGCCGGGACACTGGGGGAAGCCCATGCCTCTGGGCGCCGCAGCTGGGTACCAAGCTCTCCTACCCATTAGCCAGTCTCATACCCAGCTCTGTCTCTTACCGGCTGGGTAACACGGGAAAGTTACTCAAAACTCTTCGAGCCTCCATTTTCTTGAGTGTAAAATGGTTATAATCATACCTATCTTACAGGGTTATTTAAAGAATTAAACAAAATAATACACGTAAAGCACTTAGGGCCTTGCCTAGCACACAGGCAGTGATGGGTAAAGTTGGCCATGATTAATATTGCTAGCCATTCACACACTTATTGGTCAGTTGCTATAAACCCTGTACCCTGCTGGAGCTCCTGGTTTCTGCCCTCGAGGACCGTACCATCCAGTGGTAGAGGACCACAGCAGAACCAACAAGTTGGATGCCACCTGGTGCTTTATTTGTGATTACTTTTAAGAGAACTATTGCCAGTAAGTGACAACGTATTGTTTGTTCCTGCTAGCCATTGTGTGCCCCATGCTTTGTAGAGGTGAAGAGGATAAGCTTTCTAGTTCAATTACCTGGGTTCAAATCCAGGCATTTCCACTAAACATTGATATACTCTGAGGCATGATCACTTCTTTGAAACTTAATTATCTCATCCGGAAAATGGATATAAAGATTAGAAAAATAATATACCTAAGATGCTATCACAGTGTCTTGCAATAGTAGTTCCTCAATAAATGTCTTTCAAAGCAGTGACCAAGGGTGTTTAGAGAACTGGTGCTGATGGCTATTGTCCACCGCCCTGGATGGTCTGTCTGAGAAGATCTCAAGGTCAAGGCAGCATGTCCACCTGAGATGTGTGGCAGGACATGATGGTGAGTGGCTTATCTGGTTTGTAGCCAGGTCTGAGCCAATGACTGCAGCTCCAGGGATGAGAGGCTGGCCAATCCACTGGAGTTGCCGGCAAGAACTAGGCAGAATGTTCCAAATAAGGCAGGCCCTCCAGGACCAAGGCACAGGGAAATTGAGTGGGGCGGTGAAGTTAGAGGCCAAGCTAGGATTTCAATGCAGGCCTGCTATATTATACAAGCCACGAGCACCACACCTGGGAAGATCGTCTGCCTGGAGCTGGAGCTTCCTCTGCAGACCACGAAACACTGGCTGCCCCCTCCTGCACACTCAGCTCTACGCCGGGTACCCCTAGGCTGGGGTGAACAGGGACCACATAGGCAGAACTCCACAGCTCACAGAATGCATTACCTCTGAGAAGGAGCCCTGCCAATCAGAACACACCAGCCCCAGAACTGAGCCCGTGCACAGAGAAGAGCAAAACTGTACAAACCCAGACCTGTTTACAGGAATGAACATTCTTGTAGCACGGCCTGATAAGCCTGTCGCTAAGCCTGCCTAGCTTCCTGTCACAGAGTGCCTTGCTCTCAGCTCAGGAAAGATAATCGCTCTGGGAACCAGTTTCCTTAGGAGACCTGGCAGAATGCTTTCAGTCTAGAGCGAAACCTACCTTTCAGCAGAGCTTCTCCTCCTCCCATGTCAGACAAGGGGAAACCTAATCCATAAAGGAAAGGGTTTGCACACTCACCGTCCTGCTGGGTGTCGGGGGCTGTAAGTGACCCTCAGGGACAGGAAGGAGCCCCGGATCTCTCAGCTCAGAGCGCCTCTAAACAAAGCCCCTAAAGTTTCCTGCTGGGACTACACAAGGCCCAGGATGCTCGCATTCCAGGTGCTCTCGTAGCTATCATCTGTCACTCCTGACACCAGTCCTGTCTGTGGGCAGGTTGCAGGGCCAAGTGGAGAGAACAGACGAGCACCCCATAGGGGCAGGGGCTGGGGAGAGCTGGAAGGGGGAGGACAGGCTTTGGAAAGACCAAGACGAATAGTAGGCGTTTTCATCTGACCCCAAAGAACGGGACAAGGGATTGCTGTGTGATCCAAGCCGGGATGAAAGAATGGCCGGCCTCCCCTTGTAATCAAAGAGTTTAATGATGCTTATTAAAAGCCCATTTCTGGGCCCTGTTGAAAAATTACACCCCTAAGTGTTTTCTTTTTTTTTTTTTTCATAAGAATTGCTTCCTAGAGATGACACACACACCCCCTCACAAACTCACGCACACGTATTTCCCACAAATCCCACACATGCTACACCCAGAGGTACAGCGTCATCACGAATGGCCACAACTCACTACAGACACACAGGCTGCAAAACAGAGAAACCAGGCCCAGTCCCTGCGGTTGTTTAGACTTTGAAGTTCCAGACTTTGAGGGAGCCCAAGAGCTTCCTGCTCAAGCAGTTGTCCTCCCCACAAACAAACAGCACAGCCTCTAATCCGTATCATTCTCCACATCTTGCCTGAGGCCAGGCAACTCCGCACCAGCCAACGGAAGCTACTGGGATCCTTAAGCTTTGGTGGAAAGCCACGGCTCAGGAGGGTCATGGCAGAAGAAGGGGGCTGCGCAGGCAGGCTCAGGGCACAATCTCTCTGATTTGCTGCATCTCAGCCCCCAGAAGAGGGGGCCCTGGTCCTGAGCCCCAGGGCATGTTTTCCTGGGGTTATCAACTTACCCAGAGCCCAAGGCTGCCTTCACTCTTAGGCAGAGAAGGCACTGCTTTCTGGAAGAATCCATCAGACACCGGAAAGAACCCCTTGCAGAAAACTATTCCTCCAGCAGCATGGGGTCCATCCTGGTACTGATTTCCCCAACATTTACTCACTGCTAAAGGGCAGAGTCCAAAAACACCCGCTCAAATGCTAAGCAGTGGGAACACTTTGCTGCTATTAGAAACAAATGCTGTGCAGTCAGTAAATCTGGGTTTCGGGTCAGCTCTAACCCTGACTCACTAAGTGGCCTTGGCTCCTCTGCGAAATGGCAATAACTTCTTTTTATCTTATGGAATTTGGGGGAAGATCACAAAATGCCCTCCAGACTGCAAACTCCAACACAGTTGCTAGAAATTCTCATGATGAGACAAGAATGAGGAAATGGGGCTATGAGTGGCTCAAGGGGAAAGCTTATATTGTATTTATCTTGTTATCCCCTGGGCCTGGCACAGAGGCTGACCCCAAATATTTTGGGGGGAAAACAGTTTGAAAGAATGAATGGCTCCATGAATTAAGTGGCTTGTTCAGGGTCACAGAGCAGCTTATGGTGGACTGGAACCCAGATTCCCTGACCCCATACCCTCATGTAGGATTCTCTGCTCTAGACACATTGAACAATTGGGTCCATTGAAGGGTCAGTGATGCCACATTAGCCACAGCATGGGCCAGGCTTGAATGAGCTCTACCGTTCCCAGGGAAAGATCCAATACGGGCCAGGCAACGCCTAAGAGGGCTTCACTAACACACATGTTAAACATTCCAATTCCTCAGTGGGAATCAACTGAAACCACAAGTGCCCAAATGCCTCAAACCAACTCATCTTATTTCCTGGCTTGAATTGCACAAATCAAAAAAGTCACGAGATTGGGACAATGGGTCTGCAGAGATTTGCAAATCAGACGTGTATCTTATTTCAGGCTCACTTTCAGCGTTATCACTTACCTACTGACCAAGTGTCCGAGAGATCACTAGCCCTCTCTGATTCTCAGTTTTTCCATCTGCAAAACAAGAAGACAATCTCAATTAATCTCTTGAGACCACTGGACTAAAATGCAACATAGGTTTTATACCTAATATTGGTTACCAATTGCTTATGATCCCACGTAACTGGGGAAATTGCTAATGGTCAGGGGCTAGAAGGCAATTATTTCAAAAACGAAGTGTGATCATTAAAGGTTATGTGACAAGCAGGGCACTGATGGTGCCCATCTCATGGTACAAAAAACTCAGCCTCCCAATCATTTTGGCACTTATTTTTTATAGATGTCAGAATGCAAAAGACCATTAAATATCAGGAGAAATAGAGCAAAGAAAAATGCCACTACCTCAACATCTCACTTCCAAGATTTTGGGGTACGTTTCCAATTTTTTCCCCCTATAAATAGAGTTGACCATTTTGCAGAGCGGGGGCTATGAAGACGCACGATACTGAAAAATACCAGGCAGATCCTGCTTTCCCCTCCCTGACCCCAGTGTGATACCGTGACTGCTGCCCGCAGTTTTACTTGATTTTCATTCCCATGCATTTGTCAGTTTCCCTAAGACTTTTTAGGCTCATGGTCGGGCCTCTGGCAGACACGTGTGCACCCCAGAGCCGAGCAGAGTGAGGAACACGTGACTTCAGAATCGGGGTTCAGTTACCTCATCTGGAAAATAAGAAAACCAGACTGGCCAATCTGAGAGATGACTGAAGGAAACTCATATATTTGAGTACCTACTATGTGACAGCTATTGAGCCCATAATACCTACAGATATTATCTCATGATCCTCATAACCATCCTGGGAGATTTTATAGGCGAGGAAAATGCAACTCAGTGAGTTTCAGTGATCCATCCAAAGCCTGCTGTGGTCATTTTGGTACCACTTTCACAGTTTTTGTCATATCCATGTCTTACCTCTGCTATCATTAATTTTTCTGAATCGATTCACATTTTCTGCTTAACTTTACTTTTAATGGATTTTTTAAAAGTTTCTGCAGCTCTTTATTTCTGCCCTTTCTCTCTCTCTGGTCCAATGACCGTCAACCTTTCGACTAAGATGGAGTCTATAATTGCAAATTGGTGGCTAACAATTTAAAGGAATTTTTAATTATGATGATACCATGTAAACTATCTATGAAGTCATAGGTCTGAGGTGCTGTTTATACATATGCCGGGGGTGCCAAACACTGTATACAAGTGGACACTTTGGTCAGCGTTGCTCAAGCAGTAGTTCGCCGTAATCAGAAGTGTCTGGACGCTGAGGGTAACCACTTTGAGCACGTCTTGTAATTGCAGAAATCAAATATGACTTGTATTCATCTTTTGTTATCAGTATATATTGAGTATTGCAATTTTAATACAGTTTTCCTTGCTCAAAATGTGTATACATTTTTTTGGCACCCTCTGGATATTTTTAATGCTCATTAAAATTAATAGCTTTGAAATTTAAAAGGCTCATCCTTGCAGTACCCTGCTCCCAGCCGTATGCCTACTTTCTCTTGGGAAGACTGGTCTAAGGTCCCTCACTATGCTGCAGCCAGATCTCAGAACCTAAGTTTGTCATATTTCAAAGCTGAAAGGCTAAATCACCTAAAACTTATGGTATGTCAAGAAAGGTTGCCCGAGGTCACACAGCTAATAACTGAATGGCCTGGGACTTGGGTACAATCTGCCCCCTTCTGACCCTGTGCTCTGTGAGTGTACCCAGTTCCTCCTCTGGCCCTCATCAGACCCCAGATGTGCAATTCCATGTCATTATGCCACCAATTAAGTTCCGTTTCCCAATCAAGGAAGGGTCATTCAGTTGTTAGGTCACCAGCTTTTCCATAAAGTGACTAGATTGTATCGACGCCAATTTAAGTTCCCAAAAGGGCACTTTGGTAAGAAGCTGCTAATACGAAGTATAGAAAATGTGAAGTGAAAGTGATTCTTTATTCAAAGATCCAAAATGGTAACCAAGGAAATAGGAAGGGCTGATAACATAGCATCCAGAAGTACCATTACCACTGCAGATGAATATAAAATCCCAACCGAGTCAGGGGAAGTAGGAGAAGGTGGCAAAGTGACTGTACTCGGACACTGATCGAAGCTGTTGAGTGTCTTTCTAGAGCTCTACACTTCCCTTTCCTGTGTCATCTGGTTTAAAATTAATTGGCATGAATTTTTTATGACCAGAAAGCAAACACACTGAAAGGCCTACAGAATTGGCTCAGACTTGCTATCTGGAGAGTTCTCCATGCCTCACTGAATATGAGCTACAAAGCCCTACAGAAACAGAAAAACAAACAAATATAACCCCGATTATTCATACGCCATCAATGATACCTCTTCCAAGAAGGCATCTCCACCAACCAAGTCAGCATTTGTCAGTCTCTGGGGTTCCCTTATGGAAACACTTTAATTAAAGCCTCTATTATATTGCAGTTATTGTCTTCTCCTTTTAAAATATTACATTTTTATTTACCCAAATACAATGAAAACTCACCTACCATTAGCAGTATGAGTTTAGGCATGTTTCCTTCTAAACCTTCTTATCTAAGTACCCATATACACAGATATTCACAAACACACACATCCATAGTTTACAAAATGGGATCATAATATACACATTAATTTTCATCTATTTCTAAATAGTTACATAGATGCACAATTAATCCCCTACTGATGAACATACAGGTTTTTTTTCCCAACTTTTCACTGGCATACTTTAATATTTTTGTACGCATATCTTTATGTGGTTGTTTGCTTATGTACTTAGATATATTGCTTAATATTTTACCAAATTTGTAGCTTCCCGCCCACAAAAGACTGTATCACTCTCCATTTCTACCAACAGTATGCAGGTATGCCAATTCCTGATGCTTTCATCAATATTAAGCATTAGTGTGCCATTTTTTTTTACTCTTTGCCAATGTGATAGGTAAATAGAGCCTAGTATTTTAATGTGCGTCTTTCGAATATCAGTTGAACATCTTTTTCTATGCTTTTTAGCCATTTGTACTTCTTTTGGGCACAGCACGTTCGCTGCCCCTTTCCCCATTTCTTGGTCGGGTATTAATCTCTTTCTTGTTGGGTACATAGAGTTTACCATTTGTCTTTTGCTTTGATTCTTTTTGTTAGCTTTCTTCCAGTGTGTTCAATCACAGTAAACGGCCCCACTATCTCCTAGCTGCCCCCCTAGAAACCAGGTGTGGAGCTGCCCTGACAAGGGTCCTTTCAGGCATCAACTGCAAAACCACCCAAACACCTGCCTTGGCACCTCCTTGGATGTCACCACCCACAGCCAAGCAGTCACAAAGTCCTATCCATCCTACTTCTTAAGTACTTGTAGATCTTAATTTGGTTCCTTCCCCCCCCTCTCTAGCGCCACAATCAACATCTTCTCGCACTGAGACTGCTGCCCATTCTAACTGGTCGCCCGACACCCTCTACTCCAATTCTCTCACCATCCAGAAGCTAGAGGGATTTTTTAAAAAACTGTAAATTGGATCATCTCCCCTGCCTAAAACCCTTTAACAACTTCCCCCTTTCCAAGGAAGATCAAATCCAAAGTCTGTAAGGTGCCACTGTGCCTTAAACGGCTGTGTCTAGGACCCAATTTTTGCACTGCTTGGGTCTCTCAATACATCCATCTCCCCTTCGGTCTGTGTACTTAGCCACACTGGCTTCCTTTAAGGTCCTCAGCTGAGCCCTACTTCTTCCCAATTCCGGGTCATGCCTCCTTTCAGGAAGTCCCTGCTGCCCCTGCCCACAAGGTCCCAGGGACCCTGGGCTCAGAGCTGCTTCCTGAGTTCTAAGGATCTCCTTTTCAGATGTGGACACTGACGTCAGGAAACTGTTGATGGAAACTACGCGGGTCGTATTGCTGCCAGATGTCTGAGAGAGGAGGAGCTCTCCCAGAGGAACGTGGTCTGTAATTTCCAGCTTGATCATTGTTGGTGAGGACATTTTTTTCCCTGGACTTCTGCTGCTGATCAGGCCCTCAAAACCTGCTCACTTTAGCTTTCTCCCAGGTGTTACAAAGATTTTTTTCCTTTCTCACTCCCCTTAGTCAGATTTCTTTTTTGTGTGTAAGATCAGGGTGGCATGAAGCAATTTTGGATGAGGAAATTGTACTCTGGCCACACGACTTCAGCTCAAACAACCCAACAACGCACTATGGCTTGGCAGGCGCGAGAGTGAAATACTGATGCATTAGCTGGCCTTCAAAAGACTGGCCATGTCCCCCTGGGTTCCCTAACTCAAGTTGCCCCCCGACCCCCAGCCAGGGACACTCTGCCTTGCTTTCAGAGCAAGGTAGTTCCTGTGTTGTACAGCAGAGATAATGATGGGTTTTATTATTTACCTAAAAACATGGAAAGTCCAACAATGATCCAACATGTTGCATGGTATTGTTACTTCTTTTCAATCAGGCCTACGGAACCATGTCAGAGAGCCTTTTTAATTTTTAAAAACCAAGCAAATCAGCTCTCCTTGAAACATCAACTTTCCTACTCACCCTTTCATGAACAAACAACTGCTGGCTGCCTACTCTGGGGTCAGACCCAGACTGGACTTGGTGGTCAGGAAGATGGAAACAGCATGAGTCTGACCCATGTTCAAATCTCAGCTCTGACTAAGATGACTTAACCTCTCTAAGCCTCAGTTTCCTCATCTGCAGAATGGAGATCACTACCCCCACCTTCCAGGGCTTTTGTGAGAACTCTGTGGAATAGCATTTCTCAAACACCTCGCTGGGGCTTGCCAGTCAGGCCTGAGCAGCGTGCACTGCTTTTATAATTTCCACCACTAATGCTGGTGAATAAGACATGCTCCCGGCACTAAAAGGTACCCAGGTAGGATGGGGAGACTGTGATCTCCAGCGGGATACAGCCAGGAACGGGTCAATCCTACCAGGATAGGACTGAGTAAGACTGGCTTCAGGCAGGGCTCATGAGCGCAGTGTTTGCAAAACAGAAAGGTCCATGGCAGGAGATAGGAAATGTGGACCCATTCTGAGAAGTGCAAGCAGCAGAAAGAGAAGTGGAACCTCTGAGAGCATGGGTATTACAAAGAAGGCAGAGTGGGAGCCTGGGAGGCCTCATGCGCCAGGTTCTAGCAATGAGCTAATCCATCAAAGGGTTGTAAGCTGGGCAATGATGGGGCCACGTTTGTCCTTGAGATCAATCATTCTGGCTGCAGTGAGGACAGAAGGGAGGGGGTGAGGCTAGCACAGGGAGAGCCACGGAGCCAAGGCTGATCCAGGGCCAATGGGAGGATCCCGTAGTCTGTCCATGAGGCTGCTCGTGGCCCCTGCCCAGCTCCTCATTGCAGCCTGACTGCAGTGGCCTGGTTACCAGAGGTGTTGGGCACAGCTGCTGTGGAGCTGCCCGGACAAGGGTCCCTTCAGACATCAACTGCAAAACCACCGCAAACCCTGGTCCTTTCTGACTCAGCTGTGCCAAGCATCCTCTTCTGTAGGTCTTTCAATTCCCCTGCCATCTCATAGCCCTTGCCTAGAGCCACAGACAGCGTGGCTGAGAGGCTGTTCCAGCCCCAATCAGTCAAATCCAATTCCATTAAGTGAAATGGTTTTTATGTGTGGACCCCAGCTCAGTGTTGAGGGTAGCATGAGATTGTAGCAGACAAGGTCATGGGCCCAAGAGGTTTATAGTCAAGGACACACAGGTCTGTGTTGTAACCCAAAGGTGAGTGCTGGATATGCTCAAGGGAGGGCCAAGTGACATGGCTGCAGGGACAGAAGAGACAGAGCTGTGGACTCTCCTTGGCCGTATCAGAAAAGCTTCGTGCAGGAAGTGGCACTTGGCCTGGCTCCTGGAGGCTAGAAAGGCATGTGATGAGCAAAGGAAAAGGGAATTGCAGGCTCAGGGAGGGCATGTGTGGACAAAGTGGTGTGCCCTCCGTGGCTGGACCACAGAGGCTGAAGAGGAGGTGATGCCCGGCAAAGGGAGAAGCAGGGCTGAAGTCCGCCTGCGAGGGGCCTGATGTCACTTTCCAGTTTCTTCCCGAAGGCACAGGAACTGTGGTTACATAAGAGCAGAGCCGTAACTTATTAAGCACCACTGCGCATCTGGCAATGGGCATTAGATTAACTCCACATAAAGCCATTTAGTTTGAATTTTATAACTATCCTGGGAGGTACATATGAGCACCATCCCCATTTTAAAACTGAAGAAACTAAGGCTCGGGGAGATTCCATGACAGGCCCGAGGCTTCGGAGGCAGGAATAGAGCACCAATAGCTAAATCGGAGCGCAATAATCTTCCCCCCATATGACACCGTCTCCCTAAATGATGGAGGCAGATGCTTAATATGCTTCAAACAGCCGCGGAAACAGAATTATCACCACCACCATCATCTTCCTCACCACCGTCATCATCACCACCATTGTCATGCACTTGGAATTTTATTTCAGAAAGGAGAAAATGTACCAGATGTGCCTCATCATAACAGGATCATGTAAGATTCCTGAGCGTATGTGTGTGATTAAAATCAACCCCTACCAGTGATGGCCTATGGCCACTGCCTGCTTACCATGTGGGAGGTGCTTCTACTCCCTGTTCATCGTAACCTTTGCACAACCCTGTACAGCAGGTTTCACATCCCCAATTTTATAGTTGAGGCCCAGAGAGGCCAAGTGATTTGCCCTAATTGTGCAGAGCAGGAACCGGAAGAGTGTGTCTTGAAATTTGGACCCACCTGTCAACCTCAAACTCAACATGTCAACAGCGCAATCTTTACCTCCAAAGGGTCCTCTTCCTGGTCCCCATATCTCAGTGCACGATGCCACTTTGCACCAGCAACACAAACTAGAAACCTAGGCCACGCCTTGACACTGCACCCCCGTACTGACCCACCATCAAAATTCTGCTGCTTCTAACTCTCCCATCATGTCCACTTCTCACCACCTCTGCCTGCACTACCCGGCTCCAGGCCACAGTGTTCTCTCACCTGATCTTCCACAGTGCCCTCCCAGCTGGTCTCCCTGTATCCTGCACTGTGGGGAATGTGGTCCCTCCCCTGGCTCCAGGACCCAAAGCTCTGCCTCCTCTCACCACATGCCCCACACCTTTCATTTCCTCAAGCATCCCACTGTCTATTCTGTTTCAGAGTATTTACACAGGCTGTTTCTCCTACCACTGACCCTAGCTTTGCAGGCCTTCCCTTCATATCTCAGCTCAAATGTCACTTCCTCCAGGAAGCCCTCCCAGACTCCCAGTCTAGATCAGCAGGTGCATACCAGACTATGGTTAAAATATGGAAACACGTCCATACCACTTGCTATGTAGTCACTGCCTGAGCCCCTGGATGTCTCCCACTATGACATCAGCTGCTCCCCAGGACCCTGAGGCTCCCCACAATCCAGAGTATAAAGTGTGGCATGTGAAAGTCCCCCAGACACCCCTTGAAGCATTATTGCAGAGGCCTGCTCTGGCTAGTACGCGTGCACTCCAGGTGGTTAAATATTTTGCATGTCACCTCTGCTCATGATCCTGTACTTCTCAGAGTTCATAGTTCCATATTTGGGTAACTATTTGAATCATGAACTCTGGGAGGGCAGGGAGCACAAAAATTAGGTTTAGCACATCGGGTCTCAACGAAGAAGACCTGAGTGATGTAATGAATGAAATGAATGGGACAGTGCTACTCCCCCACCTGTCTGTCTGTATCTGCTCAGATTTCCTAACAAGTTCACGCACCAAGCAATCAAGACACAGGGCTGATGCAACCAAGCGTGGAGGGGCTGCCTCTCCCACCAGGGTGAGGTCATGGTCTCCACTACCTCCAGGCACTCGCGAGACGTAAAGAAGGCAGAGCCTTTACGGGTTTGACTTTTTCCGGCTCATTAGTCCCTTTATCCACCTCATAAAGAGCCCTCAAATCCATCCCCAAGTCCTTATCAAGCAGATAGTACCTTAGTCCAAAAGACCACCTTCTCTCACGGCTGCTATTGCAAGACTCTCATCTAGTTTCCCTGCTTTACCTCTTACCCTCTCTGAGTCTCCTCCTGCACCCAGCATGGTCTTAAAAGGTGCTATCTTAGCACATCTTTTTTCTTTTAAAAGTTCTGTGGCTTCCCACTGTCCTCAACATACGTTCAAATCCTTGCCCTACTTTATAAGGTGTTCATCTCTGAGCTCTCTCTATCCCTCTAACCTCACTATCTGCTTCTCTACATATTCTCTTCTATTTCCTCTGTCAACACACACTTCTTCCTGCCTTAGGGCCTTTGCACATGCTGTCCTGATTTCTAGAACTTCCCTAGCTCATTTCTATTTACCTTCTGGGTTTCAGCTTAAAAGGCATATAGTTTGAAAGGCTTTTGCTGACTAATTTAGATGGCCAGCTCAACCTACTGTCCACTGCCCTTCTTTTGTTACGTCCAGCACCCCTGAACTAGCTATTCAATATCCGCCTTGAATAGAAGCCCCATGTGGGCAGGGACTGTATCATCTTGTACACTGTTTTATCCATCCCCACTGCTCAGCCTGATTCCTGACACAGAGGCTCAATCAATACTTGATGGAAGAATAATCAAGACGATGAGCTATAAGCTTGGACCTTTTCATTGTTTCCAGGGTCAAAGCTGAAATGTAACTTCCAATGGCTACTATAGAGACTTCGGGAAATAGCCCAGGAATTTACATCCCTTACTCTGAGGTGTGGAAGGGGTCTGAAAACTCAGAAGTACAGCTCCCTAAAGGACCAGACTGAATTCTTAGGAGAGAACCTGAACTGCTTAAAAAAAAAAAAAGAAGTAGAGAAAAAGGAAGGAGAGAAGAAAAAGAATAGAAGCTCTCTGAAGAAAAATGCTGAGTAGGAATGTATAAGAAAAGACTAGTTGAAGATTCCGTTTCACAGGAAGGAAAAGGCAGCTCCCGGGGAAGCAGATCAGTGGGTCACATGTTCCAGGAAATGGGCATCAGCCTGAATGGGCACGGGTCCCTCCTCTGACCCTGACAGGCTGTGTGACCCTCAGCCGTGCATTTGCCCTCTCTGCAGCTTGGCTTCCTTCCCAGAAAAACAAGAAGTGCCCAGGTTTGGGATTCCCACACAAGGGTCTCCAGGGAAGAACTGGTGGGAAGAGAGATTGGGCGGGTGTGGAGACCGAGAGCTGAGCACCCAGTGCTCTCCAGTGCAGGAGGCTTCATGGGTTGCCGAGGCCTGTTGAGGGCATCCAATGAGAGACTGCATTCCTGCTCCTCTGGCCCTGTCCCAGCCTTCTCTGACATTGTCAGCCACCAACAAACTGGGATAGGTTGGTCTGATGTAGGTGAACACCCACCACACAGCATAGGGCCCAGGAAGCAGCCTCTGAAGCTGCTCCAGATGCGGGCCCAGCGTGGGCTGAGCTGCTCAGTGAGTGGCCCTGGGCCTGCCACTCACAGACCCTGAAGTCTCAGGTATTCAAGGAACCTAGAGATCATCTGGGACAAGGATTGTAGCCTTTTTGTCTCAGGGACCCCTTTTGGCAGGTCCTTAAAACTTAAAGATCCTTTCTCAGAAAAATGTTTCCAAATGCATAAAATAAAATCCATCAGATTGCAGTGGAAACCAATTGCGTTGAAATGGTTATCAAAACGTTAAAATGATAAATTTGTGATACGGTAATATTTTTATTTCTTTTATAAGTCAAGATTTATAACAAGATCGAGAAGTAGGTCTAATAACTCTCATAACCTTGAAGTAGTAATGAGTGTAAATGCGATTTCTGAGGTCGCTCCAACAACCAAAAACGGATACAGAAGTATCTCATTCCTCCTGGTAAAAAAAGTCCCAGAGACTTCTAATGCTATTGTGGTTTATTGCCTATATTCGCAATGGAAGAAAATGCTAACATTTTTTTCCCAGCCACATGCTCACATTGAGAACGTCTGATTTAGGGCAGTGACCTCACTTACAGAGGAGGAAACTCGAGCCTCTGCAGGGCAGAGACTTGCACAGAGCTACCCAGCAAGTGAGTGTTGAAACCAGATTCTAATACAGGCCTCCTGTGGCCCCTCAGCCATGCTCTGCCCACTTTGCAGAACCACCTCCCAAGTGCGTGATTCTCCAAACCCAAATGATAAGTAGGACTCAGGATCATTTTACTTCCCTGAGCCTTGTTTTCCTCATCTGTAAAATGGGAACAATCATGCCCACCTCTGCAAGCTGCTGTGAGGATAGGATGAGAAAATGGACAGGAAAGGACCTTGTTACCTGCATAGTGCTCTGTGCTTATATAGACCGGTAACTTTTGAGTAATTATTATATACTGCCGCATGGGAAACCTAAAGATATGAACTTAGGTTTTCAGTGAAGGAGGAGTTCCAGGGTGGCAAACTCAAATGACTAGAGAGGTTAAGATAATAAGGAGAGCTGGGGACTGTGGCCAACTCAAGAAGTCAAGCCCTTCTGAAAGGGGCAGCCACCATTTGGTCCCAGTGGAGGACACCACATAGGAAGGTATGAAACCATCTGGCCATCTCCAACTTGACCTCCGAGATCAGCTCAAGTCTGTGTTTAGGAACCTGCCATGTCTCCTTCCTCTGCCTCCGGCAACAAAAGCACATGCCACAGAGGACTGTCACTGTTGGTATATGTGTCTGCCCTTCCAACCATCGGGCAGCTCCTGTGGGCAGGGCTCTGCCTTACCCAGCTCTGTCTACTCAAAGCCCAGCACAGGGCCTGGCACATGGGAGATACTCCAAAACCTCTGCTGAACAAAGCACTGAATAATGCAACCTGTAAGTCAGAGAGCCAAATCTTTCCAAGAGATGGTAGAAATCCATATTTTTTGCAAAGTGTCCTGGTTTTTATATTAAATATCCTGATATTTAAAAGAGGAGGTGAGCCCCAAAACACGTCTGTAGGCTGTTAGCTTGCACCTCCTGGGGTGTCCAGGTAGGGAAGAAGATGAAACAGGTCAGCGTTTCCCACATGGACGAAGAAGGTCTTCATCCCATCCCTCCAGGGCTGGCCCTGGAGGTCAAATGGTGCCCATGTAGGGTGGGCATTCTCATGGCAACCAAGGTCCCCACAACAGAAACAGTTGGTCATAAATTGTGCTCCCCACCTCTCGTTGCTGCAAGCTGCCTTGTTTTATTAATAAACCTGAATCGTGCTCACAGCACATCAAGGTAAACAGAGATGCTTCCAGGGTGGGTAATGCAAGCAATTCTAACAGATGAAGAAACAGGCTTCCAAATATAAATAGGAAGATAAGATAAATAGACAAAGATCCAAGTATGCTTCACGCTGATTTGCAGGCTCTGAGCCACAGGCAGAGAGAATCTTGGATAATTTCGGCTGAAAGGGACCTTTGTTTGGAGGATCAGGAAATAGGCCCAGAAAAGGGAGAAGACTTGCCATGGGTGGCATTCATTATGTGAATACTTCTGATTTCTCCTAGCATCGGTTTCCTCATCTGGAAACTCCAACAGAGCCACTCATAGTTTCCTGAATGTGTCATGTTCTCTGTAGCCCAATGCTGCTGTCCATGCTATTCCCTCTTTCACCTGGCCATCTTCAACTTGACCTTCAAGATCAATGCAAGTCTGCCTTTGGGAACCTGTCATGTCTCCTTCCTCTGCCTCCGTCAACCAGAGCACATGCCACAGAGGACTGTCACTGTTGGTATATGTGTCTGCCCTTCCAGCCAGCGGGCAGCTCCCATGGGCGGGGCTCTGCCTTACCCAGCTCTGTCTACACAAAGCCCAGCACAGGGCCTGGCAGATGGGAGATACCCCAAAACCTCTGCTGAATGAAGCACTGAATAATGCAACCTGTAAGTCCGTTTTGAGCAGTGTAAGGAGGTGGCAAAACAAGATTGTGATGGAAGAGCTCATCAAATACTAGCTTGATATCAAGTGAGCATGCCAATGGTCCCAAGTTTAGGGTAAAATAGACACTTTAGTCTATAGCAGCAAAGGCCAACCAAACGCAGTAAGGACAGAACATTGACTTTGATCATCCCTTTTGTGAACGAAAGAGGGAGCAAAGCAGGTTCTGAGGATCCACATGCCTCAGGCTCCACACTGGAACTTTCACACGTGCCTCACTTAATTTCCAGGAGCTTTAAGGTAGGTGATATACCGACTTCATAGTTGACAGGTGTGGAAGGAGCAAAGCAAGGTCCATCCATGGCAGGAAGGCAGGACTGAAGCCAATCCACGTATCTCCAGAGTTCTCTCCTTCCTACCAACATCCTACTGTAACAGTGGAACTCCTTCATCCTGCCTGTTCCAACCATTGCTTATCCCAAGCCTGGAGCAGCAGGGGTAGAGCTTTGAAGAAATGATTTCCCCACTCCCACCCTTACCCCAGATATTCCAGACCTGCCACTGCCACAGGTCTGGGGTCTTGGGAGGAAGGAGGTCATTGTGGGATGTCTCTGGGAAAAGGAAGAAAAAGCGTAAGATAGAAGCCCAAAGCCCCCGCCCCCCACCATCACCCCAATCTCCACAGCCATGGAATGGGTAGGAGGGAGATGGCCTGTTCTCCTTTCTTTAGATTTTAGTTTTAAAATATTATTTACATTTACACGTGACCCACCGAAAACTGCTTTAGAGAGGGCCTACGTGGAAGCAGACGTCCACAGGTTCATATGTTCCTTCATCAGCCTACTGGCAATGACTCAAGGAGCAGTAAGACGAAACACGAAGGAGGGTTTGTGAATGGCACGGCGGAAACAATGGAAACCATTCTGATTGCTCAGTGTGTATGAACACTGGGCATTTCCAGCTTCTAATGGGACAAGATTCTCCATCCACCAACCATGACTACGTTGAATTCCCTTGTATATGGAGGAGGCAGTGGCTTAGAGTCAGAGAGACTGAAATCCTAAGCTCACCTAACCTCTCTGACTATCTCTTTCGATGCCTAAGCCTCACAGGGCTTCTGTGATGACAATTAAGTACTCAGACAAGTAGCCAGCACAGTGTCCGGCCCGTTACATGCCGGTCTCCCTGTTCCCTGTCCCTTCAGAGATGTTGGAGGCTGAGCACTGGAGGCAGCCGAGGCATGGAGGGGAACCCGCCCAGGGGTTGTGCTATTTATTTATTTCCTCAGACTTGGCCTCCATTACCTAGGTGGGTTTTTTTTTTTTTTTTTTTTTTAGTGAGCCCATAAAAACCGTGTTTCCCCGAAAATAAGACCCAGCCAGAAAATCAGCTCTAATGCATCTTTTGGAGCAAAAATTAATATAAGACCCGGTCTTATTTCACTGTAAGACCCGGTATACTATAGTATAATATAATACAATATAATATGCTATAACAAGGCTGGGTCTTATATTAATTTTTGCTCCAATAGACGCATTAGAGCTGATTGTCCGATGAGGTCTTATTTTCAGGGAAACAGGGAATCTTCTGAGTGAAACCAAATTCACCCATCACTCTCTGGCTTGAAGACTGAAGCTTAACACTTGCGCTTACCCTCTGGGCTCTCCGTAATCAAACTGCCAAACCTCCCCTCCCAGCGAGCGCTCAGTAGCCTCCACTCAGGTCTGCTCCTCTTCCTCTAGACATGTTCTGCCCATTCCTGCCTCTGAGCTTTTGCTCATTCTGTTCCGCTTCTGGAACAATCCAAACTATTCCAGTGTCTGCTCCCCCAACTCACATGAGAAGCTCTTCTCTGCAGTTCAAGCCCCCGCGCTTCTCCCTCCTCAGTGTCCCAGGATGCTCACTGATGTGGCCCATCTGTGTTCTCCTCTCTTCCCTGGGACTGTTTCACTGGCTGTAGGGCCCTGAGTGAGTCTCAGAAACTTTCAAGGTCTCCATATACTCTCCGAAGAGGGAGAGCTCCTCCCAGGCAGGGTCAGGGCAGACCCTCATCCTGCTGTCTCCACGTGAGACATTCCTTCCCATTCTCCAAAGTCCATGGTGAGTGTTCCCTCTTCTCGGAAGCTCTCCTTGGTCCCTCAGGCCGGTTTAGATTTCTCCCACCGATAACTCCCCAAAGCACTCCATCTGAATCTTCCTCAGAAGACACACCACTTCCTGTCATGTATGTGGCTGGCTCCTCAACACTGAGTCCGTGAGGGGAGGGGCCATGTCCTGTTCACTGCTGTGTCCCTGGCACACAGCACAGGGCTTGACATAGAGTGTATTTTGGTAAATATATGTCGAATAAGAACAACAGCAGCAGCAGAAAACATGATACAACACCATGTGCTATGCATTATTGTAAATGCTGTGCACATATTAGCTTACTTAAGGCTTTACATATATTAGCTTATTTAATACTTTATATACCGGGGGTGCCAAAAAAATGTATATAAGTGGACACATTGGTCAAAAGTGCTCAAGCAGTAGTTAGCTGTAATCAGAAGTGTCTGGACGCTGATGGTAACCACTTTGAGCACCTCTTGTAATTGCAGAAGTCAAACGTGACTTGAATTCATCTTTGTTATCAGTATATATTGAGTAATACCATTTTAATAGTTTTTCCCTTTTTTTGAAACGTGGACTCTTTTTCGTTTGGCACCCTCTGTATATTAGCTTCTGTCACGCAGGTCTCAGCTCCCACTCCCCACACAAGAACGCAGGATATGGTCAGGCTACGGAGCCATGGATGGGGGGTTCATACCACCACTATAGCCTCACTGGCGGCTGGGGTGGAGACACAGGAGCAAATATCTGCCAGTACTCCAACATGAGGTCTTCCTGCACCCCAGTCTCACGGGCAGCTGGGCAAGTAGGATCAACGCGACCCGCAATCCACCATCTGCTTCCCTGCCAATCAACCAATCCCCTATCTTAGTCACGGCAGTTATATCAGTGGCTAATGGCTAACCGGTAACAGCTGATGGCCACCCAGCCACAGCAGATGACCATCTGATTACAGCTGATGGCCATCTAATAACCCAGCCCGCACCTTTCCACGTGAGGCCGAGAGCCTGGAAACTGCTCTCTGGGACTCTGTCCCCACAACTTACTTAATGCACCAGCCTCCCTGTGATGGTGTCCTATAAGTACTCCCATTTTTCAGAAGACTTTGGGTCACAGAGAGGTCAGGTCATATGCCCAAACAAGTAAGTGACAGAGCTCCTGCTTGAATCCAGGCCATGAGGGCTCCAACTAACATGATTTTAACCACTGAGTAGTATCACCTGAGAATTCGTTCCTCTTCAGCTCGCCAGTGCCTACCAAAGAACCAAGCAGTGAGCAAAGGCTCAGTTAGCAAGTGCTCCCAACACCCCTTTTCTGGAAGGCTGCCACCAGGCGTGGTGAGACACAAGATGGGAAGAGCACTTGGCAGAGTGGACACCGCCCCTGCCAAGCCTGCCACAGGCACGTTCTGACGTGGGCTGTTCTCCTTCTCCCAATGAGATGCACCAGCCCACACCCCACAGAGCATTCTCCGCCAGGGCAAGCAAACTCTCTCTAAGCAGCAAAGCTTGTCTTCGAGGCTGTGATGGTGTTACCCTCATGACTGGCTGCCCTCCTATTTCTACATTCACTGAGGCTGACACACACTCGATTTGTCTTCCAGAAGACCCCACCCTTTGGCACTGTCAGAAATAATCTGTCTGTGTGGCTAATAATTCTCCCTGACCCAAAACTAGAAGGCGAGGAGGTAGACCTGACATCATTATTTCCTGACCTCAGTTGTTTTTGTAACTATAAGCCCCCATTCATACCTGCAATGTTAACTTTTCAACAGATTATAAAATGGGGAGGGAGAGGCGGGTTTCCTAGCATTTTAGAATATGATTCCAAAACCAAGTGAAATTAATGCTTTGGCTTATTTATTCCCAGACCTTGTGCAAATGGACCAGAACTCCGGACAGACAAAGAAAACCCCAGTTGATCATTTGAAGGTATGAGTCCAGGTTTCCCCACACCAGTTCTTCACCACAAAGCACATGCAATTACATGCACCAGAACCTCCTTCCCTCCCAATATATACCCCATGTCATGCTTTCCAAAAGGAGAATCCTCTGTGAAATCCTACACAATCATTTCCAATGTTTGCTGTTAATAGACACCAGGAAGCCAGCAACTGGCCTCAGCTCCACATACACTTGCTAATAACTCTTGCACAGAAAGAGCTCCATTCCTGCCCATTTCAAGGCTCTGGAAATCAGACTCCTAACAAATTTCCTTTGGCTTTGTTTCACATAATCCTGCTTCTGTCTGCTTCATACTCTTCTCCAAATGTGTTGGGTCCCAGTGGGCCACTGTCTTCCATGAATGATGGCTTCAGGCTCGACAAATGGCCCTCCATCTATCATTGCGGAGCTCCAGTGGCAACAACAGAGGCTCCTCTGTTTCCCTCCCCAAGCAGGCAGAGTGATGGCTGTGCCTTGGACCTGCCTCCCCCACTCTCTCAGGAGGGATAGCAAGAATGCTGGGAGCTCTGGGGAGGAGAGTAAGGGCTAAGCCATTTTCACTTTCCATGTACAGCCCTTCTGGTCTATGGAGACCCTGCTTATGTTGTCTTCTCCCCGGTGGCCAATCCCTGCAATCCTCCATCCTCCACTCTGCAGCCCGAGTCTTTCTTCTAATCATGTCACCCACCTCCCTGTTGAGCTCTGAGAATCTAATGAGATACTCATGCTGAGAGTGTTTTGCAAATACAGAATGAGCAGAGCCCTTAACGGGGACTGGCTTTGCAGTCAGGAAAAGCTGAGTTCAAACCTAACTCTCCGCTTTCAGATTGGGTGACCTTGCAAGAGCCACTTAACCTCTCTAAGCCTCAATGTTTCCATCTACAAAGTAGACATAATCATGCCTACCTCACAGTGTTACCATGAAGCTCAGGTGGATAATGAAGGTGATAGATATTAAGTACAGTGCCTGACAAACAGAAGGCACGTAAAAAGGGGTCCTATTATTTAAAAAAAAAGTATAATAACACTAATAAGCTATCTATATTTTCCCTAAAACTCCAGAAAAAACGAGGGTGGAGAGAAATGAGTCAAGGTTATCTGTGGCTTTGGCTCCCCCCTGACAAAAGGTGCTGGAGCTTGAGTTTGAGCAGCCTGGCATTGCCATTCCAAGCTGCCCAGCACAGCCCTGGATCAAGCTTAGGCACCGGCTCTGCCTCTTGCTGTGTGACCTTGGTTAAGTGCTTTAACTTTTCTAAACCTCAGTTTCTTCCTCTGCCAAGTGGAATAAATAAGACCTACCTCAGAGGTCCACTGTAAGAAGTATCAGTGAGGTAATGCAGGGAAAAATGCTAGCCTTTACTTCCTGGCACATCGTAGGTGCTAAAGAAACTTTAGCTACTTACATTAAACACTTAATAGGAGTCTAGGACATTGTGCTACAGGATGGAAGGGATAAGAAAAAGAAGGAGGAGGAGGAGGGAGAGGGAGGAGAAGAAAAGTTAAGTAAGACATGAGTTTCATCCTCCTGGAACTCAGACTAATTCAGTAATTTCAGCCCTGACTACATATTGCAGTCACTTAGGGAACTTTAAAAAATACTGCTGCCCAGGCTCCACACCCAGAAATTTTTATTGGGATGAGGCCTGGGTATCAGTATTTTGCAGAAGCTGCCCAGATGATTCTAATGCGACCAGGGCCAAGAAAAACTGGCCTATTTGGAGGAGAATAGGAACACAGAGATGTTTTTAATAATATAAGCTTCGGGCTCCAACAGAGTTATGTACAAAGGGTGAGAAGAACACACACTCAAAGGCAAAGATGCTGCCTCATCGTTTAAGCTGAGGAATAGCAGGAAGTAGGCATTCACCAGAAAGAGGATCTGTGGGAAAGACATTCTAAGCCTTTTCTGCAAGATCCCAAATACAGGCAGAACCGCAGTGAGTCACCAGGCAGGCGCTGGAGCAAACCAGGACAATCAGGAAGGAAGTGAGAAGAACTGGACTATTTCCTATGAGAACAGCTCCCTGGGGACCCCAGCCCTGTACGCCATGCCCTAGTCCATTGCCGGGGCACTGCTCCCAAGGCTCCACCACTCAGAGACAGAAAGCAAAGTCAACCATTCCACATGGTCAGGCAGCTTCTGGAAAGCTCCCCTTCCACGACGCCACATGCTTTGCAGAGAGGCCAAACACTTAGGGTGACTCCAAGGTTTGTTATCCGGGTGGGGACGGCCTCCTGTCCATGGTGCTGAACAGTTCCTGTGCTGGAGAGCCAGGCTGCTCAACTGTCCTCCATACACAAGCAGCATCAGTGTCACCTGATGCTAGTTAGAAATGCAGAATTGTGGTTTCCATCCCAGACTTACAGAATCAGAATCTGACCCTTGTCCAGGCCACAGGTGACCTGTGTGCCCATGAAAGTACAAGGCATACTGCTCTAAGTCAGTGTTTTCAAGCTGTAGGTTATACCCCATTGGTGAGTCAAGAAATTAAGTTAGCTCATTGGAAACAGCATTTTTAAAGACAAGAATGGAATGGAACAGAAAAGAAAAGAGTAAAAAAATGACAGAGTTCATCACACCCAAGAGCAAGTTTTGTTATTACATATATGGGTAAACTGAGCAGGATCTAAGAAGTATGTATTCGTATGAGTTACATTTTAACCAAAGTCTGAAAACCACTGCTTATTTTTCCTAATATTGGAACATGGGTGGTTCTTATCCACTATCTCCCAAGATTCTGAGCCAGATGAGGAAACAGACTGTGGGAGAAAAAAGGGTTATTAATTGATAGAGAAAGAGAATGAGGGACTGAGACTGGGATTATTAAAGAGGTATAGGCTGAGAGATTATTGGGGAAGGTAAAATTAAGTAAATAAATAAACGGATGGATGGATAGATGGATATATAGATAAAGATAGAAGACGGGATCAGATTTGAGTGTTACTGTCTGTAGACTTACTTTAAAGTACTCTTGGCTTTCCTTTTTATTTCAATAAAATTTTGTAAAATTTTACACTGCCCTTAGAACAAACACTGTAGTGAGTTTGTATTTCTCAATGCATGCAGCTGAAGTTGATTTTTCTGTAGTTGAGAACTCCCTCGACTTTCTGATCATTTTCTACCACCACCTCCAGGGAAGCTGGTGGACGGCACAGAGAAGGGAAAGCCCAAAACTTAGAGTCAGTGGCTCCTCACCAAAGCCACGTTCCTTAGGTTTCTCACTGCTCACCATCAACCAAATAACGTTGAGGCCCAACTCTGGAGAACTTTGAAAAGAAAGGAAGAGAGGTCTCTTTAAAAAGCACAGATATGTTGCTTGCTTCAAGTGGTGATATAGAACAAAATGTCAAGAATAAAAGTACACAATGATTCTTCCTCCATTCAGAACTTGGCAATGGGAGTTATTAACATCTTGTGACATGCCTGTTATTTCATTTATTCAATAATGTCCTACATTTGATTTTTGCCTAGGAAATTGGTGTCTAATGGAAGATGACAAAAATTACTTTTAAAATAATTTTCTCCTTGCTTAGTGGTGTTTATAAAACACTGAGCTCGATCTTTTCACTTTGGGAGTGATCTGGTCAAGACGGCAGAGTAGGTAAACACTGTGCTTACCTCCTCTTATGACCACATCAAAATTATGTATAACTTTACTAACAATTTTCACCCCAATAAACTTTAATTAAAAAAAACACAAATTAGGCCAGCCCAGTGGCTCAGGCTGTTAGAGCCCCGTGCTCCTAACTCTGAAGGCTGCCGGCTCGATTCCCATATAGGCCAGTGGGCTCTCAACCACAAGGTTGCCAGTTCAATTCCTCGAGTCCCACAAGGGATGGTGGGCTCCGCCTACTGCAACTAAGATTGAACATGGTACCTTGAGCTGAGCTGCTGCTGAGCTCCCGGATGGCTCAGTTGGTTGGAGGGCGGACTCTCAACCACAAGGTTGCCGGTTCGACTCCTGCAAGGGATGGTGGGCTGTGCCCCCTACAACTAGCAACAGCAACTGGCCCTCCACAACTAAGACTGAAAGGACAACAACTTAACTTGGAAAACAGTCCTGGAAGTACACACTGTTACTCAATAAAGTCCTGTTCCCCTTCCCCAATAAAATCTTTTAAAAAAACAAAACAAAAAAACCAAATTATAACTACAGAACATCCATCATTGAGAAACACCTGATGTCTAATTGAACTGACGTTCTATAACTAAGAGCATACAGGAGAAGCTACCTCGAGACTGGTAGGAGGGGTGAAAACACAAAACGGGCTGGTCCCACAACCACATGTGACCATTAAAAATCAGAAGGTGATATCTCAGCTGTGGAGGTTTTCCCCAGAGGGGCTAGAGGTCGCAGGCCCACACCAGGCTCCCCAGACCAGGATTTCAGGGATGGGGAGAGAAGTGCCCATAACTTCTGGCTGTAAAAAAGAGTGGAGATTGTGGCTGAGTGATACTAGGGTGGCTGTTCTTCAGTACATAGACTAATTCACTGACAGACTCATTCACTCTGAGCTCTGGGCTGGGGCAGCAGCTCAAAACACACCAGGGACATTTGGGGAGAAACTGTATTTCTGGGTTCAGGGCAACGGCTGGAGGGGCAGCTTTTTCCCAGACAAAGAGCTGGCAGAAGACATTGTTTCTTTGTTGAGCCCTTCCCCTTCCTGGCATGCAGACCCAGGGCGCCAGCATATCTGAGTCTCCATCATTCTGGCTAATGCTGTTCACCCCACCATGGTGACTGTAAGACCCCACCCCACCCAAATTTCAGCCCATCCAAGCTGCTTCCAGTGGCTTTTCCATATAAATGGCCAGCCTTGGCTCATGCTGGGGACTTTCCTAAAATCTCTCAAAGGTTCATACAACCCAAAAAGCAGCATTTAGCTTCGGCGTGTTTTGTATCTGTGGCTGAGCACCCCTAAGCCCAGCAGTAGCTACAGCCAGACTCAGTTCATGGCTTTGCTTCTCGAGGCACATGCAAGCTCAATTCAGGTGGTAGCCATCTGCAGATTGCTTTGTGGTTCAGTCCAGGTAGGCCAGGCAGAGCACAAGCTGCTGCTGAAATGGGCCTGTGGTTGGGTCCCTCCAAGGAGGCCCCAAAGGTGGCAGGCCCATTGGCCAGGCTTGGACCAAAGATAACCCAGCCACCTCCTGGGACAACACACCCAAAGGGCACACTAGGCAAGCACCAGAACCCTGCTAAAGTGAATCTTGCTCTGTAGGGTCAGACCCTGCACAACAGCTCTTCCACTGTAGTCATGGCCAATCCACACAATCAATCAGCCCAAAATTCAATCCCTCCTATTGACATGCAAACAGCAACCAAAGCTCAACTATAGGAAGGCACACAAGTGACACACCTGGAATATCCAGCTCAGGTAACCAGGAAAATTGTGCCACTGAGATCCACAGCACACCTACTACATAAGGCCACTCTACTAAGACCGGGAGACATAGCAGCCCTACCTAATACACAGAAACAAACACAAGGAGGCAGCCAAAATGGGGAGACACAGAAACATGTCCCAAATGAAGGAACAGAACAAAGCTCCAGAAAAAGAACTGAAAAAAAAAAAAAAAAAAAGGAGACAAGGAAACAAGCAATCTACCAGATGCAGAGTTTAAAACACTGGCTATAAAATTGCTCAATGAACTCAGGGAGAACGCCAACAAAGAGATAGGAAATGTAAAATGGAGACAGAAACATAAAAAAGAATCAGTCAAAAATGAAGAATACAATAACTGAAATGAAGAATACATTAGAGAGAATCAACAGTAGATTAGATATACCAGAAGACTGAATCAGTAATTTAGAAGATAAGGTAGCAGAAAACACTGAAACAGAACAACAACAACAAAAATCCAAGAAAAATGAGGATAGTTTAAGGAGCCTATGGGAAAACATCAAGTGTACCATTCACATCGTAAGGTTACAAGAAGGAGAAGAGAGAGAGCAAGGAATTGAAAAACTTTAAAAAAAAATAATGACGGAAAATTTCCCTAACCTGGGGAAGGAAATAAACATGCAAGCCCAGAAAGCACAGAGAGTCCCAAACAAGATAAACCCAAAGAGGCCCACACCAAGACACATCATAATTAAAATGACAGAGGTTAAAGACAAAAAAAGAATCTTAAACGCAGCAAGAGAAAAGCAGTTACATATAAGGAACCTCCCATAAGACTGTCAGCTGATTCCTCAAAAGAAACTTTACAGGCCAGAGGTATTGGTACGAAATAATGCAAAGTGATCAAAAGCAAGGATCTACAACCAAGATTATTCTACCTCGTAAAGCTATCATTTAGAATCAAAGGACAGATAAAGATCTTTCCTGATAAGAAAAAGCTAAAGGAGTTCATCAACAACAAACCAATACTGTAAGAAATCTTAGAGGGACTTCTTTAAGACCAAAAATATATATATATATATATATATAAATAATAAAATGGTAATAACTACATATCTATCTATAATTACTTTAAATGTACATGGATTAAATGCTCTAATCAAAAGACATAGGATGGCTGAATGGATAAGTAAATGAGACTCTTACATATGCTGCCAACAAGAGACTAACTTCAGATCAAAAGATACACGGATTGAAAGTAAAGGGATGGGGAAAAGATATTTCATGAAAATGGAAATGACAAAAATAAAAGCTGGGCTAGCAATACTGATACCAAACAAAACAGACTTTAAAACAAAGGCTATAAGAAGAGACAGAGAAGGATCCAGTAATCTCACTTCTGGGTATTTATCGGAAGAAACCCAAAATGCTACTTCAAGGGGACATGTGCACCCAGATGTTCATTCCAGAATTGTTTACAATGGCCAAGATGTGGAGGCAGCCTGGGTGTTTGTCAATGAATGAATGCATAAAGAGGAGGTGGTACATATATACAACGGAATATTGCTGAGCCAGGGAAGGGAATGGTTTCTTGCCATCTGCGGTGGCATGGATGGGCCTGAGAGGTATTGTGCTGAGTGGAGTGTCAGACAGAGAAAGACAGATGAAAGGGGATTTGCCTTATATGTGAAATCTAAAGAACAAAATAAACAAACAAACAAACCAAACAGAAACAAACTCATAGGTACAGAAAACATTTTGATGGTTGCCAGATGTGTATGGTTGGAAAAGGTGAAGGGAGTAAGAAGTACCAATTTGTTGTTACACAGTAGTCATGGGGATGTAGGGTATAGCATAAGGAATACAGTCAATAATATTGTAACAACAATGTATGGTGTCAAATGGGTACTAGATTTATCAGGGCGGTAGATGAGGATTTGGGGGGCAGGGTGAAAAATGTGAAGGCATTGAGAAGTACAAATTAGTAATTACAAAATAGTCATGGGAATGTAAAGTAAAGCATAGGGAATATAATGAATAACATAGTATGAAGTATGTATAGTGCCAGGTGGGTCCTAGACGAGTTGAGTTGATCACTTCTTAAATTATATAAATTTCTAACCACTATGCTATATACCTGAAATTAATATAAAATAATATTGAATAAGTAGGGGAAAGGTGAAGGGGAATAAGAGGTTCAAATTTCCAGGTATAAAGCAACTAAGTCATGGGGATGTAATGTATAGCATAAAGAATATAGTCAATAATATTGTGATAGCATGGTACAGTGTCAGATGGTTGCTGGACTTATCATGGTGATCCCTTCTTTAGGCATATAAATGTTGACTATGGTGTACACCTGAAACTAATGTAATATTATATGCTACGTATATTAATAAAAATCTTAAAAAAAAAGATGACAATCTCTTCCGTAATGATCTATGATAAGGTCAACTTGAACAGTTTCAATTTATTTTTTAAATAAGCAAATAACAAAGTAATACATCTATAACCTATAAAGACAAATTGCTTTTGATGCAGACAGGGTACCTGATTTTTAGAGGCATTGTAAGTCCCTCAAACACTAAGTTACTTGGCATGACCCTTGCTATGGAAAGCAACATAGCTAACGCTTGCTGGTACCTACTATGTTCCTGGGCCTTCATACCTGTATCTCATTTATCCACTTGAGAAAAATGGGATAAGCATTACAATCCCTGTTTTCAGAGATGGTAAAATGGAAGCTCAGAGACAGTTAGTGACCTGCCCAAAGTCACATAGCTCATCAAAGCAACACAACTAGAATCTGAACGCCAGCAAGTCTGACTCCAAAACTCCAACCAAGTTGAGCCAGTGTCAACTTGTTCAGCTGCTTTTTTGCCTCAGTTTCAAAATCCCCCATGTTTCACAATAACTCCTTTCCCACAGGCTTCTAGTTATTTTCCCAACTTGCTGCTTTCATCTCTCTGGGTCTTGCATCTGAGCAGGCTGACATTTCCCCCAGGTTTTGTCTGGCACTGAAGGGATTATCCTACGTGGATGGCTGGTCACTCACAGACAGGGATCTCTGGAAGGGGACTGGCTTTCCACAGTGGCCAAAAATAAGACCGGCTTCCCCTCTATCAATCAATGATTTTTAAAGAGTCAAACATCATACACTCAAAGTGGGGACATTTAAGTACATTTCAGCTTCAAGACTGGATTTCCTCAATATCACAATTTAAGCGTTTCTGAAACTGATTAATGCTTAGAGGGAAAAAGCCTCATCTGAGAAACATTATTTTTAAAAAATCCTGATCTGAATACAAAGACTGTCAATTTAACACAACAATAATTTCTCCAGGGCCTACCATGTTCCACACACTTTGGGTGGGTGCGTGGGGGGATACAATTACAAAAAGGCACCAAGACATTGTCTTGGATGAGGGTATTTATGGTATTTATTTTTTTACCAGTTTATAAAATAAATTAAAAAAAAAAACACTAAAAATTCTAAGTAGAATTCAAGCTAGAAGGAACACATTTCAATATGATAAATAATTTTTCTGACCATTAGCACTTGTCCAACAATGAAACAGCCAACCTTATTAGTGAGTTTAACCCAAAGGTTTGCTGGTATTTCACAACTGGGTCTCCAGAAAAACAAAACCAAACCAAAAAAAAAAGCCCTGATGTGTACCATTTGCTGATCTGTGTTGTGAATTCTCCTATCATGGCTGATTTCAAGCTCTCAAAGTGGAACCAATGAAAATGGAGATGGGAGCAAATGAACAGTACAACCACCAGAGAATATTTCCACCACAGAGATAAAACAGATGTATGTAACCTCAGGAACAAAGCATAATGTAGTAAAGTAAGCAGGGGGTAGTGAGTGTCAGGTACTTATTCCCTTTGTCTTTCTATAATTTATTTAAGTGTAAATTTATAATTTAATTTTTAATAATACAATGCTTATTAACTGGCTCACAAAATCCCTGAAAAATTAACAATCCGTTCTTGTGAGCCAGTACAAGGGGCTCCAGAAGTGTGGGAGAAGGGGGAACTCAGAGGCTGGGTAACAATTTGTCATGGAAACGAGTACCTGAGTCTTCAAGCCTGTCCAACTCGGGCAGCAGCCACAGCCACGGCCACAGTGTCACTGCTGGTAGCATTTCCGTACCTATCATGTACCAGTGACAGTGCCGAGAGCTTTGCGAGCATTGTCTCATTTATTTTGACTAAAACCCCATAAGGTAGATTGGGAGTAATATCATCCCCATTTTAGACATGAGGCAACTGAGGCTTACACATGTTAAGCAACTTACCTAGAGTCACAGAATAGTCAGTGTTGAAATGTTTGACTCCAAATCTCTTTTTCTTAAACAAGAACATTACGCTGATATTGTGAGAAATGCACTGTACTACTGGCTCATGAAGCCGCTCAAGGCTAAATGATTTGTGAAGTATGAGAAAAGGATAGGTTGTTCTCAGTTGCAGAACTCAGAAGAGTTGGCTCACTCTTCTGAATCCAGAGACATACACTGAGCGAAGAACACACAAAAAACTGTTTAAATGAACAGCATCTTCCTTTCTTTTGTAGCAATAAGCCAACAACTTAAATCTGAAATTAAGTAGATCCACATAAAATCACCATCTTTGTAAGCAAAAAAAAGAAAAAAAGTCAAATATCTATAACTCAATCTTGTTCCACCAAATAGACAATTTTAGACATACTGAGTAGACTGCTAGCAACACACAGCCTGATCTGAAGGCTTGTGTCTTCTGTGCTAACAAATGAGAAATGCTTTCCCCTTTAACCGAGGGCTAGGGAAGGGAGAGCAGTACAATCAAACTAGACATCTAATATGAGCAGGACACCGCATTTCTGTATCATAAAGATGCTGGTGAATACAGATATGTTGCCCAGAACTGACCGCCACACTCTTGTTCAGTCAAACAGTGGAGAATCCTACTCTAAGCAAACCATCCCCCAACCTGTCCTATCCCGAAGCTCTGTCCCTCGTCCCTGAGCCCACGGTAGGTAAGCACCCCAACAGGGCAGGCAGGTGGTTACTAAGATATTCCTACCAGGTACAGTAGGCTACCCTAGTGATAAATGGGCCTGAAGATTAACTCATTCCCTCTACAGGCTGTCCACCTACCTTCCACTGAAATGGAGGGTCTCTGCAGGGCAAGAAGAACGTAGCCTACCTTTGGTGGGGCTGGTAGGACTCAGAAACCTCTGAGAGAGGTACAGCCCACTGGCTCCTCTCTGTAGGAGACTGCTGCAGTCTCCTACGTCTGGTAACATCCCAGGGTTGCAACTGAATGCAAGAGTTTGCTCTCCTTGTTTACCTGCTGAGGTTTTGGTCACCTGCTTAGCCAAGATTCCTGGGCTGTGGTCTTAGTTGCTTTTTCATCATGCCTCCGTTGCATTGAATACGGAGGTACAGCTGCATGACGCAAACTCTCTAAATCACGGGCAACAGAGCTCCTGTAGCAACAGACTAGTGTGTGGGGAAGGCTGACTGGCTCTTGGCCTGGGGGAATATTACTTTGAAATCAGTCAAAATTGCAGTTGAGAAAGAAAGAATAACCACTATAATTTTGTTAGTACAACCGATGTGACAGGTGAGTTATTTCCAGTCCTTGCAAGCAGCTCTTGAAGGTCACTGTTGCTATCCCACGTCTTAGACGAGGAAACTAAGGCTCAGAAAAGTAGAGACGCACGTCCAGCCTCACACTGCCGGTAAGTGGCAGAACCAGACTTCAAACTCAAGTTTGTTTACATTCAGAGCCCTTATTCTAAGCACAGTGCAACTGCGCCTACACAAAAGGGGAAGAATAATTACTGAGGGCTTCCTTCCTCCATACGGGGAATGAGGATAATGATCATAATGAAAATAGCTACCATTTACATAGTGCTTACAACGCTCTCGTCACTGTGGAAATGTGTGTTTTTAAATCCTCACAACAGCCTTCATTTCAGAGACGAGAAAATTGAGGTTCAGAGGTCATACGGCTTAGAACCCAGCTAGGTGCCCCTGCATAAATGCTTCCTTTACCATAGTCTTATCAATCTGGAAAAATGGGTGGTGGCAGCCCCGATTCACAGGCAAGGAAAGTGAGGCTCAGATAAGATATTTGCTCAGAGACACAATGCTAACAGGTTGCCAGAATGTATCCTAGCAATGATTACAACTCAGGGGGAGAAGGAGAACCGGTGTGACCAGCTTACCACTTGCTGGGTACACACCCTTAGACAGCCTCTTGGCCTCAGTTTACCCACGAAGACCGTTTTGGTTACCTGCCTTTCTTTTTCTTTCTTTTCATTTTTTTTTCTCACTACTACCAGTGTATGCCACATTGCTATTCGTTGGTTGTGGTTGTGTTGGATTTATTATATTTTGCATCCCTTTTAACTGTTGAAATACTTCATTTTCGATCCCTCCAGCCTCGATGCACCAGGATCCCCAGGGCTGGAATGACCGACGTGAGATGTTCTTTCAAGTGAAAGGTGGAGAAGACAAGTGCTACTTTCAGACTCAATAGCTATGCCACCCGCACTTCCGTGCCTGTCACATTTTCAGGCAAATTAATGCCTCAACTACTTCCCAAATCGCTGCTTAATGCTTCTCCTCAGAAAGTGATCTCGTTTGTAGAAAGGGTTGACGGCAACGCTGTTGATAGCGCGGGGTCCCAAATGATTTACCAGAGAAGGTGATGTAAAAGAGCAGCAAGAAACCGCAGGGCAGAGGAAGGGGATTAACTGCCCGGTTCTTGCTGGGAAGGAAGAGGCAGGCACCTCCAGGATGGAGAAAGTGATCTGTCTGAGCTCGAGCAACTTGTCATAGGGCCTCTTTAACAACTTTCTGTGCAAGCAGGGAATGGCACAAAAATGGATAATCTGGGAGCCAAGAGAAATTCAGGGTCTGTGGAGGTCTCCAAGTCACACAAAGAGTGCGTCATGGAGTGCAAAATGTGTCTCAGAATTTTCTCCATCTTAGTGGCTAGTTTGGGGCAGCCAGGAGTTTGAGGTATTAAGAGGCCTGTGTATGGATTTCACTTTCACAGCGATCATTTGGCTTGGCCCAGTGCATTGTGGGAATATCAGGCTGCTTAGGAAGGAAGGGTAAAGGGCAGATAAGGATGTCCTGGGCCTTTGCCTGGAAATCAATGAAAAATCTGTTTCATGTGGACCCTCTGAGGTTGGGATTGATATAAATTACAGGTAACAGGAATGGCTCGTGATGGTTTCTAAAACCCTGTCAGCCTTACTTTCCGTTCAGCCTTCCCGCTCCATCCCCTCTCACGAATCACCATCCACATCTCTGTGTCTTAGCACCAGCTGTTCCTCTGTAGTGATAGTCCCCCTTCCTATGCTCCGTTGGCAAAGTCCCACCCTTCCCTCTGGCTTTTTCAAGTGTCACTTGACTTGGGGCGGCCTTCTGCCCCTACGCAGGGCTGGATTCATGAGCTCGCCAGTTGTGCAGTAGCACGGTGCCCATGCTTAGAAAAGCCTGGTTTAATATTCTGCTGTCACTGCCATTACATTCTCCATCCTTTTGAAAAAGGGGCTCTGCATTTTCCATTTGAACTGGGTCCCACCAATGATGAGGCTGGACCTGCTGCCACCCCTAGAGGCTGAGTCAGGGGGTGTCCCCTCTGTGGTCTCACAGCACCTTGGCTACTCCTCGATGACAGGAACCATCATTGTTCTTAGTCACTTATCTACATCTTTCCATCTGCCTTGTTGCCCCAAAATCGAGTATTTCAACAGTTAAAAGGGATGCAAAATATAATAAATAAATCCAACACAACCACAACAGATAATAATTTGGCATAAATGGTAGTAGTAGATGAGGGAAAAAAAAGAAAAAACAAAGGCAGGTAACCAAAACTGAGTCAGGAATGAGGTTAATTCTCGTAACACGGCAATCTATAGGGAAAATGAGACATTATTGTTCACACATTTCTGTGTTTATGAGGTAAAAGCATTTAATGTTAAGAAACATTGAGAAAATATGAAATTTCTCTGAGAATCCTCATATAAAGGTCCTTGTACACCAGAAGGGTTTTAGTCTCGTATCTGCACTTCCTGAAACAATCACAACGTTTGAGACGAGCACTGTTTTGGGGGGAAGGTTCCATGGCTTGTGCTGGACTTCCAAAGGACCCACAAAGTATTCAGAGGCAATGGGCGATCGTCGTGGGTACTTCACAGTGGGTTCTTTCTCCTAATGACCCTCAACCCAGGCTGATGGAATTTCCACAAAGCACAGTCTACACGAGTTGGAATAATCTGGAACTGAGAACTTCCTGTAGTGGAACAAGGTGTACATAGGGCCCATCTCCTTAAGGCCGTGCCCTTTGCCTTCTTAGCTCTGGTCCCAGAGGGGCTAACCCAAGGCTCAACATATCATCAGGATCTAGTAAAAGTGGACGAGTATCTGGATGAATAACTGAACTCCTAACACTCCATCTACAGTTCTTTCCACTCCAGCACTGAATTCTTGCTTAGAAACACTGACCTACTCTCTGGCTGCATAGCTGGTGATAATTCCCTGGGTCTGGGGATTCAGGAGCAAGGTGGGCCCCTCATCAGGCCCTTGAGCTTCCTAAGAAAGGTGCCCTGTCTTCTCAGTGACTGTAATAGTTCATTTTATGTGTCAACTTGGCTAGGCTATGGCGCCCAGTTGTTTGGTCAAACACTAGTCTAGGGGTTGCGGTGAAGGTATTTTTATACTGTTTCCCCAAAAATAAGACCTACCCCCAAAACAAGCCCCAGTTAAATCGTCAGACAGATGGACGCATTTAGGACGTTATGACAATGTTCCAGAAGAAGATGTCATGACTGTATTTGAATAAATGTAGATTGTTGTACGTGAAAAAATAAGACATCCCCTGAACATAAGCCGTAATGGTGCAAAAATGAATATAAGACCCGGTCTTATTTTGGGGGAAACACAGTAGATATGATTAACATTTACAATCAGTTGACTTTAAATAAAGCAGATTCCCCTTCATAGTGTGGGAGGGCCTCATCCAATCAGCTGAAGGCCTTTAAGTGCAAGGACAGGTTTCCCACAGAAGAAGCAATTCGGCCTCGAGATTCAACATGGAAATCCTGCCTGAGTTAGCAGCCTACCCTGCGGATTCAGGACTCAAGACTACAACTTCAGCTCTTACCTTCATTTCTAGCCTGTTGGCCTGGCCTATAAATCTCAGACTTGCCAGCCCCCACAAATGTGTGGACCAATTCTTTAAAAGAAATAAAGAAATCTCTCTCTCTCATTCTCTCTCTCTCTCTCTCTCCATATATATCTATATCTATATATAGATATCTATATACCTATATACATATGTATATATATGTATATACATACACACACACATATATGCACACATACATTCACACATATGTATGTAGATGTATATACATGTCTTTATAGATGTGTATACAGATAGAGGTATGTCGAGATATACGTCCTGTTGGTTCCATTCTCATGGAGGACCCTGTACAGGAACTAAGGACTCTTGGTTAGTCTAAGTAGGTGACACTGCCACTTTCCCCCGGGCCACCTTCATCAGGGTTTTGCAGAAGGGAATCAGAGATTATGAGAAAGGGAGCTTCCAGAACCACAATGAGGGCGATGAATCAGCTGTTGGATCTCAGGGGTCAGGTGAAAGGGGGTCAGAGGGGCCACTCTCAGGAGACAGTCCCTGCCTCTCTGTGCCTTCAGCTGCTCTCAGGGTAGGTCCTGGGAAATGCAAAACTGCCACATGACCAGTGACAAGTTTTCTGAAGAGGAGGACACTGATTGGCTTTGGTACTCCTCCCCCATCTATTAGTGTCTGAATAAGTAGTTGAGATGTTCCAAAGCTGGCATGTGAGGAAAGAAAAGAGATTGTGTTGCCAGGAAAGGTGGGTGGTGACAGTAAGCTGGCTGTGCCCTGCTCCTGAAAAGTAAGTGCTGCGCTATGCCAGGGGGGAAGTGAGGGGCCCAGCCTCCCAACACAGAATGGCTCCCCGAGAGCAGCTAACATCTGTGGATGCCTGATATGGTCCAGACAAAGGCGGATTTAATCTTGTCAAGGATACGATGAAGGAGGAATGACCACATCCATTTCACAGACAAGGAAACTCAGAGAAGCAATGTGGACAAGATGGCACTGGAACTCACAGGTGAATGGAAAGATCCTGAAATTTTCCCTCTGCTTTGTCCTCTGTGTGCCCATGTTATGCTCTAAATAGAATGCCTGGTCGGTGTCATTCTGGCGCCACCAGTTACTGTCTGTGAGAGCATCGACAAGTAACACACTATCGCTGAATAGCAGCACCCTCTGTCTAATGCCTGCTTTGCTACATGTTGTGAGTATTAATTGAGATCATGCTGCCTAGTACTGGGTAGGCACGCAGTGAACAGAGGTTATTGTCATTATCTTATAATTGACTGGGTTGAAGCTATGGAAGATTCACGGAATCACTCTCCTGTCTCTATGAGAACACACCCAGTAGGCTCCATAACCCCGGTAGCAGAATTTATACCAACACACCCGCAGCTCCCGCCATTCTCAAGGGAACATGAGACACCAGCTCCACCAGGGAGTTTTTGTACCAGGGTGGGCACCAGGGGTGGCGGAGGCGGGAGGTGGGATGTGAAAATTAGGAAACAAAATCACTTTGGGAACTCATTCAACATGGGCCTGCTTGCAGCTCTGCGTGCTTCTCCCATCCAGCTTCGGGTCGTGCGTCTATTATTAACCACCACCCTCAGAGAGGAAACGTGTGCCTTATCCCAGGAACATATTGTGGGGGGAAGAGACTTCCGAATATAATGTAACCAACAAGTTTTTAAAAGGCCCACCTCTCTGAAGTAGAACCTGGCTCAAAACACATCTTGGGCTCCCCATGGCCTGAAGAATGCAGTGCAAGCTCCAAGACAGATATGAAAAGCATTTATGAGACAGACCCCCCAACCTCCCTTCCACTTGGCTTCCACTCCGGTCAGACGTAATAACCCAGCCCAACCAGACCACCCAAGGTGAATGCAGTGACCTTCACCACATTGTGCCTTGTTATAGCCACGCCGGCCTGAATGCCTACCCTCCTCGCACCCTTGCCCATTAGTGTGTAGCCAGACCCTGACGGCCCTCCTCAAAAGATTCCTTTTCTGCTAAGCCACTCTGGAGTCCCCAGTCCACCGTGGTTACTGGGGACTTCCCCCATTGGCTGGAAGTCCCATAGATCTTGGCTCATTTGTCACTTATTCTATTATATGACAAACTGTCACTTTCTTGTATGTTTCTCATCTTTTCTTCCTGTCCTGCTTGCTGCCAGAGTCAGGTTGGACTCTCCAGTAGCAACCATGCACGCGGCATGGGGTGTATAAGCAACCCCCCTCATATCAGAATCCCCGCGTTCTGACGGGAAGCCCTGAGGCTTGCCATTCCGTACTCAGTCCCCTCGACTTCCCACTGTCTTTCTCCAAATCCCTGGAGCATTTTCCATGTTCCTGGCTGTCTTCTCGGCTAGGCAGACACCTCCTTATGGGAAGGGGCCAGGACTTACTCATCTCTGTCCCTACAACCCAGTGCTAGGTATATAGTAGGTTTGGGGAAATATCTATTCACCATGGGAGAAATTAAGGAAAAAAACACCTAATAAATTAGTAAAAAAGAAAACCCAGTGGATCATAAGCTCCTTAAGGGCAGGGGCCCATCTTAGTTTCCTTTCTTCCTTTTAGTGCTCTCGCTGCAGCAGAAGCTCAGTAAAAGATATGGGCTGCCCTGAACTGACCTATACTCAGCGCACTAATTAAAACAGAGCATTCATCTCCGCAAGCACTCAGACATTTTTCCCCCGCAGCCTTAGCAAAGCAAAGTTATATAAGTCAGCCGGAAGGTGAAGCAGAAAGACTCTGTTGACAATTTTAAGTGCCACAGAAATAGATAATTTTAATGGATACAGTATTTCTACAGAAATAAAACACTATGATTCAGATGGAGGCCAAGGGTTTCACCACTGGATGATAGTGGACTTTAATTTGCATCAAGGAGGCAGGTCCACAAGTCAATTACCTTTTATGTCACTCCTATGCAGTAAATGAAAGTGTAGGGCCAACAGTTAAAGTACTATGGAAAGGAGCATTTTACAGTTTATCAATCCATATATCACAAGCACTACAATAAATATTCTATAGAAAATACTTTCATATAGGTTAGCTCATTGAGGTTAAGCCAGTCTCAATTTAAAGTTCACAGTGAATTCAGCAAACCAGTGGGTTTAGTCCCATCCTCATTCCTATTTTACAGCTGAGAAAACTGAGTTTCAGTGAATTTGTGCATCTTGCCGAGTCGCTCAGACATCTAGTAAGGGCAAAGTCAGAATTTGAAATGAAAATTTTTTTCCCCCTTCTATGACCTTTGCACAAAACCAGACCTACTTAAGAAAGCACCGGAAGAAGGAGGGGTGGTAAATGCCAGACTGAGGAAGGGATCTAAGCCTAGCTGGCTATGCTCAGGTACCTCAGAGCCCTCTGGGTATCTCAGAGGTGACTATCTTTTAAATGCCACCGAAATAGGCAAGTGCCTAAGAGCTAAAGCTTTCCAGGCTCTGCCCATGAACTGTGAAGGGAAATGCTTCCAGGGCACAATTTAGGAAGCGACTGCTTCAGTGCACTTAATGACAGCCCCATGACCTGATCAAGCCCCCTCTGTCACTCTGAGGGACCCAGGGGTACATAAGTATAGGGAGATTATTTGAAAAGCTTCCTTAGCAAGACTTCTCTTCCCCTTGTTTTCTGGAAACCAAAACACACTTCTCTTTCAGACCATCCCAACATATAGCCAGGACTTCTGCTGCGGTGCCCCCAGCTCAGCTGTGATGGGAGAGACCTCTGTGGCGTGCCTTCTCTTGGAAGACGGAGACTTTCATTCATTCATCAAATATTTGCTAAGCACCTCTGATATCCCAACCTCAGCAACAGGCAATATAAAGTTTTGTTTTGGTGAAGAGATGGTAAATTAAGCAGTACCCAGAAGACTGAGGGAGCCACCATTGAAAGTGACTTTGGGTGGGGGCAGGGACAGGAAGCCTAGAAGATTTGTCCAGGTTTGTGGGGGAGGGATGGTCAAGGAGGACTTCTCGGAGGAGGTGGTGCTTGAATGAAGACCTGGATGACTAGAAGACGCCAGCCACACAAAGACCTGGAGGCAGAGCACTCCCAACAGAAGGAGAAGAGCAAAGCCTCAAGGCAGGGAGACACTAAAGTAAGTTTTCCCACTTACAGTAAGAAGGCCAGTGTGTCAAAGCTGGGGTTAGCAGGGCAGGCCGGGAGATGAGATCAGGCGCTGGCAGGGAAGGTAGAGCAGGCTACGCGGGCCTCAGCAAGCAGTTTGGGTTTTATTCAGAGTGTTCTGGGAAGCCAGGGGAAGGTTCCACAGAGGGAGTGACAGGAGCTGATTTACATGTTTTTCAGTGCTCTCCAGCTGCCTTGTAGGGAATGGACAGCAGAAAGGTGAGTGGGGAGGCTAAGTAGAACCTGCTGAGTAAGAGATGGACGTGGCTTGGGCTAAAATGGTAGAACTGGAAATAAAGGAAAGTGGAGGGATTTGGGTAACTGTGTGCTGATAAATGTTTAACGAGAGGCTCGCAGGGGAGAAAGCCCTAGTTGCCAGTTTCTGTGGGGTGCAAAAACTCCCACCCTGGCTGATTTCAACGTGACACAGGGAAGGCAGAACTGGGAAGAACCGTGCAGTTAACTCTCGTAAGCCGGAGGGAGCCGACTGTGGCACACCCACAGATTCAGGGGCAGACATGACTTGCTAATGGACAGGTGAGGGCGGAGGGAAATGGAGCAAGTAAGGGTGACTTCTAGAATTTGGACTCGAGTGACTGGCAGGATGGAGAAGGCACTTCCTGAACCACTGGCCTTTCTCCATTCCCTGACGTCCTGAATTCCTGAAGGGCAGGAAGCTATGGGAAAAGAGGACACCCACCAGGCTTTGGGCTCCCTGAGAGCTGACCTCCGCCCTAGTCCTTCCTGTTTCCTCAGCACCTGGCACCCAGCCTGGGGCACAGACAAAACTTAATATAGAACAAGTGCAAGAAAAAGTGACCTCAACTTCCTCATCTGCAAAATGGGACGGTAATACTAACACTCTCCAAGGAGAACTGTGAGAATCAAATGGAAGTAATATCACAGCTACCAGAGTTGAGAGCTAAGGGTCCCACAGGCATGACATCAAAATCCTCACACCAACCCAGTGACATTTTACTTCCCCATTTGACAAATGAAGAAATGAAGCTCAGAGCCATTAAGCCATGTGCCCAAACCCACTCAGCTAATATGTGGTAGCGCCGGCTGGTATTCCCACAGCCTGAGGCAGTCCGATTGACATTCTCAGCTGCTGGGGCCACCCCAGCCAAGGGCTGGTCAGCTTCCACTTTCTCACCAGGAGCAGCCGAGGCCACACAGGGTGCTGAAGACACGTCATCCACTCCTGCTTTGCCAAGTTCTTCAGGTGAAACATGAATAAAGTAAAACTCAGGCAAGAGTTGAGAACCAGATCTTTCCCTCTCCTGATCAGGAAAGAGGGAAAAAGAGGCCCACCCGGAGTGAAAGAGCATTTGCTTGTAACATTTGGATGAATGCTTCAGAGTGAGAGCAAGAGTAGGGACGGAGACATGGCTGCTCGGCTGGAAAAAGCCCTAATTGTGCTCAGCACAATGGCTAGTGTGTCCCCCGGTGGAGACGGACTGACCTGTCCCTGACTGATAAGTACATTGCTTTTTGCCTCTGTGCATGGCCAACATTTTTTTCCCAGGCTGATAAAGATTTATGAGCCCAGGCCTTGTGCTCAGTGTCCCGACTAGCAAGACTGCTCTTAGTACTCACCGACTGTGAGTAAGCTCCTGTACCTCCACTTTCTCATCTGTACATTGGGGGCACACCAGCATCCTCACCCCAGACGGCTGGGGTGAGGACAGAGGTGGCTCATAGGGTGGCATAGGAAGACAGTGGGGGTGCAAACCACATCGAGAGGCATTCCAATGTTCCCACTGTCTACTGCACACAGTGTAAATAGCCTGGACAGGAGGGAAAAATCCCATCAACTCACTTCTAAGTGTTACACAAACGTAAGTGACACGTTAGCTTCCTCTCACCCGGGAAGGGTATAAATTGTGGATGCCAAAGGGTGCTAATGGCCCTGGTAAATCACAGCGCTTCCTGCCACTGGACATTGGAGCCTTGCAGCCAGCCCTGCCCTGTTCCACCAGCTGCAGGTGGGGGCTCCAGGCAGAATCTCCACTTTGCCACACCACACTGCCAGTGCCAGCAGCCTCTGCTATTCATGCAAAGAGATTACTTGCTCTGAAATTGTTGTCTGTTTAGAAGCTTGTCAGGTGTGGGTGCTCCCCGTGCACCACAGAAAAATCCCATCATCCTAAGGAGAGGATGATTTGCATTGTAACAGGACGTTTGGCTTTAACAGTAATAGAAACTATTTGCAAAGGGCTTACTCAGTGCCAGGCCCAAATTTGATCCTCATACAATGTGTAAAGTAGGTGTATTACCCCTATTTTATAGCTCAGATCAGAGAGGTTAAGTAACTCACCAGGTCCAGCACAGCAAATATGAAGCAGAGCTGGGATATGACCCAAGCAGCCCAATACCAGAAACCAAACGCTCAGCCACGGCTCCAGGCTACCTTCTCAGTTCCTCCAGTGCATGAGTGGATTACCCTCGGGTTATAGGCTGGATTGCAAGGTTAGAAGCCCAGAATTTAACATACAGGACTGAGGGCACCAACCAAGTGTCTTCTGAGGCCAGAAAGCAGCTCTGGCCTCAGTCTCAAAGAGACAACTGGAAGTGGTAGGGAGTGTGGCCAACTGTGGAGGCATGGCCACCTCAGTTGTAATGGCCACCTCAGTTGCAGGTGGCCAGGTGAAAATAAAGGCCCCGTCATCATATCTTCCAGTGTTTTTCAAAATAAAAAAAAAAAAAAACACTGAAAAAAACCAAAAAACATTCAGCCAGCATTAGACAGGCCCACCAAAATCCACCTGGGGGCCACTGGGGTAGCAGTTTGCAGCCTCTGTTGCCACGTCACAGTTTATAAGCTGTCTGCATTCCTATTGCCTCCTTTTGCTTGATATCCAATGTTGCCTCCCCATTTCACAGACAGCTGAAGTGAGACGAAGGTCTTAGAAATGACTGACTCTTAGGGACCTTGAAGACACCATCTGTTCCTCTGTGTCATCCCAGTTAAGCAGCCTACAACCTCAGCTTGCGTGCCTCCTCCAGGGCAGGGAGCCTACTCCTATCACAGCAGCCTGAATCATTTTTAAGCAGTTCAAACCTTGAGAAAGTCACCTGAACTTTGACCTGCCCATCCCACTCTGGGACTCTGGAGGTATGCCCAATCCCCCCCCCCACCTCCCATCCACATCAGAGGCTTTGCCAACCACCTACAGTGAGCCTGGCGGGGGTATACAGAGAAATTGTCACTGAGTACTTCCAGGGCGTAAGCTGTGTCAGGACGTAACACCTGTTTTCAGAAGAGCAAGGCAGAGTAGGTTTCCCTATTGCCATGTATAACCAAGGTGCAAGGAGGCTGAATACCATCCCCAAGGTCACAAAGGGTATATGCCATGGAGGGGATTCAAAACTGAGGTCTGCCTGATTCCACGGTCACCTTTCCATCTATCCACCCATCCATCATCCATCCATTCATCCAATAAATATGTTTGGAAAACTTATTATGTATCAGGCACTGCTCTGGACACAGAAGGATACAACTCTCCACTCTTCATATCACCTCCCATCATCACCTTTCTCAGGCGAAGACAACTGAAATCTTTCATCTGACCTTTATGTGGTCAGTTTCCAGGACCTGCTCCCTCCCTAACTTGTTGGTATGAACACGTGTCAACATCCCTCTTAGTTATTGTCCCAAATGGAAGGAGATCTTAGAACAGAGTCCAGACAGACATGTGACTGGGAGTGTCTCTTCTCGGACGTGGGCTCTCTCCTTTTATTGATGGAGCTTATGCCCCTATCAGCTTTTCTGGCGGCCTTCCCACAAGCAAAGTTTCAACCCAAACCGTGAAAATTGTTTTCACAGCTGCAGCTACTAACCCATGTCTGGTCTTGGGATATTGAGTTTAAAGACCCAAGAAAATGGAAACTCCACCTAACATCTATTGAGCCAAATGTATGTGCTAAATATCTTATAAACATTTTGAAATTCATATTACCATTTCCATTTTCCAGCAAGAAAAGTGAGGCTCAGAGAGGTTAAGTGACTTGCTTATGACGACCCAGCCAGTAAGCCATGGAGCTGGGATGTGAGCCGATGGCTTTTTGGTTCCAGCCCTTACGTTTTTTGCAATGGATTTCATAGTCATACCTGTTCAATTTCCTGTCCTGGGAACAGGACTATTGCTTTGGACCATCTTTGATCCAATATCTTAGTGACTCTTTCCGCCTTTCTTAGCGCGCACGCACGCACGCACGCACACAAACACACACACAAAATGATCCATCTAAGTTAGCTATAGTTTCCAAGCACATCAATGCTGAGCACGGCAAACACCATTGACTACCTAACTGGGCTTGTGGCAGAAAGTAAACAGCTCTAGCAAAAATAAGCACCAGAACCGATGAGCAGATCCCAGCCGCCTTCCAAGTAATGAACTGCTACTGAGCAGGGGCATACCTTCCAGCGTCGTATACAGTCGGGCGGACTCTGCTGACTCTCAGTGTGGTCCTGCTGGAGGTCACCAACAATGTCTCCGAACATAATTACCGGGTAGGGGCGTGGTCTCCTGACCTATGCTAGGTGCCACGGCATGCCTGCACAACATGGTGAGAGACACTGAGGAGGAAATGTCACAATAGCCTCTACCCTGGAATCCCAGCCTTCAGGCTCCGCTTCCTGGCCCACTTTCCCTCTGTGCCCTGAATACTTTCTGACATAGGGTCCTGCTGAAAATCTTTCCCTGGCTGCCCATCACCTTCAAAGTAAAATTCCATCCTCACTCTATGCTGATCAAAGGTCCCGGAGGAGTTGGCTCTGCATGTCTCTAACCATCCGCAGGAAACAACTCTGCTCTGTAGCTTAGCCTTTTCCAAGTCAGCTCCCAAAAACTCTACTCTTCAAAACTGGTCTAAGTGTCCTGAGAAATCAGTAAGTCTAGGAAATGCTACAAACGAGTTTATGATCTTGAAAAAAAAATCACCATAAGCATTAGCATGTTGCATATGGTTAAAAAGCCCTGTTATAAAAAGATCTATTTAACATTAAGCTTGAATTTCGTATTTGGTGATAGAATCCCTTATCTGAATAACACCCAGCAAAGTCCCAAGGGAAAGATTTTTTGATTAGTTGGTGATGTCACCAACTTTCCGCTGTGTCTTTTATGCCTGTAGGGTACTGCGTTATGCTGTACCCTCCAACAAATACCTTATTCTTCTTTTACCTCCTACAAAGCTCTTATTCATACTTCAAAGCCTGGTTCAGCTTACAACTTCCCTGGAAAATATTCCTGTCAACTCCAGGCGTGATTTTGTTCTTGCCTTGATGATAGCACTTATCCCAGAACTTTTCACAAGCCTATCTCTCCCCAAGGACAGGAACCAGGCCTGATTCTTCTCTAGAAGTACCAGTGTCTGGCACAGTTCCTGAACAGTGGTCCACACTCATTGTGTGATAGGATATGAGTCCATGAATGAACATGAAATTGAACAAGTCCATATTCATGACAGGGACGTGGTTCCGCCCAGTCCAGCCACAGAACACTGCCAGGAGTCCTGCCACCACGGCTGGGGGAAGCCCCCTCCCCCTTGGCAAGGCAACATGATCTCAAGGTAATGGTCGCCAGTGTCACAGAAAGTCAACAGGTCACTTCAGGAAGCTACAAAATAGATGCCATCCTGCTACATCCCTGGCGTTGCTAGGAAACAGTTTGCTATACACCAGGTTGATTAGCATTACAGAGAAGACACAAGGAAGAAATGGCTGCATCTTTTCACCCTGCCCAAACCAGCCATCAGCACATTTGCATCAATTTCTCATTCAGCTTAGGTGGAAAGGCAAAGTCTGAAGAATTAAAGACCCAGGAATGCTTCTCAAAAGACTGAGAACCACTTCTGAAGCATGGCAGTGACTCTGTGAGCACTGAGACACAAAGGAATGTACTAACGCCTCCTTACTCTTTCACTTCAGGCCTTTGTATATCTTGGCTTAGAGGAGCCCGGAGGGGACACAGTCTGGGAAAACTCCATGTCAAGAGAAGGAGGGAGCTCTAGGTGCCGACTCCTCCCTCCCCTGACTCTCAGTTAGAGAAACCCAGGCATTGAAGAGATTCATTCTACTTAGAAGATTGGGAGAGGCTTCCAGGGCTTCTAAAGAGTAAGTAGGAATCACTAGAACTATTACAGAATTAGTTCTTACAGGAAGCAGACTGCTGGCTCTCTTTCAAGGGGGATGTCTTAGGAGCCACTACCTCTAAGAAGCCCTCCCGGATTGGACCCATGTGATAGGTTCCATCATGAGCTTATCACCAGTTTACAAATACTAAAAGTGACTGGCAGGCCAGGACTTGAACCCAAGTCTGATGAATATATGTGTCATGGTATTAGCTAAATCTGAACCAAAGAGAAAACAAATACACTTTCTGATCTTTGGAGATTTCCCCCTCCAATGTGGAAGAGTGTCTTGAGGGGTGGGAGGGAAGCATGGTTTGGTCCCCAGAGCCCCACAATGTAGTCATGCGATCTGGTTCCAGACCCTGCTCTGCCACTAACTAGCTATGCTGTTTTGAGCAAATTTCTATACTTCCGTGGGTCTCTAGCTTCTGATATTTTAAATAGGAATAACAAGAGCCATCCTGTATACTCACTTCCATGGGATGAGTATATTGGATGATAAGTAGGAAAAGAGCTTTAAAAAGCATAACACGCTATGCAATACTCAGCACACAGTATGTGTTCAGAAAGAATTGGCTGGTTGAATGGTTCTAAGCTATTACTGCAATGCACCGAGGAGCCCAGAGAGCCAGGATTGGGTTCCCACTTGGTTTCTACCACTTGGAGCAAATTACTTACTTTCTCTAAGCCTCATTACTTCCATCTGTAAAATGGGGATTATAATGCCCTCTTGATAATATTGCTATGAAGACGCAATAAGTTAAGATATGTAAAGATCCAGGCCCAATAGGGATGAGACATATTTGAGTTTCTCTCCACCCTTCTGCACTCTCTCTAGAACCATTCGGAGGCAGAAGCAGCCTGCCAGCTGCCTATCACTCCTGCTGGCCAGCTGCCCGGGAGGCCCCTGGCTTCTGGGGTTGGCCAGTGCTCATGGTGGCACTTACTCAGTCCTGCTCAGCAGGATGAGACAAACTGTAATTTCCAAGGCTGAGCCCTAGCCCCACTCAGGGACACAGCATGGAGCCACTTCGAGTAATCCACATTCAAGGCACAGTCTCCCCAGGCCCCAGGGAAATGCAATAGCTAAAGGAACAAGGAGGTTACCAAGCTAATCGTTCCCCGATTAAAGCAACTGGCCTAAAGCCAACCAAGACAGCCTTTGCAAAGTTTAAGTTATGTCAGTAGTCTATGGGGAGTCTCATACCTCCCATCTACACAGCACCTTACAATTTACTAAGGGTCTCTGCAAGTAGTATTCATTCAATAAATCTTTGCAGTGTACAGGGAATCGACATGCTAGGTATTTTCTTCAAAAATCTCGTTTAATTGGTCAGGGGAGCCTGAGAGAAGCAGGTGTGTACCAGATGTTTTATGTTGACGGCACACCCCTACCACCATGCACAGCCAGCCGTGTCTTGTACCGCGTGACCTGCAGCACTCATGTTTTATATCATGTGATCGTGTCCCATTATGATCACAGCTGACTGGACCAGGGCTCGGCACCCTGTCCCATAGAGGTTTCAATGGTTGGCTGTCTAGTAACCTGAAGTTTGTATCCCTTTGATTCCTCCTTTGAAGATTGGAAACTGGATTTGGGGAACAGAGACTGGGTAGCTAGCAAAGGGGAGAAAAACCAAAACGACTTACTAAGAATTGTTAGGTTATTGAGAAGGCAGGATGGCCAGTATGAGCCTTTGAAAGTCAAAAAGCTCTGTGGGACTACAATCAATGAAAAAGCCAAGGAAATGGGTGAACGGAGAGGAAAATAGAGTAGAAATGGTGAGAAAAATAGGGCGACTAAGAGAGACCTCATGGACTCCTTAGCACCTGGTAGCTTCCCATTTTTGGTTTCTGTGAGGCCCTGCTGCACTGGGGTTCTTGCCATTGGACTCCCCCAAAGATCCTTGCTACCTTATAATGAGCCATCGTTTCCCTGAGTTAGATTGAGTGGGTTTCTCTTTCGCACAATCAATGACCTTGAGCAGGACAGTACTAGATACCATTATCCTCACTCTGCAGACCAAGAACCTGAGACACAGAGTGGTGCTGACGACTAGATCAGGTTCTGCCCCAACTTAGTACAGCCAGGTTCTCAGAACACAAGCTTTGCAGGCTGTAAGAAGCTGTGTAACTATCCCCTGAGTCTCAGAGGACAGAAAAGATGATACGAGACAGACATAGTGACAAACTGTTTTTCATCTGTCTCTTCCACTAGAATATTAGTTCCGAGAGGGTGGGGACAGTGTTATCTTATTTATTGCTGTCTCCCCACAGCCTAGAAGAGGGCTTGCTGCAGAATAGCTGCTTAAACTTTTCAAATGAATGGCTGAATCAATTAATCAGTCTCAGGACTTTCCGGCCACAGTGAGAACCAGGGAAGTTTGTGTATTCTCACCCACAGACAATAATAAGTGTTGCTTCATTTGAGAGTCCAGATTCTTCTGAGGGAAAATTTCCACTTCCTTCTCTCTTAGGAATTGTTTGTGAAAAGCAGCTGCCATCAGCTTGGGTTCAACTCCCGGTCAGTGCTGGGAGTGAGAGACAGCAGAGGATCATTGCATCCTTGGAATGGGCTGGGCCCTGACTGCCACCCAGAAGCATGGGCAGGAATTCCTTCCACAGCATCTCCAACAAGTGACCTCTGCTCCTGCCCAAATCGCCATGTCAGGGAGCAAAGGACTGAGGTTGTCCCTTGTACCATAGGACCACACTGGCAGGTGGGATGACTGTAAACTAACTGTAATTCCTTTCCCCATGGCTCTGGCTCCTGGCTTCAGGGTCTCATACAAGCAGTCTAAACTATGCTAAGTGCAGTATGGAATGGGTCTAGGGAGACATGAATTCCAAATCTGCTGTGTGACCTGGAGCCAGTTATTTGATGTCCCTGAAATGAAAAGGTCTGAGGTGTTTGGTCAGACCTGTGTTCTCATCCTGGCTGAACCTTGAGCGAAGACCTTCAGCTGAGCCTCAGTTTCCTCAAATCTAGGAGAAGAAGAATGCCATCCAGCTGAGAGTAACATCTGCCTGCTCAGAATATGCAAATGAGCTGTTGATTCTAGGCTGACATGGAAGTCAGGTTTACTCTGCTGATGGACTCAATTCACTTTGGGGCCACAGGCCCCAGGCTGAGCCTTGAAGTAGGAGATGATGAAGCCTGGTTTATAATCGTCTCAAATCTTATACACAACATGGTAGCAGAGTTGGGGCTCAGAGTGCTGGGAAGATCCAGAATAGCCTGGTTTTCCTCAGACTTCAACTCCAAGGTCAAGAGAGAGGCAGGAGTCCAAGCAGGAGATTCCATTGGAGCTCCCTTCATACGACACTTCATCTTTGTAAGACATGGGGCGTCCTGGCCATCCCATTCCACGGTCCAGTGGAGAAAAGCACACAGGTTCAATGGGCACGTGATGTGAGTGCCCACCCACCAGGTGGATAACACAGGACAAACAACTCACATTCTCTGACCTTCAGTTTCCTCATCTACAAACCAGGCCAGGATACCTACTGTATCTCCATTAGATCATTGCCATGAAGGACAAACATGGCAATAGGTCCGAAGTCTTGGTCAACTAAAAAGTGCTATTCCCTTGGAAAGTACCCTATCATAAGATTTGGAAGCAGCTCTGCACCCTCCTCACCTGGCACCAAATTCAGGGGCTCCTGTGCAGGCCTGCAAGGCTAACACTTGCCCTGTTCTGCTCTGCATATCCTTCTCTCCTTGGGGTCTACTGAACACCTAACTATGGAATCCTTCTCACAACTCCATGAAATGCAGGATATTATTCCCATTTTACAGATGAAAATCCAGGGAGACTGAATAACCTGCTGGGTCACACGGTTGCTGAATGATGACATAACCCCAGGGACAGAGTACGGGGACAGAAGTGGGGGAGAAGAGACATGAAAGAGCAAGAGAAGGACAAAAATGAAGGAAAGCCAATAAAAAAAAAAAAAGAAGCTAAATGGAAGGAGGGGGGAGGGAGGAAGAGGGATAGGGAAGAAAGAGCAAAGAATAAGAATAAATTGCCCTCCATATTCAAGGCTAGAGTGACATGAGGGGAAGCTGGTATAAGCTGTTCCCTGTGGTGGGTGTGGGATTTGAGCCCCCCCCCCCCATTCCCAGCCCTGGGCCTGAGGAAGTGACAAGTCAGCAGAGCCATTCAGCTGAGCTACAAAAGCCTTCTGCCAGGGTGGCGAAAAAACATTAAAGGAGATTTCCTCAGGCTTTAGAAATTGCTGAAATACAGAGACCGCAATGGAAGATGAAGTGTCTTACAAAGGGAGCTCCAAATGGAATCAATTTCCCTGGGCCGACTTTTATGTCCTATTATAAGAAATTGAAAAATTATTTCTGTGGGAATGTCGCTTTGCCGGTCCACCTCTCTAGAAGATATTGAGAAGGAAAACAGCTTCCAATAAAGGGGTGCTAGGCCTCGTCCTCCATCACTGGAGTTGATCCTCTGCTTTGTGGCTCAGGAGCTAGGGAAGTGGAGTCAGGGAGCGTTTGGAGGGCTGTTCTGTTAGGGTTTGGGGGCTGGAGGGGAAGGCAATGAAAAGGAGACAAATGCCCCAGGGACCACTCGTTTCTGATGGCCAGACACAAATGCCACCCGGCTGGAAACATGATACCCTTGAAGCTGGCTAGACTGAGCCAGAGTGGAATGTCAGGATTCCCTGGACAGGACATCACATTACAGAGAGGACGCCAGCAGCTGCTGCCATACTATACATGTTTCCTTCTCGGGCACAGCATAAAAGACCTGCCCACCTATTTTCCCTTTCCTCATACTCATCTCTGTTGCCATGAGCTTCTCACTTCTCTCTAAACATGACAGGCTTTCCTTCCACGCCTCAATGCCTTTACTGGAGCACTTTCCTTTAGCTGGAATGTCTTTTCCTGCAGGTCAGTCTGGCAAACGCCTACTCATTCTTTAAGAGCCAGCTGAAATGTGCCTCCTTAGGAAGTCATCCCAACCTCTCTCTCCTGAGCAGGGGTCCGTCTCTGTCCCCTGATATGGTGGCTTAAATAATGGCCCCCCAAAATGTCCATGTACTAATCCCCAGATTATGAAGATGGCAAAAGGGGCTTTGCAGATGTGAACGAGTTATGGAGCTTGAGATGGGGAGCGTATCCTGGGTTATCCAGAAGGGCCGAAGGTAAGCACAGGGTTCTTAGAAGAGGGAGGCAGAAAGACCAAAGTTGGTAGTAGGAGATGTGAACTCCTGCTAAGAGATTACACTAATACAAGGAAGAGGCCAGAGACCAAGGAATGCAGGCCTCTAGAGGATGACAAAGCTGAGGAAATGGATTCTCTTTTCAGAGCCTCCAAAGGGAACCAGCCCTGCCAACACCTTGAATAGCCCAGTAAGACTAATTTGGGATTCCTGAACTCCAGAACTGGAAGAGAATAGATTTGTGTTGTTTTAAGCCAGCAATACGAAACTAACACACATTCTTAGTGCCCAGGTAGGGAAGGTTCACTTTCTCTCCCCAGGTTTCCCCCAGAGGCCTATGTTCACATGGTACCTCTTCACAGATAACATTTATTGAGTGCTTTCCACGTGCCAGGCCTATTCTAAGTGCCACACATGTATTAACTCACTTAATCTACCACACCCCTTCTGGAAGATAGTGTCATCCCCTTTTTACAGAAGAGGAAACTAAAGGCCAGAGAGATTGAAAAACTTGCTGAAAGAAAATCACGCAGGTAGTTTGTGACAGCTGGAAGTTGAACCCAGAACACACTGTATGGTAATCATATGCTTAAGTGTTGGTCTCTTCCACCAGAAAGTAGGGTTACAGAGATCGTCTCTGGGTCCTGAGTACCTGGTCCATGGCTGGTTAGAGAGAGGCTCCAACAACTGGGGATGAGTAAATATCTGAATCAGGGCTTCCTAATCCTATCCAAAAGCTACTTTTGTTCAGTGGATCCTGTTGTTTGCAGGATGTAGAAGATGGGCTGTCTGCCCTTGGAAAGGAAAACTTCTAATCAAGCTAGATTACATGTACTAGTCACATAAAGCACCTTATTGTACCCTTTCTATGAACTTTCCTTTTGGGAGGCATGGGAAAGTGAAGGGAGTCCAGCACTTAAGAGTCATGGAACCTCTAGAGGAGATCCCGCAAGTGTAATCCCCAAAACCTCAACTTCTTCATCTATAAAATGGACACAATAATACCACTGCCAGCAGAGGCACAGGCGAGCCTCAGTGAGGATGTGCATACAAAAACATTGTGTGTACGTGAACACTGCCCTTGTCCTCCAAGCCTGGCGACAGCCACAAGTGTGCAGCACACTGGGCAGGTATTCTTCCCGAAAGCCCACAGGCTGATACAGCACTCCTTAATAACACACAAGGCTGTCTGATCTAAGTACGGGGGCGTGTCCAAGCTACGTGCCTCCAGAAGGCAGATGTGATGAAGGTCATCTTGCATTGGGATGATGGGACAGATCCTCGGAGAAACCAGCCTGTGACTGTCCAAGACAGGTGTGAGTGGGATGGACCGTGGAGAGAGGAATGCTCTGAAGGTGTGCCAGGGGCTGAACAAAGGACAGAGGAGAGAAGGCCCAGGGGAGGGGCGGCTCTGAGAACGTGGGAGCATGGGATTTGTGGCACAAGCTATAGTGCCCTGTGCGGCCTGGGAACTGGATTTGAGGGGCTGCGGAGGTGGGGAGGGAGGCAGCAGAGTGGGTGCCTGGGAGAACAGCAGGGCCACTTGGAAATGAGGAGCTGCCAGGGCCTCCAGCAGTCTCTCGCACGAGGAGGAGCTAGAAGTCTTAGTGGCTCCTAGCTCTGGCTGCACGGAATAACCATTTGGGGAGTTTTCAGATTCTTAGTGCCCAGGTTGCCCTCCAGTCCAATTAGCTCAAAGTCTGCAGGGTGGGACCCAGGTATCAGTATTTGTCAAAACACCCAGGTGATTCCAAAGGAAGGGCAAGGCTGAGGAGCTCTGCTGGAGGCCTCAGAGCCAGGGCCAAGAGGCCACCCTGCAGTCATCTGGATTCCAATTTGGCTAATTACCTTCAGCCATTCCCAGTGCTGTTCAAATGCTTCCCTTCCCCCTGCCCATGCCCTCCAGCCCAGCAGTTTTGCCTGAACATGATATTTCACTTCCTGTCCTCGGCCTGAACTGGGCCTGTGGAGGCTCTCTGTACAGTTGTTTGAGAATAAGGTTTCAATTGCCTCATACCTGTGCCAGCTACACTGAGTCTCAATGGCTTGGTGGCCCTGCTCCGAGGGCTGGGGGCTGGAAAGGGGTGCGCCCCTGAGGCCTCAGCACTCCCACCTCCCCTCCCACATCCCCTCTGTGGCCAACTGCTGGCAGCACTGGCCTGGTGACAGGCATAGGAATGGGGGGCTCTGGCCCCTGGAGAAAGAAAGAACTGCACTTACCTAGCACTTGCTTTGTGCCCAGCATTGCACTAGATGTTTTGGATGCACTCCAGTTAATTAATCCTTATTAGACATTATGAAGCAGATGTTTGAAACCATCCTATGCTGCAAGGGAGAACAAAAGGGTTTGGGGAGGTGAAGTGACTTAGCCTAAGGTTTTACAAATGGGAAATGTTAGAGCTGGGTTTCATCCTGGGTCTGCTTACTCCAGAGCCCGAGCTTTAACGCTTGGAGTCTCAGTTTCCCACCTATAAAATGGGGATAGCAATAATTTCCTCCTTCAGAGGGTTATTGTGAGCTTTAAAAAAGTAGCAATGTTAACCTATGTATAAAACAGCAAATAGGGTGTTTAGAGTTCAACTAGAGTTCAACAATTTTTGTTTGATAAAAATTGCCCTGATTCACTTTTTAAAAAAGAAATCCATGCTAATGTGCAGGTGGTTTGAAGAGATAGTGTGGCCAAGATTGGAAGAGAGAAAAAAAAAATGGATGGAGACCAGAGGATTCTTTTTTCCCATCTCTACTTTGATTTTTCCTTCTCAGTGCTCTCTGAAAAACTAATGGGCTCATTACAAATGCTGATTAGCTCTTGTCCTGGCACCCAATCAACAAGAAGATGTCTAAGGTTAGCTGCCTGGGGTGCTTGGCGTGGAGGCTGAGGCAGGGCTGCTTCCCGGGCTGCTGCCTCCCCTCAGACGGCACTCAGCACACATGTGAGGTCTTGGGCATCCCAGCCTCTACCCCGCTGCATTCACCGAAATGCTGCTCTTACTGTTTATCCTTCCCGATAGTCAATGTCTTCTTCCTATTTTAAGCCTGTCTCCCATCAACAGGGCATCCCAGATCCCACAATGAGGAAACGTGTTACCAATGTTCTCCGACCTAAGTGCCGGACACAGAGTGAATGTTTGTTGAATGAATGAACATGTTAAACCTCATTTATACTCCTTAAGTCTCCCAAGTTACAAACTTAGTATTCCGTTTTTCAGCCATTAATCACATGGGTGGCAATGAGGGCTGCTTAGAGCATGAGGCTTTCGTGAGTCTGAATCCCAGGAAGAAATATCTCTTTTCCGAGGGCTGGGGGCGGTGAGGTCAGGAAGCCAGGGAAGAGAGTCTGACCTGGGCATGCACTAGGCACCCAGGCAGAGCGTGTCCTGCAGGGTCTCTGGTCCTGCTTCGGGCGGGTGGACACAGAGTATGGTGAGGCCAGAAAGGAACACCCACAGAGCCATAGATGGGGGAGTCACACCACTATATTCTCGATGGTGGCTGGGTTGGAGCCACAGGAGCCACAATCCCTCGTCTGCCTCTCTGCCAACCAACCAACCAACCCCCTAGTGTAGCCACACAGTTATATCAGTGGCCAATGGCTAACCAGTAATAGCTGATGGCCAACTAGTCACAGCTGATGGCCATCTACCACCTGAGTCAGCACCTTTCTACGTGAGGCCGAGAGCCTGGAAACTGCTCTCTGGGACTCTGTCCCCACAGAGGGGTAGAGGCTGAATAGGTAGAGCCAGGGAATGAAAAGGACAGGGAGCTGTGAGAACAAACCCATGCTGCTGCCCCAACAGAGCTGGCTGGAACGGGGGAGCTAATAGGAACAGACCGCGTGGGAGGGCTGTAGTTGGACACCCACATAAGGGGTCTGCAAGTGCCTGGCTACGGTGGCACTGAAGTCTTTGAAAATGAAACTTCTCGTTGACCAACATTCATGACCAACATGACTAAGTGGTCAACCGTGCAGACCACTTAAATAGTGTCAGCATCCTTCTCCACCATCTCCCATCCCACCTGGCCCTTTCTTTTGACCCTTCCAGAATGGCAATAGTTCATTTTTCTAAGGAAAACCATCAGCCCAAGGCAGGAAGCAGAGTAGACAGGCCACCTTCCCAATTCTACCTAAATTTTCTACCTAAATTACCAAGACAAATATTTCAGGAAACTGCACTTGGCTGGAATGGTTGGGTAATTCATTTTATTTACCATCTAAACACACTTGAGAGCCGAGATAGATTCATTCAAGTGGCCGCCTCTGAGTCGGATGCAATTCACAGTAGAAATCACTGCCATCCGAAGCTTCCATAACTTCCAAAGGGTAATGGATTTTTTTCAGCTCATCTTTCTTCCCTGCTCATATTTGCTTGAGGATTCCAAATGGATTCTATTTACTGTAATTACTGTTCTAACTGCAGCTCACTTGCAATGCATCAGGTTAATGCTAACAAGACACCCAGCTGATGCTGGTAATGTAGTCATTGTTCAAACTCTTTACCCACCCCCTTTGGTGTTGTCTCAATTCTATTTTCTGAACCCAAAGGGGAGGGAGCAAAGCCAAGTAACACGGGTGTTTTTTTCTCAGGTTCATTCTTCTCTAATACCAGGGGCTTTTTTCTCAAAGGATAGTCATTGTTCTTGGGTTTTCCTACTCCTGTATTTACATGGTATTGTTACAAATGTTATGCTTTGCTTAAAAACTGATTTACATGCTTACCCTCTCCCCAATTTTCTTGTTATTAGTGTCATTAAATTTCATATTATTGTTATCTGATTATTAATGAGAAGAATTAACATCAACCAAGGTCCTGACCGTTTACAAGAAACAGTTCTCCTATGTGTCTCTATAATAACAAGACAAGTAAGGGCCCAGTGTAGTAAAAGTCTTCCTCTCTCAATTATTGGGTAGTTTCATATTCATAATTTGGATTTATGGACAAAACACATACTTCAGAGCGGAGAATTCAAATTCTAACTTCACCACTGATGACAATATGAATTTAGGTATGCTTCTCTCTCTGAATGTTAGTTTCCTCATCTATAAAAGGACAAAAGTAATATAAAACTAATCACACATTGTTAGGAAGTTCCTTGCACATAGTAGGTGCTTAAAATTATATCCGTTGTTATACCTTATCAATAATTCCAATGATGCAACCAGATCTTTGAGCTGCACCACACACGAGTATGACTTACTTTTAACAAGGCCTATTTAGGACTTCCAAATGGACTGATTGAGTTGGAAGCAACTCGTAGATGAAACCTTTACTACTAAAAGTGTTATTCACAAACTAGCAACATCAGCATCATCTGGAAACTTACTGAAATACAAACTCTTAGGTCCCTCCCGGGGGCAGCGGGGGAAGGGAAGGCTTAACTGGAACAATTCATGGAGTTGACAGAAACAGAAAGAGATTCCCCTCCAAAGTGTCCTGACTACCTAGTTACAATCAGAAAGATGTCAGGGGAGCCAAGAGGAGACAATCCCAAATAAAACTGCAAAGTCCAGTCTGGCTAATGCATAATGGTATGCAAGCACCTGTAATCCCCCAGAGAGCATTTTACCCTCCTCCCAATAGTCATGATCATTAAACACGATGAAAACAAATGCCATTTATTGATTCAGGTAGGTAACAGTTGGAGACACACGGCTTTGATGCAAGTCAAGCATTGCTCTCAAACTTTGGGTAAATCTCTTCTTTCCACCTCCACAGGTTACCTCACCTCTAAAGTGAGGATAATACTACCTCCCTCCACAGTAGTTTGCAAGTTAATGAAAACGATGACAAGGGCTGAGTGTGACATCCGGCACTCAGTGATAGCTGTGGCGGCAGCAGCCTTAGTAATAATAGTAATGCGTGTGGATGACGTGGGTGGTAGGGGCTGGAGCCGCTGCCGCCCTTCTTGTCACTTTGTCCACCTCTACAAAAGGAGCTACCATCCCGTTCCCAAAGCCAAATTCTAAGAGTCAGTCACCTCCAGTCATGACGGGGAAGCAAAGGAGAACTAGAGTTGGGATAAAAAAAAAATTCAGCTTCTCTTCCTGTCTCCTAGTAACCTTCATGGGAAAGCCAGTTAACTACTGACAATATCACTTTCCTCATCTATAAAATGGACATAATACCATTTCCTCTGACTGCCTCAGGGCGGGCGTGAAGAGCTCATAAAAATAAAGCATCTGAAAGTGATTTGCAACCACAGGGGCCATACAAAGCCGGTTGAACAAATGTAAGAGATCCCTGTTATCCCTGCTTTCTCCTCGGCCCCAAGCCCTGATCTCAATATTGTTCTCATCTGTTTTCTCTCATTCTTTTCTTGTTCTCCCTTTTCCACCAAACCACCTGCCTCCATGATGCCCAGGTCCCCTGCGAACGCCATCCTGGGTTTTATTCTCTTCCCCCTTCAAACCAATCTGTTAATCACTGCAGAATAATCTCTCCTAGAAATTGTTCTTTCTCCATATTGTATTTCATATCCCTGTGACTATTTTGTGATGACCAATTTGTACTTTCTAATCCCTTCACTTTCTCCCCCATCCCCACCCACCTTCCATCTAGCAACCATTAGTTTTTTCTCTATATCTGAGTTTATTTGTTTTATTTGCTCCTTTATCTTGTTGTTTAGAATCCACATATGACCGAGATCTTATGGTATTTGTCTTGCTCAGTCTGACTTGTTTCACATAGCCTAATACTCTCTAGGTCCATCCATGTTGTTGCAAATGGTAAGATTTCATTCTTTTTATGGCTGAGTAATACTCCACTTGTAGTGAAGGGGTTATCACTTTGTGAGGGGTCTAACTGTGTCATTATTATTGTTTTGTACACCTGAAACTAATTAAAAAATTAAAAAAAAATTTTTAAGAAGAAAGAAATTGTTCTTTCTCTTCCAAAATTAGAGGTGGCATTGTCATGAGATGAGTGCAAAAACTCCCATCAGTCCTGATGTGTATATGAAGTTTCCGGGCAGGTCTTCCAGCTCTCTTTGCCACCCTGTCTCATCCCCAGCCCACCACAAAGGTGCTTCTCTGCTGATCCTACAGAGAGATGCTGGAGCCACCTTGTACTAAACCTTCATGGTTTCCTCTCCATTTTCTGAACCATTTAAGGAACCCCTAGTATGCCTGGATCGGAAGGCAAAGATATATGGCTGACATTGGCTAATCTCTTCTCCGTGATGAACTCAAAGAAAATGAGAGACTGAAGTGTCTGACAGTAGGGCTAGGGCTCCAATCCCCACTAATGGAGGCACAAGGGGGTTGTGAGCTGGCCTCAGCGTGTCCCGCCCCAGGAAGATGTCACTCTCATGGCACTTGGGCACCACCCATTTGCAGGCGGGACCTGCAGACAGCCACACTCTCTAGACATCTGGGGACTCCAGCAAGTTGCTTTGCTGCTCCTCAGCTGCTGGGGCCCTGGGCTTCTCTCCGCCTCTACTTTCCTGCCTATAAAAAGAGGAACATATCTCAGGGTTGGTGTAGGGTTTAATGAGGTAAAAGATGTGAGAAGCAGCCAGAAGAATGTGGCATAGATGTTTAATTACTGCTATTGCCCTCACTTCCCATGATGAGAATTCAATGGGGCTCTATCTTTCCAGGGTACCAAGAAAAAAAAAACATTCTTAAAAGCGTTTTGTACCCAACCACAGCCATCAGTCTTTAACAGAGTCATTCATTCATGTAATACCTATTTATTGAATAGCTCTCGTATTCTGGTACAAGGCTACATGTTAAGGCTTCAGTGAGGAGCAATATTACTATGGTCTCCGATCTCACGGAGCTCCAACAGCAAGCACAGGTTGTCTCTTGAAGGACCCTTCCAACCCTGCAGAATTCTCTTCATTGGTGTCTGGTATCACACAAGATGCCTTGTACAGTGGTACCTCGGTTTTCGAATGTCTCCGTTGGCGAACATTTTGGTTTAGGAACACCCTAAACCCGGAAGTAAATGCTTCGGTGTTCGAACACCCTCAGAAGCTGAACATGTCACGCGGCTTCCACTGAGCGCAAGATCCTGGGGGCCTAGCTGTCGGCTGTTTTCCAATGTTTCAGAACTCGAACGGTCTTCTGGAATGGATTACGTTAGAAAACCAAGGTACCACTGCACTCAGAACGCAGGGCCAGCTAATGATTGCAGTTAAATTCTGGTCCTATTACTTGCAAGCTATGTAACTGTTAGGGACTCAGTATTTATGTTCCCCTGCCCAAAATTTATATATTGAGGTCCTAACCTCCAATGTGATGGCATTTGAAGGTGGGGGCATTGGGAGGTAATTAGGCTTAGATGAGGTGATGAGGGTGAGGCCGTCAAATGGGATCAGAGGCCTTATAAGAAGAGGAACAGAGGGAGATCTCTCTATCCACATGAACAGAGGGAAAGCCATGTGAAATCACAGTAATGAAATGGCTATGTGCAAGCCAGGAACAGAACCCTCACAAGAAACCCAATTGGCCCACATTTTGATCTGTGACTTCCCAGCCTCCAGAACTGTGAGATACAAATTTCTATTGTTTGAGCCCCCTAGTCTATGGTATTATGTTATGGCAGCCCAAGCTGACTAATACAATGACCTTAGTTACTGCTATATGCCTCAGTTTCCATACCTGGAAAATGGGAACAATCATAACCTTATCTTACATAGTTGAAGTGAGGCTAGATGAAATCATCATATAAAATGCTTAGCCCAGGGACTTGCTCAATAACTTTCCTCAATGCGCCCAATTGGAAATGTACACCACAGGGTGATGCAGCTGGGAAGGATCTTGTCAGCTCCTTGTTGTAGGGAGGAGATGAGGCTCAGAGGAGAATGGCACGGCCGAGTCACTTACTGAGGGAGAACCTACCCTGGGGTCTCTTACTCCTGCACCAAGCTTGTTCCCCTCCATCACCCAGGGCAAGTGTCCTCCTCCCTCCTCATCACCTATCTCAGCATTTTGTTCATCCGCGACAGTTAACACACCCACTTGAAATTGTCACCTCTCTCACGCAGTGAGTGGCTTCTGTGTGAGGTTGCTAGGAGATGAGGATCCATCACTGAATTCTGCACCTGGAAATTCTTTTAAATTAGGTTGTTGGCATTCTTTTCTTTGAAGAAAATCCAAATAGAGGGGGGAAAAATTCTCACCTATATTTGCCTTGAAAAATGCTATGGAAGGAGGCAGAGCTGGGCTGGAGTGGGAAGCACGTGTACAATAATAGCTGAACACCTTCATGGGCGTTGCCCTTAATGGATTGCAAAGCGTGTTTCCATAGACTATTGAACTGGGTATCCACAATCATTTGTTCATTCATTCATTCTAAAATACATATTTAGTACTTTCCACGTACGAGGCATTATTCCAGATGCAAACAGTGAAAAAGACACACCAAAACTTCTGCCTTCGTGGAGTTTACGTTCTAGCTGGAGAAAAGGCAACATATAAGTAAATAAATAATACATTTTCAGATACTGGCAAGTGTTATGAAAAAAATAAAGCTAGAGAAGGGAAGAGAGAGTTGGGGGAATTAAGTGGCCAGGAAAGCTTTCTCTGAGATGCACTCTGGGCAGGGATTATTAATATTGCTGAAGGATTGAGTGAACCCTCATTTTAAAGATATGGAAACATGGCCCAGACTCACACAGCACGTAGATGGTGGCCCAGGAGCAGAACTCATATTCTGTCTGTTCCAACCTGTGACAATGGCAAGTCTCACGTCTGGAGCCAGGAAGCCAGATCGAGGGACAAGGTAAACTCAGTCTGCATGGAGATTAAGCTCTTGCGTACCATTCAATCACACTGTCACTGTGTACTGGGCCCTGGGCTGGGTACTGGGGCTAAAAGCATGAAGGAGATGTGCTCCCTGCCCTCAGAGAGGTTCCAGGCCCGTGAGGAATATAAGACAAGTTCACATATCACTGTGCCTCGTGTTACAAAGCACATGTCTACCACCGGCCCTCCAGAACGGGGCTGCCTCTCCAGCACACACTAAGAAAAAGCCCTCCGATCTCCTGACACTCCTCTCTTTACTCAACAAACACGAACTAGATGCTGACTCCAGGTCAGCAACGGTTAGGGGTATCCTGTGCTTATCTTCACCACCCGGCGTCTCTACTCCTAACACTACGCCATACCATCATCTCGTGGCTGGAATACAGTTTCTGTTTCTGCCCTTGCCTCTGGCCATCACACACCACTTTGGGACATTCTCAACCCACAAGCCAGAGGGATCCTCTAAAAACATGTATCAATCATGGCATTCCTTTGCTCAGAACCCTGAATGGTCCCCAACTCATTCGGAGTAAAAAAAGCTAAGTCTTTACACTGGCCTACAAGACTCTACGTGATCTGCCCCATTTACACCTGGGACCTTCTTTCTTTCTTACTACTCACCTCACTTCCTTTCATCATCCATGCTCACCTTGCGCTTCTCCCCATACACCAGGCATGGGCCCACCTCAGGGCCTGACACCTGGTATTCTCTCTGCCTGGAATGTTCGTTCTGCAGAGATTCACCAGACGCGCTCGCTGACCTCCTGTTTAAGTCTTTGTTCAAATCTCACCCTATTTTATTTTGCAGCCTCCACCCCATCCACAGCCCAACACCCCTTATGCCCCGCTTTTTCTCCCTGTAATGTATCGCCTCTCCTAGATGATGTAATTTATTCATTTATTTGGCTTACTGTCTCTCTTCCCTTACTAGAATGCAAGCTCCATGAGGATAGGGGTTTTTGTTTGATTTGTTTAGATCCCAACAACCTGGGCAATGCCAAGCACGTAGAAAGTGCTCAATAAACACCTGATGACTAAAGACACATCTAGACAAATCATCTTCCTCACCCCATGCCCGCTTCTCCTCTGACATCCTTTTGTTCTGTTAAGGACATGCTCACCCCCTGGCTCAGTGCAATAGTTCCGCAAGTCTTGAATGGAGCCAAGGAAGTGACAACCCTTTGCCAACACGATGGGAACAAAGTGAAATCTGGGAGTCACTTCCAGTCCTCTTTTGTTCTCAAATCCAAACTAAACCTTCATTGAGTTTTCTAATCTGTAAAATCAAGATAATAACGATTTCGTTACATGAAATAACACATGTAAAGGTTCCAGGAAAAACATGTGCCACATGGCAGATGCCTAATAAAAAATAATTCAGCGGGCATTGAATTCTGGAGAGTCTTGCTCCTGAATAGCTCCCAAATATGTCAATTTCTCATTCTCTTTCCCAGCACTGCTGCTGCTGCTGGGATGAAGGAGGAGACGACAGAGAATGGTACTTGGAGGAGCAGAAAGCACTGAAGGGTAGAAAAGCATGGCATAAGGCCAGGATGCCCCCAACTGCCAGCACACATTTGGTTTTAGCTCAATGCCCAACCCAAACACCATTACCAGCCATATGCACGAGGGGTAAGACCACAACTCTCTAAGGGCCACAGAGCGGGCGGGCTCCCACAGAACCAAAAGCACCCTCCTCTCTCCTGTCTGCTCTGCCCCCATCACGCCCAGCCCTTACCTAATTGGCCTTTTCTATCCAAATGGCCTCCTCATACCACTGCCGGGGTGACATCTGTGTGAATAGAGAGAGCCACAGAGCGTGACTACCTGCAGCTAATTGATTTGTGCAAGTTGCTGACAGAAGGGTGTGCATAGCCCCCACAGAAGATTAGGAGTGGGGTGTTCAGGGCAGAGAAGGCTGGGCGAGTCAGAGACGCGGGCACGGGAAGATCTGCCTCTTGCTCTCCCTGATGGCCTTCTGGGTAGTCCCACAGCAGCCTTCCATGTCAGTTTCAGTTTATTCCAAGGGGAGAGGGAGAGGGAGAGGGAGAGGGAGAGGGAGAGGAAGAGGGAGAGGGAGAGGGAGAGGGAGAGGGAGAGGGAGAGGGAGAGGGAGAGGCAGACAGCAGGAGACAGAGACACAGAAATTGACACAACAAATTAAGGTTTTTGAGCATTTGCCATGCACCAGGCCCAAGTTCTCTCTAAAGAAGAAAGAAAGAAAAAGGCAATGCGAGGGAAAGAGAGGTGGACCAGAAGAAGAGGCAGGGGTGGCCCAGGAAGATGGGTATCCCTCTGGCCAGTCTGGCGATGTTAGAACAAGATCAGATCCTAAATTTGGCAGTAAACCTGTCTCTGAGTTAGGGGAGTAATGAAGGGTAAAAACCATGGAGCAATTTGGATCTTATATACTTCTACATCATGGAAATGGAAAGCAATGAAAGGATGAGCTGGTAAGAAGGCAGGAGAGAGCAGTGCCTGCTGCAGGCGGGAGGAAATTGCACCACACATCTCCCTCCCTGGACCAGGTCTCCTCTGACATTCTGCGACCTTCTGTTTCCATTGAGTTTACTTTACTTTACATTTGTTTTCTTTGGCAGTTTTCCTTTTCTTCAGATCTATCTGATAAAACAGATTGTATAGGGAGGGCTTCTGGCTGATGATTTGTAGAGAGGGAGAGTCTTCCTTCTGATGGTCAAGCCTGGGAAGTTTTTCTCACCGAAGCAATCTCCTTCTGGACTAATTTTTAATGGGGTGATTGGGGGAAAAATAGTTTTTGCCTTGAACCTGACACACCAGCTTCTGTGAATTGCTTAGACTGCCTAAGCCTCATCTGTCACTCCCCAAACGTGCCATCTTGAAACTGTGGTGACCTCCCATGCATCATGGTTTATAAATGTGCCTGATGTGCTGCCTAGTACATGAAAAACACTTACAATCAATCAGGTAAATCAGAAACACTGTAAAAATAGCTGATAGCTTATGTACCGACTGCCAAGAAAAATTACAAAGGAAATACTCATAGTCAACCAGCCAGAGATGTGCAATTAAAATAAAAGAACAAGACAAAAAGAGGAAAACAAGAAGAGGATAGTGTAGTGAAGTGGTATACAATCAGGGTTTGCCATCGCTGGTAGGTCCAGCTAGCCGGTTTGTGTGAATAAAGTTTTATTGGCACACAGGCACATTCATGTGTTTACACCTCATTTAGAGCTGCTTTCCTATACAAGGTAGAGTTGAACAGTTGTGACAGGAACTGCGTGACCTGGAAAAGCTGAAATGTTTATCATCTTGAGCCTTCACACAGGAGGCCTTGCCCACTCCGAAACGCAACACGGACTCAACACTTTTTGTTTGCAGAAGCTAAATCCAAAAACTGTTCGCTTTCTGTGTGACCCTGGTTTTTCCTCTCTCAAAATGGGTTTATCATAACTATTTCTCAGACTAAGAATTAAGAAAAAAATGTTACATAAAAGTATTATATTTTACCCCCTAACTGGCACAAATAAAGCTCTCATTCATCAAATAGCATCTTTGTGTTATCCACATGATTGGAGCAGCTGCTGTTTCCAGAGCTGGTTGACAAACTGTACCCAGTGTCTTGATAAATGAGTGCCAGAGAATCTGGGAGGAAGGGAGGGAAATGAACATTTAGCGAGCAGTACTCTCTAGCAAGTCAATGTTACTTCAACAACTCTGATCCCCATGAGAACTTGGTGCCATTTAACAAGGGAGTATGCTGAGGCTCAGTGAGGTCACACAAAGTTATACAAAGCCAAGGGATGAAAGCCCAGCTCCATCAGCTTCGAAACTTAAGTTCATTGTTTTGTGTGAGTGAAGTAGCCTCACCTTATCTATGGAGGATATATTCCAAGGCCCCCAGTGGATGCCTGACACTGTAGATAGTACCAAACCCTCAGTGAGGACAGTAAGTTCTCATTGGACATCGTGGATAGGTTCTGCCACTTTAAGCGAAAAGAGGTATAAGGAAACCAATTTTACCATAGGCTAATGAATATAAGCAACAGATGGGAGGGGAGTTAAGGGCATGGGTGAAAAAAGTGAAGGGATTAAGAAGTACATATTGCCTGTTATAAAAATGGTCACAGGGATGTAAAGTACAGCATAGGGAATGTAGTCAAAAATATTGTAATTACTATGGGACCAAATGGGTACGAGGCTTAACGGCATGATCACTTCGTAAGCTACATAAATGTCTAACCACTATGTGGTACCTCTGAAACTAATATAATATTTTACATCAACCTTAATTAAAAAATAAAATAAGTGAATAGATAATAAATACATTTTTTAAAAGTAAAAAAAAAAAAAAAAAGAGTTAAGTTCCGACAGCCTCTCATCAGCATTATAATGAAATGATTTTGAACAAAATAATGTTGAAGGAAACATTATTCCGGGTCCTGTTCTACTGCATAACTATAATAAAGGTTAATTTATAAGTTAGGCACAGTAAAGAGGTTAACCATAATAACCAATAAAACATAACAATTATAATAATATACTGCAATAAAAGTTGCGAACGTGGTCTCTCTCTTTCTCCCTCTCTCAAAATACCTTATAGTCCTGTACTCACCCTTCTGTGTTGATGTGAGATGACACAATGCCTTACTAAGTTGAGAACTTTCACCTTTTCACTTAAAGAAAGCACTTTATGGCTTCTCTTTGGCATATCTGCATTGCCAACACCACTCTTCTCAGGCTTTGGGGCCATTATACAATAAGGGTTCCTTGAACACAAGCACTTCAACACCTGGACAGTCCATCTGATAACCAAGATGGTGGCTACAACAGTATGCGACTGAGGAGCGCGCAGGGAGTGTCCGCAGCGAGGAGACTCCGGGGATGGATGCAGCAGATGACACGAGATTTCATCTGCTTATGAATTGCTTATTTCTGGAATTTTTCATTTAATATTTTTAGACCATGGCTGACGGTGGGTGTCATGAGGGAAGTCATGCGGGGTCTGTGGTCCCGCTCCTTGCACAAGAACGCAGGACATGGTGAGGGCAAAAAGGAACACCCACGGAGCCATAGATAGGGGAGTCATACCACTATAGTCTCGCTGGCGACTGCGTTGGAGACACAGGAAACAGGAGCCACACGATCCGCAATCCACCGTCCACTTCTCTGCCAACCAACCAACCAACCAACCAACCAACCAACCAACCAACCAACCAATGCAGTCACAGCGGTTATATCAGTGGCTAACTGGCTAACTGGTCACAGCTGACGGCCATCTACTACCCGAGCCAGCACCTTTCCACGTGAGGCCAAGAGCCTGGAAACTGCTCTCTGGGACTCTGCCCCCACCCTGGGTAACTGAAACCCCGGAAAGTGAAACTACAGATATGGGGGCACTACTGTACTTAGAAAAATAATTAGTGGTGACATAGTAACCTGCCTCTAAATACTTAAGTGTTTCTACCGTGTTTCCCTGAAAATAAGACCTAGACGGACCATGAGCTCTAATGCATCTTTTGGAGCAAAAATTAATATAAGACCAGGTCTTATATTTTCCTGTAAGACCAGATCTAATATATAATATAATGTAATGTAATATAATATAATATAATATAATATAATATAATATAATATAATATAATAATATATAATACCTGGTCTTATATTAATTTTTGCTCCAAAAGATGCATTAGAGCTGATGGTCTGGCTAGGTCTTATTTTTGGAGAAACATGGTATGTATTAAAGGGCCCTGTCGTGTGGGGCGGGCTGCGGGGAACACAAGAACACAGGATACGGTGAGGCCAAAAAGGAACACCCACAGAGCCATAGGTAGGGGAGTTATACCACTATATTCTCGCTGGAGGCTGGGTCCACACTGTCCACAACCCGCCCTCCTAACTGCAATCCGCGCTTGCCAGCTCAGCCACCATCTTCTTGCTAGCCCACATTTTTTTTTTTTTTGCTAACCTAGCCATGGCAGTTATATTAGTGGCCAATGGCTCAACTAGCCACAGCTGACAGCCATCTACTACCTGAGCCAGCACCCCTTCACATGAGGCCGAGAGCCTGGAAACTGCTCTCTGGGGCTCTGTCCCCACAGCCCTAATTTACAGTAACTTTAGAAGACAAAACCTGACCATCAATCTGTCTCTTTCCTGATTACATGTTGCTGAAAAATCAGTTTTAAGGATACACGACAGTTTTCACTGTGAAATGTGGCAAAAACAACAAAACGAAACAAAAGGAACCTGAAGTCCAAAAGGTTTAAGTCTGTTCTAAAGATAGGCTGACATGAAGAAAATAATATACTATATGTGTGGAGTATTGTGAATTATTTCCACATATATGATTGTATTTAATCTTCACAAAAATCACATGAGGTGACGATAGCTAACAATACTATATTATACTTGTAATTTGCCAAGAAGATAGTTCTTAAAATAAATTTTCTCATGCCCCCCACCTCTCCAAAATGGTGGCTACATAGAGGTAATGGACATGTTAGTTATATGGTGATAATTTCACAAGGTTAATTAAAACATCAAGCTGTATACCTTAAATATATATAAGTTTTATGTTAATGCTATCCCAATAAAGCTGTTAAAATTATTTATGATACAAATGTATAATAATATAAATAAAATTTCAAATGAAAAAGAAAGCCCACAAAAAAGTAATAAAATATTTCACAAAAGTTTAAAAAAAAAATCTCATGACGATCTTATGTCATATCCATTCATTTTACAAAGAAAGAAAATACATTTTACAGAGAAAGAAAATACAAACTTAAAAAAAGTGCCTTTGCCAAAGTCACAAGGCTAGCTGGCTATAATCAGAGCTTCTGCTCCAACCTGAGTTATCTGAGACAGGAGTGATGAATCACAGAGCCTCAGCAAAACAAATTTGTACAATTGAGTGTTTGTAACATTGAGAAATGAAAATTACAATGATCCTTTCAGCAGCCAGAGTCAAAACTTGCAGGGGAAAAAAAATTAAAACAGCATTTTCTATTCCAGAGGGTGTGAGGGGCCCAAGTCTAGCAGAACGTCTTTCATATTCCTTAGATCGACAGCTTTGGAAACCCACAGAGTGAACCCAGGCATAAGTGCTGTGAGCCACCTGGGTGCTGGGTCGCACGGGGGGTCCGTGTCACCTAGGCAAGATAAGTGCAAAGTGTGGGTGTCAGTCAGCTGGTCCCTGCCTGGCATCTAGACATAGATCCAACGAGAGGAAAGAGAATTTTCCTTTTTGTATTTAAACTTTTTCTGCAAGAGTATCACGTGATGGATATAAGAGCCCTCTGGAGTTCAAGTCCTGCTGCTGACTTGGGTAATCTGAGGCAAGTGAAACCTCCTCCACCCTCAAGTCCTTCATCTACTAAAGAGGGATGAGAAATGTTTCTACCTCTTGGGTCGCTATCTGGACCACACAAGCGAATGCATGTAAAATATTGTCTGAGTGCCAGGTGCAGAGTCAGTAGCAATATATGGTAGTTACCACCACCACCACCACCACCACCACCACCACCACCACCACCACCACCACCACCACCACCACCACCACCATCACACAGGGCTACACTGACGCACAAATAAGAGAAAGACTCCTTTTGGGGCTGCTCAGGCTCCCAGTCCGACTCTCTATTTGACCCAAGTTAAGCCACAGAAGCCCTCTGAGCTTTATTTTTCTCCCCTGTCAAATGGAAATACTAATCCCTATAATATCTGTTTAGTGGGGTCATTAGAAGGATCAAGTAAGGTAATAGATATGAAAGGGCTTTGTAAACAGCAAAGTGATGTTCACAAATGAATCAAGGTCATTACCATCATCACTATTGTCAGTCCTGAATGATGGAAGTGTTACTGTATTGAGTGAGTAAATAATCGACAGAATCATTGCTATTCATTTTTATATCTAATAGAACAATGCCCTTTGCTCTTTTTGCATTTTGTGTGTGTCCTGTTTCATGATCTGGTGCTTGCTCTTAGCAACCATTTCCATACTCTATATCCATAACAGATATTATAATGAGAGTGATCTTATTTTGTTTGTTTGTTTCTGTTTTTCATGCCTACTGTATCTCAGGAAGAGACTCTTCCTCTATGAAATCAGAATGCTTCTGGGGCAGGTGTTATCCTCATTTTATAGACCAGGAAAAAAAAAAAAAAGCTGCCCGCGAGCCCCAGCTGCCCCGAGACCCTCCCCTCCCTCTTCCCTGCCCCCCCACCCCCAACCCACAAGCCAGAAGACAGACTCCCATATGCTGGGAGGTACTTCATCCAATGACTGGGCCGGTTCCTTTAAAATGTTCCACTAAATAAGGCAGTAACTAACACATGCCTTGGCTGAGGATCACATTCTCTTACCTAGAAGTTTCCAAAGAAATGGCATGCTCTCAAACGCTACACACTCTTTTAAATGTCCCCAAAGATGCAAATGCTGCAGATTTGGTTCAGAATATTTCTCCCTCTGTTCTGAGACTACTTTCATCACCAGCTCTGACGTCAGCCTGACCTTAGAGATGGCTCTGTTGCTAAAGACATACAGAAGGGGAACAAAAGCCTGGTGGGGACTGGGTGGGGTTGGGGGTGGGGGGAGCAATTCCAAGCCCGATCCCAGCATAGAACTGGAATCCATTCTAAATATCACCTGGAGATGTTGTCCCTCCCACCGAGGATCCCTGTTCAGCTATGAGGACCCAGGGCTTTACTTACGTACCTTTGTCAAACATTGAGTCAATCAGTCTTGCTCTTAACGGCCCTGTGCATAACATGCTTCACGTGCAGAACTGCCTTGGCGGTTCCTGAAGCATGTTTTAGGGGGACAGTTTAAACAGCCATGTGACTATGAATAACATATGATCACAAAGTGCTTTCTATGGGACAGCAGGCACTAAATCATTCCAGAAACAAATCACTTTACACCAAGTTCTCCCATCCTTCCAAAAGAAAAAGGGGGAAAATAAGTGTAACTGAGGACTTTTGTTCTGGTCAAATTTATGCCTTGGGTCGATAACCCCTAAATTATTTTGCCCACTTCTATCAACAACGACCAAAGTTTCAGGTGTCCAAGTGTGGCATGTGTTTACAGGTAAATAAGCACCGTAAGATATACCACAAGAATACTCAATTCCTGGAACATCAAGATAGTTCCAGTATCACCCTATACATTAGAGTAACTGAAAGCTACAAATAGACTAAATGGAATGGAAATGTTTCCACTTTGAAATGTTAGCACAGTAATGACCATGACCAGAGCCCGATTTATCATGATCTGGGGCTCCCCCCAAAAACCTCACTCCTTCACCGTATTCCCATTCTAAAGGCTTCTGGGCTCCAGTAAAATCAGGGCTGTAATCACAGCAGTCCTGCTAGACGACGAATCCTCCAAAATACCTTAGAAGTATTAGCTCTTCATCCACTTAGCAAACTGGCCTCCTCCAACGTGGGTTGACACTTTCAGGAAATTAAACGATAAATATTTTAAAAATGACCTTTAGCACAGTACCAGCTGTGTGAATGCCAGTATTACATCATGTTGCTCAGAGGCCTGGAAAGCTATGATTATGGGGTAGCCTGTGAGGTGAAGGGCTCTCCTCAGGGAGCTCTGGCCAGATGGGGAAGAGGCTAGGGTCAGGATAGGAAGCAGAGGCAGGAAGTGAGGTCCGGTTTCTGTCAATCACCCATGGACCCAGTGGAAAATGCTTACACTGCCAGGGAAAGCAGGATACAAGGAGTACCAACTCAACCATTTGTAAAAACCGGCATTCAAAAAGTTGATGTGGGTGGTGAGGACAGGTGTTCATGTCTTCCCTTCCTCTTTCCCTCCCTCACGCCTTCCTTCCTTCCTTCCTTCCTTCCTTTTTATCCTACTTCCTAAGTTCGTCTCTGTCTCCTTCTGTCCCTCCACGCAACAAATACTAACAGGCACTTTGCTAGATACTGATGACAATGTAGTAAAAACAAACACAAAATAAAACAAAACCAAAAAAGAAAAGAAAAACCCTTTCTCCTTCATTGTACTTTGATGTATTTTCACAAGCTGTCCTATTTTTTAATAACAAAAAGGCATGTTTTTCTCTTTTTGACATAGAAATAAGTATATTATTAAAAATAGCTGGTTATGAAACTCTGCAAGACAATCAGGGAAATAGCCATTATGACTGGATAGCGGATACCATTAAGGACTTACTGGCAATAAGTTGCACATGAGCATGGTTTTGGGGTTTTTAAGGTGGGGAAATATTTATTTTCTAAAGATATGCACTGAAGTATTTACAGAAGAAATAATATGAGGTCTGGGATTTTGACTCAAAGTAATCCAGTGTCTAGCTATTGATAGTTGTTAAAACTGGGTGGTGAGTACATGGGGGTTATTTTACTAGCTTCTAGTCTTACATAAGCTTGAATTTTCCCAATATAAAAACAAAACAAAAATCATATAAAAATAAATGGGACAAGTCTACTGGGAAGTGCTGAGGGCCTGGGGTGAGGGTAAGGTTAAAGGAGAGCAGAGTAGTTACCTAGACAGAAGGGGGAGAAGACTACAGATTGGACTTAAACATTTTTTTAACCTCCCTTTACTTCCTCCTTTAGATAAAAATTATTATCATCATCAAAGTTTCTTCAAACACACACACACACACAAAATCCCTCCTTTATGCAAGTTCTTCATACAGAACCACAGTCTCTTCCTCGGTGGTCCCTACTATGCTTTGATGATAGTATTTATTCTGCTACATTATAGCTCCTTTATACGTCTGACTTCTCTGTTAACTCCAGGAGGCAAGAAAAGATATCTTCCTATTCCTGAGTCTCAGTTCCTCACACTGGGCTGTATATGCTTTGTTAAACTGATTTCAAAAAATCCTCGTGCAGTGCATACATTTAAAATGTTTCCCCTAAATAAAATTTTAATCACATGCCATGGGTCAAAAAAATGAGCAATGTACACGAATGTGACGGCACAGTTGCATTTCTTTCCACGTCGGATCAGCATGTGGCTTCTGCCCACACAAAGAACCTCCACTGTCTCAGCTGGAGTAGGAATTTGGTTTTGGCCAAGTTTGTAGTCAACGGAATAACCAATAAGCATGAAGGACTGTGCCATCCCAGGCACCTGCCGTCAGAATCAAGGAAATAAAATAAGGCTTAAAGTTGGGCATTCAATTATAGAAGCAAATCCCAACTATAGTGATCAAGTTCAATGCCTCTGCTTTGGATTCTTGAGTGGCTAGAAGGACAGTTAGGTTTTTAGCCATATGACAGCCCAATGCTTTTAGGTTAACTGAGAGCTACAAATAAACTAAATGGAATGGAAACGCTTCCACTTTGAAATGTGAACACCGTAATTACCATGACCAGAGCCTGATTTATCATGATCTGGGGTTCTTATATGAGACCGGATCTTACATTATTTTTTTCTCCAAAAGACGCATTAAAGCTGATGGTCCGGCTAGGTCTTATTTTCAGGGAAACAGGGTATCATCGGCACCAGCACTGTGAGGAATTGGGGGAAGTTTGAGAAGCTGAACTCAATGATCATTCCCCAGACTCATCTGGTATCTTTAGCTGAAAATAAGTCCTTTGTGTGTATTGCAGTGAAATGTAACTTGTATCACATTTCTGAGTTTAGCCTCAAACCCAGTTCTGCTGGACTCATTCCATCCCTACCATAATATCAGAGTGGTATCTTTTTAGTATGAACCAAACCATGCCATCATCAGCTTCAAACCCTTTAATATGTGGTCATCCATTGAGCCACTTTCTCTGGATTCCAGTTCTTGTGTCCTCCCTTCACCCCTTAGGCCTAGGTTGGTAACAGTTCCCCTTGTTGCCACTTGCTGGGACCATCACCATTGCCTGGTAGAGTCCTGTCCTTGCCCACACCTCTGGAAGGAGTCCATTCATTAAACCCTTTCCACTCATCCCATTGAACATGCTATCTATTCCCTGCTGAGACCCTGACTGGAACAAATACACTACTTTGAAAAATAAGAAAGAAGAAGGGGCAGTTGCTCTTCCAGATATCAAGCTATGTTATAACAGTATGTTCTAGATGGGGGAGGTAAACAAATGTATCAACAGAAGAGGATCAGAGGCCTTGTATATGTGGAATTTGGTATGTGCTAGAAGTAGCAATTCAAATCAATAGCGGGGAAGAATACACTATTCAAGAAATGGTGTCAAGACATTTGGCTTGCCTCATAGTAAAATAAGCCCTGTACCATACACACTGGACATACGCTTACTTACAAGGTAAATCTGAAAACTGGGTCCTGAATTCTTCAACACTCAGCACATATTCAGAGACTCAAAAAAATGACAGAAGTTGGAGCAAAAACAGATGTATCTCAAGGATTCTTCCGGACCAGATCCCTGCATTCAGTTAGGGAAAAGGATCATTCCCATTTAACAGATGAAGCAATTGAGGCCCAGACTGATTAAATGGTTTGTCTAATAAGTAGCAAAAAGGGCACAATCAGGAGGATCTAGTCTCACGCATCATTGAACTTGAAGGCAAGACAGGTAACTGCTGAGTTTTGCACCATTTCCCCTGGCATCCCAGTTTCGGGTGCAGAGGCCTGAACACGAGGAGTGCAGACAGCTGCCGCAGGTCAGCAGAGGGGAGAATAATACCTGTTCACTAGGCAGCTAATTCTGCAAAGCGCACCATGTAATAGGTACTGTATTCATGTAAATAGGATGCTCTAATCAAGGGGAAGGCATGAACTGCAATCTATCCCTCATGGACCCAAAATATAATGGAGCAGTATTGAAGGTTTTACAATGCACAAGCACTTTACCGGGAAGACTGACGCTTTTCCAAGCAAGGTGTTCATTTCGAGAACAAGTTCCCACACTCTCTGACATCCAATCCTGGGGAACAATGGGCACCAAACAAAGAAACGGCTGGGGCAACTCTTCAGTGTTTACGGGCTCTGTGGGAGACAGTAGAGTGCAGAGGGGGAGAGCACAGACTTAGAAGCCAGGCAGACCTGGGTTCAAGTCCTGCTCTGCTAATTCGTAACTCTGGGTAAGTCTCTTCATCTCTCCAAATCTGTTTTTTCACCAGTAAGAGAAAGATGATAAAATCCCACAGAGGTGCTGGGATACTACATGAAATAATGTAGGTCAAGTGCCAGCACCTTCTGAGTTGTTGGTAGGCTTTAACCATTGGGACCGGAGTGGCTAGATGGACTCTTAGACTGAGTTGCTTAAGTGTCCCATTGTCCTGTTCCATACAACATTCCCAGGGAAGTTTTTATCAGCACTGCTAGTACAAACACACTGCCTCGCAGAGGGCAGCCCTAACATGTTTTGTTGGCTTTGCACAGTTTTTCCCCCCCTTTATGTCAAATTTATTGACAGTAAATCAAAATCATAACATTCCACATAAACATCTGGATTTCCAGTGTCTCTTGAACATTAACAGGTGTGGTGACAAAATACTGGCACTCCCTTTTGGCCACAGTGAGCTGGAGTTGAATGGCGGCTGCCCTCTTTAGAAGAGCCACCATGGTTTCTCCACTGCCACTGTCCCCACCCAGACCACTCGCTGCCCCTGCCCTATCCCTAGAGACAGTTGAGTTTGGGACACATCCCGAGGTGAAGCTGTGTTTCCCCAACCTGAAGATAGAAATATGTGGATTTGGGAAATCTAAGACTTTATCAGATGGCAACTTATGATCTAATGAATAAGAATTTTGAACTTTGACCAGAGTTTGACTTATGGTTTTGACACTTCTCAGCTGTGTGGCCTTGGTACAATTTGTCTCTGAAACTCAGTTATTCTAAAATTGTCCCTGAAATTCACAGTTCTTTATCTGAAAAATAGGGATCAAATACTTATCTCTCTGGGCTGGTATGAGGATTAGAAGAGACAATGGGTATAAAATGTCTAGGACAGTGTCTGGCACAGAGCCCACTCTCAGTAAAATGGAATTATCATAATCATTACTTTGGAAATAATTATTTCATTACCAAGGTAATGAATAAACTTATGAAATCTCTTCATATTGTTTCAGTGAATTAAACTAGAAAGAGTAGATGGCACATATTTATGAAAATGGCTGTTTTATACCTATTATTTTTATATAACTTGCCCTATATATTTCATTTTCATATACTACTCTTTGCGAGCTAGAAAACACTTCAGGTTCTTCCTCCCTCAGTATTTTAATGAGATGTCCGTGACTTTGTTTGCTTAGTTGCAAATAATACATAAGTCAAAGGAATTGTTTCTGGGTTTGGGCCTTCATCTCAACGTTTCTGATGGATTCACCTGCAGCCATTGGCTCCCACTTTCCAAATTCTACTCTGTTCCCTGAGAGGAAAGGTTTCTTTGCTCATTGAGATCGAAAACACACAATGTGAGATATAGATAATGTGTTACAGAAGTGTACACCTGAAATGTATATAACTTTACTAACAATTGTCGCCCCAATAAACTTTAAATAAAATAAAATAAAAATTAAATTACATTTTAAAAGAAAAAAAAGAAAAATACTTTGGGGACCCTAAGTGACATTGCTGAGAAGGTGTTTTTCAAACACCACTCATGCAACAGAAGGCTGTGTAATCGTAACTCTGTCCATGAGAACTCTAGTCATTAAACACACACGTTCCATATCTCCAGGTACCAGACTGTATACTTGCTGGGTACTGGGGAGAAAGCCATGAGTGGGACAGACACGGACTCGAGCCCATGACCACAGGCACTTGCCCGAGCACATCAGAACCTGCTCATTGCCTTATGCTGATGACCTCTAGCTGTGCTGTGGGTCCTCCCTGGATGGCAAGGCCTTGGAGGCATGGGGGAGAGTTCCCTTTCCATCTCTCTCCACTCTCTCCCTCATCAACCCTATCCCTATTTTCCCTACCCAAGTCTGACTTTTTTTTTCCTAGTTCTCTCCTTTAACAGTGATGTCAAGGTTCATATATATCTAACGAAAGTCCTCACAGGTGTTGAACAGGTATAGCAAAAACATGAATGAGGCAACTTTACGGGTGGACAAGGAATTACTATATGATAATATTAATAACAATGACAACAAAAATAATGAGAACTTACTAAACATCTGGTACTTAGCAGGCAGTGTACTATCTCATTTAACTCAGCAACAACTCCTCCCAGGTAAGTATTACAATCCCAGTTTTATAGATAAGGGAACAAAGGCTTAGATCACGTGAAGGCCTACGGTGACATGGCTACAAATGTCAGAGTGGGGCATTTATACCCTCACTCATGCCGCATGCCGACAGTCCTATCTTCTATACTAGCTGTCCAGTATTTGCCTTAAAAAAATCAGTCTCTGTAATTTACCACCGTGCAAATCTCTTTCTCAGGGGGATTTTACAGGGATGCTCAAAATTACTCAGCTAGACATATTTACAATACAATAGATATGTTGCTTTTTTCTTTAAAATTTAGTTGTTTTTAAGAAAAAACAAGAACCTCTGGGAGACATGTTTCTGAATCTTCCTAATGAGGTATTTAGCTGATAATCCACCATGGCTTTGATTGCGGGATAAATATGGCATAGCCATTCAGGCTTTTGGGGAAATATATGTAACTACAAAGCTTTAGCAAAGTATGAATAACAAATTGGTTTTCAACTCCTGGCACTGAAAATTGCAGCATCAAGAGGCTTTGGGCTGGGATGTTAAGCACCATATCTGCCCTCCAAAATACCCATTAGACTTTAGGTAAGTGCCTTTCTGTTGTGCCACCTTTCTTCTCAAAGAATTGGGATAAGGTGTTTGCATGGCCTTTGACGAAGTAAAAAGCCATCCCAGTGGCCCTGCCTCGCTCTTGGGCCTATTACCGTCCCTCACGAGTTAGCCAGCCTCAGAGCTCCCAGCAGCAATTATATTATGAATGATTCCAGGTTCCTTTTATTGGGAGGGTTGTGAAATCATGAGACTATAAAGCCAACAAGATCTTGGGTGTTTACATCCTGCCAGATGGGAGGAAACTTCTGGAGGTGATGGATAAGTTTATGGCATTGATTAGTGATGATGGTTTCACAGGCGCATACTTATCTCCGAACACATCACAGTGGTATGGATTACATATCTACAGCTTTTTGTATGTCAATCATATGTCCTTAAAGCAGTTACAATGTTATAATTGCTTATTTATTGAATGTGTAATAATGTATCAACTGCGCTTCCAGACATGTTCTCTGAAAGATTTTGTTCACAAAGAGTGGTTGAGAATTGTGACATTTTTACTTCTTTCCTCTGATCAGTTCAAAATTCAACCCCAAGGGTTCTCCTCACAAAATATATTCTGAGTAGTTAAAAAAAAAAAGTCTCTCAGAGACAGAAGTCAAATACCATGTGAAGCTGACCTTGCTGCTTCCTAACCAAGCTTCTCTAAATTCTAGCATCTGTTCCTGAAACATTTTTGCCCAGCTCTGTGCCAGGTGCTGAGGGCACAATGATGAATACGACTGCCCTGGCGACTGCTCTTAGCTTATACTCCAGTGGGGAGACAAGCAATAACAACTAATTACAGGGTTAATGATCCACCACAATAATGACAAGTGCAGACAGACGTCGGAGGAGCTAAGAAAGCACAAGAACAAGGGCAGCTCCACCAGATCGAGGGAGGACTTGGGAAGGTCTGTGGAGGAAGTGAAGTTGGAGCAGCATGGTGTGTTTGAGGAAAATGAGGATGTTCTGTGTGGCATAAGGCTGGTGAGACAGCAGGGACTGCATCACACAAGGTTTGAAAATGTGTTACGGACTTTGACTTTAGTTTGAAATCAAAAGGAACCACTGATGGGCTCTAAGCAAGGATGTCAATTGTGAAAAACCACCATCGTGGTGAGAGGACAGTGCGTTGGAGACGGTGGTGTGCAGGAGTGAGCTGACCCAGCTCGCGAGAGCCATTATCCGCATCTCTTCCAACTCCATGTTCAGTAATATCATGCTGGTGGCATGAAATCAACCACCGTGGGTGTGGTTTACACCATAGAAATTGGCAAACACCACAGATCAGGGATCTTCCCCATCACCCCCACCTCAGAGAGCTAGTTGCTAAACATTTTCCAGTGCACCACTGGTTGGAGAGGACAGGATGGTGATGAGAAAACCAGGTAGAAACAGGAATCTAGGCAGGAGAGGAGGGTGGCTGGTATCAGGGTGATGGCGGCGGGGATGAAGGAAAGAAAGGAGGGGAGTGCGTGTTGGTCATTTGTGTTTGATGAAGGGGAGAGATTAACTCATATATGTCACAAACATTTCCTAAGCCCCTCCCAGGCCCAGGATGAGGACGCCCAAAGGAAAGGATGTTCTGCATGTCCTCAAAGAGAACGAAGCCATGTTAAACTTATTTTCGTTCATAGTAGGATACGTAACTTTCAGAATTCATTACATTCCACAAGATACATTCAGGCAATGATAGTAAGAAGAGCAGTAACAAGAATGGCAGCAACAGCAGCTATACTGCCTATTGATGGCTCCCTGTACTAGACACTATACATTATTTAATCCCTATTATTACTCATTGCAGTAGGTATTATTATTCCTGTTTCACAGATGACAAAGGTGAGGCTTAAAAATTGAGTAACTTTTCCCCAAGCACCTATGAGTGTTGGGCATACAGAGGAGGAAGGTACCATTTCTTGAGGAAAGTGGTCTAGCGCTCTGCCTTGAAGGACAAGGGGAATTGGGACATGAGGAGACTGCAGGTAGAGGGCACAGTGTGAGCAAAGGGAAGGAAGATGTGAGCAAAGCCAGGACTCCCAGGCACACCAGTGAATCCTCCATAGCTGCAACATGCAGGCTCTGTCACCACTACTCAGCTTTGCCACTGAAGCTTGCAAACACCCGTAGACAATATGTAAACAAATGGTCGTAGCTGTACTCCAACAGAGCTTTATTTATGGACACCAACATTTGAATGTCATACGGTTGTCACATGTCACAAGTATTCCTTTTCTTTTGATTTCCCCCCCCCCAAACATTTAAAATGTAAAAACCGTCCTTAGCTAGCACACAGACCGTAGAATAGCAGTCAGCGGGCCAGATTTGTCCCCTAAGCTATAATTGGCAGATCCTGGTCTAGAACAGCGCTGTCCAGGAGGAAGACAGTGAGTTCCAATCTTTTCAAAAAAAAGTAAAGAGAAACAGGTGGAATTAATTTAATAAGAGATTTTATTTAACCCAGTATATTTAAAATTGTATTATTTCGATATGTAATCGATATAAAATTATTACTGGGAATCATTATTTTTTTTTAATTGGTACCAAGTTTTTGAAATCTGATGTGTATTTTACACTTACAGAACATCTCAATTTGGAGTAGCCACACTTCAAGTGCTCCAGAGCCACAAAGAGCTCGTGGCTATCCTGTGAGATGGCACAGGTCTAGACCCTCTACATTACTGGCATGTTTAATCCTCAAAACAACCTGCACAACAAGCACTCATGTGCCCATTTTACAGACTTTGCTCTCTCCACAGAACCTCCTCACAAGTGCCCCAGTCCACTACCCAACACTGGAAGGATCTCCACTGATGACTCAGGGCAGCGTTTGTGGAGGTACAGAGCTTTCCCCTCATCAACAGAAACCTTCTCAGGAAGGTTTCCCCTTCTCCAGGTCAGCTTCCTGATGAAGGCCCAGGCTGGTCAGGGCTCCCCCAGGCACTCAGAGCAACTTGACCATGACATTTGCTACCCTGAATGAGGGCGGTACATCCTAGGAGATTTGTTGCACATGCAGTTTCAACTGTACAGTTTGTGGAGACTGGAAAAGTGAAAGAGAGACTAAGGTGGTGTAAGGAACCTACCAGACCCTGGAGACTAGGCACATACCCGGTTTGAGGGGGTGCCTTGGACTAATATATGGGAAATGTAAATCCACTGTTCCCTCAAGCCTCTCATGGTGTGATCGTCACTCTACTCCCAGAGAAATGTAACCTGTAGGCAATTTTCACCTCTGGACATGACATTAATCCCATCCCTGCTCCTCCACTATCTTGTATCTGGTGTTCAACTTCCCTGCCCCTCTCCCGCCTCCCCAATTCACGGTAAGTTCCTTGAGGACAGGAGATGTGTTCTGTTCCCCCTGGTATATCTAGGCCCAGTAAGATTAGCCAGCAGCTGAAATATATCTAAACACAGGAGAAATCAAATTATGGTAAATGGCTGATGAATGAATGAATGATACAAGTCACTACAGAAAAGTTCTATCATTCATTCCACAGCTCTGCCAGCAGGCACAAGATCACACATCAATCAATGACTAGTCACCCACTCACAGCTCTCATCCAAGACTTATCAATATTTTCTTCTCCCTGGAATCAAAAAAAGTAATAAGGCAGGTGCATTTACACAGCTCAGGGAAAAATAGTGTTACAAAAGATAGAAACGACAGTTTGGAATTTTTTAAACCTGGGTTCACATCCTGATTCTGGGGCAAATTAATTGGATCACCTTAGACAAGCCTTTCCTGGGCTTTGGGTCTTCATTTCCTTATCTGGAAAATGAGAGAATCGAGGCCTCACTAGCTTGGCAAAATTGGGAAGATAAAATGAGCAAATCTATGTGCAAATATTTGCAAAGGAATGCCTGCTCAATAAATGCTGCTTTTTTTTCCTTTCCTTCTGACCTTAATATATGCATGTCTGCTAGAAGCCCTGATACTCCCATTGGAGGGTTTCTTTACAAGCAGCTACTTCCCATGAGTCAGCCAGAAAGAGGACATTTGCACAGTATGGTGCAAGATTATTTTCATTCTCTCTCCCTTCCTGCCTCCCTCCCTCTCTCTCCAGGAGTGTCTAAGTAAATGGTTCCTTTAAACATCTATTTCTCCTGCCAGCAGTTAATACATATCACACCTTCCCTGATGCACATCTGTTATTGATTAGGTACAATGGAAGAATTGCCATCATTATGTCAATAACTACTTGTGAAAATATGTATATAATTATTTATTTGCGTATAATTTTCTTGGCTCTATGAATTGGGGCTTTGGAAATAACCTATTTATACTAATCCAATGTGTCAACGGCCTGCTGAAATCACCCAAAAATGGAGCAATTTCATCATCATTTTGACCCAAATTATTGGAAGAAAAGAACAAGGAGACAGAACAAATGTGACATTCAAATGGCCTGCTTTAACCAAAAAAAAAAAAAAAAGAAGAAGAAGAAGAAAAGAAAAGGAAAAAAAAGAACCCAACAATTTCTTCCTTGAAGCCTGCAGAAAGCGACAATTTGGATGGTTATTGATCTTTCTTTTTCTTTTGGGGGGTCTTTCATTTCTCAGGATCAAGAGTTTCAAACCTTGTCTGTGTCAGATTAATAGCAATAATAATAGAGATAGTCTCTGGCTGTAACTAGATCTGACCAAAGCAGGTGGAAGCTGCCGTTTCTTCAGTCAAAAGAGAGCCAGAATGGTACTGAGAGAGGCCAAGTCCTACCATTTCCAGTGTGCTGTACCCTGGAGGGAGGAGTTGGCACCAAGGCCTAAGTGTGCCCTCTCCCTCCCCCCAAGATTAGGGGCTCCTCTAGAGCAGGACTCCTAGGCAGGTCTCATGTCTATCCCTGCAGCACAAGCCTCACCCAGAACAACTAACCAGAAGAAGCCACTCACTGTTTGTTGAACCACTGTTCGTTCATCCAACACATCAAGCCTCCAGGAACAGTTTTATAATGTAATGAAATGAGCCATCAACTGAAACCATCTAGAAAGTGGCCCAGAGCCACAATTAACGGGGTGACCTTGGACAGATCACTTGACCTCTCTGAGCTTCAGTCTCCACCTACCTCATCAGAGGATCGTGAGAATTAAATACACAGCAATGTGAAGCAACAAGTACAGTGCCAGCTCTCGACCAGGCCTCAGTAAATGGTTGCCTATAATACTGTTTGTAACAGTAATATCCTTATCAAGAAGCAGGGCAGCAGGGTGTGCTTGAAAGGGCAAGGATTTTTAGAGTACGTCAGACCAGCTTTCCAACCTCCATCCCAGTGTCCTTAAAAGCACGGGCTTTGGAGCCCCTCTACTTTTGTTGTAATCCCAGTTCTGCTATTTACTAGCTAAGGGCAAGATATCTAACCTTTCTATGCCTTACTTTCTCAAGCTGAAAAATGCACATCATGACAGCACATACCCTACAGGGTTATTGCAAGGATTAAATCAGTTAATACACGGCAAGAGTTGAGAACAGTGTCTGGCACATAAATATTAACTACTATTTATCATCATCATTGTCATTGTATTAGTCAAGTTAATTAGCCTAATTTCCCCACCTGTACAATGGGAATGACGACATCTGTCTCACAGAGATGTGGGGAGTCAATAAATTCAGAGGCAACAGGTACCTAGTCCACAGGAAATGCCAAGTAAATGTTAGTTTTTGTCCTTTTATTCTCCCCAATTCCAGTGACCAGCTTTGTTGAGGAGCTACAGCATTTGTAATGCATACGAGGCCATTCTGCCTACTTTTATTTCTTTACAGAATCTCTTCCCCACCCCTCTTTTCTCCTAACAGTCTCAGGTCCCTAGACAACAAAAGAACAGGCCACATCCTACCTGGGAATGAAATCTTTTTTTGTCTGGGAATTGTCCCAGTAGCTGGCAGGGCTAGGAGTCACGCAAAAGGACACTACTAAATTACCTACTGGTCTCAGAGGTATCCCAGAAGGGCTTAAGAACCTGGGCAAAGGTTTACGGCACTTAACCCACTGAAGCCTCTTCAATTGCAGCCTGTCACCCGTTCATTAAGTACTGGATGAAATCAGCGTGTATAATTTCCCATGTTCCGAGTTTCAGAGAGAAGCATTACATTGCAGCATGATTAACAAACACTGCTTTTCCTTTTTGTCTTTTGTATCGTCCCTTCCCAAGGACCAGTGGTAGCATTCAAAGAAGTGGATAGGGACAGAGGTGAGTACTTCAATAAAAGAGGTGCTCAGCTTTAAGTGAAACACTGAAAGGATTGATATTCAGGGAAAGAGATCTTCCTTTCCTCATGCTCTGCCAGATTTAGTAGTTTACCAGCAGTCCTCCCTGGCCAAGAATGAGAAAGAACAGGGTAAGAAAACAACCAACCTCTTAAACTCAGGCTCTCAGTCATTCATCCATCCATCTATCCATCCATCCAACAAGGCCCCATCCACCACCAACTTAAGCTGAACTCATCTGTAGACTTCAGACCATTTCCTTCTAGAACCTTTTCTGATCTGAGACTAGGTCAAATTACACCAAGATCTCATAGCTCTGAATATATGTCATCTAAAGCACCTTACCACAGTGGCAAATACAACATTTATTTATATAATTATTAACTTAACAAGTGTTCGTTAGGTTCAATTCCAGGATTGTCTGTCTCCAAAGCCTGGGATCTTTCCAAGTGGAGCAGTCAGAGCTGTGGCTTGGGGTTAGGAAGCCTGGGTTCAAGCTCTGAGTCTCCCACTCACAAGGGGTGTGATATTCCCTAAGCTACTTCCTCACTCTTGGTCTGTTTCCCCATCAGGAAGGGAAGGACACCAGGCAGGGTAACATTCAAGCTACCCCTATCCTGCTTTGATGTCTTAGGATTTGTCATCATGTAGAACAGATGTGCATAAGGAATGGACCCTGGGAGAGAAGCCCAGCAAACGACAGAGGCCCGTGATTCACTGAGCCAGGCTCTTGCTCTCATCCCACTGGGGTCCTTCTATACAGAGATGGGCCCACTAAGATAGAGCACTGGGCCCACCAAGCCGTTATCAAGATGATACAGGCCTGTCTCGCTCCCTGTTTCCTAGTGACGTTGAATTCCACAGGCACCTCTGTGCCCAACAGCAGGGCTTATCAGACTGGAGTGGAAACGGAGGCCACAGGCCTCCTAATCTCAAGATGTTAGAGCAGCAAAGCTCCCAAGGGACACCTCTGCCCATTAACTGTTGTCTCCGTGATGTAAGGTCTGAGCACCCCCGAAGTTCAGAAAAATTAAAAAATGGAAAATTTACTTAAAGCCTCTCTGCCTAGTTGCCTTCCTATTGGCTTATGGGGTCCTTTGAAGGGAAGAAAAAAAAACAACTCTTCACTCTCCCTGTCAGCCTGGGATTGATAAACGTGAGTCTTCTGCTAGCGGGAGCACGAGGCTGATGCTCCCTCTGCCTCCACGAGTCAGTGGAAGAAAACAGAGAACACGTTTGTGACCTGCTGATAGGACAGGACTTCCCGAAACCCGCAAACGCACAGATTCCAAGTGATGAATTGGACAATCCTGGAATTAAAGTGTTTTGCTTAACAAAATTCATAGATGACTATAATTTGGGAGAAGATACTTGTCTAAAAGTGACAATGGATTAATTAATATTTAGAATATACCAGGAACTCCTTTCAGTGAACAAGAAAATGTCAGGAACCGCAAATGACAAAGGGACAAAGGATATGAAGATATAACTCAATGAAGAAAAACCCCAAAGGTCAACATGCTATGCAGCTATTCAAACTTATTTAGAGTCAAAGAAATAAAAACAAGCAAATCAACAAATAACAACAACAACAAAAAAACACAATGAACTATGACTGCACCTATCAGATTGGCAAAAAAGTAAAACGTTCCACCCTAAGTGTCAGAGGCTATGAGGAGATATGGGAAATAGGAAGCTTGATGTCAGGGTGAGTGCAGATTGGGGCAGCCTTGAGAAGAACTATCTGGAAGTACTGAGTCAAGGTAAGTGCAACAACTGACTAATTCTCACATGGGTCTGTTGATAGTACGTACGTGGATATTCACCGTGGTGATGTTCACAGTGGCTGGAGCGGGAAACCGTCCCCCTGTCCCTCTCTGGGGGAATGCATACATAAAACATAGTGAAGGCACACAGAGACTATTTTGCAGAAGTTAGAAACCAAGGGCTAAACTGTATACACAGCAACACAGACGGATCTTTAAAAATTAAGCGCTAAAAGAAAAAAAGCAGGAAAGAGACTGAGGTCTGTCGCGCACTATCATCAATGTAAATTAAAAATATCTGAACACAAAATAATACCTGTTTTAAAAGAATACTCAGAAACAAAAGGCTTGACTTCAAACATGTGGGAGAGGGGAATGACTTCAGCATGTGAAGTCTAAAAACAGCCGGAGCGTGGACCTATCTCATTGTTGGTGGCTGTTGCTCTGTCCTTTCACCCCCTAGGGGCAGAGACTTATACTGAGATGGCAGCATGCTCCACGACATGTTCCAAGGAAGCTCCTGGGACCCAGTGGGATGTCAAGGGCCTGGAAATCAGACTGACCTGGTGGCAAGTCCTCCTCTATCAAATGGCAGCTGTGGGACTCCACCAAGCTACTGGATCTTCTCTAAACCTCAGCGGTCTCCTTGTGAGGTAGGGTCCTGACCCCACCCCTTTGAGGGAGTGTAAGATTTTAATTGGATGCATATGGCACTCCTGATCCATGGGCCAAGCCCAGGCCATAATAGGTTCTCAGAAAACCGTAGTTTCTCCTCTCTCACTGCTAAGGTGTCCAGTGTCCCCATGACTTCCTCCCCATCCCCCATCCCTAGCAAACCCTCCTCTCGAGAAACTCTAGAACCCACACTAACCACCATGATCACTGGTCTCAGTGATATGAAGACGTAATAAAGCTGGTAGTCTCCTCTCCACTCAATACCTAAGGAAACAGGGGTTGAGAGCAGGGCACTCACAAATTTATAAAGGCTTTATAGTCAATTTGCGACTTCAGTCTAGGTTATTCAGGAATGAGGCTGAGAGTGAGAAAAGCTTTCCCAGGACCATGTACTCCAGCCAGCATTGTACGTGTCTGTGGCTCATGAGGGCAGTAAAATTTCCAGATTAAGCCTTTCTATACCAGGCTCTGCCTTGTTTACTAGTGGATTATCTTCCTTTCAAAGAGAGGCTTCTTATGGCGGGCAGAATAACAATGCCAACATCCTTTCATTCCACAAATAAGTACCTACTATATATACTAGCAGATGCGATTCCAGGCCTGGGGATACAGCAATGAAAAATGAGATATCACCCTTACTCTCATGGAGCTTACATTCTAATGGGGGGAGGTTAGATCGCAGACAAACAATGAACAGATTAAAACATAGGTAACTCCCGTATAACACAGCACTTCTATAACACGGTTTCGCTCTTACACAGTTCGAGAATTGTTCACTCTAACACGATTTGAGAATTAGAAAAAGCCCCGAACAACGTGGAACGTAATAAAAGCTTAGTAGTGATGACGAAGAAAACATTATGTAATACATGTTAATATGTTATACTTTTGGTGAAAATTGCTTTAATAAAGATATTTCTCTTAATTATAAAAATATAATGGTATCTTTTTCAAATTTTTGGAACCTAACCCCCTTTTTTGTACTCGTTTTTTGTTTCATATAACACAGATTCGCATAACATGGCATTTATAGGAACCTAGCAACCGTGTTACATGGGGGTTCCCTGTATAATGTCAGGGAGTGATGACTGCTAGGGAGAAAAATAACAGAGATAGAGAACAAAAGGAGGGTTGGGGATGGGCACTGTTTTAAAAGTTAGGACTGAACCCTGACCAATTAAATACAAGAAGAGCAGGGCAAGTAGAGATGAAGGGGTGTGTGTGACTAGATTTCCCAACCATTAATTGATTTAATTTAATAGTAAGTCTTGCAGGAACAGTCAAAATGTCTCTCTCAATATTCTCCCTCATCTCAAGAGTGTGCAGATAAAGCTCTACAATTTGCAAAGCACTTTCACTCCCATCTTTGAATCTAATTCAAACACAAACCTCAAGACTCAGAAGTGGCCTCCATTTCACATGTTGAAGAAGAGAGCTCAGAAAAGGGAAATGGCCCACCCAAGACCACCCAGTAACTACGGTAACCACCAGACAGGCCTTAAACCCCAGTCCCAGGACTCCTGCTCCAGGGCCTGTACCTACCAGGTCACACTGCCTGACTTGATCAATAAAATTAGGATTATTTGCTGGCCCCTTGGCCCCAAGAACAAGAATCTTAATAATAATCATGATACAGGGTCATCTTATAGTTTCAAGGTGCTTTCACATCACAAGTTCATCGAATACTTCTAAGAAACAGGAGCTGGAGAAGAGTCAAACTTGTTCTTGGTCACATGGTTGGAAGCCCTCTGGTCTCAGTTCTAGGGCTCCAATGTGTAAAAAATACCTTTACCAGCTTGTTACAGGACTCAGTACTAAGACAACACCATAACATGCCTGTAAACACAGCACTCACAGTTGGCTCCAAGTTCTGCTGAGTCACTCACAGTCCCCCCGCCCTTTTACTTCCTGTTCTAGAAGGAGAAAATCTATATGAAGGGTCTGTCCAGATCTCTGCTCCTCCTCTCCTAGCAGCATCTTCCCTGAAGTGTGCTTTCAGACAAGCTAGGCAACTGTGGTTCCCAACTTTGTTGCATTCTTTGAGAAAAGGCACAAAGGAAACATGAGCTGTTCATATGATGATGGTTATTACTAGTGAAGGTAGAAACCTCTGGGGAATGCTTATAGCACATGTGATCACCCACGTCCCCAGCCCCCTGTAATTCTGGAGAAAAGAGACTTTATTTTACCTCCCGAGCTCAGAATTATACTTGTGTCCTGATAGATAACTGGGGCAAAAGTCCCAAGCAGCATTTAGCAAGGGTGCAAGGATGAAAGGTGGCTATGAATGGCAGCTTCCACTAACAAAGGAAGAGTTCCAAGAAGTCAGTGCTAGAACTTGGACTTGGAAATGCAATGAATCCTTAGAGAGACGGATCAGCGTCTCCTGGGCTCCTGCTCTGCCTCTCCCCAGTCATGCACACATGAACTTCCTGGATTTTACAAGGGTCACAAAAAGTTTGACATAGACAGACTAACTTTTGTGTCATTATGCCAGCTTATGAAATATGTTTTGAGTGGTGATTTTATTTTTATTTTTTCCAATCTCAATCTCGAAAGGTCAATCCAATACTTACTAGACATCCCAGAGTTTGTAATAAAGTCAAGACCCACATGATGGGACTTGGATAGCAGGACTATTTTCTTTTGCAGTAAAATGTAATAAGAGAATCTGCAAGAAGGGGAGGTAAAAATTACATGTTGCGGGTAGCGTTGCTGTGTCGGGACCACAAAACCCCTGCTCTTTCGGTAGAACCAGCCTTCTCCCTTCCCAGGGTTCCTACAGGGAATGAGAAAAGGTGTTGAGTAGGGATATGAGGTCCATCGCTCCGCTGCTAATTACTCACGTGAAATCAGAAACTGACTTTTTTCTCAGAGCCAATAACAGAAGCAGAGAGGACTGTGACAAAATCAGGTAGAACTGGGTGTGAATCTTGATTTGAGAACTTGGACAAGTCGTTTGACTTATCGAAGCCTCAGTTTCCTCTGCCATAAAATGGGAACATAGGCTTGTTTGGCAGAATATACAAGCTCATGAAGATACGGGGCTTGGCATGCAGTGGATTCTTAATACATATAAGGTTCCACATTACTTCTTCCTTTTGATACATTAACTTACAGCATTATACACAAGGGAGATGAATGGTGAGCCTTGGTGGTGTGGGTACAAGCTGACTGAGGCAGGAGTCCTGCTTTCACAGCCTAGTGGGGAATCAGTCAGAAAGCCAATAAAGTATATTCATGGAGGCATTTCCGAAGAACTGACTGCGTAGTATAGGAAGTTTTTGCCTTTTTTCATTGGGGCTGTTTTGCGGGGGTTTTTTAATGAAAAATGTACATGTAAAAAAGACATTAAATATATATGTAAGGGAAGATATTTTTTGTCTTTTTTGTTCACTAATATATGTGTAGTGGTTAGAAAATACCTGATAGATGGTAGATGCTCAATAAACAGCTATAGGAGGATGGATGGATGGATGGATGGATGGATGGATGGATGGATGGATTTGCAAATCGATAGCTGAGTGGGTGGGTGGGTGGACTGGGGAGCATTTCAGAGAGAAGGTGAGGAGAAAATCAGCAGGTCAACACAGAGGGAAAGAAGAAGGAGGTAGGGACAGCATATGAAATTACCAAATTCCTGCACGTTCTCCAGCAATATAAATTGTCATTTTACTAAATAAAAACAATTTTGTAAATCTAAAATGTAAAATTTGGTGAGGTGGATGATTCCTCCGTTGGATGACCCTTACATACAGGCCCAACACACCATGGAGATAAACGTTATCTCCATGAAATCAGTAAGTTAAAGGCAAAGATATTAATTTCAAAGCTCAAGGGCCTGATTCCTAGCAATTACTTTCCATTCCATGAATTCCAAGCCAGAGGAAAGCAAGTATGCCAGGACATTCAGGGTGGAGGGGTGCCCAGGGCTGGACCATGGGATCAGGCGGGAGAGAGGGGACACACAGGCACTCCAGGGATGGTGGACCAGGATCAATCAATGTTTGGCCACCCAACTCAATGGGTGAGATGGAGATGGTGATTTCCATGAATTCAAGCCAGAGCCAAGGGTCATTTGATGATTCGCCAAGATAAAATTCAGGGAAATGATGGGTACTCCTTGAGAATAGAAATCTTCAAAGATTAATTTTTCCACTCTGTGACACATTGACCCCTTCAAATCACATGTGGTTATTCATACATAATTAAGAAGGATACCGGCAGGAAGGTTCCATGTGCACTTTTGCAGGGATGAAGGTGTGTGTGGGGAGGACATCTGTGTCCTTATGTGACAAAGTCACTTGTCACATAAATCTTTATACATATATATACATACATATATACACATATATACATATGTATACATATGTATACATATATACATACATATATATGTATGTGTATATATATGTACATATAAATGTATATACATATATATATGTATGGGGTATATATAGGGGTGCCAAAATAACATACACATTTTAAGAGACGTTATCTATGTATTACTTTTCGAAGTTGAATTGAATTACGGTAGCAATGTGTAGTATGACGTTTGCTCAAAAGATGGCGTTAATCAAATGAATGTTAGCATCATTCATTGCATGACAATTTTAATGCAGTTTTTTCCTTTCTTAAAATATGTAAACATTTCTTTTGACACTTTCTGTATATACACCCACACACCAATGTAGAAACTGAATCTAAGGTGATAAACATTTTATATCTGTCCTCTGTTATTGAAAACCATCATTTCAAATGGCTGCATTTAGCCCATTGAGTGAACACAATTATAGTCGTCCCTCTGTATTCACTGGGGAATGGTTCCAGGACACCCCTGCCCCGCAGATACCAAAATCCACAAATGCTCAAGTCCCTTATATAAAATGGAGTAACATTTGCATATAACTTATATATCCTCCTGTATACTTTAAATCATCTCTAGATTACTTATAATACTTAATACAATGTAAATGCTATAGATAGTTGTTATACTGTATTGCTTAGGGAATAATGACAAGAAAAAAAGTCTATGTATATCTACATATGTTAAGCACGGATGCAATCGTCATAGGCCTAACTATGTAACATTAGCCACAACATTTTTTTTTACTTTGCCATTACAGTTGACATTCACTATTACATTAGTTTTCGGTGTACAGCATAGTGTGGTTAGACATTTATATAACTTACAAAGTGATCACCCCCACAAGTCTAGTACCCACCTGGCAGCCTACACAATTATTACAATATTATTGACTGTATTCCTATGCTGTACTTTACATCCCCGTGACTTTTTTGTGACTGCCAATTTGTATTTCTTAATCCCTTCACTTTTTTTCATCCAGCCTTCCTAAACTCCCCTCCCATTTGGAGCCATCAGTTTGTTCTCTGTATTTCAGTTTGTTTCTGTTTTGTTTGTTCATTTGTTTTGTTTTTTTTCAGATTCTACATATAGGTGAAATCATGATATTTGTCTTTCTCTGTCTGACTTATTTCACTTAGCATAACACCTTCTAGGTTTATCCATGTTATTATTGCAAATGGTAACAACATGGCCAAATAATATTCCATTGTATATATGTACCACCAATCTCTTCTTTTTACAATCACCTATCAATGGACACTTAGGTTGCTTCCATATGTTGGCTCTTTTAAGTAATGCTGCAATGAACATAGGGTGCATATATCTTTTCAAGTTAGTGTTTTGGATTTCTTCAGATAAATACCCAGAGTGGAATTGCTGGGTCATAAGGTACTTCTATTTTTAAGTTTTTGAAGACCCTCCATACTGTTTTCCATAGCGGCTGCACAGATTTGCAATCCTACAAACAGTGCAGGAGGGTTCCCTTTACTCCACATCCTCGCCAGCACTGCTGTTTGTTGATTTACTGATGATAGCCATTCTGATAGGTGTGAGGTGATATCTCATTGTGATTTTCAATTTGCATTTGTCTGATATTAGTGACATTGAGCACCTTTCACACGTCTATTGGCCATCTGTCTCCGGAGAAATGTCTCTTCAGTTCCTCTGCTCATTTTTTAATTGGATTTTTTGGTGTAAAGTTGTATGAGTTCTTTATATATTTTGGATATTAACCCCTGATCAAATACATCATTGACAAATATCTTCTCCTATTTGGTAGGTTGTCTTTATGGGGTTTTTTGTTTTTTAATTCAATTGATTTTTTTTTTTTAAAGGAGGGCACAGCTCACAGTGGCCCATGCAGGGATGGAACCGGCAAACTTGGTGTTATTAGCCCCACGCTCTAACCAACTGAGCTAACCAGCCACCCCTTGTCTTTATGTTTTGTTGATGGTTTCCTTTGCCATGCAAAAATATTTCAGTTTGATGTAATCTAACTTGTTTATTTTTTCTTTTGTTTCCCTTGCCCAAGGAGATCAACAACAACAACAAAAATGTTACTAAGAGCAATGTCAGAGAGTTTACTGCCAATGTTTTCTTCTAGGAATTTAATGGTTTCGAGTCTCACATTTAAGTCTTTAATCCATTTTGAGTTTATTCTGGTAATGGTGTAAGAAATTGGTCTAGTTTCATTTTTTTGCACGTATCTGTCCAGTTTTCCCAACACCATTTATTGAAGAGATGGGCTTTACCACACTGTATATTCTTGCTTCCTTGTCATAGATTAATTGACCAGATAGGCACAACATAACATTTAAAATATATATATTTTCAATCTGAGTTTGGCTGGCCGACTGTTGTAGAAAACCCATTCCCTTACTGTCAGAGATTTATTTCACCTTGTTTCCAAATTTTCTCTACTACAGTTGACAGTGTAATCCTACCTTTACGTATGAAAATTTTTTCTCATCTTGGATCATGTCCTTAAGGGAACAGTTCAAAAACGGCATCATTGATGCAAGGGTATGAACTTTACCAACAAGTCTTCCAAAAGGGTTGGAATGATTTATTCTACACGAAGACACTAGTTTTGTCACAGATTCACTAATAGAAATTATTTCTAAAATTTACTTTTGGTGGTTTAATAGGAAAAAAATCATGACAGGTTAAATTCAAAAAAATAGCTATAGTATATACAAAGACATAATGCTACAATAAATTTTTAACAAACTCTACGAGAGCATGACAAAGGAGATAAATGCAGCTGAAAGTCTGGGATAATTAGTAAACACGTGCATGCTTCATGGGAATTCTGGTCTGGTTGTGCCTCTGGGGCTGCCTTGAACTCACTCTTCTTTCAAAGACTCTAACGCCACTTTGCCCCTTTTTTCTGGGCATTAGTCCCTGTGGGAATTCCGTGAGAAAGGCTGGCAAGGAATGAGAGGGATTTCAAACACTCCCTTTGTCCAGCCCATAATAAGGATTATTCTAAATCTTTTGTCCAGCATATATAAGATGCCATGGCAGTTAATGAATAAGTTAATTGGTTAAATCATTCTAGTAGGGACTTCCAATTCATTCCCAGTGAGCCTGGAAGCCCATAATATGTCAGTAAAAGATTAGGGCTGCATACAAGAAAGGGCCAAGATACCAGACGGCTCAAAAGACCCTCCCTGATATTTTAACTTTCTTTTTTGAAAATAAAATTATATGTTTTCATTAAAAAATACATAAAACTTGGAAAAAAATGTAAAACAAGACAACAATTATTGTATAACTTCACAATCCATAGACAATATTTCGATATATTTTCTAGAAAATATACACAAATTTCATAAAACTGATTAGACTATATGTAGATTTTATAAACATTATAAACTTTTCTAATAAAAAAAAATCTTCTAAAACATATGTAATGGTAAAGATTTTTACCTAGCATGGATGTATCATGAATGTTAAATCTTTCTTTTCATCAACTATTTCTGATGTTTTCTTTGATTTAAAAAAAAAAATTTATTTAATAAAAAATTTTTATTAAATTTTTTATTTATTCAACATACTCATATATTTAGGGTATGCTTGCTATGTGGTATGGACTGGTTGAACTAAAAAGTCTTAGACTCCTGTCCGCAGGGAGAAAACTCTTATGCAATTAACACACACATATTTAATCAAAGCTTTGTAACTGTAATGAGAGAAGTGCCCTTTAGGCTGAGACAGGAAAGCTGGTAGGGGATGGCAGAGTCAGAGTGGGAGTAAGTGAATCACAGCAGAGGGAAACTCGCTGGCAAGACTCAGGCAGGAAAGAGCTGGTGGGCTGGCGGAAGGACATTCTGTGTCCTGGGAGCATGGTGGGAGGGGAGGAAAGAGGCATGGCTGGTCACTCTATCCTAAGCACACTGAAAAGCCATTCACACTGTGAGAAATACAGGATGTGCTTTTACATTTTAAAAGAAAATGTATGTTAATGCTGAGAGCGCCATGGGACTGGATTCCTTCGACCTGACAAGCCTCTAATTAGCAGCCAGTTTGTGTTCAGATTTCATGGCTGGCCAGTCTGCCCATCCTGCCACCACAGGCCACCTGTACAAGGCAGCAGGCCAAGCATCCAACAGGAGACAAGCCCTGTCACCTCCTAGAACGCACAGAGTCACAGAACCTGTCCTTTTCCCTGTAGTGGGTTTTACCCATAAGGAAGGCTAGGAGTAGGACAGGGAAAGATACCAGGCACACTTAACTCCAGAGGGCAGGGTCTACCGTGTCTGCTCAATAACTTTTTAGTGCATTAGTGAATGAACTGTGGTCCCAACATCTCAAATTTATGCTTATCATAAGCTGGCCAAAGTACCCCTCCCTCTGCAAGGAAGACAATGATCCCCTGCTAACTTCCTGTTCTTCCCTTGCTGGGGCAGTGTGACCCCTCTGAGTGACTCTCATTCAGCCCTGCCTCCTGCCATCCACATCAGCTCTCAGAAGAGGATCCATGAGTATTCTCTGTGGGGGTCTCGAGCTGGTGTGGTAGGCTGACTAACCGCCTCCAAAGACATCAAGTTCTAATTCCTGGAACCTATCAACGTTACCGTATTTGGCAAAAAAGATTTTTGCAGATGTGACTACGAATCTTCAAATGGGGAAATTATCCTGGATTACCTGGGTGGTCACTAACAGCCATCACAAATGTCCTTATAAGAGAGTGGCAGAAAAAGCTCTGACATACACATGAGGTGAAGGCAATATGAAGATCGAGGCACACATTGGAGCAATGTGGCCATACGCCCAGGAACGCCTGCAGCCACCAGAAGGTGGAAGAAACAAGGAAGGAGTCTCCCATAGAGCTTCCGAGGGAGCGAGTGCGTTTGACATCTTGGTCTCAGCCCACTGGTACTGATTTCAGACTTCTGGCCTCCAAAACTGAGAGACAATACACTGCGGTTGTTTTAAGCCACCGAGTTTGTTGTCATTTGTTAGAGCTGCCACAGGAAACTAATATAGCTGAGTAGTGGATGGTTCTGGGGTCAGGACACCTGATGTACCATCTCAGTTCTGAAACGCACTCAGCAAGTCTCTTCTGGATCTGAGATTCCCATCTGGGTTCATCTTCACTCACAGCCAACCCTGGGCAAGCCTTTAGCCAACCCTAGCCAGTGAGATGGGAGCCTAAGCGTCACCAGGAGGCAGAGTTGCTCGGGGACTGAGCAGGACGTGTATGGACAAGCCCCAGCACAATGCCAGGCACACAGAAGTCACCCCATGTGTATTCCTTCTGTTCTGAACGTAGGAGTCAGCTCTAGCCGAGCACTGACTGTATACCAGACCCTGAGCTAAGCCTTCACTTGAGAAGGACGTGCTAGGCAGTATTTCTAAGAGGGGAGCTGGAAGGTTAAAAGTGCCCCGAAAATGGAGGTGCTTTGAGCTTCCTAGAAAGTAGGGTAACAGAATAGGATTTACTGAAAAGGCACACTGTCCAAGAAAGAAACACAAGTCAAAAAAGAAAGCCCAGACCAGTCACAAAACATATGGTAGTTTTCTCCGTAGTCACAGTTTCACCTTCTGCTCTTTCTGTTACCTAAGGTCAACCATGGTCCGAAAATATTAAATAGAAAATTAGAGAAATAAACAATTCAGAAGTATCTAATTGCATGACATTCTGAGTAGCGTGATGAAATCTCACACCATCCGCTCCATCCCAACTGGGACGTGAATCATTCCTTTGTCCGGCATCTCCACTCTGTCCACACCACCATTGGTCACTTAGTAGCCATCTCAGTCAGCAGACCCACAATCGTGGTATCATAGTACTTGTGTTCAAATGACTCTTCTTTTACTGGCTCCAGAGTGCAAGGGTAGTGATGGCGGCAATTTGGATATGCCACAGAGAAGCTATAAAGAGCTTCCTTTAAGTAAAAGGGTATGTTTGTATAGGAAGAACAGTGTGTGTGTGTGGGGGGGGAGGGTTCAGTACTACCTGTAGTTTTGGGCATCCACTGGGGGTTTTGGAACGTATACCCCATAGAGAAGTGGAAGGGGCTACTGCAGAATTCTTTATTCTGCTAAGGTTAACTTTCCCCACCCTTTTGTAAACTGCCCAGGATATTTTCCCAGTAAGCGTGTCTTTCCCACACACAGAGGTCAGACGCAAACACTAAACACAGCTGAACATCTTTTCCTTTTGTCATCTCTACTGTCCGTGCTTTTCTTGAGAACTGACTTTTCTAGACCCACTGATCCAAAATGAAAAACAAAAAGTAAATAAAAATAGACAGCTGCTGGTATCGTCTACAGATTTGCAGGTTAAAGGATGACTGTTTCTCCCCAAGTACTAACACTTTGCTCTCTTGTGGGAAGTCTCACCCATGTCCAAGACTGTGACGAAAACCTGTCAAAGCCCCCAGTCTGTCCTGCGCCTTTGGGGTCAACTGCAGCTGGAGGCAGAGCCCTGGGCCAGGAGGACCCTGTCTGGTTCCTACTCCTGGCACCTGGCCGAGACCTCACAGTCTGGATACGGGATCAGGCCCTCCCACATTGCAAATGGGGAGGAACAAAAGTAAATGAATGAGAACAAGTAAGTCTGACAGAGAAGGCATGTTCCACAGCTGCCCAGCTAAGTGGCCAGCGTGAGAGGAAGAATCCAGGTCTTTCTTCTGGATTTCCAGTCCAGACTCTCACTTTAGGGCCCACCTTGTTGCAAAACACTGTCTCATCTCACCTTAAGTTCGAATTTGGTTCCTGTTCCCAAAGGAAGCAGAAGAGCTTGGTTAAATGATGGTGGCAGGCTCCAGACTGCCTGGGTTTGAATCCTGATGAACTGGGAGGCCTTGTGAAAGGATCTCCACCTTCCCATCTACAAAATGGGGATAATAAAAGGGAGATGGGGAAAGTATCACTCAGCCAGGCTATAACTTATTCCTTCTTTATCTGCCGTCTGCATTCATTCTGGGAACATACAGTAAAACAAGTCCCTGTCCCCATGAAGGTTACAGGGCTAGTAGGACCCGACAATAAATGAGAAAATAAGATAATTACAGCTGTGAGGAAAAGCACATTTTGATGAGAAAGTCAAGGGGGAGGCCTTTCTAAGAGAGGGGCTGAACAGGTGCATTACAGAACAGACAGCTAGCAGCATCTGCAAATCCTGTTGTATGGCAAAGAGCTAGGCGGGGTTCAAGAACGGAGATGTCAGAGCCTAGAAGGGCACAGGAGGGAGAGAATGGTGCAAGGAAGGTCCGAGAGCTACTTCACAGGCCAGATCACGTCGGAGCTGTTTAAATCTCATTTTAATTGTGATGAGAAACCTATTTTAAAGGTGTTTGTACAGTGGAATGAGGTTGTCGTATCTGTTACAAGATCGCTCTGGCTGCTGTGTAGAGACTGTACTAGAATAGAGTGGAAATAGGACCCTGTTTGGACACTACTGCAGTGGTTCAGGGAGAGATGACAGTAGACTGGACCACAGTGGCACCATGAAGATGGAGAGAGATCAACGAGTTCGAGAGGAATATGGATAATATCTGACTTTTATTTGAGCGCTATCCAGCACTTTACAGAGCACTGAGCCTTCACTATCTCACGTGGTCCTCCTGGCAGCCCTCTGAAGTCACTACTTTATTATCTCCAGGTAAGAAAACTGAGGACCAGAGAGGTTAGGTAACTTCCCCAAGACCACACAGTGTGGTATTATCTCCAGGTAAGAAAACTGAGGACCAGAGAGGTTAGGTAACTTCCCCAAGACCACACAGTGTGGACGTGGTAGAAGTAGGATCTGAACCGAGGCTGTCCGGTTCCAGACTCCACATATCAAACTGCTCTTACGCCAACAGGCCTCAACGGGAGATGGGCTGAGGATGGTGAGGGAAAGAAAGTAGAATAGCTTCCAGGGTTCAGGCTTGAGCAATGAGGCTGATGGTGGTGCTGTTTACAGACGGGCATAAGTTGAGGAAGAGACTGGCTTACGGGGGACAAGGTAGGAGGACAGGGAGCAGAGGACCACTGGGTTCAAGAGCTCTACTTAGAATATGTTGAGGTCCAGCTACCTTTATTTGCTCCTCACCCCTTTTTTGTTTTCTGCAAAGTGATGGAGGGAGGTGTGTGGGGCAGGGCTGGTGGGACAAAGAGAACCAGGACAATTTTTCTCTGTCTACGTGACCCTCTGTCCCCCAATATATACAGGTGTGAACCTCCCCACATTCTTTTATAAGAGGTAGGATGGCAGATGTTCAGAAAGGCAGTAAACATTTAATAAGAAAAGCAAATTAAAATACCCATATGAGTTTTAAGTTTTCTCGTGTGTTAGTAGGAGTTCTTGGGAATGGCAGGCATGGGCATTTTCCTCATCAAGACTGAAGAAAAAAAGGGAATGAGTGACAATACAGGGCTGTGCTGTGTTTCTGAATCCTGAAGGTGGGAATCCAAAGCTATTTCAGGGATGGGGGCAGCATCAGGAGAGGGCATCGTCCTTGAGGTCCCATTGCTGAGTCAGGTCTTGGAAACAAGACTCATTAATCGATTTCAGTGTTTACTTGGCTCTGTAGGAAGCTAATAAATGCTAACAAAACAAAGGTTCTTGGTCACATCGGCTTGGGAAAAACTGGTTTAATTCTCATACAGCTGCTTTGCTGCAGGACGTCTCAGAATTTTGAACCTGGCAAATGTGCACTGCGACTCTCCAAGAAGAAGGAGAATCATTTCCCAAATGTTTTTGATCATGGAACACTTTTATACCCAAGCATGTCAGGGCGCGAGTGTTCCAGGGAAGAGACTGGGGCAAATGTTCGCCTAATCCCTTTCATACTTAAGGGAAAAGCCAAAGACCCATTACTCAGAAGTGAGTGCTGAAGTTTCCCAGGTGTGACTGGAAGCCTTTTAGGGAGTGATAAATATTAGAGGTTTTGTGGTAAGGTTTGGGCTGAATGCCTGCTGTGTGTTCATGAGCCGGCTAACGAACCATCCTGAATCCTGGTTTCCCAACTATCTGTTGAGGCTGAGAATACCATAGAATACACAGCTCTGTGAGAATTAAAAGAAAGAACATATGCTAAGGCCCAGCTGTAGGAGATCAGTACACAGGAGACCTCTCAACATGCTCTGAGATCTCTGGCTGGTTGCTTGCAGCCCAGACTCTTTAGCATGTGACCTGTGCGAGTCAGAGGGCCCTGCTGACTTCCCTGCTTCCCCAGCTCTGCCTTCCCTTGGCAACAGGCTTCCTCAGGTGGCCCAATTGCCTGCCATTATCAGGCTTCTCAAGTGGTCAGTCAGGGGACAGCTAGGTCCAACCTGGACTTCAAAACAAGCCCCCGTTGGGCAGGCGGTAATTGCAGCCAACAATGCAATCATGTCCTACAGCTTAAATGGCCTGAAAAAAACTCCTGGAGGAAAGAGTCAGAGTGCACAGCTTTCTAAATGCACCAGGTTTCTGGAACGCTCCAGGGCACCCTGTCTACTGCAGACATGGCTTTTGCAGTGGCTCAAATATGCAAGACCTAGCCCTGTATTTCAAAAGTCCCCACCACTGGCTCGTCACTCAATCGTTCATTCAACACATCTTGACTGATCCCCTCTCTGGATGAAACACGGGACCAGGCATTAGGGTACAAATGACATGCTAGTCTAGTGGGGAAGGTAGACAAGGGGTTGGTAAGCACTGGAATAGAGTCATGACAAAGATGTGTGAGAACAGGAAGGATGAGGCTTCAGTTTATTCCAAACTTCAAAATCAGCTCACATTTAGGGAGCATTTGGCACGTATCAGATAATGGTTAGAAGATTTTTGCATAAATTATCTCACCTCAGACGCAATCATGATGCCATTTTACAAAGGTGAAAACAGCGAATCAGAGAGGTATAGGGAGCTGCCCAAGATCACACAGTTCATTAGGCGAGGGCTGAGATTCAAGTGTAAGTCATGGGCCTGGTCTCCCTTCGGCAGGCAACTCCTGAGCCAATTCAGCTGAGCGAACAGTGCCCATGCCAGGGGGTTCTCCGAGGATTAGAAGAGACAGTCTCTGTGAATGTCTTTCCTTAACCTGAGTGCTTCAGATATATGCTCACGTTTCTTCTGCTTTGCATTTCTTTCCTCTGCCTTGTGCAGACTTTACTTGGGGGGGGGCGGGGGGGGAAGAGCCTCCTACTTATGTACATTTCACTCTCAGTCCAGAATTTAGTCAAAAAGGGCAAACATGGAATTGCCAAAGAAGCTTTTCCCAGCACCCACACTCTGAGATCAGCATCAGGAACTGCACAGCCAGCGCCCCAAGAAGACTTCCTAAAAGAAGCTCCCCTCCAAACAGAATCCAAGGGGTTCCTAGGGCCAGAGCTCCTGGCGCCCAGTGCCTGAGCCCTGTGTGGAGCTGAGCGTGGGGGTGTGTGGGGAGGCTGTTACCATGAGATTTCCTCCCCAGAAAAGCTTGGGAGCCTCATCTCCAAAGGCTTGGGGCTGGCTCCAGGCCTGAGAAACAAAACCACCCCTTTCTTGTGGGGAGAATCCTTAGAGGAATATTTATGAGACATTAAAACCATTGCCATCAACTCTTTAAAAAAAATTCCTGTACATGTAATTATGGGTCCAAGATGAGATTCCTGGATATGGTCTAATTACTTCCCTGCAGTTCACATTCCCCAGGGGTTGAGGGCAGGAACACTCTGCCTGTGGACCTACTTCCTCACCTCCTGAGTCCCCCCTGGGCTCCTATAGACTCTTCCCTTCGTGAGCGTGCTGCTGCTTCTCAGCTGCTACCCCTACTCTCTAGCCACTGTCCACTCTCTGCCCTGATCTGAACCAGGGAGGATGACCCAGGCAATGGACCAGTGGGGCCCCTTGCAGACCAGCATCAGCGCCTTGTTGGGTTTGGCCATCGGAAGGCACTAGCAGGGGATGGGAGGGCAGGAGAAGCGGCCCAGGGTTTCTTTCCCGCTCCCTCCCTGGGTTGGCACTGCACCATTTACAACCACAGCTCCTCCTGCCCACAGCCTTCTCCACAGGGTCCCTGCTCTCCTCAGCCTCCAGAAAAACCACTGTCTCTCCTTGCCCCTTCTGACCTTGAGTGGTTTGGGCTCCACCCACCTATGTGGCCTCAATATCTCTGGCTGATTCCCTCCACCCTTCCTGTCCCACTTATGCTAAATAGATCCTGCATTAGTCTCTTTATTTGAACCATCTGGGATGCATTCTATTTTCTGACGGGAATCTGACAATAAGCAAATCAAGAAGAGAACTGCAATATTTTGGGCCCATGCCACAAACTAGGTGAGGAATAAACTTGCTCAATCACCACCTCACTGGCGTGTTTTGGCATTCTGTGCCATGTGCGGGCTCTGGAGATACAGGGGTGCTGGGCAAGGAAGGGTGTCCTACAGCCAGGAGGAGCACCTGTTCCTGTTTCTTTCTCCTCTCCTCCCTGTGTCCCCTCCTCCGTGGGTGTGTGTGTGGGGGGGGGTGTGGGTGTGTATGTGTGTACCATTTACATGATTCTATCTTTTACCCTAGTCTAACACAGCACACCTCATCACCCACATCCTTGGTGAACAAAATATTAGAAAGCATAATAGAGATTTATTTTTCAATTCATCATTCACCAAACCGGCCCTGAGAACCTTCTGTGTGTCGAGGCCTCTACAAGAAGCCGTGGTACAGAAAAGAACAGCTACCTGAGGCTTGGGCCGGGCCAGCCCTGGAGCACAGAGTGTTGACCCTCACATTCCTACTGAGCGACTAAGGAAACCTTCTGGAGTAGAACATAACCTGGCCCGGTCCTTCCCTCCCTACTGGATTCATGCACTCGCGCTCCCCCACCACACACACCCACACCCACACACATACACGCTTCAGTGGGCGACTAGGAATTCTTGTCCGGTACCACAGCAATACTAATCCGCAGTACTCTAGACCCAGGCAGTAGAGTGACAAATAGGACATGCCCATCGCAGAGGGCCCCAGGGCACACGGTTCCTTCGCTTTCCTCAGTAGGATCTAGTCAGCATTTGGTGAAGAGTAATAACGTAATAGTAGTAACGTGAAGCTCTGCAGGCATGCCTCACGGATTCTTTCAGCATCAGTCCTGGGGCACCTGGTCCCCACGCAGCCTTGCACTCGCTCTTGGGGCTGCAGAGCTCCCACACTCGTCATCCTTCTGTGCAGTCAGGGCTCGCACTTCCCTGTCCTGCTCTTCATCCTCGGCCCTCCGCTGACACGCCAGATCCTGAGCTCCTGATCTGTGACGTGAGAGGCCTGGATTTGAGCCTCGGCCTGTCACTGACTCACGGGCTGTGTGCACGTGCACACACCAAGCCCTCTTTCCGATCCTCGGATTTCCCACCGGCCCAATGAGGCAGCTGGCTGGGTGGTCAGGAAGAGCTCTCCCATGAAAAATCACCGCACATCCCACCGCCCATTGTCACCGGGTGACGAGGGGGATAGTAAGAGAAAGCCGCCTGGAGACACAAGTGGGGTTGCAGCCCAAAGTGGTACTAGAGTGAATGGAAGGCCAGTCCCATGGGAGTGAACGCACTCAAGTTAGGCCAGTGGCTTTCACCTCGCCTGGACATTAACCAACTGAGGAGGTTTTAGAAATCCTACTGCTCTGGCTGCTCCCAAGACCAGTCAAATCACAATTTCTGGGGCTGCTACACAGGTATCAGTATCTTTTCAAACCCCCCTTTGTGAACCAAACGCACAGCCAAGGCTGAAAACCACAGATGAAAACTCACTGTCCACATTTTGAGTAACTTCCACCAGGTGGTCAATAATATCCATTTAGAACATGTATTTTAGATTCAGAAAGTAAGGGGGTTTTAATCACAGAAAACTCAAAGAAGCCAGGTTATTAAACACGATTTTACCTGTGCCTCATCCATAAAACCAGAATCCCCTATTAAAAAGAGCATGTATGGATGAACTTCTATAATCAAAAAATGTAATTAATAACCCAGTTAGAACAAGATTTTGAAGAGCTAATAATCCCTAAGTACAAAGTATGTACTCTCATTAAAATCTGACTATTACAACCTCTACTTATTCAACAAAAAAAATCTCTTATCTAAGAATTTGCTTTATAACTATAGAAAAATGTGCTTGTCCCCCGACCTTTGGGATTACCCCCCTAGAACTTTCCAAAGGTCCTAGTTCCTGGGTTTCTGCCTGTTGCCAGCACTATTCCTAGTATCTCCTTCTTAATGTGTAAACACAGGCTCGGCTTATCCCTCCTCCCTCCCGTTGCCCCACACCCCCACCTAGCCAACCCCCATTTGCCATTTGGGACCTTCAGTTACCTAATATGTCTCTGTTAGATAGCACGGAACACTCAAAGATAGCATATTATGTCCTTTCATCCTTAGCTTGTTTCAAAAATCACTTACTCAAATTCTTTCCTCTATAGAATAATGAAAACACCACTTTGTAATCATATCACTCTGGCCTAAAAATTTGACTTTAGTGGTCCTGAAACAGACCCACCAATGTGCAGTCACCTGACATCTGACCCTAAAGTAAGGTGGTCCTTTCAATGGATGTTGCTAAGTCAACTGGTTATCCATATTTTACAAAATGAACCCTGACCTCTGTTTTACACTATACAGAGAAATCGATTCCAGATGGACTGTAGATCTAAAATGGGAAAAGGCAAAACATGAAAACTTTTATGAGAAAACACGAGAGCGCATCATCACAACCTTGGATTACGCCAAGTTTTCTTAACAAAACATAAAATGTGCTAGCCATAAAGGAAAAAAAACTTGACAAACAGAACTTCATCAAAATTTGACACTTCTCTTTATCACATGGTACCATTAAGAGTAAAACTCTAAGCCACAGAATGAGAGAAAATACCCACAAGAGCTAACAAAGTGCTTGTGCCAGAATATATAAAGGATTCCTACAAAGAAAAAAGAGAAAAGCAATCTCACATTTAAAAATTCTTGAATAGGCACTTCACAAAAAAAAAATATATATAAATGTTGCAATAAACATATTTAACAGCGCTCTACTTCATTAGGTACTAGGGAAAGTCACATTAAACCACAAAGAGATAAACTATACAACCACCAGAATGGCTACAATGCAAAAGATGGTTGTTAGGGAGTATTTAGAGTAATCAGGACTCTCATATGCTCCTGGTGGGAATATAAATTGGTAAAATCACTTTGGAAAACCTATTAAATCAGAACATACATACATCTTAAAACCCAGAAACTCCAATCCTAGGACAAAAATTAGTGCCAAAAGACATATAAAGAATATTCTTTGAAGTGCCATTTATAATAGTTCCAAACTGGAAAGTGACCAAATGTCTACCAGCAGTAGAGTGGATAAATTAAGTTATGTATAACCCGGACTTGGCTATACTTACAGAGCAATTGGAATGAATGAACTACAACCACATAGAATAACATGGGTAAATCTTACTAACATAGTGCTGAGAAAAAGAAGCACGCAAAAGAGTATGGGCTCTATGCCTCCATTTATATTAAATTAGAAAACAGGCAAAATTAATCTACAGCATTAGAAGTCAGGAGAGCAGTTCCCCTTGCAGGAACTGATGAAGGGTCTGGTTACATGGATATGTGCACTGTGAAAAATTCACTGAGTTATGAGCTAGGTATTTATGAGATGCAGGCTTCTCTTTATGTCATACATTGATAAAAAGTTTACACACACATGCACATACATTTGATGGTTCTACCTTTTAACTGTGTGTGACCTTGAGAAAGGCACTTAATCTACCTAGTAGTAAGTTTCCTCTTCTGTAAAAAAGTAGAATTATAATACCACCTACCTTGCATGGTTGTTGTTAGGATAAAAAAAAAAGAAAAAAGTATCTATGTATGTATAGTACCTAGCACACTGAGCACGTACTTCATAAATAAGTTTCCTCTCTCTGCCCTAGTGCAACTCTGTAATAGCTTCTTATCACCTGGGACCTAAAGGAACCATCTCTTTCCCTTTTGCACATTAAAAAACAAACAAACAAAAACCAAAACAAAAGATGTTTTGAGTGTTAAACATAGCCCACATCTTTTCACAGATAGTCTTGAGATGTTTGGAGAGGACACGGATAAATACGATCGCCAACTCCACCCATGCCTCCCAGCAAGAGGGCTGTGATTTGAACCCAGGGATTCACCCCAGATCGGGGTTAATCCAAAATCAGTGACAGTGGGGACGGCATTAGGAAGACAGAAAGAACACAGTAGTACACTGCCTGCCAATATGGCAGCCACAATTTCTTTTCTTTTAACCACAAATGGGCTGAGTTTTCCAGCAGCAAAATTCTTCACAGACAGAAAGAAAAAGTCAAGGAAAAAACCACTTTGTTTCCTTAAAACAAGTGCCAAGTCACAATGTGAGAAAGTGCAAGTTACAGAAAACATGAGAATCCCAGAAAATAAACTTGTGATTATAAGGAATTGGAAACCAACCACAACTGTAGCTTCATCCCCACCGCCTCCAGAGCCAGCTCATTCTGGGGCGAGGGAGGAAGGGCAAGTCCTCTCATGTCCATGGGGGCAGGATCCTACCCAGGCCACCAAGTTTTTTCCTTCATTCTTTAATTTGTCCAGCAAACATTTGTTGAGCATGGATGGATGGTGGGCCAGCCTCGTGTTGGCTAGACACAGGGCATCTAGAGGAGAATAGGTTTGGACCCTGTCCTCTGGGAGCTTATAGTCTGTGGAATATTTCAACAGGTACATGTACAATTACAATGCAGGGGGCTGGGGTGCAAGATAAAATGCAGAGAAATACAGGGGACTCAGGGAACAGAGAGGAGAGGACACCTTCCTAGAGAAGGGGGCACCTGAGTTAAAGATTAAAGGATGAAGAGTTAGATGTGAACATTCCCAAATAGGAGGCAGTGTGAGTAAAACACAGAATGAAAGACTTGCCATTAGTGTTTCTGGAACAGAGAATGCCAGGAAAGAGGCTAAAGAGGTGGGCAGCACAGATCAAAGTGGACCTTTCACAAACTCTGCCCTGTAGGCCAGTGGTTCTCAGTTGTGGCTGCCCATTAGAATTACTGAGCATCTTTCAAACCACAGTGATGTCACACCAGGCCTCCTGCGTAGAGATGCTTGCTTAACGGGAGTAGGCTTGAGTCCCATCAGGAGTGTGTCTTAGATACGCCTCAGGGGCAATAGCAGCCAGTGTTGCAAAGCATTGCTGCAGTTCCGGGGTCTGCAAACCATAAGCCTGGGGCTAAACCTATCTCTTTAGGGCTTGAGAACTGAGATTAATTTGTACAGTTAAACATTTGCAACTGAGTTCACGGTGGGAAACACTAACTCCAATTAAGCAAACCTCAATTTAAACTCCAATTAAGCAAAATGTTATCCCTCCAAAAAAATGAAATTCCATTCTTCTCATCAATAGACTTATATTACACACACACACAAAAAATAAGTTAATTAAAAAATTAAGTACTATTAAATTATAATTTCATTAATAAAAACTTTGTGAAAATGTGTTTTCTCTCTTATATGAGTACTCAATATCCTCAATTTTGCCTCTTGGGCTGCAAAACCTAAAATATCTGCTACTGACTTTTCCCACAAAATGTTTGCTCACCCCTGCTATCATTGATGGGGTGATTTTGAGCAGAATAACATGGTGTGTTTGTGTTAAAAAGAGGGCTCTGACAGCTGCGTGGGGACAGACTTGAGGAGAGGACACTGGAGAGAGGGAGGCCAGAGAAGTGGCCACAGTTGAGTTTGGGACAAGGAAAAGGAGTCCCAGAGAAGTGGAATGGACTTGGAGTGGCCAAGCCTGAACTTGGAGCTTAGAGAAGGAGGTGACATGCACAGGGCTTGGTGGTGATTACGTGTGGGAAAGGAGAAGAGGGAGGTCCAGGAAATGTCCTTGAGACCACCCAAAAACCATACAGAGCTGCCAGCACCACCATTTCCCCATCCTGATGGGGGAGGGGAACCCTGAGGCTTGTCCCAGCACATTTAGGGGAGACAACTAAAGCCTTCGCCTCTCCCCTTCTTCCCAAAGATCCCATTTGCTGTCCGTAGCCCTTGGAGATAGTTCCCTTCTTGGTACATCTGTGCACAGATGGAAAGGCACAAAGAATGAAAGCATGCTGCAATATCCTTTGGCTCCCTGAACCCCAAGTAGCACGCAGCATGGCAGGCAGGGTGGGTGTTACTGTCCCTACTCTACAGACAGGAAGCTGGGGCCCAGAGAGGAGCTGCGCCTTGGCTGCCATGAAGCCTTTGTACCCCTCTCCACATGCTGATGTAATCAAGGCCACAGCTCTGCCCCTAACTGTTCTCAGAATGTCCTCGTCTCTGTGTCATGTATGTCCCTTCACCAACTTGTAAGCTCCTGGAGGCCAGCACCTATGATCTCACTCCCTGAGATCCTTGGCTCTGGGGCCGAGTGGCCCTGGGCTCAAATCCTCACCCTGCTATGTCCTCACAGCTTTGAGTCTTAGTTCCCACACTTTGGAAGTGCTGGCTGAGACTCATCAGTATACTATTGTTGAGAGGCTTACACTGGATGATACAAAGTGCTCAAGTGCAGCTCAGTAACGGCACAGTGTTTCCTTAGGGTGGCTCCCCCTTGGCAGTCTGAATTCCTATTTGCTTGAGCCCAGCTGGAGTGGACGTATGCAGAGAGGCAGCGTAGTTAACAGTGTGAACTCAAGAGCCGAAATGCTAGACTCCCAATCCCAGCTCTGCCACTGACTACCTGTGTGATCTTGGGTGACCTTATAAAAATAGATGCTACCTCATAGTGTAGTCTAGACAGTGTAGATTCCTGAGAAATCAGTGAGGGAAAATATGGAGGGCATTTGGAACCGTGCCTGGCAACAGGAAGTGTCCTATAAGTGGGAGCTACTGTTAATTGCTTTATAGTTCGTTTTTATTGACCAAGGTAATTTTAACACAAGTCCAGTGACTGGGATCCAACAGGTCTGGTACCAACAGCAAGCCCATTGGTGGTGTATTCACACACCATTTTGCAGGTCCTACCTCGCTGCCTCGTCTGCGCCAGCCCATGGGATGCGAAGCTGAGTGCTATCCCAGCATCCCTGAGGTCCTCGCTTCTTTGTGAACTACTGAACATTGATTTATACAGCCTCACACAGGCTGTCCTCATCTCTCTATGGATTTATATAGTGAAGTAGTAAATATTTATCACATAAAGCCACAGGGTCTTATCAATCCTGGCCCTCGAAAAATTCGAAAACCGAAAGATTTTTCTTTTTCTTCAATAACTCATTTGGTGGCAAAACCTGATCTGAAGTGATGCGGAGCTATTTATTGCATTTATTTTTTTCCTGCTATGTGTGAGCAGTGTGCTGCAGAAAAATGAATGGGTTTGATTATGGAGCCCTGTCCCAGATCCAACGGGGGAATTACAGAATATACAGTATATGAACCCTCGTTCCTTTCTAAAATCTAAAAACACACCCAGTTCCCAGACACATCTGACCCCAAGGGCTTGGGACGATGGATTGTGGACAAGCATTTACTACTTCCATGAAACAGCTGCGATCACTCTTATCATTTCCACCAAAAGATACAGAAAATGGGTGTTTGCCCATAACTGAATGTATTTTTCTTTCTCTTTGGAAAAGTTATCAATAGGGGGTGTTTTCAAGAGAGATCCAAGAAATAAAATCGGCTTTCCTCTTTTGATGCAGTTGATATTTCCAAAGACATTCACTTGTAACCGGCATAGACTCCATCAGACTGTTCTCAGACAGAAAAATCCAGGTCTAAGGTTAAGGACAACCAATGTCTCCAGGGGCTGAGCCCCAGGAACCCTGCAAGACAGATGTGGAGATGGAGCAGGGTCGCTCAGAGCTGAAGCCTAAATCCTCTGTTCCCACAGCCCAAGGTAACAATTCCCTTATGATGTTTGCTCACTGGGAAATTCTGGGCAGACACAGAAGGCATGTGTTGAAGCAGGGCAGGAGAAAGGCATATAGTGAATTTGGAGGCAGAAGGAGGGAGGCAAATGGAACAATTACTTCACAGACTAGTTGGGAGATACCCACTTTGTAAATTGCTAATAGCCATGAAGCATTGGAGTGACAGGCTAAATTAGCAGGCGGAAGGCTGGGTTGCTTGCTAGTGAAAGTTCCCTTTGGTAATGGATAGTCTCAGGAAAGAAACACATCCTTCAGACATTTCTATATGTGCTCCTGGATCAAAAAGGTTTGGGAGTAAGGGAAGCAGGAAACACCAATTGGCCTACAGGGCCCCTCTTTTTCAAAACAGTCTGCCTGGGCACCGCTCCTTCCTTCCCCCGTCTCTGTGGCTAAAAGGGTAAAGGGTCCTAGGCTAGAAACTGGAAAAACGTGGGTTCTGATCTCTGCTATCTCCTTGCTGAGCAACTCCGGATAAGCCACCGAGCCCTCCTCCTGTCACCTTCCAGACTCCCGAAGCACGAGGCATAGATCGTTAAGCGCCGTCCTAATCAAACCAGCTTTGGTGCTTGGGTTGCTTCAACCACCCGGCCTGCCCTTTCTCCCTTTTCTTTCCTCTTATCAAAAATGAAATATGGCGTCCCCAGCATTTTAACATGGAGAAGTGACAGTCATATGCATATTGTAGCTAGGGAGTGAAGAAGACAGCTGACCCAACAGTGAGAAGTCCATGCGTGTGCCATGGTTCTTCACCCTGTGTTGCTGAGTATGTGACCCTGCCTTCATCGCTACTCCCCCCACCCAACCCTCCACCACTCCCCTGTCCTTCCGCTTCCACACCCGCAAGCATCCTGGCATCTTTTCCTTGTAACCATTTCCTTCCACTCAGAAATCCAGCTATCATCAACTGAGTGCCTACTGAGATGACTTTGTGTAGTCTTCCAAACAGCCCTGTGAACTAGAAAAGTCACCCTTCCTTTTAGAGAAAGGGAAATCAAGCTCAGAGATGAGGAACCTTGCCCCGAGCGGCATGACTGGCCTGTGGTAGAGGAAACATGGGTCCCTGGGAAACTCCTAAGCATCTGTGGGCCTCTGTTTCCTCCTCTGCACGCCAAGCTAATACCATCTTCTTCACAGGATGCTTTTAAAAACTTAATGGGATGTCAGGAAAGCTGTCCATCAGTCCTCAGTCGCTACCAGAGTATCATGATACCCCAAGAAAAGGTGAAAGCACAGCATCTGTCTCCCATTTGTGGAATCTGTGTGTGACAGGACAGCACCCGTCTTCTGGGCAACTTCTCCTTTTTAAAAATGGCAAATGGGATGTGAATGAAAGAAGGGCAGCTGAGGAAATGGGGGCTGGGGCGAGCTGGCTCAAGGGAACAGAGGTGGAACTTCTAAGATGTATATGAGAATAAGAGGGGAGCTGAGTCTAACTGCTGGACGGAAGGGAGAAAGGAATGTTCTAGAAGGTAGTGGAGCCAAGGGAGTCTGGACGTTACCCTGGGGCGGTGGGGAGCTGCCCAGGGGGAGTGAGAAGCAGGTATCAGGCTCTGGTCGTCACCAGATGATGAAGGACACAGGGTAAGTGTGGGCCTGCAGGGAGGGGGTGACCCTGAAGGAGGAAGGGGGCCCAGACAAAAAGGAAGGAAGCTTCTGAGGCCTCACCTTTGGCAGAGGTCTCAGGCTTGTTCTTTGAAAGGAAGAAAACGAGAATTGCAACCTTGGCTCCCCCCCCCCCCGCCCCCAACCTGAAGTGAAGTTAGTACCTCACTCACAGAAAATTCCACAGACTCACTAAACCCTATCCAGTTCTCCCCAAAACTGCCTGATGCTTTTCTGACATGGTCAGTTTGCTACCCTTGAAGTTTCTCTCCAGAGCAAGAGTGAGCTCCCAAATGCAATTGGAGCCAAGAAGCATTTATAGGATGCCTGGCTCCCTCTGGGCATCTCGGGAGCCCTCTGGGCAGGTGAGGAAGGGTGACATCCCCGCCCCCCACAGGCCAACAGCTCCCAAAGGTCTGATGCACTGTGGGAAAGGACCAGATTAGAGTCCTGTGTCCCAGCTGCAGGGCCTTCTCTTTCTCTGTCTTCCCAGCTGTATGAGTTTGAGCAAATAGCTCTTTGAACCTCAGTTTGGGCATCTCTAATCGGACTGATTATGCCACCTACCCTTATGATTTTTGTGAGAATTTAATGAGATAATCACTGTTTCATGAACTATAAAACATACATCTGTGTATCATTCTGCTTACCACTAATATATGCTAACCAAATATTGGGGGCTGAATTGTGTCCCCCAAAAAGATATGTTGAAGTCCTAATCCCTGGAACCTGGGTCTGTGACCTTATTGGGAAGGGAGGTCTTTGCAGATGTACTTAAAGTACAAATTAAGATGATGTCTTACTGGGCTAGAGTGAGCCCTCAATCCAATATGACTGGTATCCTTATAAGAGGAGGAGAAGAGACACAGGAAAACATCGAGAGAGAAGAACGCCACATGAAGACACAGGGACACACAGAGGGAAGACGGCCATGTGAGCACAGAGGCAGAGACTGGAGTTAACGGCTGCCACCCGAAAACCACCACGGATTGTCAGCAACCACCAGAAACTAGAAGACAAGGCGTCGACTGTGCCAAAACATTGGTTCGGAACTTCTAGCCCCCAGATTTCTGTGAGAATACATTTCCGTTGTTTTAAGCCATTCAGTTTGTGGTACTTTGTCATGGCACCTCTAGGAAACTAAGACACCAACCACGCCACCACGCAGAAAGTGCCCTCACGGAAAAACAAAGTGTGGCAACACAAAGAAGCGATTAATTCCTCCCCGAAGCTTGCATCTGTTGTCATCTCTTTCCCGTCAGCCATCTGCCTTCCAATCCCGTGCTCAATCTGTTCTGACTTGTCAGGAAGACTATCTCTGGAAATAAGCCTAACTGGTGCTGACTACCATTTTCTAAAACAATCCATCGCATAATAACTAAGCATCTACTATGTCCCAGGGCCAGGCACTGAAGGCACTGAGGTGAACCACACTGACCCCAGTCCTGACTGCACAGAGTTCCCAGTGTAGAGGGAGGATGCTTTGAACAAGAAATTGCAAGCGGCAAGCGGGTACTAGAAAAGTGACGTGCATGGTACTCCGAGGAAACGTAACAGGATAAAACACGACCCGCTGTGTCTGTCAGCAGCTCCGTGTGGACAAGCTCACACCAGAAGTTCTGAAAGGCCACAGGTATCAGAGCAGTCCTCCACTCAGGAACTTTCAGGGACTCCCAGGGGCAATAGAATCAGGGAACCATCCTCTTAGATTTTATTCAGAATTCACCCCATCCCCCTCTAGACACTTACCACCCAACATCACTTTATACCCACTGCATCAAACAGTCAGGCAGCACAGGCTTTGGGGAAACTGAGTTAGAATGCTGGCTCCGTTGTGTGCCCGAGAATGCTGTATGCCTTTTAATATCACTGAATATTTATCAGAGGCCTGTTCTGGGGCTCTGTATTCGGGATACAAAGACTAATAAGACATGTTCCTCCCAACTCTCAAGCCGATCAAGGGCTAATTAGAGCTTCTTGGCCTCAGTTTGCTTATCTGTAAAATGGAGGCATTATATTAGTCCTGCCTTACCATTTATGTGATGATTAAATGTGTAATAAGTGTGGAGGGCTCAGCTGGTATGTGTGATAAACAGCGGATCCTCAGGCATTTATTTTCCTGAGTGTGTCTTTGCTCAGACCTTCCCCAGTCTATGTCCTCTCCTTCCATCTGTACTTCTCCATGGTCAATACCTTTTTGGAACTTAGATGAAATCCTGGTCCTTCTGTAAGCTTTCCTTGACCAGTGTAACCACTCCTCAGAATTCTGACAGCTATAACTGTACGAGTCTCAATTTCTCAATCATCTCCACAGTTGTACGGTTCAATTAGGCATCTTTTCCTTTATCTGTGTCTTAATCCCATCCCAGCTCCTTGCTTCCCCTAGTTCTCTGTATCATGCTTTCTTTCAAGGAGTATCTGTAGATTGCATTGCCATTGCTTCTACAGAAAAAGAAGCAATTGCTCACCCCAGAAAAAGGGAGAAAAAGCCACACAAATCCTCCGAAGTATTGGGCCACTCAGGAGCCAGCCCAGAAGTTGAGACAAGGGGACCCTCAATAGCAGCCTGTGATCTCCAGACCTGAATGGCCTTGTCACTTCTGCCTTTCTGGCTTCCAAAGCAGCCCAGCTGTTCATGCTCTTGCAGGGGCCTCTGGGCCTAGCGGGGAGGAAATGACTGCCAAATTGCAGCCCTCATGGGGAGGCAGGCAGGGAAAGACTGGGGACACAATAGCCCATGAGGGCAAGCTAAAGCATCTGCCTCCTCTCCTTTTGTGTTCCCAGCCCATTAAAATGCAGAGCTGCCTCTAACCTTCAGGCATGGTGACTACTGGGCCTCCCAACCCCTCTCCCCTCTCTGGTTCATACTCCATGACCATCTTATCTCTCAGAGGCAGAGAAAGGAGAGCAGGTTGAGTGACTTTGAGTCAGTCACCAAAGCCCAGAAAGACACACTCAAAGGAAAACCGCTCTCTCTGTCTTCCAGGGACAGTGACTGAGGGAGACATCATCATCTACAAAGGGGAGAATCTGCCGCTTATTCCTTCTTTCCACGAGTTTTTCCTGAGTCGTGCCCCAAGGGGCTTCGTGGGCACGTCAAGGATACACAAGGTTCAGCAGAGACTTTATATTCAGATGGCAGACCTATGGGGCACAGAGAAGAAAGTCACCGACTTGGGCTTAAGGAGTTAGGGAAGGATTCTCCAAGGGCTGAGGTTCAGGGAAAAGCAAGAACTAAAAAGTCACAGGCCATCCAGCTCGCCACGCCTCAGGGCTGGGGACATGAGATGCGTGGTTGCCCACCATGCACCAGGCAGTGTACTCATTGATTTTTATACATGACTTCATTTCATCCTCAAAATAGCCCCAGGGTACAGATACTCTTATTACTACCATCACTGTTTTGCACAAGAAGAAAGCAAGCCATGGAGCTGAATAACCTGGACAGCTGAAAGCCAGTCAGGGGCAGAATCAGGATTCTCATCCACGTCTGAGTGACCCCGAAGCCTGCCCCCTCTGCCCTCTCTGCCATGTGCTACAGGGCTTAGTACAGATGTTCCAACCCTTCTTCTTCTCTAGACGCTTCTTCCGGAGTTAATCACTATTCTCAAATATTTGGCATCTGGGTCATTCCTTTCCAGATCAGAGGCAGCTGTCATTCACGACCAACAAAGAAGGACACCCCAGTTAAGTAGATACAGAATAAAAGTAAGTGGGGAGTGCAGACAGCTGAGCTGCTTAGGGCACCAGGAAGGCAGAGGTGAGTGGGTGGTCGTCTTGTCTCAGAATTTTTAGGGAGGGCTAGCGCCTGAATGGTCCAATACTGGGGACGGAGGAGGCCGATATGACTTTTTTTCTCTCTCCCGTCTTCTGGGGCTTGCAAACTATCAACAAATCAATCTACAGATATCGTCAAAGGGAGGCTGCCTGGTGGAGAGTTAGAAAGAAAACAATCTAGCATTTAAAAATGCCAACCCTACGCCACCATGCAAGACTTATTTATATGTGGTTTTTCATTAAATCTTCATGACAACCTTGCACAGAGGATATTATTGTTATCACTTCTACAGAAGAAAAATTACAGCTCAGAGAGACTATTTTTTACATTAATAAATGTACTTATATGTGTTTACTCACATTTACCGCATCTCGTGCAAGAAAAATTATAAGGAGTCCCATGCAGACCAAAGATACAAAATCTGAAATGCGGCCCAAGGTGGCAGTAAGTTCTGTGTTTTCCTCCTTCCGGTGTCTTTCAGCACCACACCTGAGTTGAGAATTAGATCAGGTGCTTTTGGAAGTCTGCAATGTTACCTCTCTGTGGTAAGGGGAGTGAGTGGGAAGAAGAATGTAAACATTCTCTGGACACCATACACCACTGTACCCGGGTAATGGCCAGTAATATGGTCCAATAATGGGACCAATAATATGGACCCAATGACCCGACCTTAAGCAGAACACGCTCCGTGCTGACTGCGGAATTTATTCAGCTGTCTTTAATAGACATATTTGAGTACCTGGCTGTATGATGGAAGACAGAAGACAGACGTTGAAAAACGTAAGGGCTACAGTGTGTTAGGTTCTAGAACTGAGATGGGGGCCCACCGTGGAAACTGGTACAGCAACCTAGGATAGCTAGGAAAGGAGCTGTCGATGAAGGGATGCTGGAATCGAATCTTGAGGAACGAGTAGGATTTGCCAAGGGGACACAAAGAAGTCATTCCAAGCAGTGGGAACAGCATGACAGTCGCAGAGGTCTGAGCCGTATGCATATAGAGCAAAATATAGAAATTCAGGGAGGAGGCGTGAGCCTGCCTCACTGGTGCCACATGGGCCCAGCAGGACTGGCCCCATCCTTCTTCAATGGGGCATCACTACAACGGCCCTGCATGACTTCTCACAACCAGATGTATGAAAACAGCCCCAAATCTCACGACCCAAAGGATTCCCAGCATTTCTTGTGTCATTCCTTATTCTGATTTGCTAGGAATTTCCTGAAGTCAAGCCAATCCACTGGGCACCGAGTTCCAACTGTTCTAATGAGCAGAAATCTATTGGTCCCGTATTCGTCCCTTGGGAAGGAGAAGTGGCTGAAATGAGTAGTTGTTTCTCGTATTGACATGGTTACTTTCTTCTCACTGGAAATGACTTATGGGCATGGATTCATCTGTTAAGCAGACAGAGAAAACTTGTGATCTCTGCCACCATGGCCAAGGAGGAGGGACTGGTGGGTGGGAGGGTGATATTTTCTGCTTTGTCAGAACAATTAAAGACTTTGATTCTTTGAAATCTGAGAGGAGAGCTTAAAGCTTGACAAGATCTCGGAGGCGATCTATTTGGTTCAATATGCTACCCAGTGCATGACTCCCTTATAAAACAGCCAGCCCGACTAGCAGGCACCAAGTCTTTGCTTGAATAACTTTTGTTTATTAGTCTGATAATTTGATGGATCTTACTTCGGGTGGAAACACACACATTTCACATTAAGAAATAGAAGAAAACAGAAGAGAAAACATAGATTTTTGGAAACAGAGTCAAATTTGGCTCCTCTACTTACATAGATTAAGTTACTATATGACCTTAGGCAAGACATTGAAAGTCTCAGAGCTTCCTCCTCTGTAAAGAGTGGGTTATAAAATGTTCCTTGTTGGGGTTGCTGTAAGGATTAAGTGGACTAGTGTATATAAAGTGCCCAGCAGAGCTGCCTGACACACAGCCAGCACTCAATAACTGGTAATTATTATTATCTCATTAACCCAAACTCCCACCCAAGGCAGAATCCTTCTTTAAACAACCCTGACAAACTAGAGAACTATCAAGTCACTACTTGAATAAATATTTGTTGATTGATTTGGTCATCAGTTTGTTCTAAATATCCAGGGATGGAGTCTCTCTCTCTCTCTCTCTCTCTCTCTCTCTCTCTCTCTCTCTCTCCCTCCCTCCCTCCCTCCCTCCCTCTCTCTCTCTCTCTCTCTCTCTCTCTCTCTTTCTCTACAACTTCTCAGAGATGCTTTAGCAATAAGACCACATCCCTTTCCACTGGGTGGTACTTAATAGTTAAATCCTTGCCAGTGTGGGGCCAGACTCTAGTCACTAAAACTCTTCTCCAGTCAATGGTTTGCTTTCTTAACTGATTTTTTTTTTTAACCACACAGACTCCTTTGAAGAACTTCCCAGAAAACTGCACACACATGGAGCCAATTGCCTACAACTTCAGGGGTGTCTTAGACCTTGTGAAGGGCTTGCGTATTCCAGACGAAGCACTGCTACTCTGGAACCTCACCAAACAAGGATCTGCGAGTGCAGACACTGCTCCTCTCCCTCGCCAAGCACACCTCTCACCACCCCACCCCGCAGCACTCTCCCTATAACTTCAGAAGAGAAAAGTGGTGTTGGACTCAAGCTCTTCAGTCAGCAGACCACAATCCAATTTCCAGTTTCCGCTTGTAATTCATCATTAAGCCTCAGTTTCCTCATCTACAAAATGGGGATAATAATAGTACATACCCAGCAGGCCTGTTGTGAAGGTTGAAGGGGACAATACATGTTGATGCTTAGCACACTGCCTGGCACAGAGTAAACACACAATAGAAGATGGCTAATGTTATTTCTCCTAATACATCTGTTCCCTTGCCCTTCCCCTCATAGAGATACTAGAGTTTGCCATTGTTCCACTTAAAAGGGATGCTCCTATCACTCAAGACAGTCCTGAGTGTTGTGCCCTGGGTATCAGGCAGGGGGCGCTCTGCCCAAGTCAGACTTGAGACAGCAGCTAAACAGTGCCACCCTAGAGGAGCTCTGATGGGCATTTCATTTCTCATTAAAAATAAGAAAAACGTAAATCGCTGATTTAAAAATGCATTTGGTTCAGTGCATTAAAAAACATAATAAAGTGTTTTGAAGAAGGAAACAAAATAACAGGGATCCATGTAGATGAAAAAAGAAAAAAAAAAAATTGAGACTCACAATGCCCTTCCCCTTTTCATTCTCCTTCCTCCTTTCCTCCCTCTCGTCCCTCTTTTTAAAACACAAAGATGTATTGAGTGGTTACCTGTGTCAGCCTTGTGCTAGGCTGGGAATACAAGACTGGGAATACAAGACAAATAAGGCCTGGTTTCTGCCCTCGAGGAGCTCACATTCTAGGGGAGAGCAGGCTTCCGAAGAGAACACAATGCGACAAGACCCCCAGCAGGGTAAGTCCAGGTGCTGAGGCCCTGAATGACAGTCTCACACTCCAGGTGGGACAAAAGGAATAGGAATAATCCCTAGAGAAGGTGACACTCAAATCGAGACCTTTGATCCATTTTTATTAGACATTTTTGCTGGTTATAAAAGTGATACATATTTATTGCAGGAGATGTAGAAAGCACAACAACAGTGCCAGAACAGGAAACCATTCACCTTTTCTCAGCAACCACTGACAGATTCTGAAGCATTTCTTTATCTTTCAATTTATGTACTTTATGTACTTAACATACATGAGCTCCTTAGGTCTGCACAATTTGATAGGCTTCCCTTTTTACTTCAATTCACATTGGAACGTAAGCATGTTCCCATCAAGCTCAGTCCATCACAGTGACCCCTGGATCTCTGATTTGGGGAACAGAGCCCCGGAGCCCAGGGGAGATGCCAAGCTGGGTTGGGTGAGCAGGTCGAGTCAGCAGGCCCTGGAGAGCATCCCACTTCCCACAACTGTGGATGGTTGGAGAGCAGGGTGTGGCCCTCAGGAGAGTCCAGGCCTAGAGGCTCCTCAGCACACAGGTGGTGGTTGACGCCATGGGATGGATGAGCTCACTCAGGGAGGGTGTGCAGGGTGAGAAGAGAGGTGACTAGGGTAAGGTCCCTGCCCTCTAGAAGCTCACAGTCTAGATGCGTTCATGTGCAAGTCATTTACCCCCAGCTAGATTGTAAGCTCCTTGAGGGCAGTTACCATTTCACACACAGCAGTCCCTCGCCAACCATGGGGGTTGGGTTTCTGAAAACCCCTGGGGCAGGAGAAGTCAGGCTTGAGGAATTTAGGACCTTACTGGGGAAAAAACAGGGTTAGGGGAATGAAGTCACAAGTGAACTTATGAAATCATCGTATTTTTACATTGACATAAAGAAAAACAACAATGACAGCATATTCAAAACATCAAATAACAATGACACACATTATCAATGTACTCTTAGATTAACAACATATACTTTACAATTTATTTTCATTTACCATCCACACCTTTAGTAGTGTTCTCCCCTTCCCAGCTTTGACAATATACTTGTAAACCCATGTTTGCATTGCTGGAAAAAAATACACTTCCTAAGAGTCATTTTCTTCTGTATGTCTCCTCATGAAACTGTTATGTGCCTTTTGGTTTTTATGACTCTGAGCTGCTGATTACTTTCTCTGGGTCCTAAATACAAGCACCCATCCACACTCCAAAAGGCAGGAGTGGGTTTCTGACATCTGGTGGACCCCTTTCCCACTCTTCTCTTTCCCCCACTTCGCTACAAACACCTCTGCTCTAGTCTGCCATTCCCTTCACCAACTTCGCTCTCCCCGTCCTCAGGACAGATTGCATCATCCCCACAGGATGACCTCGGATTGTCCATGCTCCTGAAGGAATATGCAAATGTGAATTTGTAATATTAGGATTTGTGTCTTTTTTCTGTAGACCCTAGCACATTGTGCACTCACTAGATTATAATAGGTGCTCAAAGAATTGTTGCTGAAATGAGCAATTTTTTAGCCCAAAGTAAAAATGTGGATTTTTTTTGGTCTTTCTCCACTCTGTTCCAGATGAATATTAAAGCTTGCACACAGCATAAATATTGAACTATTTGTAGGCACATTTAATTTTCCCTTCTGACAGGTCATGATGACAAGAAGAAACTAATAGATATAATCTATCTGCATTCAGGAAGGCAATTTTGAGCTCCATATGACATGCTGTCTATAGACTCAAAAGATATGGCCCTATAGTGAAGGAATTCTCCATCCTTTCCAGTTCAGAGACCTCTTGCAGAAAGCACAAGACCCACTAAGCCATGATTTGCCCATGTACATTCATGACACAAAAGGCTGTCAGCCCCTTGACAAAAATGGGAAGACCAGCACTGTTTTGATGAGATACCAAGAAAACAATATCTTTTAAATGAAAAAATAACCAGTTACATTTACACAGCATTTCACAGTTTACAAAATGCTTCCATGTACATTTTTTAAATCTTATTTGTTCTTCACAGCAACTCTGTGAGATGGTCAGAGAAGGCACTGATATCTCCATTTTGCAGATGAAGAAACTGAGGCTTACCCTAAAAATAGGGGTCGAAAGGGGGAACAACTCACTAATTAAATCTGAGCCCCCTCCCATCACTGTTACCAGCTGGGTTACAAATAAAAAACGAAACTGAATCGCAACGCGGTTCCACTGTCTTGTAATTACCAGTGATTACTCAAGATGCAGTGTTCCCCCCACTTCCCCACTCCCCTCACCCCCACCTGTCTTCCCCTATCCATTAGCTACTCCTGACCATGAACTTCACAGCCTGGCCCATGAAGACATTTGAGGCCATGAGCTACGCGGAAAGGTAATGAACACACACGTTCAGGAGCACATGGACCAGAAACCGCACAGCACTTCATATGCACGATCTCATCTGATCCCCACAACAGTCCCGCAAAGGAGACCCTGCTAGTCTCATCTTGGAGGTGAGGTGAGGTGACGTGACTTGCCCAACTCCCAGGGCTTGACGTGGCAGCGCCTAGTTTGAAGGGAGTCTGTCCCCCTTGACCTTGCTTTCCACTGTTTCCCACAGTGATTGGTAAATAGCAGGATTAAAATGTAAGTAAGCCCTGGTCATTTGATTCTCGATTCTTGGGTAATCTTTCTAATATACTCCTCTGCTTCCAAGGAAACAAAGCAAAAGTATGTGGTAACAGATTCCCAGGAGCCTCTCACAGCCCTTAGCTCATGGGTTCCTCTACAAAATACTCACAATGGTCACTCGTTTAGAGACAGAGAAATGAGGCTCAGTGAGTACATATCCTGACCAAGGCCACAGGCCTAGAGAGTTGCTGAGCCAGAATTTGAACCCAGCTTCAGTTTCTGGACAGCAGGGCAGTCCCAAAGAAGGGTTTTACCAGCTGGAGAGCCAGGCGTGCTCTACCTCCAGCTCCCAGCTCAACACCAGCAAAGCTGAGAGGACCTGACTCAGAGGAAATGGCCACCTGATGGCAGAGCCTCCGCAAAGGGCCTTCATTGTGGACTAAATTACCTGACAGTCTGGTTAAGCCCCCAAAAGCCAAAAATCCTTTGTGAGGGGGAAAAGAAAAATCTGTATTTTAAACTCAGTGGGACATTTTGATTTCAAGGAAGTGAGGGCTGAGTATACTCATTTATTTCCCAGGGGGTCTTTAACCAACAGGCGAAGGGGAAAGACCAATGGGCACCAACCGAGAGAACACGAAGTTCAAGTTTGACACATGGTTCCAGTGAAATGAAAAGCAAAGCTGCACCGACAGAAAGGAACCTGGGGAAGTGGGGAATGGGTGCATGGGGAGCGATGGCTTCATAGGAACAGGGTTTCCTTTTGCGGAGATGAAAACGCCGTGGCACTAGACATAGGTGATGGTTGCACAGCATTGTGAATGTACTAAATGCCACTGAATTTGCACACTTTAGAATGGTTAATGGGGATTGTTAAGGTCTTTGAATTTTACCTTAACATAAAAAAAGATGTGGGCGGGGAGGGGAAGTAGCATGCGCTGAGCAGAGAGTCTGTCAGATAGAGGATGTCTGGGGATGTGTTTGTTCGCTGGAGCTTGTCTTCTATGGATATGGAGACGTTTTGCATGGTGATTGCCCAGCACCAGAGCTGGGTGTGAGCGCATGTGCCTTTGTTCACTTCCTGAGTGCACGTGTGTGTTTATGCAATGGGCAGAGGGGACAGTCTTCAGACTGACATTTTCACAGCTTGATTCTTTGGTTTCGTAACATGGTACAGCTCCCAAATTCACTAGCAGACATAACAGTGATAAGAACCACCTTGGCAACAGCATTGTTACGATATGGCTATTATTAAAAAGAAGTACTATTTTAGTGAGAGACTGCTATAAGCCAGGCACCTCAATAAATGTCTTTTATGCATCACCTCATTTAATGCTCACAACAACCCCAGAGAAAGAAACTCTCCCCACGTTGTAGGTGAGGAACCTGCTGCTCATAAGGTTAAATACGTGTCTAAGGTCACACATTAGCAGTAACAGAGCCAGGATTTTAACCAGGTCCATCTGACGGATGCCTGTGATTTGAATGGGGGACAAAGAGTCTGCTCAACATTTCCAACTGGGGAAAAAGTCTTACAATATAGGAAAGCATTTTTGAAGACCCCTAATCACATTAGCCAGAAAGAACCACTATTAACCACCATCTAACATATTTACTTATAATGGATTCTATAGCTTGTACATAGTTGAAATAAAGCTAGAGAAGCAATTGTGTATCCCATTTTCCGCCCTTACATTGTACCATAAATATTTTACCACATCTCTGCAAGTCCCCATATATATAATTTTGAACAGCTATACATATTCTGTCGGAAGGATGTCATAACTGAGTTTTATCTTAATGTTGAGCGGGTGAGTGATTTGCAGTCATGTGTGCATATAAATAATGCTGTGGTGAACATTTCTGTCCATTGGCTTCCTCTGCATTGATGGTTCTTTCCTAAGAATTACTGGATTCTAGGTGTGCACTGGATTTCATGTCGTCATGTGGAATCCTGGCGGGGCAAGAGCATCTCTGTGGATGTTGCTGCAAATTCACACCCCTGGCTCCATCTTAGAGCTAACACTAGAATTTCCAGGGCTGGGTTTGGTGGGGGCTCCATCTGGGGGCGCTGACCGTAACCATTGGGCCAGGAAACCACTGGGCCCAGACTCATGCTCCCATCTCCTTCCTGGCCTGAATGCACAGGCATGCAGTCTTAACCAAAGAGAAAGTTCCCTGTCACTGCACTATCTCCTGGCTGGTAGAGCCTCAAATTCATCTAGCTTCCAAATTTCCTGCTCCATCTGCAGATCCCTGCCCCATCTCCCAGCTACCCGAGCTATTATTAACCTAATTTTTAAAAATTCATTTACTTTTATTTCTTGAATCAATTTATTCAAAAAGGGAAACTATATCTACTGATGGTAAGTTAAAACAAACAAACAAACAAACAAAACGTCTCATAGATAGAAGGAAAAACTTCAAAAATAAATACCATGAAAACAAAACACAGTAAAAGCTGTTGCCATCTCATCCAGACTCAGGCCTTTGTTAAAACAGGAGATTAGCAAGTGTCACAGAGGTATTAAATACCTGCCAGCGCCACAATCAGGTTGTCTCCTCCACTAAATCACAAAGATTGATGAAAAGGAATTGAAACAGCACTTTTCCCCCATGTGATTCAATGTTACTTAACACTCTGCTTAGGTAACACACCTACAACCTTTTGGTACCCAGTCCCCGGGTGAAAAACACTGATCTAGTCCAACCTTCTCTATTTTCATACACAAATAAAAGAGGCTGAGAGCTAAGTGACAGACAGGCCTTTGTCACATCCAAGCCTGGCAGAATCAAGCAGAATCAAGAATCCAGGTCTCCTGGCTCCTAAGTCTTATTTCATCACTCTTTGAAAACTTCAATTTTAAAAAAATGTTAGGCAGTGGAGTAGACAGGGAGGAAAACATACTTTTACTGTGATCTTTGCTTATAAGATCTCAAAGCATATTACGATGGAAGAGATTAAAGATACAGCATTTCTTTTAAAAAAATTCAACCAGCACATAATTATTGTCTATCGACTTCTGTGCCAGACCCTATGCTGAGTGCTGGCCCTGTAACAGAGAACAAGGAATGGCATTCAGTCCCCACCCACAACCTGACAGTGCGTTTGGGCCAAGCTGGGACTAGGAGTGGCGCATGCGGAGTGATCCTTCATTCAATTCATTACCCCACAAACAGGTATGAGCACCTTCTATGTGTCAGATTTCCCTAAGTCACTTTTTATAGGAGCACTGACCATCTCTTCTAGACAGTTACGCTGACAACTACTAAGAGCCAATCGTAAGAGTGGCAGGGTTTACAAATCTCTCTCCAATCAGTTATAGAAAACCGTTTTGTGAAACTCATGCTGAACTCCTTAATAAAGGATACAATTTTATAAGCCTTACACATTTTAGATATTACTACCAAGAGCTAACATGTAAAAAGTCATACAATAATTAACAATTAGCTAATATTTATTGAGTCCTGATGATACACTTGGCATTATGTTCCACAGTCTTGCAGACACTGACTCATGTAACCCTTATAAGAATCCTGTAAACTCTTATTATCTGTAATATACGGACTTGGAAACTGAGACTTAACAGAGGTGAAGTCACTTTCCCAAAACCACACAGCTAATAAGTAGTGAGACGTACATACAAGGCCAGATAGTGGACTGAAAGTTTAGAACATTCCAAATTTGAAAAGCATACTTACTAGAGGGAAAATAAATATTTGTTGGAATTTTCTTCACTTGAATTATGTTCACAAAGAGGAGGGGAAATTCGAAAGCTCCTCCAAGTTTAACTTCTAGTTTAACCATTTACTAGTTAACAAATGGTTGATGATGGTGTTTCCCAAAATTTTGGAATGTTCCAGAATCACCTGTGACCTTGGGCAAGTCACAGAGGCTGAGCTCCTCATCCATAAAGGAGAACATCGCTACTGGTCAACGTGATTGTAAGGACGACATTAAATGAAATCATGGGTCCAATCTGCCAAGTACCTGGGATACAGTAAGTATTCACTAATCCATTAATATCATTAATAAATGATTCTCACGAAAGAATGCACACTCACCTTTCCACTGAAAGTCCTACTGGAAAGAGAAAGGAACAAAACTGCATGGTGGGGGGATAGTGATATTTCATCCCAAATAATCATGCGTGTCTCTTCTATGCATAAAGATGCTAGAAACTGGGGGCCAATAAAAAGGGGAGATAGATGTGGTGGGAAACGCATCAGAGCCAAATGCTGGTAGGTCCACAAAAGCACTCTTGGCAGTGCCCCGTGTAAGGAGTGGTGGCATTGCATCACGCAGAAGAACCAGAGGTGTTGGAGGCCTCTGGGCGTTTCTGAGAGCTCACGGCAGAATTAGTAATTATAAAATAATAGAACTGCATGGGCTTTGTAAAGCACTCTGCTGTCGAAGGGAGTAAGCCAGAAGTATTAAGCAGTACTTTGTTTCTTCCCGATTGATAAACTGTTGTCTGTGGGGGATATGTTGTGTATGCGTTGTGTGTGTTGTTTGCTGTTGTTGCTTTTAAAATGAGCCGCAAAAACAGCTTTGTTATGAGCCCTCTTGGTATGAGCTTCTCTTCCAGAAAAAGTAGAATATATTAAGGGCTGGTAATGGACCTTGGGGCTAAATATAGCTGTCTGTAGAGGGGAGGGGGCACATTTTCTAGCTGTTCGGAGTATTTGAAACATTTAAAGGTGTGCTGGAGCAGGACTAGAATCATCTGACCAGAGATGGATGTCTAAGGGTATTTGTAAGTTTCTTGGCTAAAGAAGAGTGAAGCATATTAGTGTGACCTAGTGAAGAGGGATCAAAGAGGGATGGAGGATGGCAGAGACCCAGCTTGGCTAGCAATTTGCACCTGCGGGGCCTGGGCTGAGGAGCTCTTACTCTTGGAGCTTCAAGTTTCACAAAGGAGGATAGAATGCCTCCCCAGGAACCATTCTGGCTTCAGCCTACCTTGGTCCTTCATAGCCATCCCTCTCATTCAGGTCCCAGCTCAAATACTGTGTCTCTGACCACGCCATCTGCAGATGGATCCCCTCAGCTCGCCTGCAGCTTCCATGGACAGTCTCCACACTGCAGAGGCTTCACACCCCAAGTCAGGCACTTGCATTTCTCTGCTGGGGACTCTCTGGCAGTGGGAACTTATGCACGGGGCCGGATGGAAACACCTGGAAGCAATCCACAACCAATGAGGAGATAAATTGGCAGATGGATTATACTCCCACGTTTTGATAGCAACTCCCTTTCTTTCCCAAAATATAGTCCTGTCCTAACACACATCTATGAACCTGCAGCGGGGTTTAATGGAAAGGGTTTTGGAATTCAGAGCGCTGTGTGGCTTTGGGCAAATACTTTGCCTTCTCTGATCCTTCTTGAAACCACCTGGAAACTAGGAACAGTCATGCCTGCCTACTGGGTTAGAGATGTAAAGTGCCCAGTTCATGGCATCCGTTTAGTAAGTGTGAGTTCCCTTCATTTCCTGTTTCTTCCTCTTATCTTCTTTCTCAACCTCCATAGTAAGCCCTACACTCTATAGAGAGATGGATTTCTTGAATACCTGACTCCATGTCTGTCTGGCATGCCTCTGTCCCCTACCCCCTTGCTAAACACACACACACACACACACACAGTAGTAGATGGGAGTCACTGCATATTCTGTACTGTCTTCTACTTCCTGCCTCCACATAGAAAGTGCTCGTAGGCTGGTCCTGACCCTTCCATATAGGCCACTTGGCTATTTTAGGGAAAGTAAGGCTTAGCAAGAGTAGGTGATTGCTGGAAGCCTCAACACCAGGAGGACACAGAGCCTGCCTGACTCCTAGGCCCTCCATTCTCTCCAGGCCACACTCCTTTCATTAGATTCCCAGGGAACTCCAGAGCCCACATGGCTGTGACTGAGTAATGCCCTAAGGGCCTGCTGAGGTTTGCAGCAATACAGACCCCTGTACCCCTGGACTAAATGGCCCTCCTCTTGATTTTGTTTAATGAAAACAGATGCAATGCCCTAAGCACTGTCCAAAGCCAACCCTTTGAGATGGGTATTCTTAGCCATTTTACAATTGAGGAAACTGAGACTCAGAGAGATTAAGCAATTTGCTCTCCGTTAGAGTGAATAAGTGGTGGAATCACAGATCAGATGTAGGTGTGTGTGATCAAGAGCCTGAGTCGTCCTTAGAAGACCCATCCTTTCTGGGTCTGCTTCTCATAGCCTTCCTCTCTCTTCCCCCTTGTTCTTTATTGTTGCTTGCCCAATGCCCTTCCTATAGCGGCTCTTTTAGGTTTTATTTTCACAAAAGGCAGGAAATAAGAACATCCACAACATCATAAGCTCCCCGAGGTTTTCTTCATCTCATTTCCAGCCACTGTTATAAGCTCAAGAAAGATGTGTTCAATTGAAGTGATCAAAGACTCAACAGGTGCTGATTAAGAGGTGTTTTAGCTCCCTTCCAACTCTGGAAGGCTACTCCTCTGGTGGTCCATCAACACACAAAGACAAGTATTTGCAGCAATTCAAACCACTGCTCAACTTCTAGAAGGAATTCCAGGACAGTAGGAGCCAATGATGGCAGATTCGCAGGACAGCCCAGAGAAGCAGCACTCCTGTTTGGCTCCATCATGACATAACAGAGTTCTACTGTCTCAGCCTTCCTGCCAGGGAGAAGGCCCTGTGACCAGGCCAGCTTATGAGGAGGAACGGGTAGCCTGGCAGAGTTACCATGAGAGCTCTGGAGCCCTCCTGAACACCAACAGAGGACACAGCTCTCCCAACTCTATTAGCAATTTAGCTGGTCAATAAAGTCCAAGAGCACTTTTTCAAGAAGCTTCATACTCACTGAAAGCCTGCCACAAGGGTGCCCAACAGGTGTGAGGTATCAGGCTCCGGGACGGATAAAGATGTGCTTTGAGATGGCCACGCTGAATGGTCACCCAGATCAACCGTAATGCCATCCTTGGTAAGCAGCTTTGGGTGACCAGAGTGATTCCCCTGATCCTGTAATACCTGACCCCACTCAACACATGGCGAGGTAGCTGAGAGTGGACTCAAGCCGGATTATCTGGGGTCAAGTCTTGGCTCTGATGCATACTATCCACGTGACCTTGGACAAGTCACGGAACCTTTCTATGCTTCGGTTTCCTCAATGTAGGAAAAATAAGAGTCTTTACCTGATAGGGTTGTAAGAAAATAAAATGAGTTATTAATAAAGCACTTAAAATAGTGCTATGGCATAAGCACTTTATAAGTACTTATCAAATAAATAAATACTCATCCCGTCTCCCAATGACTTCGTGACAACCTCTTGAAAACCATACCTAAGGACTACGCTTTCATGCACGCACTTCTTCGTTCATTTACTCTTCTAGATGCTCCCACAATGTTCTGCCTGGTCATAGCACTTTTGGCTCGGGATCATCTCTTCAATTCCATGAGCATCTTCTCTGTGCCATACCAGGCACTATATCAGCACTGGCCATACAACTCTAGACAATACTCAGTCCAGAAGAGATGGGGACATGGGGAAGGGGTCACGACGGAGCCAAGATGGAGTGTGGGAGGTATCGGCGGTGGCACCTCAGTGAAGTGTCAGTATGCTGTGTCTTAGTGATGTTGTAAGCATTAAGAGCCCTCTGATCCGTCTACAACTAATAAAAAATAAATAAAAAATAAATAAATAAAAAACAGCTCTAGATGTCTACAGGACATGTTCATTCCCAAAGAAATACAACTAAAAAAAAAAAAAAGGAAATGAGAAGCAGAAAAAGAAATCAGCGTAAAAGCACACAGTCCAGGCTCCTACTGTTCCAAAGTTGCATGAGGCAGGGTTCCCAAACCTGCTGGCAATTGTCCCCTATTCGCAAGGCCAGCCACCCCTGGGCTTATACTCCAGGATGGTTACAACTCCTCTGACAACTTTCTGTTTCCTGTAACTTCCATGGATTCAAGTCACTCTGCTTTCGGCCGTCTTGGAATCCACAGCCTTTCTGGCAAAAAGCCAGATCACTCTGCCTTTCCCCGCTTCGCTGAGATTCTCTATCCTGACACAGTGATTCCAGCTCCTTCCACTGATTGGTCTGCAGACTTCAGTAGGAAGGCACAAATGTTCCCATGAGATCTTCAACGCCAAACCCAAACAGCTGCTTCAGCTAGCTAGACCTTTTTCACTCTAAAGACTGCTTATTAAGAATGTTGGTTCAACATACCAACAAAATGTAAGGCATATGTTCTGTTTGGAGCCTAGTTGAGAAGGGAAAAAAGCCATGAAGATGTTTTTTGGACAATTGGGGCAATTTAAATATGGACTAGACATTAGATAACAATTGTAAATTATTATTATTTAGGTATAAATATCGTGTTATGGTGATGTAGAAGAATGTCCTTATTTTTACCCGTGTGCTTGTATAAAAAAAATCATGTCTGCAAGTTGGAGACAATATATATATTGACACACGCATACATACAGAGATAAAGCATACATGGTACATATTTTAAGAAAAAGAAAAATCAATTTCTTGAGGTTCTATATAGACCTTAGTTATGCACCCTATAGTGAGAACTGAAAAAATAAGAGATACAGAAACACAAGATACATATAATTTATCTCCATATTTCAAAATTCAACTTGACTTTGCTCCTGGTGGGGGAAAAAACCCTTGGCTCTGCCCTGCACCCTCCAGTCGCACACGCTCATACTTTCACTCTCTCTCATACACACACAGACACAAGCACACACACGCGTGTACTGGAAGGCACTTCCTTTGAGTTGAATGCCATAAAAGCAATCCCAGAAAAGCTGGCCTGGAACAGTAAGAGCTGGGATTCAGCACGGGAAGGCTTGGGTTCAAGACCTGCTGCACGGCAGCTGGTGGTCCTGACAAGCCACTGAAATTCTCTGAGTCTCACTTTCCATCGAGGAGTATAATTATCCTGCCAACTACTCCCACAGGGTTAGTCAAGGACCGGAGAAGGAAAGGGTGTTCACCATCTGACCATTCCTTATTACTACGTACGTTCACAAGTAAGAAACTGCGAGAACAGAATGCGTGGAGGGGTATTCACCATCTCTCTAAAGCAGGGGTGTCCAAACTGCAGCCCACGGGCCAACTGCAGCCCGCCATCCATTGTTAATTGGCCCGCAGCAAATTTCAAAAATATATTTAGTTTACTTAAATAAACCAGGTGAGGTAATACGTACTTCATCTCGAGTGAGTGGCCCGGCTGTTTGTGTATTTTACCACATATGGCCCTTGGTGAAAAACGTTGAAAAAAGTTTGGACAGCCCTGCTCTAAAGGTTCCTGTGTCAATCTTCTGGAATTGGGCCTCCTAGAATATACTTTTCCGGAGCTGCTTGCTCCTGGAAACAAATGTAACTCTTTTAGCCCGACATGTAATGGCCAAAGCAATAAAAATGCAACTGGCTTTTCAATATATTTTTTTAAAAAACAGGCATTCCCAAGGCAATCTTATATAAATGGATCTGAAACATACAGCAGAGACAACGGGGCTAAGTAGAGATGGAACCTAACCAAAGAGTCCGGCTTGGGTCATGCACAAAGAATGCTAAAACCTTGGACCACTGCTGCCTTCTGAACCCCTTGAATCTAAGACTTGGACAGAAAACTTCATTCATTCAAAATCCATTAATTCTGATGCTTTAGACTTGGCCTCAGCTGACCTTGCCACTGTTCAGTCTGTGAAATGCAGTCTGGCTTACAGGGAGGGAGGGTCACGTAGTGCACAGGTAAGCATGCTAGCTGGGTGGCCCAGAGACCTGGTTTACCCCTGATCCCATAACTTCGTAACCTTGGACAAGGCACCTTCATTCTTCAGCCTCAATTGTTGTCCCTGTCAAAGGACAATGTTAGATGAGAGGCTGTCCCTGTCTCGTCCGATTTCAAGATGCTATGATTTGTCACTTCCTATGGGAGGTTCTCCCAATCCCTTGAAGTATGTTTGCTGAATGGAACTGGTATCTGTGAAATTAAAGCATGCTTAATCAACCAAGGGAACAAACTGTTTCAGAGCATATTGGAAGCACTCATGTGCCCCAAGCAAGTACAAAGCGTTTCAGGTTTCACTCAAGCTGGTTCATAAGAATTTTCACCTGTTTGCAGCTGCTTTGGGTCGCTAAGTACTCCATATATATGACAGCAATGCAATGATACTATAACTATAGAAAGCAATATGCCGAGTCTAGCTAAGAGCTTTATATATGACAGCAGAGGTGTGACGTAGGTTCATCACCTCCACTTTCGTATAGAAAACTGCAGCTCAGCGAGGTGTAGTGACTTTCGCAACATGGTGGAACAAGTGGTAGGACCGGGAGTCCACTCCATTCCTGGGGTAGCATATGAAGCTAACCCATCATCTTGTAAGCAAACACTGGTTTATGAGTTTGCTGTCTTTCCTTGTAAGGGACATTAACTAAAACAAAACAAAACAAACAATAACTTTATTGACCTAGAATTGATGTACGATACTGTACATGTTCAAATTTTTTAACTCGATGAGTTTTGTTATCAGTATACCACTATGAAAACAGCACTGCAATCAAGATAATGAATATATCCTCAGCCCCAAAACTTTCCCCACACCCTCCTCCCATCCCCCCTCTCCAGGCAACCACTGATTTGCTTTCTATCACAATGTACTACTTTGCAGTTTGTAGAATTTTATGTAAGTGGAATCAGACAGGACACATTCTGTTTCGCGTGGCTTTTTCTACTCAGTATCATTATTTTGAGATAGATCTATGTTGTTGGGTTTATCAAGAATTCATTCCTTTTTTATTGCTGAGTAGTAATCCACTGTGTGAAGATACCCCAATCTGCTTACCCATTCACCAGTTAATAAACATTTGAGTTTTTACAGTTTGGGGCTATTATGAACGAAGCTGCTGTGAACATTTCTGTACAGGTCTTTGTATGTAACTGTGCTTTCATTTCTCTTGGGTAAGTACCTAGAAGGGAAATGGCTGGGTCATAAACTAGATGTATATTTCACTTTTTAGGAAACTTCCACTGTTCTCCATCATGTTCCATTCCTTTTGCTCCACCTCCTTGCCAACACTCGGTGTGATCAGGTATTTTCCTTTTAGGCACTTGAGCAGGTTGGAAGTCATACCTCATTGTGGTTTTATTTTTATTTCCCTAGTGACTAATGTCACTATGGTGGTAGGCATCCTTTCATGTGCTTATTTTTTTTTAAATCATTAGTTATGACTTGAAAATTTGACACAAATAACAGTGCTAGTTACCATTTATTAAACGGGTATCCTATTATGAAGAAACGTGATGCTGAGCGTTTTCCATACATATCATTTCACCATCAATAACAACCTAGTCAGGGTGGTATTGAGATCTAGTTTTACAAATGGGAAAACAGATGCAATGAAGTCTGGGTCATTTGTCCCACGTCTTAGTCAGTCAGTGGCAGGGCCAGGTTCCATTCCAGGCCTTTGCCCTATACCCTGCAGGGTGTGCCTGCCACAAACACTGCTCTCGGGCAAGGCTCACATCCTATGGCTCACGCACAGTCAGGACTTTGGAGCATAACCAGACAAAAGCAAAAAAAGAAAAAAAAAGATAGACACTGCAGACAAATGTAACTCTGATGCTCTCTCACCACTCACACCGTCATTCCCTATTTGCTAGGAACATAGGACAGTTTAGCCAAGACACACTGTGGCTGAGGCCCTGATCAATAGATCGATACTGTATACCATTAAAGGCAAAGCAGATATCTGGAAAGTAGTTAACTGAGAGCCTCAAATCTAAAGACTGGCGGAAGAATGTCAATGTTTGGCACATTTATGTTGGGCTGAAGAAATCACTTAAAAGAACTTTATTTTTGCTCTTTAAAGTCAGGTGTATTTCAAGCTGTTGACTCGTACGCCAGTATTGGAAATATATGTGGAGTTTTCTTTGGCCCAGAGATTAAATGGTAGCACCAAGGGCAAGGTTGTATGGCGCAAGGGAAAGCTACATGCTATGAGCAGGCCAGCCAGCCTGTCTGCTCTTCAGTTTCCCTCTCTTGGCTGTCAGTGGCTCATGTGGGGCTACTCCCTAATATGCCTTCCAATATCTGGGTGCTGTTGTCTGTACTTCAAGATTTGCAGGAAACATCAAATACCAGAGTGGTAGTACACATGACAATAGAACAAGGAGAGCCCTACCTAAGCAGAAGAAATTTCAACACTGCATTTTCACTTTAAAACCTTCACTTTGAATGGTGGTGTTTAAGTTCCATGTCTGCAGACTTATGCAGCCCTTTGAAGAACAGTATTCAAATCTCGAGCCATCCTGGATAATGCTCTTGACCCCTAGCTGACCTTCATGATGTGACATCATTTTTATATACTTTCCCTGTACCATCAGAATAAAGTCGAGATCCCTGGTGGCCTTCCTTCTCCTGGAGGTCATATCACCCTACCCTATTTCCCTCATGGATGCCCTTTTTTCAGAGCTTTCTTCCCTTTTCTCATGTTCTCTCCTCTGCCCAGGAAATCCTTCCACATTTCCCCACGTAGAGATCTCCTCAAATTTCAGGGCCCATTAAGAAAAGATCTCTCCTCTCTCACTCTATTGGTCCCTAGGCAGATCTGGTCACCCCTTTAAAGGTACTCTCCCCGGCTATGGTACCCGCTTCCAAGAAGACCCTTTTCCCACTTTATATCTCACACGTGTTTGCATGAGTAGTGGGCTTCTGTTTCCTCTCATTCAACCAGCACTGCCCAATAAAAGGAAAACATGAATATGATAATTGTATATAAGTAATATAAACATAATAAAATCTAAATAAAATTTGAACTTCTATTGTAGCCACATTTCAAGGACCCAACAGTGGCATGGGACGGATGACAACCATATGGGAGATCAAAGACACAGAATATCTCCATCATTCCAGAAACTTCTACTGAAAAGTACAGGCTTAGAATATCTCCTTTAGGAAGTATTCTCTATGTTGGAAAAAGTGCTGCTTCCAGGTGCAATTGATTTCTTTAAATAAGCAAAAGGCACTGGGATTGCAATATGGAAACCATGGAGAATATCAGGAATTCCAACACTACGGTTTGGAAGAAGCCACTTCTACCTGGTGAGTCACAGCCAACCATGTGCTTGTAAGCTAGCCCTGAAGGTCAAGGCTGGCTCTTCTGAACCTCTCCAACCTGTTCTTCATTGTACCACGGCATCACCCAACACAACATCCTCTGCTTGAGTCCAACTAAAATAACTTGATTTCCCATTTGCCTATGTATCTGTACATGCTGCTCCCTTCACCTAGAATGGCCTCAATGGTCCCCCGCCTAACTCTTATCACCCTTCAATGCAGTTCAAGCTTCATATGCTCTGTGATACCTTCCCTGATTGCCCCCTTGCAGAGGTGGCTGACCCTCTTGTAAGCCCCCGGGTATACTTACATCCTGCTTCAATCACTCCTTCACATGGCAGTGTCTTCCAATACACTGTGACCTCCTTGAAGGCAGGGGTTATCTTTTCCCCTGACTTGCATAGTGACTGGCAAATTGGACACTCTTAACGAATATTAATCAAAAGACTTTGTGCATGAATGACTGACCAAATACCCAAACTCCCAAAGGGGAGTCCAACCGTGTGTCTAGTAATGGCGGCATCGACTGAGTAAATGTGTGGCCTCCCCAGGTACCACTTCTGAAAGAAGCCAAACTCATTGGATTGTTTACATTCCAGGCCATATTTATAATAGGCTTAACTTACAAACATTTGAAGCATAGGATGGAAAGAAGCCCATGAGTGGCAGATGAGCCATTCCCCTGTCTTCAGGACAAACTCACATCTAAAGCAGTGGAAAAGATTAAAGACATACCTTGCTTTTTAAAGAATTCAAAAGCACCCTCAGCAAGCCATGGCAATGTTGAATTAAGAACTCAGGGCACCTCCCTCTACGTGCTGAGTCAGTGGCCTTTGTCTGCTGGATGACTCAGCCCACTGCTTATAAACCGCTTCAGCAGTTGGGAATAAGGAAGCCAAGCAGCTCACGCCCACAAGTATGTCCTCTGCACCCTTCCATGTTCAGAATGGCACCCACAGCAAGCACAGCACAGGAATGGATGTGATCCCTCCTGCCTCGTTAGAAGGCAACCAGGTCAATCCCTAGCTCTTTCCTGTAAGTCAGGGGTGGGAGGTGGGGTAGTGGGTGACATGATAAAATCAGATTGGTAGTCAAGAAATGCATTCTGAACTTGACATGTGATTACGGACTTTACAGTGAGTTCAGATCCCACTAAATGGCCAGTTACCAGTCATAGCCCCTGTCACTATATAGTTCCCGGCCTCATTTCCTCAGTTTGAGGTGAAAATAACACCTACCTCCTGGGTTGGTAGTGAGGAGGTAAAGAGATTAGGCTCTCCCTCATACGTAGTAAAAAGTTCAAAACATGTTAACCATGACCCGTTTCCACCCCTTGGCAGGATGTCCCATGAACATGTCCCATGGCTTTGTGGGTTGAGGCAAGACCCTTTCTTTTTGGAGTTCTTAGATTCTCCAGCTACATAAGTGAGCCAAATTATTCCTCAGTTCCCTTCCAGATCCAAGGTGTGAGGGTTTTGGGTGTGAGACTTCCGACTTCCTGTGTGATACTGTCTTTGTGTGTGTGTGTGCGTGTGTGTGTACATCTATGAAAGAGAAAATATGAACAAGAAACCATTTTTTTCAGTTTCCTTAATGGAATATGACAGATTTAAATAATTTTGATTCCAACCCACTGTTCTCTTTGTTCCATATATTATTATAAAAGCTTATCTTTGTCTTGTAGCTCTTTCAACAATTGCAAATCCTTCTCACAATATAAGGGAAAGGTTTTCTCCCTCCTAACGACTTAACATACAAAAAAAATGTTAAATCCTTATGCTTTGTATATAAATTCTTTGATGTTTCCAATAAAATAGTTTGGGAAGGGTTGGAACAGAAAACCACCCCATCTATCTGAGTGACTAATGCCTCAGAAAGAGAAGGCAGGCTTGCAGCCTCCTGAGAAGGTCAGCAAACAGAGTCTGGGCAGGGCGGCCTTCTGCTCTGACCACCTTTCCAAGATGGGAACAGTGATCTTAATAACCCTGTTCATTCGTTAATCCATGGAGTCGAGTTTCCAAAGAGTTTTTGAAGGAACCTTACTCTTAGGAGATGCTCTGCAAACACTAAAACAAACAAACAAACAAAGACAAACTCTCATGTGAGAAGTTTGGGAACTCTTAATATGCTATTTATCTCTCTGGGAGATTCACACTGGCATAGTGAAGTCTCGGAGAATTCCTGCAGTACAAAAACACGTTTAACCTGTCCAATTTGGCATTTCTCGAACTCATTTGTATACACACCAGCTTTTTTTGTTTTTGTTTTTGTTTGTGTGTGTGTGTGTGTGTGTGCGTTCTTCTCCCTCATGGGAAAAAAACAAGAACAAAAAGCTATTACACCTCTCCATACACCAGCATACCTACCCCTATACATGAAATATGGAAAATAGGCTTGAAACCCAGTTCCAGGAGCCAGTACGGGCAGAAGTAACAGCACGCATTCCACAGTCAGAAAATCCCAGGTTCAATCCTAATTCCACAAGCAGTGTAGCCTAGGAATGTTCCTTTCCTAGAGGAATGTAACCTTCCAGAGACTCTGCTTTGCTAAAAGTGAAAAGTGGACGGATAATGTCTACTCCTACAGTGCTTGTGGATGCCGTAGGTGAGACGAGGCTTGCACAAAAGCACCTGGCACACGGTAGGTATTTTTAAACTGTGACTCTCCCTCCTTCTCCTTCTCAACATGACAAGCATAGACATTTGAAAACACACTGGTCATTTTTTAAAATGCTCGTAAAACTTTAAATCAAATTATTTCACATAAGAAGCCATCTGGAATGTCATTCCATTACCTAGTCTGCATGTTTTCATAAATGGAGGCATTCAGAAAAAAAAATGGTAGGGCTGCTTTAATACATATACATATATATATATATATATATATATATATATATATATATATATATGAAGGAGAACTAGTATTTCATTTAGCTATCTGGAATTTAATAGGAATTTAATATCAAGGAATTTGCCCAGGTCAAATATTACTTTATTTAACGGAAAGTGATATCACTTGAAACAGTCATAAAGTGAGTTCCTATCAAAATACAGCTGTTATTAACATTACTAACAACTATTTTATCCCAGTGCATTTTATTGAAACCGCGACGATGGGCACTTTTGAAATAAGTGTCCCTGGCTAATTTTCAGAGGCCTGTCTCCCACAGAGAGTTCATAGGATAATTCTACCAGGGTTTTCACCAAGGTAGAATGAGGAGTTTAAAATGCTTGAAAGAGAGTCATCTTGAGGTCACCCATAATTAAATAGGAGCTAAAGAGTCAGAATACAGAAAATGTGTAATCTTCCCTGGCTCTGAAATAAAAAACACATTATCTATCAGTGAGAAAGTACCTCTGCGTGGAGACTTGATCTCAATCTACAGTAGGATTCCTTTCAAGTCTGGATGTCTATTTCAAAATACATTAAAAGTCTATGATGGACTTTAATTATGAGAGGCAGATAATAAGAGTCTAGTTCATTCCCTCCCATTGTCCGGGGTGGTTTAGAGCTGTCAATCATCAGCCCTTCAAAGAGGCCCAAGGTACAGATACCACCTTAAAGACGATGGCTGGACTGTGAGGGAGGGTCTCTTGCCCTACAGGTGGTGCTGACAGAACCAGCGCTTGCAAAGTCCACTGAAGGGACCCCATGCTAAAAGCAGGGACAGTTTTTCCCATTATCCCAATATACTGTGTTTGAACCAAGAGACTCCCTCATCCCTGCTTCTCATTTCTCAGCCGCTGAGGTCCCTCTTCCCACCTCCCCTCACCTCCACACTGTTTGGGGGTGATCTGACATGGTACCCCATAAGCTAACAGGTGGCACTGGCCTACACACGCACGCACGCACACACGGTAAAGGAAAGAGCCCATCTCAGTAGAAGTAGCACCAGCAGAAAGACCTGAATTTGAATCCTGACTCCCTCACTTCCTGCTATGTAGTTTTAAGCAAGTTACCTAAACTCTCAGAGCCTCCACGTTCCATCTGTAAATTGGAGGCAAGAATACCTATCACCTAAGTTTCATATGAGGCCCCAGGTTCATAATAGGATACCTAATAATGTTATTCCTCAAAGGGAAAGGCAGAAGCCCTGCAGCCAATGTTTGTCTGTCTTCATTGTTTCCCATAGAACAACTTCCTCTGCCCAGAGAGAAAAACTGCTGGAGAGGTCAGCTGAGAAAGAAAAATGTTAAATAATTCAGAAGCACTAACATCAAGTTTAATGTGGGTATAAAAATAGTTACACAATAGTTACCACACTCCCCTTATTTTCATGACAGCCTTGGCTCCCTGGTAGGAACAGGAGCAAGGGTCTGGCCTGAAGCTGGGGCTGGCCTGGGGCAGGGAAGCTTCATCAGGCTTCTATTTGGACTCTTCTCATTAGTCATTTTTGTACAAAGGCGAGGCAGTCGTTTGCTTGTCACCTCTATCCTGTTTCCCCGAAAATAAGACCAGGTCTTATATTAATTTTTGCTCCAAAAGACACATTTGGGCTTATGTTCAGGGAATGTCATCCCGAAAAATCATGCGAGGGCTTATTTTCCAAATAGGTCTTATTTTCGGGGAAACAAGATATATTTGGGATAGTAATTGAAAGTACGCTCAGCTGGTCTGAAGCAGAGAGAATTCTTCTCTACATCCTGCCTTCGGAAGGGGACTGACTAGCGAGCTCTCCGAGGATGCTGGGCCTGATCCCAAAGCTTAAGTTCAAAGGAGGAGGCTGGCGAGGTGGCCTGAGCCCAATTGGCCTGTGTCACCCAAGAAGACTATGTCGTCCCTAAAAGCACACATTCAGGGAAGAGAACAGGAAGGCTCCAACTGGAGAATTAACATTTACTAAGCTCCTACTATGTCCCATGCACCCTACCAGATATTACCTCTTATATTTGCCGATATTACCTCCTATAACCCTCACAACAAAACACCCAATTAGTTGCAAGCCTCTACATGAAGAAACTGAGGCATAGGAAAGTTATGGGACGGCACCCCAACATTCCAGCAAAGAGTCCAGGCTTAGACCAAGCTAATCTGATGGATTCGCCAGCCTGTACTCTCTCCCCCTGGACACTCCCTAAGAGCGAGCGGTGCATGCGGTATGAAAAGGTCTTCATAAAATATTCAGCTTCATTTGTAGCTGCTGTCACGTCCAAGCCAGATTTGAACGCTTACTCAGGGCATTTTCTTGCAAAGGAGCTGCATGGAGACACGTGTCCAATTCGTACTTAACAAGTCAGGGAAACAGGGCCTGCTGTTGGTCTGCTCCAGGTTTGGGGACAAGTCTAAGCACTTGCCCAGAGCAGTAGGCACAGAGACTGTTAAGTGGGGCGCCACAGCCAAACCTACTACTTCCAGGAGCTGAGGGTGTCAGAGTCTCTTTGGCTGACTGTGTAGGAGACAAGAGAGAATAATCAGCAAAGGACAGGAAACCTAGAAGGGTAGAAGAAGAAGGAGGAATAATAATGATCACAGTAGTTCTCGGCCATTCCGAAAACATGTGCTCATCCTTCCAGTCTGACTCCAAACACTTCTTTCTTTTCGAAGCTGTCCTTACCACCCTCAGTCAACCTGGGCATGGGGTTCTTTTTCTGCTGTGTCTACTTCATGCCAGGCTCTGTGCTAGAGGCTTGATTAATGTCGTTCCATTTCATCCTGAAAGCAGGTGTTATTACTCTATATTAGAAGAAGGAACTACCACAGAGGTTGTTTCATCTGCCAAAGGTCATACAAGCTAGCACAGTGGATCTCAGCCAGGGACAGCAAGGGATTATCTAGGCACTGGTGGCCGAACTGGAATGCCTGGGCTAGAGATGGCTCAGCCAGGATGTAAACTGAGGTCAGTCTGACTCTTAAATTCATGATATCTGGTAACACTCTTAACTCTGTCATTAGTGCCGTGAGGTTGGAGTGGCCTCTCCTGCCCTTCTGTCCTGAATGATACGTACTCCAGGCGGAGCTCACTCCACAAACTCTTGCTGACTGATTAATCGGTATACTTAACAATGGTGCTGAAGAGCAAGATGAGCAGCCCCACCAAAGAGACTGGCCACTCTTTAATTGAATCTTTAAAGAGGACAGTGAGTTGGCCTTCCCACCCCCTGCCGGAATCTTCTCCTCAATATCCCGACAGCTCCCGCTTGCACTCTTCCCATGATGGGGAGCTCACTCCCCTTACAGTGCTTGGTAGGATATTCTCCCTGATGCGAAACTGCAGGCAGCTCTCCACCCAGCCACAGCCTGCCTACCCTGGCCTCTGGAGCCCTCGGGGAAAGACTGCTGGGCAGCTCCTAAGAGACCAAACTCACAGGCCTGGTCATATTCTCCTGATTCCTGGAATGGTAAAGTAGAAGAACACAGACTTGGAGCCAGAAAGATCCAGATTCAAATCCTGACTCCATTGTTCATATAGCTGGTGATGGAGCATCATAAATCTACTCAGTATGAGTTGCTGCGTTCGGCACACATTAGTCAGCACATAGTAGGGCTCAAACGGCCTAACTATCTTAGCTGGCAGGGTCTGTTCATGTGAACCTGACTCCCGCCTCTGGCATGAGCTCTCTGACATCTGTTGGCCTTCCCCACCTCACACCCTCTCTTTGGCCTCTGCCTGCCTATCTCTGGGGTCCACTTCTGAACAAGTGAATTTAATTCCATGATTAAGGGATGGGAAACTGAGACGGTTGACAACAAATCAAGAAATGACAACCATGCGAGTTACCATGGCAACACTTTAACTTGACAAGTTCCAAGAATCTGCTATAAATTATTGGTACACACACACACACACACACACACACACACACACACAAACACCACTAAATGTGGGGGCATTAGAAATCTGTTTTGATGCCTGAGACCATCACCCAAACTTGATATAAAATGAATTCCCCACTCTACTTCCCACCTTAAGGGGTAGGTTATGAAGGGAAATTCTCCTTCTAGAAACCCAAATTAATTCTTGCTACGAGGCATCATTCATCAGTGTAGGTCAGTATCGGGAAAGGCTAAACATCTTCTATTAAAAGTTTTGGCTGAAAATTCAGAGACATCTGAAGATGGTGCCTATCTGGCTCCTGCCACAAAGTGAACTGGGCAAGTTCCCCACCCCTCTATTTCCCATGAACTAATTACAAATAGCTCTTGGGGAGGGACATTTGCTTATGGTCAGATGGATCTGTGCAGGATCCCTGGCTTCCTGACTCACTGGGAGTGACCTTGGGGTGATGGGGTGACATTGGGCAAGATGTCTAACTTCTCTGAACCCCATTTCCTCCTCTGACAAATGGGGAAAACAAGACCTCAGCTTGTTGTGAGGACTCAGTGAGGTGCTATAGGCTAAATGCAGCAGATGATTCCTCAAAGACTGAGTGCATTTTATTGGCAGACACTCCTCTAGGCACTGGGGTTACCTCAGTCAACAAAGGACAAAGAAAACCATGTGGTTGACATGTACAAGTCAGGCGAGAGTCAACAGACAAATGACAATAGCCAGACCATACATGAAAACAGAACTCTGACTCCCAAGCTCTGCAGCAACCAGCCCAAATGGTCAATAACCTGCCAGATTTCCTAATTTTTGCCCCCACTTCCACCTCAGAACCAACGAGACACAGTCAGATAGGCTTCCCAAACCAAGCACGTAAGAAGCTGCTGCTAGTTATCCTGCCTCCAGCTTCCTTGGGTCAACGGCTTCCAAGTCAAGGCTGCCCCAAAGCCTTCCCTTTCTTCACTGGGAAGCTTCCCCACTCCCTGCCTGCCTTGGAGTCTCACCAAAGACAAGTGGTGGTGGCTGACTCCCGCTATGGCAAGCTCCTAATAAATAGCCTCTGCTTGCTCTCACTTGGGTGGTCTTTTTTTTTTTTTTTTGCCACAGTCAATAATCATAATAAAGAATTTATATAGCAAGTTCTGCCTTTGACCTGCCCTTAACACGGCAGACAGTGTGATCTTGTTAAAATCATAAAACCTAGTATTTAACACCATGGAAAGAATATATAGTAGAGTAAGAGAGGTCTGGAACACTGGAGGCGGGGAAGAGGCGTTACCCATGTAATAGGATTGCCAGGGTGCGCTTTGTTGAGAAGGTGACATTGGGCAAAGACTTGGAGGTGGGCAGCTAGCCGTGTAGATGTCCAGGGGAAGAACATTCCAGGCAGAGGAGTGCCCTGAGATAGGAGTAGGCCTGACATGTTCCAACAAGCATGGGAGGTGAGGGACAAAGGGCAGGAAGTGAGGTCTGCAATGTAGGGGAGACCTGGTGGTGCAGGAGGGCTTTGTAGGTCCCATGAGGACTACGAGCTCTATCTGAGGCAAATGAGGAACCGTACAGAGCTTTGAACCAAGGAGTGACATGTTCTGATTTATGTCTTAACAGGATCTGGCTGCTGTGTTCAGAATAAACTGCAAGGGGACAGAGACAGAGCAGGGAGCCCAGTGAGGAAAGCCACTGAAATCATCCAGGTGAGAAAGGAGGGGCTTTGAGGAAGGTGGTCCAAGGACCGATGGCGAGAAATACTCAGGACCCAGATGTATTTGGACTATGAGCCTAAAGTGTGGGAGACACTGAGTACTTTTCCTCTCCTTTCCCCTCTTTCATCAAAAGTACAGACATCTCCACAGATACAGGAAGCAAAACATGATCTAGGTCAACCCTGATAGCCTAATGACCACCTCACCCAGTGTGACACAGTTCAACACACACTCGTCAGAACCTGGGGCACCAGTGGGGGATGTCTGCTCTGGGCTTCCCTAGTGATACCCCAATATTCCGGTAAGCGACAACTCCCCACCTAAAATGGGAAGGATGATAACTTCCCTGATCTAACTCCCATCAGATGTGAGGAAACTTGGCTCAATCTTTCTGCAGGGCCCTTGAGCAACACATAATCAAAAGCCCTGCAAAGCTGCATAATCTTGACCTAGCAGATTTTAACTTTTCAAGTTAAAAAAAAAAAAATGGGCTGAAGGAAATAGATAAATACACAAAAATGTTGATCTCCACATCATGTACAGTGGTGAAAAATTGAAAACAATAGGAATTGATTAAACAAATAACGATATATCCTTACGATGGAATACTACATAGCTTATGAAAAGTCGTGATGGAGGAAAAATGTAATGGCATGGGAAAATAATCATGACAGATGAAGGTTACAGAACAATGTGTACAATCTGCTCCCAAACGGTGGGGAGAGGAGGGAGTAAAACTGTATGTAGAACCAACACTGGAGAGAAAAATGTTAAGGGAACTACCTCTGTGTGGCAGGACTGATTACGAGTTATCTTCGTTTGTTCTCTGGGTTATCTTAGGTTTTCTAAATTTTCTACTGATTACATGTATTATTGGTGTAATGACAAAAAACATATTAAATACAAACATGATAAATGTTATACATTTTTCAAATACTCATCCTAGTAATAAAAGTTGCTACCTATTCCACAACGTTCCATGAGACTTAATGAGTTTGAGGACGTGAAACAAGCCTGGAGAGTACCACGAAATACCTGGAAGTGGAAATTTCCTGTGGCACTACGATAACGGCCATTGCTATGTACTATGTCTACTGCCACACTGCAGCTGCCACCACTGAGGCCATCACAAAACTGACAAAGGTGCACAAAACAGACCCACTCCATGGGCTCTACGACACTCCACATCTGGTACCCCTGAACTTGGGGAGATGAGGAGGAGGAAGCAGGAAGATCAGGGTTTTAAAACCCTTGGGCCTTGAATCAGCGTCAGCCTTTCTTAGGAGCTTGTTAGAAATACAGACTCTCAGGCCCACCCTCCTACCCACTGAATCAGAACTTGCATTTTAACAAGTCCTAGGCAGCGCCTAGACACCTTAAGTTTAAAAAGTCTTTTCCAGACATAACACTTCTTCCCACTTTGAGATGAACTTGAAGTGAACTCAAAAAAAAAAAAAAAAAGCAGCCAACTGAGTAGATAGGTTTTCTCAAGCAGGTATTAACTATCTAAAATCACCCGAACCATCCAGAAGTGCAAAGCCGCCAGGTCCTTCAATGTCAAGTCTCCGGCATTAGCTCGAGAAAGCTACTACCATCTGATAAGCCTTCTATAGGAAGTGGACAGAGATCAGCCATTCCTTCTCTACCTGGGAATTCCTGACGCCTCACTGGCTGGGTGGACGGTTGGGCGTGAACAGTTAACAGTGCTCTGCCCAGAAGTGAACATAGCAAGAGCAAAACCAGGTCAAAGGAATATCACGACCTCTCCAGGCAAGAGACAGGCTTTTCCAGCACTCAAAATGCAACTGGGTTGGAATGAGGAAGACAGGTTGAGTGAGAAGGCCACTTTCCAGACCCAGATACCCCCATTTGCCGGAAGGCAGGGAGGGGGTGGGAAAGAAGCCTTGACTACTATATTAGTAGTCCCATGACTCAAATAAATTAGGTCACCCACCTCGTGAGTAAATTACTAGATAGGGGATCCCTTTATGCTGTTTTGAAGAACGGAGGGAACGCACCTTGAGTGAGGCTCTACTTCTACGCCGCCTTTCTCAGTCCTGGCTGCACCTTCCCATCCCCGGGGAGCGTTATGGAGTTCTGACGCCTGGCTCTGTTCTGGTCTTGACCAAGAGTTCCCAGGTGATTCTAATGCATCGCCAGGGCTGGTATCCACTGTGCGGGCAGTGTGCCGGAACTCAAAATCGAGCACCGGACAGCAGCCCAGAGAGGCAGGCAGAGAGCATCATGACCACGCTGGTGCAGAGTGGCAAAGGAACAGAATCAGAACCAGGACCTGCTGGCCAAGATCTAGAGCCCTTTGGTTTTTCCACTTGTACAGGCACCAGCACTTTCAGAAGGCAGGGGTGCCAGAGGTCCTCTCAGTCCTGGAAGACGCTCCTTTAGACCCTCCCAGATTCCCCTCCACACTTAGGTCCATCACTGAACTGTGCTGATACTTCAGTTCACTCCTGGAGCGGAGTGGGTGAAGAGATAAGAGGACAAATAGCAACGCCAGGAGCCACCATCCGCATAGAAGACATTGCCTGTTAGGCGCTGTGCAAGTGACCTCACGAATCCCATACAACCCTTTGAGGTGGATACTTCTATTTTCCATTTCATACATAAAAAAACAATGATTTTTTCTTTTTTTACTTACATGTTCTGCTGAGAACATGTAAGTAACTTGCTTGAATTCACGCAGGTGACACAGCAGAGCACTCAACCCAAAATCTGCCGGCGTTTTCCACTCTTACATGGCCTTAGAAATCATTTGCGTTTTCATTTACCTGCATGTGCCAGATGTTCTCCTGACGTGCACACTTAATCCTCATGTGTGCGATGGGATCAGTTGCTTCCGGAGTCTCGAAATGAGGACACTGAGACACAGAAGGGTTGCCCAGGGTTACATGGCAGGGAGGTGAGCGTCAGGGTCTGAATGCAATTCTTGCAGGCTCCAAAGCTGATGTTTTCATTCCTAATTCATGCTGCTCGGTCCGAATCACCTCAGAGTGCATGCAGAAATGGACTTAAACAGCCATAAAGGGGAATTCAGGTTGGACATTAGGAAGTACGTCTTGGCCGGCCTTGAAGGCAGACAAACACTGGATTGGATAAGCCAGAAAGCAATCCCACAATTGCTGGAAAGGGCAGATGAGGAGCAGCTGGGAGTCTCTGAGCACAGTCTCGAGCAGACAGAGCAGGGCGGGTGTCCACCTTGAAGGCCAGGATCTACTCTTCCCAATGTCCAACTTTCAGTCCTGCTTCAGCAATGCCTGCTTTGGAAACATATTTGGGATTTCATAGTCTATATAGTGTTTTTTAAAAACACTAAGTTTATTGTGGCCTTTTCCATGTCACAAAAACACGTTTTCAAAAACATTTAATCTTTTCTAACATCCCACTGTTTGGCTCTGCCATACTTTTTTTGTCCAATCCAATTGTCTATCTTTTTCCCCCCACTATTATAAATAATACTACAATGACCATTTTTATTCTTATAAAATTTTCTTCCTATCTCTGATGCTATTCTTTGGCTAGATTCCTAGCATGGGAATACTGGACTACAGGGAGTGTTTCTAGGACTACTGACAGTGATTGCCGTATTGCTTTCCTTAAAGGGTATGTTAATTTGCATTTCTACCAGCAGCAAAGGAAGAGTACCTCTCTCCCAGCACCCTCTCCAGAATCCAACATTGTCTTAGATGTGATCTTGGCTAATAAGGACACTGAAAAATAGTGGCATGAATCTGCGAAGAGGCACAGAGTGTTTGAATAACCTACCTCCAATCATACAACCTGTATGTGGCTGAACCAGGATTTAAACTCAAGTTATTTGGCTGTGGTGGTTAGGTAGGTCCCTAACCAGAGTACTTTGCCACAGCTTGGGTTATGTAATGGCTATCACATGTCAGCTATTGTCTTAGGGCATTTTACAGGAGATTTCCACAAGGGCAGGGATCTTTGCATTTGTCTTTAATTATCCCAAGCTTCTAGACCAATATTTTCCAACAGAACTTTCGCAATGATGGAAATGTTCTATACCTGTACTCTCTGACATGGTAGGCACTACCCTTTATCTAGCACTTGAAATCTGCTAGTGCAACTGAAAAAATGAAGTCTTAATTTTAATTTTAATTAGATGTCTTTTAAATTGTGACTAGTGACTTCCCCATTGCAGAGCATAGCTCTAGAATATCTAGTCCATCACTGCATAAATATTCATTAAGTAACAAACATATAATCTCCTGATTTCACCTACCTCTACCATACTTCCTGAAAGGCAAGATTTTGCCTCTTCCACCCGCATCTTCACGTGTCTACTTGTTCTCTTGAAGGCAGGGTTAATGTTATTTATCTGCCATGTGGGGGTGATGTGAAGATCAGCTAATTAATGTTTGCAAAGAGCTGCACTGCTAACCGGTTCCCAGGATAATTGCACTTTAATAAAACGTTTAAATGGCCAATTCTCATCTTGAGGCCAAAGCCGGACTGGGTTTATTTAGCAAAAGGTTGGTTTCTCTGACTCCACGCTGAACTGGATCCTTCCACTGTGGACTCCATCAACACAAATCCCTTTCATTTGAAAGGTTCCCCCGATCAGAAGATACTGGCATTTACCTTCGCAATGGTTTTGATGTCACAGCTTGATGAGTAAATTAATAATACCAACAAGGTTGGGGAGGGCGGATATTTAACCAACTTGAACAAATTGCTTTTAAGCTCTTAAGCACTTTAATTGCTTGCATGATAATGATGCAAATTTTTAAATGTCTTGATTCACTCTCAAAGTAGGCCCAGTAAAAGGACCTTTAAAGGGAAACACTTTTCTAAGCACTCAGTTTTTATTATGTGGCATTCTAGAAAGTTACAAAACGGCCATTCTAGGAAAAACGAGGGTTTGGGAGCCAGAGAGGCCTATGATCAAATGCTAGTCCTCGGTGTGTGACCCTGGGCAAATGGCTTAACTCACTGAGCCTCAATTTCCCTCATCTAGAACATGGGATAACAGCAGCTACCGGACACACAGAAGGCACTTAGCACCTGTTTGTTTTTCTCTTGCCCCATTCTTCTACCTCCTCCCCCGACAACCACCTGATGACAGGGTTGACTATGTCCCTCTCCACTGTCTTCTGAAACAAAGATGCCAATTCTTTGGATTCTCAAAATGCCAAAAGGAAAGATGGATACCTTCCTTTACAGTACCAATCTCCTACTCTAAGACAGAAACTCTTGACAGCGGGTGGCCATTATTATCACTTTCTGAAATAATGTCAGAATAGGAAGGAGCTTGAAACCTTGCTACTCCACGTGCGTGCCAGGTACCAATCAGCACCGCACCACCTGGGAGCCTGTCAGTAATGCAGATTCTTGGGCCCCACTCCCGATCGATTAAATCAAAAGCTGTATTTTGACAAGATTCTTGGGTGATCCATGTGTGTGTACTCAAATTTGAGAAGCATTACCTTACAAAACATCAAATCCATACTCCTCTGGCAACCTAATGTTATAGAGAGGGAAACATTCCAGGAAAGGACACCTGTTTCACCCAAAGCCATAATGTATTCGCGGCAATCCTTTTGCTTGACTTTCCATGGATTCAAAGGCCAGACTTTTAGAAATCAACAGTCATTTCACGGCAAGAAAAGCAGCTCTTTAAGAGAAATACATTCTTAAAACCTAATGTTCTAGAGGACTACAATGATTAAATGACTGCATCTGTCGGCCCAGGCTGTAGGGCTACCAATCTGCAACGCAAATGCAGGACTCTAGGGGACACCGAGCAGGAGGCATTGCTCCACTGCTCCTGAGATCCTGCTACATTTATGTCCTGTTTCCTTTTGGTTTTCCAAATGAAAGAAAAGCCTTGATCTGATGTTCAGAACATGACAAAGGACAAAAACATTCCCTCACCTTCCCTAGTGAAACCAGAGTGGTGTCAATATCAAAGGCAGCATCTAAACACTTGTCAGGAGTTCAAAGTCAGCCACCAGCGGAGTGGGTTTTCTCTACGGTGACCACACTGTCCCACAACCCCCCCCCCCCGGGTGACCTCTCTATCCTTTCTAAAGGAACCCCTGATGCCTCCTGCTGAGCGTGGGGCCACCTTGGAAATGGGAAGACTGGACTTCCTCCACTGGCTCCACTGAATTCTGTGTCAGATAACAAGTCATCAAACCACAGAGAACAAATCTTTTCTGGGTCACAGAAATCTGACACGTGAAAGAGCAAGAACGAGACTGACAAATACACATTCTGATTGAATTGGCCCAAGCAAGGATAGGACGAAAACCCAACTCCTTCCACTTTGGAAACAGCATGTAGGCTGTTAATTTCTTTCTTTCTTTTTTTTTTTTATCGTGCCCAGGGACCATGAAGAGAGACAGTTGGGCTGATTTCCCAGTAAAATGCCATGCAGCAGGTGGGGATAAGCTTGCTGTGGGCTAGTCTCAACTGTTTCCTTTGTAAGATTTTTCTACCGTGTTTCCCCGAAAATAAGACCTAGCTGGACAATCAGCTCTAATGCGTCTTTTGGAGCAAAAATTAATGTAAGACCCAATATTATATTATACCCGGTATTATATTATGTTATATTATATTGTATTATATTATACCCGGTCTTACATTACATAAGCCCGGTCTTATATTAATTTTTTCTCCAAAAGACACAGAGCTTATTGTCTGGCTAGGTCTTATTTTCGGGGCAACATGGTAGGTGTCTAGTGTAAGGACTCTGAACCATAGGATAAGAAACAGGGTAGGAGGGAGGAATCCACTGGCTCAGCAAATGCAGAAGATCCACTCACATCTCTGAGGAACTGTTTGTCATTCACCATGGAGCCAGCCCCACCTACAATACAGAGGAACATATTTACATATTTAAACTCTATTGCAGGCTGAAGCTCTACAGAGTGATGATTCAAGTCAGCCAGGGAAGAAAAATGTTCTTGGAAAAAGGATTTGCCTATCAGTTTAGCAGAACAGCTCAAAGTTATGCAAATCCCCTGCTTGAGGTCTGATTGTTACCCCTACCTCCCTCTACTACTTGGGCTCCAAGCCTGTAAGTGATTGCAACACAGCCATATTCTAGTTCAAAAGATGAAGTAGAAATCACAGGGTACCCTACTGCTGCTCAAAAGCTCTTAGCATGGCATCTGCCTTTGACCCTACAAAACCTGCTTTCTAGGAATTTATCTTAAGGAAATATGAAAAATGCAGTGTGTACAAGGAGAGTTACTGCAACTTTGTTATCATAATACAATACTAAAAATAAAAAGTCAAAATTTGGGTACCATTTAAATAAATCATGCCATATTAAAACACTGGGGTTTTCCATAGCCATTAAAAATGTTGCCATAGGAGGAAAAGTTGTGACCTGGAAAGATCTATCATTAGATGACAATAAGCATTCAAAATATTACAACTATGGTCTTATTTTTCTACATTCTTAAAAGTCACAAGGTAAAACCCAAAATGTGGGGAAACTTATTTTCTTTTTGCTTTTCTCTATATTATCTTACTTTGCTACAGTGAACATATAGTACTCTGTAATTAGATATAATTGGCATTATATCTAATTATATAATTTGGTAATTAGATATAATAAAAACAAAAGTTGGAAAAATAAAACTGTGACAAAGTAATAAATATAAAACCCACAGAGGACTAAACATCTACATTTATGCTGTTTCATTAGAAGCTTTCCTTAAGGAAAACTGTAAGTTCAGAGATCCATGTATCTTGGTTTCCTTGGAACCGAAAGTAAAACCGAGTTTTACTTTCACAGTGGCCCCCATAGTAGTTTGCAGGTGCAAAGCAAAGATGGAGTGATTCAGCTTTCAGTTACAATAAGCCAGGCTGATAGACCATATAAGAATTCAGGTCAAAATCAGCCTCTTAGATCTGGAATTGATGTTGATTTACCCTGCTAGGCTTTTGGAATCAAATCTGCAAGGAGGTGATTTAAAATCCCATTGTTCTTTTGTTTCACTTTTTAGATTCATGGATGAGGGAGAATGTAGTGGGATAAGAACACCAGAAGGCTTGGGGGCCAGGTACAACAGCTGTTCATTAGAACCAGAGAGGGCCCAGGTGAGGATTTGTACCATGTGCTTATTCCATCTTTTTCTTTCAACTTCTATGACAGTTAATGACTGGGAGTGGGCATCCTAAGCCCCTTGCTTGTGTTGCCCAACAGTCTTTATCTTAAATGCCTAATCACCTTCTTTCCCATATTTGTAACTTTTGATCTAGAATACCAGGTTATGTAACACACCAATCTGCACAAGCATGTAATTCTGTTAGGGAAAAAAAAAAGGACTCAATGAGGGAGAAATTCTAACAAAACTGGAAATGACTTTTCTAAGAAAAGAGAAGATATTTTTGTTTCAAGCATTTGAGCTGGTTTTAAATAGACTGTGGATGCAGTGTTGCTGGTTCTTTGGGGGCTGTGGATTTCCTGGTCCAACCCCTACCCAACAAATGCACAATGTTGGAAAGGGTTGAAGGAGGTGGGAGGGAATGATCCCTTGGGAATGGCCTACAGTGTGTCAAAGGTTTACAAACGTTAATCCTTACAGTGTTGTAAACTAGATGATATCTTCCATACATACAGGAGAGAAATGAAGTTCCAAAGGTAACTTGCCCAAGGCGATGCAACCATAATTCCCACCCAGTAAATTAAGGGGTTAAAGTCACATCCCGTAAACTTACTCCCACAAAACAGCAGGGGTGAGATTATACCACAAAAAGGAGAGCCTTGGAAATCCAAGTCACCTACTACTTCAATACCCCATCTTCTACTGGGGGTGGGGAGCTCACTACCTCATATTCCAGATCATTCCATTCGCTGTGAAACTGTCCTCTGACAGTTCTTCAGGCTGAGTACTGAGTACTGGTTCTGCCCCCTGAAGCCCACAGTGGGCAACGCTGGTCCTTCTTCCCCAACAATCCACAGGTTGTTTTATTGGCTTACTGCCCTCATTCTACCCCATCCCCAAAGAGAGTCCTTGATAAGAACAGGATCCTGGCAGATAAATCCAAAATATCTCTCTCCAAAACCGAACCTCTCCATTCCTGACAACTTCCCTACCCCAGAGGATGGTGAATTCACAGGTTAACCGGACTCCGCCCCACTGTCTTTAAGACACATGCCGGAAATAAAACCTTCCAAGAATTAGCTTCTTAAAACCATAGAACATCTATGTCCTTCGTCTTGCTTGAAGAACCCTGGGGGCGTTCAATTCCCCAAACATTCATAAGGACCTACTGCAGGCAAGGCACCGACAAGAGAAGACACTCGTTCACCCCAGGAAATCCGCTCCGACTGGTCCAGCACCACTAGGTGGAAGGACTTCCCGTCATCACTCTCCCCAGAGAAAACAGATTCTCAGATTCTTTCTCATCATGCCCTTATAACGCCTACAAAGAGGGGAATCCGTTTTTGCACTGTGTCTGGCCTTGCCGTACACCTCCCTCCCCAGGACACACGGGGAGGGACACACACACACACACACACACACACACACACACACACACGCTTTCAACGCCACCACCTGTGAAAACATCCCTCCTAACTTTGGCGAGGAGAGCTCCTGGGCAAGGCTGCGCCGCAGGGCGCCCGGGGCGCGCCTGGGACCCGGAGCGCGCGGACCAGCGCGGGAGAGGGGTGGGAGGCGCACCCGGGACCCCGCGCGGCGCGGCGCGGCGCTGGGGGCTACCACGCAGCCTGGAACCGGGCGGCCTGGGCTCGCGTGGCCCGCCCAGGCCCCGCCCACCCCGCAGCCTGGCTCGCGCTGATTGCAGCTCTGCCGGCCCAGGAGCCCGAATCCGACGGCACCCTCCGGACGTCCGCAGAAAGCGAGAGGGGGGCCCGGCGGGTGCGGCTGACACCGGAACCCCGGAGACGGCCAGGGGCCGGCGAGGAGGAGGGCTGCGCCCGGCCCCTGCCGAAGAGGGGGAGCGGGAATGAGCCGCCCCTGCGCGCGGGGAAACAGGTTGCTGCCGCGCCCCGTCCCCTCCCCGCAGCCGCCGGGGAGCGAACGCAGCCCCTCCTGCGCGCCCTCCTCCTTCCCGGACCTCCGCGGCGGAGCCCGGGCCCTTCAGGCAGCCAGGTTAAAGGCGCCTACGGCAAGGTCAAGGCGCGGCCGGCCGCCACCGGGGGATTTTTCCCAGCAGAGCACGAGCTTTGCAATCGCATTGTTAAGGATCATGGCAGCGGCAGGAAACCCAAAGGGCCCCACAGGTCTGCGCGAGAGAGGATTTATTTTACAGCGCGGAACACTCACAGGGCACCCAGATATCAGGGGGGAGAGAATGTGGGGTTTCAGGACCCCGGAATGTGGCAAAAACAAAACAATCCCCACCCAGGCACACCACCCCCTCCCGACTGCGGGGGGAAGGGACTTGAGGGGCCACTGTGCCCCCGACTTCAGCGTTCCGCAGGTCTGTTAGGTCTGGGTGGCTTATCCCTCCACAGGCGAAAAACAAGATTTAAAAACACTCTACTACTGTTGGTTCCTCTATCGAAAACCATCAGCGTGGCTACAGGCTGCGGCGGTGAAGGGAAGCAGCGAGATGGGGAGAGAATAAACGCCACAGAAGCAAACTGCCTTCCGCGTAGGAGAAAAGCTAGGGAGAAGGAAGCCATACTCCGCACCCATCCCCATTAGCGCCGGGCTAGCCCAGGAACCCAGAAATAGGTGCATCATGGTGGCCGACCCTGGCAGAGGCCAGTATGCTCCTTCCCAACCTCCCGTCAGAGTGGACCAGGATGGCTGATGCCTGGCATCTCCAAAGGGGACCAGGCATCGCAGGCAGGTTTCAAACACGTGAAGGGCACTGGGTGTGAAAGATGGAGGGGGGGGCAAAGAAGGGGGACTTTGAGGTTTCGCAGGACACGAAGTCAGTTTCCTAAAACAGCATTCCCTGGAAGTCCAGCCAACATCCCTTCGGGTTCTGAGGATTCAATGGACCCTGAGTTCTGACCGGCGTTTTCTCTAGGATCCACCCCGGCTCCTCTACCCAGTCCCTGCATCGATAACCGGTTCTGTGGGGACAGTAGCATCAGCACCCAACGCCCATGGCAGAAGTGGGCGCCGCCTTGATGTGAGGCGGCTCCCTGCTCTCCGGTCCCGGGGTGGGAGCGCCCCGGTACTTACATTCCCTAAGCAGGCAAACTTTCAGGCTTGTCTTTCGCGAACCGGCTGTTGGTATCACGCTTCTGGGTAATCCTTCAGGCCGTTTATATAACTGCCGGAGAAGCCGGTGGGCTGATCTCGCTGCGTGCGCGGCCGCACAGCTCAGCACATGGGCACCCCCTGCGCCCCCGCGCTCGGATCCGGAGCGTGCCCCACCGCGGCCTTCCACAAAGCAGCAGGGCGATTTCGTGGGCTAGTCAAACACCAAGAGTGCAGGCAGAATCCGGCAAAACCCAAGCTGCCTCTCTACGCCGCTTTCGCTGCATCGGTGGCTTATGGAGAACTGCATCTCTACGAACCTTCTCGCCTGGGCTGGGAGGTAGGAGGGGGGTAGGGACCAGGCGGGGATCGGCGCGGTTCTTGAAGAGGTACCGTACCCAACTGAGTAATATAATAATACCCTCGTCCACGTGGACCAGGGTGCACAAATCGCCTTAATGTCTCGCCCTGGAAGGGGAGCCAATTTCCAAAGTTAGTGACCACGCAGTTGAATTTCCAGTACTTTCCAACCTAGCCTAGGTGGGGGCAGGGCTGAGAAGCGGCCCGCAAAGCCCACCCTACCGCCCGCCAACGAGGACTCACCAGTTGAACCTCCCCTCGCCCCAGGAGTTAGCTGTGTATTCCCTGGTTGCGTGTACACACACACACACACACACACACACACACACACACACTCACACTCACCCCGCGATACCACCTTCCCGTCTGCTCCTCCAACAGAAAGACTGCATTTTTAAATCTCGAGGAAAACGACTAAGAAGCTCGGTGATCACATTTCAACGCGGAGCACATTTCCCGAAGCCGGGGGTACGAGTAGTTACACACACACACACGCACACCCGGGGAGCTCTGAGAATCCACCCGGCGGCCACAGCCTCAACTCGCTCAGAAGGGAACGTAAACACCGCTGCAAGGCGGCGGGCCAGGAGAGGCGAGCGCCGCACCCGCTGCGGAGGGTGCGGGGCTGGGATCTTGTCTACCGGGTTTCCGCTCGAACCGCGCACGCGGGGCCACTGCAGCCGGCGCTCACCCCGCAGGGCAGGCTGCAACGTCTGAAGCCCGGCGCCGCCTCGCGGGATCCTCCAGCGCCCGCCGGGGTGTTTGGGTCGTCAGGTCTGCAGAGCGGCTGCAGGGCACTCGGGGTGGAAGGGGATCCCGGCGAGGCCGACGAACCCGGGGCGCGCCGCTTCCCTCGCACCCTGGGTCCCGAGTGCCTCGCCCGCGCCGAGCTCCCTGATCTCCCCTCACACTCGCTCCCAGGCTCCGGGGGCTGCAGCGTCGGAGCCTCGGGGTTCCAGACTGGCTCGCGTCGCCGGCAACCCACACCCCAAGCCTCCTTCCCTTCCACCCCTAGTGCGGGCCGGGGGAGCAGGCGAGCGTTCCCCGGAACCTCGGGCATCCGCGGACACTGCCCCGACCCTGCCACAGCTCGTGAGCGCAGAGAAGCGCGAGAGCCGGCGAGGCGCCGCCGCGGTCCCCAAGGCGCTTTTCGTAGAGCGGATCACGCTGCCTTACCGTGGCTGCAGACTGCCACCGCCCGGGAAGCGGGGAAGAGGGCGGCAGGGAAGCAGGGCGCCGCGCTGGTAGCTCCTCTCGCCCTGGGAGGCGCGGTTCCTCCGCTCCGCGAGCCCGAACTGGGTGCCCAGGAAGGAGCAGGTCCCGGCTCTGCGCTCAGCTCCAGGGACACCAACAATAGCTCCCGCGGGGAGCGGAGCCCCAGCGAGCCTCCAGCAGCGCGCGCACGCCGGGCTCCCGCTCCCGGCCGTTCCCGGCCGGCGTCCCTGCCAGCACTGCTGCCCCACATGGAACAGCTGCAATCCCGAGGCTTCTGGGGGGGTGGGGCGGGTGTGTGCGCGCGCGCGTGTGTGAGTGTGTGTGTTTAATAGCTTCCCTCCTCTGCTTCTCCTCCCTGCCTGTTCGCCTGCCTGCCTCCGTCCCCCACCCTCGCTCTCTTACACACAGACAGAGAGGGCGAGCGAGAGAGACACACACACACTCACACACACACGCGCACGCACACGCAGGTTACATGAATGGGAGGCGGGAGCCAATCCCGCGCGGCTGGGTGAGCCGCGGCGCACGGGCTCCGGGAGCAGGGCCGCACCACGGCGCCGGGGGGCGCCACGCAGGTGATGCGCCGCCTCCCGCGGCCGCTCACCGGCTTCTGGGCTCTGCTCTCGCCACGGTCTTTCTCGCGCCTGCCCCTTGCCCTCCTCCTTCTCCGCTTCTGTCTCTACCTTCTCTTTTTCTTTTCTTTCTCGAATTCTCCAAGTTCTCTCAGTTCAGTGTTTTTCTCGGTCTCCTCTTACCGTCCTCGCTTGCCTTTCTCGCCCCTTTTCTCAAACTTTCTCTTTCCTTAGCCCGACTTTTCTCTGCTTCCTCTCCTCTTGCCTTTTGTTCTCTTTCCTCCCTCTTTAGCTTTCTCTCCCGTCTCTCTGTAGTATTGTCTCCTCTCCCTCCCCCCTTCACTTGCTCCCGGGTCTCTCTGGGGTGCGTGGCCTCCCTCTCTGCCTACCCCCTGATATTATTTCTCACACACACACACACACACACACACACACACACACACACACCCTCCACTTTGCCAGGGACGATCTCTCTTACGTTGCTGCTGCAGCAGAGAGTTAATTAAGAGCTGAGAACCTGAGTTCCTTCTTCAGGCAGACAAGATATCCAAAGAATAGCTCTCTTTCCTTTGACGACTTCTCCTAAACCATGGTAACAGCTAGTGAGTCGTGATAACAATCATTTAAAAAAATAACTGCAGTGAACAGGGTCTCAGAGATGTCTGTCCTTCCATGTCTGGATTGTGATCGCCAGCGCACTTCCAAGAGGACAGTTTTATATGATGGGAGAGGCAGCTTGGTACAGTGGCTACTCTGGCGAGTGCTTTGGAAAAGAACTGGAGAAATTCCCACCCCCTGATCTTCTGCATGCTAGCTGTGTAACAGTGCAAACCAACCCAGCCTGTGTTCTAATGTGTAAAATGAAAAGAGAAAACAAAGAAAGAACTGGGCATATAGGAGATGCTCAACTAATGTTAGTTTCTTTCCCTGCCAACTCTTAAAAGAAAAACTCCCTTAATGATCTTCTGCTACATTATATCTCCATGATCTAAAGCACTTAATGACCGAGAAAATGTGACAATACAAATTTCATATGCATATGAAACAAGGTGTAGGATATTTTTAAAAACCCTACTGTGTGGTCAGGAGATTGTCTAGCCAGTTGCCATCCTCTGATTACAGAGGCAACAGAGAGATTATAAACATGAGGTGCTAAAACGCCCCTTTAACATCTAACTAAGGCATGCCAGAAAGGCAGGCATGGGGTAAGGGTGGGTGGGAAGTTTCCGTGCACTCTGTCCGGTTTATTTTTAAAATAGTCATAACTGAACACTGACCAGTGACAAAGCCTCTAAGACTAACTAAAATGTCATGTTTCTGCCTTTGGATAGCATTTATCAATTTTGTGTCCTCCCTGCAGACATCAAATGCTGGGCATAAGCTGTGATTGGCAGTCATATTCAGTCCTTCAACAAGTACTTGTTGACTACCTACTCTGTGGTTAGCACTGACATTGGATCAGTGGTGAGGCCAACAGGCTCTGCCTTTGTGAGTATATAATACAGTGGACATGTCTGATGAATGTGTAATAGGAAAATGAGTCATATATAACTTGAGAATTGCTATCTGGTGGGTGGGCAAATTTTTTCAAAATACGAGGTTCATGTCAGAGGGGATAAGAAAGGGATCCTTGAGAGTAAAAATTCTGGAATCCACTGTTCATCCGTGCACCTCATTTGACCAATGAGAAGACGGAAGTCCAAATGTTAAAATAAATGTAATGGGTGAAAGTATAATGAGAAACAAGGTATTTTGCATAGTCTCAAAGATTCTTTGTAATTTCAAAAGAAAAATAGTGACTTTACAGTTGAAAAATCTGGCCAATTCCACTTTCATCAGGTAATTAATAAATCAGCATTACTGAGAATCTGACAAATAGACATGTACCTCCTGATATGATGCACTGAGAAAGACATAATATTATTTCTGTGGTATTCCTGACAAAATGAATAGACTGTATCTAATCATGAAAAACATCAGACAAACGTAAACTGAGGACCATTCAATGAAATAACTGTTATGGACTCTGCAAAAATCCTGAGGTCATGAAAAACAGACTCCAGAACAGTTCCAGATTAAAGGAATGGTTTATAAGTAGTTGTCATGGCAATAAATGCAACATGTGGTCCCGGATTGAGACATTAAGGGGATAATTGGTAAAATTAAAATAAGGTCTGTAGGTTAGATAATAGCATATATCATTACCTAATTTTGATCATTACCATGGTTATGTAGGAGACTAGTGTTGTTTTTAGGAACTACACATCTGATGTATTTAGAGGTTTAAAAAAAGATGAACAAAGCCCAACCCCCACCTTCCGGGAGAAGCACAGTGTGGGGAGTTTCTGCCTGAGGAACAGGCAGAATGTGAACACAGGATGCCCAGTCAAAACCTTAAGGGGAAGACTTCCTGTAGGAGGTGGCATTCAAGCTGAGTTTTTAAGGCAAGGGAGTTAGCTAGTCCATGAAGGGAGGGGAACTGCTTTTTAAATAGATTTAACAGTATAAGGACATGGACAAAGCATTATGGCTACAGAGTTGGCATGTGAAGGAAGTGCCTGGGTGGAGTCTAGAGCAGTAGTTAGGGTTGAATCTTGATAGGGCCTGAAAGAAGCTCAGGATCTCAAACATCCTGGAAGCTCAGGTACTGAGTGGGGGTGGGGAGCAGAGACTTATTAAAGGCTTTAAAGTAGAGGAGGCATGGGATTTTAAAAGGTATTTGAAAAAGAAGATCTGGCAGCACCTGGAGAAATGGATTAAAGAGAATGGCTTGGGAAGACCAAAGATGTTTAGTTAGGTCCTTTAGGTAAACTAAGGCAATTGCAGTGAGAATGGAGATGGGAGGAGAGACTTGAGAGAGATCAAAGATGTAAAATGAACAGATTTTGGTGACTGGTTGGGTGGGGGTAGGCAAGGAGAAGTCCAAAGTGACTCCAGCTTGGGTATCTGGGTGGAGGGTGCCACTATTCCCTTGGATGTCAAGAGAATTCAGGAGGAAGTGGTTTTAGAGGAAAAAGTGAGGTCAGTTGTTAACATATTGTAATCTAACTCTACAGCTAGCTGGAGAGTCTCTGTATGGCCACTCTGTGCCATAGGAAACACTGCTGTAATATTCAGACTAAGACCCTCCTAACAGCCAGCTGCATGTATTACCCAGGAAACAAAGAAACAACGACAAAATAGTAGATTGGTTATGGTAGCAGTACATTATTTATGATAATGGGGAAAAAAATTGAAACAGCCTAAAGGGTCAAGTAGGATAAGTAAATTGTGATAGCCTTGCTGGAATATTATGCAAACTCTAAAGTTTTTCTCTTTTTTCTTGCAGAGTTTTTCAGTCCATGGAAAAATTCCAATGTTATCACGTTAACACAATTTTTTTAAAGCAGACTTCAAAATTGTTAACTACGTAAAAATTCTCATGGAGAATAATCTGAAGAAAAAGCCAAATATTAACGATGGTTGCCTCTGAATGATAGCATTATGAGTAAGCTATATTTTCTTCTTCGTGCTTTTTTCATACTTTCTAACTTTCCCACAATGAACATTCATTACTTTCATAACAAAAATAAAAAGCTGTCATTAAAAAAGACCAAAAATTGAAATGACGCCCCCCACACTCCTCTTCCACTTTATCCCTTTTCAATCCATCCTTCCCACTCCCCCTTAAGACTAACCACCTTTTAAGCTTTATCTTTGAGAGTGAAATAAGAAGGCATTTAACAAATCAGCAGAAATTATTAGCTGGGCTGGAGAGGAGGGGAAGGTGTTCTTATGTAGGCAGATAGGTTGTTAGAGCTGTTGAAACTGTATATATTAATGTTTGCACTGCCCTTATTGATTCTGTGATATGTTACAAGAAAAAGAAAACCTATAGTGAGGCCATGAAAATGTGAGTTTTTAAAGGGCAAGTTTTAATTAGGAAATGTGTTTATTTGCAAAAACAGTTGAGTCCGGCAATTCCTGTAAAATTGTTTCAGAGAGCTGGTATTTCAGGCAAGGAGACATGTAGGGCCAAGGGACAATGCTTTGTGGCTGTTGTCTGATACGACATAAATATGCAAGCTGGTTACATAGGAATTGAACACCCACTGATAAGCACCATCAGACGCTCCCAATTAGGGGCTAGGGGGGTAATTGCAGGCCAGTGGATGTTCTCATTTCTTAGAGAGGTTGCTGTAAATGGCTCTCTGGTAAGGTTTCCTCAGCATCAGTGAGTTTTCATCTCCCAGAAATGTTTACTACGTATGTGGATAGGCCAACCTAATACACCTTACAGAGGCATAGCCCTTTCACCTTTTCAAATCCCCCTCCCCATATCTGCTGATTGGCCTTCGCCTTGTACCTACCCTGGCTGGGTTCCTGTTTTTTCCAGTTTACATGTAAGGAACAGAGACCCAGAGGGCCAGAGCAGTGGCAGGAACTAAAGGAAGAACAGGAGACATTTTGGAAAGCCCCCTCCTGGCACTCTAGAATCTTCATGGATATTATCTCATCAAATCTTTAAGATAACTTGGGAAGGAGGGTGAGTAAACTGAGACTTCTGTGATTCTGGCTCAACAGAATCAGAATTGGAACCCGGTTCTCCAAAATTCCCAAGACAGTGCTTTTCCCCATTTTTTTTCAAGCTAAGAGGTGAGGCTAGTTATTATTCTCTGGCAGGTTAGTCAGCTCAACCTATGAGCTGTCTTTCTGTCTTGTGGGAATTCAAAGCTAATACTGGGGTAAAAAATGACTTTAGAATGTGTCTGCTAGAGAAGAAGAGGAAAGCCTCTACTTGGATTCACTGTAAGTTTTCTCTTTTAGAGAAATGGTGGGATCTTGTCTCTCTCCGCCCCCACTCCAATGACCAGCCAAGTATTTGGCACTCAGAGGTTCTTAATAAATATTCCCTCACTGAATGAAGAAACCAAGGCCACTAACAAAATAGCTACGTAGCATGTACTGAGCACTGTGCCCAGAACTAAGCAAAGGGCACTGCCTCATTTAAATTGCAGAGCAACACCATGTGATAAATATGACTATTACCCGTATTCCATCGGTGAGAAAACTGAGACTTACAAAAGGTAGGCAATTTGTCCAAGGTCACATGACTAATAAATGGCAAAGCCAGATTCCAACTTGTATTGTTCTGAGTTCAGGCTCTTAGCCACCACACCGTATTAGATGGGTGGATGGACAGAATTAACGATACTGGTGGTGAAGTGCGCTCTCTGTGAACTGCAGTCCACTTTGAAGGTATGGTTATCTCGTCTAGATAGAGTAGGCCATGCCATTTCTCCACGATTACAGCCTGTTTATGCCCTTCATCACCTGTTTCACAAGCTGAAATTATTTGTGTATGCATTTGTTTCACTTTTTATTAAAAAAAAAAACAAAAGCATTTGCCCAACCTGTGGCCCAGGTCCCGTGAGTATCTTGGTCACTGCTGGGATCTCAGTATGTAGCACAGTGCCTGGCACAAAGTCAACATAACAATGAATATTTGTGAAATGAATGGATGAATGTGGGTTCCCAACCCTCTTAAGTATGTGTGCATGCACTTGTGAAAGATGGGTGTTTGACACACAGTTCCCCTCCCCTGCCACACGATGCTCTCTGCCTGTGAAGGCATGGTGGATTGGGTAGTGGGGCTAAGATTCAAGTGAGTATATAATGGTTCTGATTGCTCCTCCACTGACATTGGTTCCCAGCTAGCAGGGAAAACACTGATCAGAAAACAGCAGCATCTGTTGGGGTCAAAGGTGACGAGCTGGCAAAATTCCAAGGTGGAAGCAGCCTCTCTGATTAGGTCAACCACCCCTTTCACAGCAGAGAGGTGCTCTATCATTGCTTACACAACGTTTTCTTTCCAAGGGATGGTGGCAATGCTCTATCTCCTCAAAAGGAGCTCTCCTAAAGCTTTCCTCCTGCATGCTTAATGACATGATACATACTTTCCCAAAACCACGCATCTTAGCAGAAGCCTCCATTTTGCCAGTTTTTGTCTTATGTCTTCGTATAATTTGCCTAACAGGCTTCTTTGCGACTAGTGAGGATTTGCCTTTCTCATGATAGGTAGATCAGGTGGCAGAGGCTGGTCTTCTACAAAGCTACACCAAATTCATTCCCAGTCCTGGAAGTCTGTAGCCTTTATTACAACTGCATTTTGATCCAGAGGGTCATGGGTCCAGAAATCATCAAGAATGTAACAAACGAAGCAAAAGGGGACCACAAAGACCTCCACTAAATTACCAAAGCCTCTGTAGGGTGATTCCAATGACTGTCACGCCAGACACTGACCTAATGCTTTACACATATTCATACATTTCATCCTTCTAACAACCCTATTAAAAAAATTCTGTTATGACTCCCACATCAGATTGTAATACAATATTTCTAGACCTTATCAGCCTGTGGGTCAGAAGAAGTAACATTAATATTCATTCCCAAATAGCACATACTGTTCTCTTCTGCATAGTACTTTTTCCATTATACAATATATCTCGGGATAAAGTGCCTCCTCATTCTTTTTTTTATGGTTGAATACTATTTCATTACATGGATGTACCATTTGAATTCAGCCACAGGCATCTCAGTGATTATACTATATTCATTTAAATAAATCTCTATCAACTAACATAAGACCAGGCATATAGTAGCTGCTCAAAATTGTTAAATAAGGGAATTAAATTATCACCATCAAGTCTGTTGACTTTGAAAAAGAAGTAACCCAGAGGATCCTGAAGTTTTACATCAGTTGGGAAAGAATGAACATTTCAATTAACAGTGTAACTGAAAAGCCATTTGATGGGGGATGATAGTTAATTCCTGTCCCTTATGGAATCCATTTAAACTTTTCACACTAAACATAAAAAAAATGAAAATTCTAGAATAAAACATAGATGAAAATGTACATGATTCAGGAGGTAAAGAAAGAAGACGGATTTAAGTGTGATGTAAAAAGGAAAAAATCATAAAGGAAAATGTCAAAAATTTGATATCAAAATTTTGAAATGTTTGTATATTTATAAAAACCAAGAAAAAATCAAAAGAACAACAAAATGTTGGGAAATATTTAAAACATACGTGAAAAGTGCTATTATCCTTAATATTTAATGAAGATTTATAAATATGTAAGAAAAAGTCATCTCAATAGAAAAGTAGACAAAAGGCATAAAAAGCTAATTTACTAAAAAGTACAAAGCTAAATATATGGTAGATATGTAACTCATTCATAACTCCAAGAAATGAAAGATACAATAATAGTGAGTTGTGTTTTTTTTTAACTTATCAAATGAGAAATGTATCAGAGAAAAATGACATAACTAGAAAACAGTTACTCTCCCTATATTGCCAATTGGCACAACCTTTCTGAAAGAGAATTTAGTGATATTTACCAAAAGCAATATTTTCCATTGTGTGGAGCTTTCAACCCACGAATCTATGTCCACCTTTAATGGAGTTAATTAAAAGAAAATAACCATGGACAGAAAGAATTATGTCAGAGTCTTAATGTCAGTAGTAATAGGGACAAATTGGAATAATCTAAGTGTCAACCAATTAGCAAATAATCAAATGTATTATGGCATATCACAGAATGAGGAACTATTACACAGCTCTTACAGATCATGGTGTTGAAGACTAATGAATTTGGAAAGGATTCACAATAAATATTTTTGTGACCTTTCTTTAACTTCTTATGGAAAATTCCAAACAAATGTAAAATTTGGTGAATAAACTATACCCATCACTTAGTGTCAATGATTATTAATTCACGGCCAATCTTGTTTTATCTGTATCCCTACCTACTTACTCTCTCCCCCAGTGTTATGACGGAAATACCAGGCAGCATATCATCAGGTCCATAAATATTTCAGTAGATATCCCTAACATATATGAACTATTTTTGAAAACCCACAATATATGACTACATTTTAAAATAACAATACTATATTAACGTCATAAACTATCCAGTTTATCTTCAAACTGCCCTGATTGGTTCATAAATCCCTCCCCCCCCCCTTTTTTTTCAGCTTGTTTGCGTCAGGATCCAGATAAACTCCATGCATTGTAATTGGTTGGTATTATCTCTTGTCTCTTTTTTTTCAGCTTGTTTGCGTCAGGATCCAGATAAACTCCATGCATTGTAATTGGTTGGTATTATCTCTTGTCTCTTTTCACCTATAGGTTTTCCTCCATATATCCCCTCGCTGCCACCCCACCTTGCACATACTGGTTAAAGAGACTGAGCCTTTTGTCCTTTAGAGTCTCCCATAACCTGAGTTTACTGATTGTGTTCTCTTCTGGTTTAACATGGTCTTCTACATCTTATATTTCCTGTAAACTGGTATTTCTAGAAGTTCAACCCAATTCAAAGTTAATTCTTTTTGGGGTCAGACTACTCTCTAGATGGTATTTGTACTTCCACCTGTCTTTGTGGTGTTAGAAGTCTTTGATGCTAATGGACGAGATTCATCATTTCACTAGAGGTTGTAAACTGCTCATATTCTGATTCTGCCATTCCCTCTTCTCTTTTAACTGGAATAATTCTATAAAGGGAAACTTCCTCTCATGAACTATTTGCGTACTGAAAAAGCAGGATAAATGTTGGAGTCTTTCATTTTATTTATCAGTTTTCTAAAGAATAAGTTGATTCCCTAGCATCCTCTAGAGTTAAGCAATGAGATTTTTTGGGGGGTGGGGGTGGGTACAGTCATTATGAGCTCATGTATTTAAATATATTTTATGTATTTTCATTCATTTCAATGTTTATTCACATTGATATTCAAATTGCCCCATCTTTGGCCGATGGGAACATCTTCATATTGCCTGTTGCCTACTGAACTTTGATAGCCTCTTTATTTTTTTCCCTTTTTTTTTTTCTGGAATAATAAGAAGTTTCAGGGACATCTGGTACCTATCCAGAACCAGATCTGGAATCATCCATTTTTTTCCGGAGGATCCCTAGTTCTTTTTAGTGGGAAATGGTTTTTAGAAACCACAATCTTGTTATTAGGAGTTGCTCGTTGCCTTATTTTGATGGACAGGTTTAGAAGATATGTAGTTTTTTTCAAAAGGAAAATTCACTGTGAGTATATAACAATACTTTTAATTCACTTTTTAATTAACTTCTTTAGTCTTCTATCTGAATTTCCCTTCTTCCATCACAAATAATAAATCATGCTGTAGAAAAATATTTACTGATTTGGGAAAATAGCCATACTATCTACTTCAGTGGGAAATAATCCCATGCATATGTAAATCATATATATGTCAAATATATATCAAAGATATGCAAGTAATCAGTGATTATTTCTTGATGATGAAATTAATGGTAATTTTTGTTTTATTTTAGTTTCCTTTTACTTTTTTTCTTATTAGTGTTTACAAAATTTCCATAATAAACCCATTTCATTTTTCCTATAAGAAAAAATTTGCTAAAAAGCAAAAATAAACCAGATGGTATAAATTATAATGTAGTAAACTGTCTGCCAATCTTTATACGTGGATAGAATAATGATATTCTATTACATCTATGGAGTGTTTTACAATGTACAAAGCATTTTACATCCATTGTCTCCCATCATTGTCACAGCAGCACTGTGGGGTAGTAGACAGGATAGGAATATTGTCTTATAGGATAAGAAAATTGAGGTTTAAAAGGATCACATATGATGGAATCAAACCTAGATCTCAGGGCTCCTGACTTCTTGATCAGTGTTCTCTCCCTGGCATAAGACCTGTCTCTAGATGATTGTTCCTATGAAATCATTTTATGGTAAGACAAGAAGACCCTGCAGTGTCCCGCCTGCTGCTTAGAATGTTTTTCTTAGAGCCCTCTTTCTTTAGCCTGAGATTCGGAGGCCCATAAAAATGCTAATACTTATTTTTCAATTTAATTTTTATTTGTATCAAAGTGATTCATTCATTGCCATACTTTTAAAAGTCAAATACTCTACAAGGATGTTAGTGCAAAACACCAGTCCTCTGCCTTACAATTCACCAACCTGCTCTACCTAATGTCCCTTGTACCCAGAGGCAACCGCTTTTTTGAGCTATTTCTTCTGATTTTCATTTCTATATTATTACATAATCTGTTTCTACTGCAATTTCTAGGTTTTTAATTGTTGATATTATCAATGTACTTTCTGTCATAGGAGATGATAATTTAACTGCCTTTTTTCCCCTTTACACCGACACTTCTCTTTCCCCCATCCTTTCAATGTACTTGCATCATAATTTTTAGTTAAACATTAGTGTTTTCATTATTGTGATTGTGTAAAAATTATAGTGTACTATGATGTACTGTATTGCATTACTTTTTGTTTCCTCTTGAGTTAATACTTGGATCTTTTTTTTTTTATAAGATTTTATTAGGGAAGGGGAACAGGACTTTATCGGGGAACAGTGTGTACTTCCAGGACTTTTTTCCAAACAAGTTGTTGTTCTTTCAAACTTAGTTGTGGAGAGCACCGTTCAGCTTTAATTTGTTGTCCTTTCAGTCTTAGTTGTGGAGGGCACAGCTCAGCTCCGGGTCCAGTTGCCGTTGCTAGTGGCAGGGGGCGCAGCCCACCATCCCTTGTGGCAGTCGAACTGGCAACCTTGTGGTTGAGAGCGCACTGGCCCATGTGGGAATGGAACAGGCAGCCTTTGCAGTTAGGAGCCCGGAGCTCCAACCGCCTGAGCCACTGGGGCCGACCCAGTAATTGGATCTTTTCTCCCCACTATTTGCTTAAGGGTTTTAGGTATCTATCACTATTTCATCTCTAAACTGTGCCAAATTATAAAACTGCTCTCAGCACATTCCAATCCATCAAATAATCTGTCAATTTCTTTTCTGCCCTTATATTTGCTTTCTTTTTCTTTCTCCTTTCCTTTCCTTTCTCACATGAATTTAATTTCCCTTTGTCTAAATCTTCCAGGCTTTCTAGGCCTGCTGCACAGCTCTTGTTCTGGGATCTCCTTCCACCATATTTTTGGCAAGTCTCTTGGATCTCACTCCTGTATTTGTATCTTTAGTTTCCAGGATCTCATGACTTCCTCCCCCTTTGTTTCGTCTTCACGCTGAGAACAGATGAATGGGAGGTAAAATTTGAGAACCGATGTGTCTGGATATCAAATTCTAGGTTGGAAATAAATTCCCTATAATTTAAAGGACATTGATGGTTCCAATGTCCTCTTGCTGCTGGTGTTGCTTTTAAAAAGTCTGATAACATTTTGCTTCTTTATCCTGTTTATGTGATCTTTTCCTCCTCCCTCTCTGAAAATGTTTAGGGTCCTCTCTTTTCCCCAGTATTCAGAATTTATATGATGATTGTCCTGGATCTTCTTTCTCCCAGTATGCTGAGCTGTTTCTGGGTTCTTTTACTCTGGAAACTGAGAGCTTTGTTTGAAATTTTAATTGGTGATTTCCTTATTCTCTATTTCCAAAACTCCTTGTATTCAAATATTGGACCTGTTAAACTGTTTCTATATTTAAATCTTCTCTTTCTTATTTTTCATATTTTTATCTTTTGTGTTCTACTTTTTGGGAGATTTTCTTAGATTTGTCTACCCACCCTCCTGTTGACATTTTTATTTCTGCTTTCATATTTTTAATTTTAAAGGTCTTGCGTTAGTTGTTTAAATGTTTCTCTATAAATAGCCTCTGGTTCTCTTTCATTTACATATCTTTCTTTATCTCCTTAAGGATATTATTGATACATTTTACAAAGTTTTCTGCTGTTTCCTGTCTCTATGCGATTTGAGGTTTAAAAACTTTGTTGTTTTGTAAGGGCTTTGCTCAGATATTGGAGATCTATGGCTACCCAGGCCCATTCAGCTAAAACCTGATTAGAAATTTTAGGGTGCACGAGCACGCCTTGTTGCCTGGTGGGTTTCCCTGTGAGGATGATCTGGCTGGGTCATTTTATTGTTAGGTGATTCCCTAACAGTACCTGTAAGTCTTTTCTCAGGGGCCATTCCGTTTCACCAGCAAGGATTTCTCCAGAAAGGATTCTCCAGTCTCTTCCTGGGGAGGACAAGATTGGCTGCCAAGATTTTCTAGAAGCCTAATGAGGGGGAGGGATTGGAAGGTGGTCTCAGCATTTCTATATACATTTCACTTACTCCTCTTGTTTTTGTTTCCAGCACAGTGTCTGTACCCTTAGCTCTGCTGTTTTCCACGTATTCAGAGCTTCTCAGGCTCATTCACTCTAGGCCATGGATCTCCAGTCCTCTCCTTGTTGGAGGAGGGGACAGGCACCCAGTAGAGCAGGACAGAAGAGGGAATCTTAAGACGTTCAACCAATCTTCCTACTTTCAACCCTATCCAGACCCTTCATTTTCAGAAGTGCCTGAGCTTCTGATTTCTGAGCGTTCCTGGAGCTCTGCAGTGAAAATGAGATCGCTTCTGGGTTTTCACCACCTATAGCTTAGGTTTTCCTTTCTCAGGTCTGTCGAAATCGATTATTTCTTGTCCATCTGCTTTACAGATCCAAAATGCTATTGTCTCCTCTCCAGTTCTTCTTTCCTTTGCGGTTTTGTTCCTTTTATTCATTTTTCTATCATTGTAATAGGTCGTTGGGGTGGGCGTAAAAGTGTTATGTGCAATGGAAGTCCAAAGGCTTCTTCAAGGCCAGCACTTTAAGAGGTTTCCAACCACCTTCACGGTCCTGAGCTCCTTCTCAGAGCAGCACTATGGCCCTATTGTGTTTCACTTATTTATTTTTTTGCTTTTTCATTTTCTTATATTGTCTGGGTTTTTTTCCTTGTTTTTTTTTAACTTTTTTTTCTTCATTAGTTTCAGATGTACAAAACAATGTAATAGTTAGACGTTTATCATTTATATCCCTCACACTGTGTGAATCCCCCTGCCCCCATCCACTATCCCTCTGACATGGCACCGAGCCATTCCATTTCCACTGTCTCTATTCCTAACGCTGTACTTGTTTACTGCACCTAGGGCTGTAGGTGAAATTGGGAGCCTGAGCTTCCTCACCTTTCAAGAGCAGATAATAGCACCTGCATGGTTGGTTGTAATGAGGATACCTGGGATGCTATCTGTTTAGTTCCTAGTCCTTGGAAAGCTATCAGTAAAGACCAGCTATATTTTTTAATACTGAAATTACTGCACGCTGTGTTGAGGGTGGGAGGGAGGAAAGCTCATTGGGTTACTGAGGGAGAAAGTAATGCATAGGAAACTAGAGGAGCCTCTTCTACATGCTTTGGTGACAAATTCTGGATTATAAATAAGTCATAATAGTAATGCCGATCACTAATATTTACTAAGAACATACATGCATCCATCCCGATGCTTCATGTGTCATCTCTGTTAAACCTCACAACAGCCCTGTAAACAGGTACCTTTATTATCTTCATTTTAGAAATGAGCGAATAGAGGTGTGGAGATGTTAAATCACTTGGTCACTGTCGTACAACAAATACGGGGCAGATGACAGATTAGAACCTCACAATACCAAGGCCAAAGCATCTCCAACACTAATGTGCTCCCAAATCACCTGGGGATCTTGTTAGTGGGAAGGCTCGGCATAGGGCTGAGATGCTGCTTTTCTACCAAACTCCCAGGTGACCCTGATGCTGCTGGTCCAGGTCCTGCACTTTGAGTAGTGAGGTCCCAGCCTGCAGTCTCACGTAGACCCGAATTTCCCAGAGTACAAAAGAGGCCATATGAACAAGCAGGACCACCAGATACCCACTTCTTTCACCATACACCTTCCCTGGGAGTCCCTGTGTGTCTCATAGGTACTCATTGTCCTCTACTGCTTTGGCTGCAAGATGCTCACTTCTTTCTACCATCATCTGAGGGTAGCCCCTTAGTTACCACTGCTTCTAGCATTTTCTGGAGTATGCCATACCTGGAGTTGTAACCCTAGGTGTTCTGAAACACAGGACCCTCCAATGGTGGAAATGCACTGAGTTCCTTCCTGCTATCTCTCAGCAGAGTTGTGCCACGTTCCTTGCAGAAATAGGGAGAAGCCCCTCTCCCACTCAAAGTCACCTGGACCCCAATCAGCAGGTTTTATGCGGAAACCGCTCTGTCAGCTGCTGCCTACAGGCTTACTGACCTAGGGAAATATAACTTCCGTCCTCCCATATCCCTTTCTCCCTCATTAACCTCCTGCTCCCAGCTCTTCTAGAATTCACCACCCTGGAAGCAAGTCAACTTAGGTCAGCTTCCAACTTGGGTGAAAGGCTGATGGTCCATCAACTTGCTGGACATATCTAGTTATGTATGCATCTCAGTCAGAGATTCTCTCATCTCTAGAACCATGCTCTGTGTAGGACACAAGGCATAGTAAGGGAGATTTTGGAGAGGCGTTTTAAAGATTCAAGTACATCATGGGACCAAGGAAAAGCACTGGAATAAGTCTGGGATCTGAGATTGGAGAGCCACTCTGTCCCTACTTAGCTGTGTGATCTTGGGCTTTTCAGCAACTCTCTGACTGTTTCCAAAACTATAAAATAAGCAGGTTCCAGATGACCTTTAAGCTGCGTCTTTCAATTCTTTTTCACCTTCTGTCATCTACATATAGAACTTAGTGGTCTAGATAAGTCTATGAGAAATTATCCCCACTTACCAACCATGGCTTCTACCAATGAGCAATCAGAGGAGTGCTCAGTAGAGAAAGTTCAAATAATAAATTCACATGACTTGGCTTTTGCCCCTTACTAGCTCTGTGATGTTAGTCAGTTCACTCTTCCTCTCTGAGTTTTCTCACTGTCATGTGAAGGGTTTGGACTAAATGAACTCATAATAATATGCAGAAGTTTCAAACTCTAAGCTCTGGGGCTGCATGCCGCTTACAAGCATGTTTTGATTGATTTGTACAGCATTTGAAAAACTTTGAAAGAGTTGCCAGCCTTTAAAAGTTAGGAAACTGTACCTAAAAATCTGGTTTCCTGGCTTTTTTGGAAAAAATAAGATAAAAAAAAATAGGCAACGTGGTTCATCCATTCTTGTAGAGCCATGGTGGGCCTGAACGGCACTGTGGCTGTCCTTGTAAAGGACAGCGTTGCCTCAGCTCCTACCAGGCCCATATTACTTATCTAAATTATCTGCCCAAGTCCTGTAAGTAGTTGAGGTTGTGATTTCTGGGTATTAGCTACACTGACTAGCTAGGCAATAGAAGGTTAGTAGTTACCCTTTCTAAGACACAGTATCCAAATTGTAGACTGGGGACTGGAGACAATAAATGCTCACATTATTGCACTGACTGTATTAATGAGACAGAGCAGGGATCAGCAGACTTTTCTATAAAAGATTAGAGAGGAATATTTTAAGCTTTTCAGGCTATATAAGATCTCTGTTGCATATTTTTCTTGTATACTCATTGTTCTTTTTCTTTCTTTCTTTCTTTTTTAACAATCTTTTAAAAGTGTGAACCATCTTAGCTCTCGGGCTGTACAAAAACAGGCCCCGGGTGGATCGAGCCTGTGGGCCTTAGTTTGCCAACCCCTGAAACAGAGTGTGTGAAGCCTTTGCATTAATGCCTGCCAGACAGTGAAGACCAATAAATGTACGCATCAGTCTTGCAATTTCAGGCCTCTCAGTCTCTGACTCTGGGACATGAGCGGACTCCACAGTGCCCATCAGAAATCCCCATAGTTGCTTTGATTCTCTTCTGACAACACAGAGGGAGACAGCATTTTGTCTGTTGAGACATGTCTTTCTAAATAGAAAGCCCTGCATGGTATAGAAAGAGCTCCAAAGCAGCACGACAAATACAGTGCAACTGTGTCATCACCATGAAATCAAAGCCATTGTTTAAGCCATTTGCTAAACCACATCCCCATTCCAGTTATTCTGTCTGAAACGTTACCAAACAATCGCAGCTGGATGAAGAGTTGGAGGTCCTTTAAAATCTGATTATAGTTTCTCTGTTCCCATAGCCTTCCGCCTTTGTTTCAGTCCTTTGACTCCCCTCTGACCTACCCTCAAACACCTTGTTCTCTAGTATTTATTATAACTTGAATGTCAGGGTTGCAGCTTGCAATGAAAGGCACTTGACAAAATAAGATTGCACTGAGTTGGATGACTCTCATGCATGTGGCTTGGCATAATTAAAAAAGCGAGACATGATATTGTCCTCACAATCAAAGAATGTGATGGCTGAATCTAAAGAAATGTCAGTTATTTTCTATGGTGTTCAAGGAACCCAAGGAGAGCATGCATTTAAATAAAGGAGCCAAGGAGCACATCAAGCGATTGTCCAAAAGATACACTTTCTTTTTTCCCCCCTTACTGGCTCTTCATCAAGAAATGGAATAAAATTATAATGGAATAAAATAAAACTTGGCATGAGCTACATTCCTAGAATGACTTTGGCCTAAAGTTCCTTGATCTGGGCCCTGTGTATCACATTTGTAGGGACTTACCATTCTTCTCTTCACTTAGCAAACACTGCTTATGTCCCTACTATGTGCCAAACCATGTGCTTAGTGCTAGAAATGGAGGAATAAATAAATCAAGGGCTCTGAAATCTCAGTGGTTCAGTGAGGAAGACAGATTTGTTAAAAACATAATCCCAATATAACGTATTAATTCATGCTATTACAACAACAGCCAATACTTAACAAGCACTTACTACATGCCAAGCACGGTTTTCAGTGCTTTGTATATGAAAAATTCATGTAATCCTCTCAATGATCCAAGCGTTACATGCCATTATAAATTTCCATTTGACAGATGGAGGAACTGAGGCCAGGGGCAACATAATTCTTAATTCTTTAAGGCCACATAGTTACTAAGTGGTAGACAGTTCTGCCAGATTCAAACCCAAAGAGCCTGACTTCAGGGCGAGAGCTCTTGAAAAGCCCCTGAAAAAGCCTCTTAATAAAAGGGCTTGGACCATGTTCTGGGAACACAGTACAGAAAAGCCCGATTTCTCTTTTGGGGTCAGAGAATATATGAGACAACATGACATTTGTCTGAAATCTTCCCTTCACAGGGAAGTTGGGGAGGACATTCTAGGCAAAGAAGCAGCAAGTGCTTAGAGGATGATATTTGGAACAGACTGAAAAAAAAGAGAATCTTCAAATCTGACTGTTATGCTTGACTCTTTTTTTAAAAAAGCAACACTTAGCATTACCAACATTTGCTTATTCCATATCAGTCTTTACTACAATTCCCAACACTTCAAAAGGGCAGGTACCTGTCTTGTTGACTATTGTATGTATGGTGAAAGCCCAGCATATGCTTATAACTATATTTTGAGACAAATGAACAGACCTAGTCAAGGTTGAACAGTAGGACAAGGATTAAGCTAATACTATATTCACTATGGACAAGAGTTCATGCTTAGCTTGATTTCATACCTATATTAGCATTTTAAAATTCTCATTTCTTACTACTTTTATTTAAGTCATGCCCATGGTATTCTTAAAAGGCTTTAATAGCACAGTATTGCCAAAATTCCCCTTACTATGTGTATCAGTAACATTCTGTCCATATCTGGAGCAATTATTCTGTGCACAGAATTCTAAGCATAATGCCATACTTTAGCCATGATAGCCATTAATTAGATGAAATGAAATAATGTTACAGTTGCATGCAGCACATTTTTAAGTGCAAACCCATGTGTGACAGGAAATGACTTTCTTTTTTATTCCCGTAGAAGAAAACCTGCCAATGGCCAACGTAGATTTCCTCAATCAGGCTTTCTTAGGAAAGCTGGTAGCACTGTCTAAAGAAAAGACAGGTTTTGACTTTGCCAGTCAGATCAGCAAAGATTTCTAAGGTTTGGGGTAAGAGGGAAAAGATGGGATCCATTTGCCAAGGACTTTGGGGTAGGGCTCTGGGAGGCTTGGTGATTTCATAATTTCCTTTTAAGATATCTTTGCAAGTATCAGACTGAGAACAGCATCTGTCTGGCAGGTTACTGCAACTCTTATACATATTAAAAGCACAGGGGGAAGGCACTGGGTTGGGAGAGTTGAAAGGGAAATCTTTTCATCAATTCTGTTGTTCTAACATCTCTATGAATCTGTGACTCATTCCTGATCAGTTTTTTCCACCCATAAATGTTTTTGATTAGGAAATTATTGTAGAAGAATGATTCAGATATTTAAGTTGAGGTATTTGACTTTCCTCGAAAAGAATTTTCCAAGATTGGACCACTGACAGGTTTTTACCTACAACCATGCATAGGAATGCATTATTATGATTCCTGTGTATGTTGTGTAAGCAGTGGATTGTTGAAAACCAATAGCAGTGTTTATTTCTGCCTGCAGTGGGCACTCCCTCATAGATGAAGGCAGAAGTTTCCAGCACTTACCCTGCAAGTGGGCTTTCTCTCTGGATAACAGTGATCTTTAGGTTGTTAATACATCCAAGGAGGAAGAAAAGAGGAGCTTTGAGTTAACCCGACCCAAGTTCCACTACTGGTTCTACTGCTTACTAGCTGTGTGTCTCTGGGCAAATGATAAGGCTGGTGCAGAACAGTATTCCCTCCCCTCTCTGATTACATTTCCGACTCTGAGAATGGAGCAGAAATGGCAGAATCGGCCACATGTTCCTTCAGAGGTAAAATGAAACAAGTTGTGACTTGCCTAATCCTGGAATTGGAAGGAGGTTGATGGCTGGAAAACAGCATGTTACCCTGTCCTGAGCTCTGAGACAATATGAAACATGAAATTATTATTTTTTTTATTCTACAAAAATTTATTGTGTGTTTACAATGTTCCAGCCACTAAGCGAAGCACTGAGGACACCATGGAGAGCAAATATAGACATAGTCCTATTGGAGTGGTTTACAGTTTACCAGACTCTTCTGCGTACATTGCCTGAGTGAGGTGAGATAGGTATTGTCAATAACTCCATATTACAGATAAAGAAACTGAAGCCAAGAGCCAGGCCAGGAAATCTGAGTTTAATGCAAGGTGGTGGAGTTCAGAGTCATACTCACACGGTCCAGCTCCTTGCACGCAACCTGGGACCTTTCCAGTTCTATACTAACAGCAACATAGATGTCTGTTTCATGATGGGCAGGGACAAACCACTTTTGATTACTCAATTTCAATTAGTGTACAACAATTCTGTGATGTGGGTATTATTATTACTATTATTAATTACTATTATTATTATTTCCATATTTCATTGATGAAATAGACCCAGAGGTATGGTGGCCTGTCCGAGGTCACCCAGGTAATTAGTGGCAGAGCCGAGACTAGATTTCAAGACTTCTGATGCCAAGCTCTGCCTGCCATATGTCGACTTGCAGTGTAACCATTTCTGAATTCAGAATTCTTGAGCCATATTTTCACTGTTTTAGATTATGTCCCTAATCTATGTAAATTATAATTAAACTCCTGCTAATAGGCCATTTTGTGGCAAAACCTTAATGATCAGTGTGCCTTTCTAAGGTCTGTAAGCTTAGAAAGTTATTTATGGTTAACTCTGAAGGCTGCTCTTACTCAATCTATATGTGCTACAGCAAACTGTTCCCTCGTATCTGCAAGCAGGCTACTCCACTACATTTTTCTTCTTTTTTCATTCCCCCTCAGCAAAAATGGAGAAACCAGCTTCTAGCATATGGAAGCACTTCTCCACAGCTAGATTTTCTTATGAGGGTGGGGTGGAATGGTGGAAGATGATTTGCAACTATGTGTCAGAAGAAATACTGATTTTTTGAGTGAGGCTGATTGGACCACGTTCCACGTGGCAAAAGTTGTCTCCAGAAAAGAATTTTCCCCTCCACTTTACCCCCACTTTACCTTTTGTGAAAATAAGTGCTTTCTGAATCTGCTTAACAGTTGTGAGGAGACAAAATCCAGAAATTCCAGGCTTTTTTTCTGATACGAATGCTGATGCTTTCTGGTGGCTCGGGGTTCTGCTGGCTGCACCCCCTCAACCTGGCAGCAGCAGGGAGCTGATAGCTTCCTTCAAGTTCAGCAATGCCACTTGTGACCACACGACAGTTGTTTCTTTTTTTTGTTAAGTAAATTATATTACTAAGTGTATAAGTACTGTCTGAATGGATAGTACCTTCAAACTTAAATTGTCCAACATGATAATTTTATAAGTAAACCCATACATAATGCATTATTCTATTCCCAAACTAACAAAGGTCTTTTAAAGCTGCAAAGGCCGTGACAATATGTTATTATGCTTGTTTTACGATACACATATTTTTAATGCTCTAAGAATTATCCATTTCTCTCCCTCAAACAATGTTTTTCCCTTTGCTTGGATGAAAATGTTTATGGCACTGGTCTGATGCTGCTGGTAAACACCTCTCAACTGCACAAGTACTTCTTTACCTAATTTGCTACCGTGTTTCCCCGAAAATAAGACCTAACCAGAAAATAAGCCCTAGCATGATTTTTCAGGAAGGCATCCCCTGAACATAAGCCCTAATGCGTCTTTTGGAGCAAAAATTAATATAGGAGCCGGTCTTATTTTTAGGGAAACATGGTATTTAGAAACATGTATAAAGAAACCATAGGCGTTGTCTGCACACTTAAAAGGACTTGTGGATTATTTTTAAACCAGAGAGTTTGACTCTATTTCCCCTGCTTTGTCATTTTCACAGTGCATTAAAAATAACTAAATTTGTGGCTCTCCTCCTGGATTTCAGAGGCCCCACAGACATGCCCTCATGTGTTCCTCATAGCATCCCTGGGACGTATGCCATCCAGGGTTATCATCCTTGACTACAGATGAAAACAACTAAGGAATAGAGAGACTAGATAACCTTTCTTAGGTCTTGTGAAGAAGCAGTGATTTGAAGTCAGTTCTGTGTGATTCTAAAGCAGCGTCTTCACCCCCCACTGGAGTAGTGTGGGTGTCCAGGGAGCTTCCACCAGGGTTTCTTGGAAGGAGTGCTGGACAGGAAGCTAAGGGACAGAGAGGTTTGCTCTGACTTGATTGTGGGGCCTGAGGAGGTCAAAGAGACCCTGGAAACCCCAGCTCTGGCATTTATAGAGCAAGGGGACGGACCTGGATGCCTTCCAGAAGGATTCCCCCTGCTCTCTCCTTCAGGGTCTGCACTTTGAAGGCTCTATACCTCTGGATAGTGACACAAAAGTTCCTTGATTTTGATTTGAAAATTGTATTTACTGTTTTTCAAGTACGTTCGTATAAATCAAATTCATAAATACTTAAGGACTATAACACTAGTTCTTAAAGCACTCAGAAGGAGGCGGGAGATTAAATTTTTACTTAAATCTGACATGACCATTGCAATGCTCTTATGTATCTTTCTCCCCTAGATGACTTAACTCTTTAATGGCAAGTTGATGGATGCAGCATGACTATAGTCCCTTCCTGCTAGCATCCCCACACCCCCTTTTTAGCCTTCGGGACAAGTGCACCGCCAGTGCCTACTACCTACTCAATAAAGAGCCACAGTTTCACTTTGCTATTATGACATTCTTTTTTAATTCTACCTAATACAGACAGCAACAAAGGAAACAGTAATTTAAAGAAGCATTCAAAATGAATGCCTCCTACAATGAAGTAACTTTATGGTAACATATTGAATCAGTATTATAATATGTTAAAGCTATACTCAAACAATAATTAACACAGATCAATTAAAAACAGGGACACTTTCTAGGAAGATTTGAAGAGCTTCCAGTGTGACACTGAATAAGGGCATGTCTAATTTTTCCAGAATATTTCTGATTTCCTGTAATTTTGCCTTTTTCAATAAAGGCAAATCATTAAATAGCCTGTTTCCCCAAAAATAAGACCTAGCCGGACAATCAGCTCTAATGCGTCTTTTGGAGCAAAAATTAATATAAGACCAGGTATGATATGATATGTTATGATGATATGATATGATATATGACATGATGTTATGTTATGTTATATAAGATCTGATCTTACAGTAAAATAAGACCGGGTCTTATATTAATTTTTGCTTCAAAAGACGCATTAAAGCTGATGGTATGGCTAGGTCTTATTTTGGGGGAAACATGGTATACAATGGGACATGATTCTACCTTTATACCTTTGCTAGATTTTTCATGTGTATAAGTTCATCAATTTGAAGAAAACAAATCCTTTCTTCTGATTTTAGCTTGGGAAATTGGTGGCATGTGAGACACCAGTTGGGTGGATTGGCACACACACAATCCTCCATGTTAAAATGTGGTATCCAACAGACATACTGCAAATCAGTTCATCCTCAGAGCTCCCATGCAACGGGTATCCGTCATGAATGAAGTATTGTACTGTTCACAATAACCACGCAAGCTGACTCTTACCCTTACTTTATAGGCAAGGAAATCAAAGTCAAAGCCACACTGCTGGAACTGGTAGAGCAAAGGGTCAGATGGTGGTGGTCTGCTGCACTCCAAAGCCCATGTTCTTTCCACCACCCCCAAACTGCTCTTCAGGGTACCTGATCTCTTCCTCTCTGCAAAATTCACTGGGTCCTGAGCTCCAAACTAAAAACCATTGCCTCAAAATGACAGGGGAAAATTGAGTTGGTCAGATGTGACCCAGAGCAAAGATCTAATTCAGAATCACTTAGTTTCATATCTGCCACCTGAGACCACAGCCACGTTCCTCCAGCAGCTTGATGGAAGAGCGTGTACTTCTCCACATGTACAAACCTATTCTCTTAGACACACATTTTAGGACCAGTATTTAGAAGGTTCTGCTTCCAAACGACTTCCCAGTTACTAACATTTAAAATCACACTTAGTATATGACAGTGGAAACACCCACGACTACTTACTCAAAAGTCCTGTTCCTGAATGTTGTGCAGATCGCCTCTTGCTATTCTGCCCTGTGCCTGCATCTCCAGAACCACTGAGCATGTTTCAAAAGCAAATGCTCAATTTGTTCTAATGATGCAAGAGGTAGAAAGAGCCTCTTGAAGCCCTAGCTACTTGCTAAAATTCACAGGACTCATCCTTTGCCACAGCTCACACTCTATATTAAAAACAAACAAACTAAAAAATACTGAAAGTATCTGATCTCCGAATGAGAAAGTACTTCTAAGGATACTAAAGGGAAGAAATCACAATGAAAGATAGCAGCAAATTGACTACATAAGACTTACATTTCTGCCTGTCAAAAAATCATTAAAAAAGAAAAGGCAAATAACACTGAGGAGAAATTTTTAATACAAGTGATAAGGGCTTAATATCTTTAATAGAGATGGATCTTTTATGAAGATGAGAAAAGAAAATCAGTAGAAAATTGGACAAGGAGCATGAATGGATAATTCCTAGCAGAGTAAAGGTAAATGGCTAATAAACATGAAAAAGTTTCATCTCACTAATAATCAAAGAAATGTAAATTAAAACAATATTAAAGGACTAGCTTTTGTATATCAATATGTCAAAAGGTGAAAAAGAAAAATAATTCCCAGTGTTTGTAACCATGTGAGAAATGTTCTTACTTTTTTCCCTTTGATACATGCATACTTGCTTTTGCTTTTCATTATTCCACTTTCCATTTCTTTGACTATAAAAAGTTTCTCAAATGTTGATGGTCATTGAGCCATTAATCCAAATTCTAGCAAACCATAGTAAGGAAATAATAAAAGATGGATATATGAATTATGTTTGTTTATCAGAGCATTATCTACTGTAACAAAAATTGGGGGAGGAAGGAGACCTAACTTCCCAAGAAAGAGGAAGAGTTAAATAAACTACGGTTCATATATTACTATGCAGGCACAAAAACTATTATAAACAAACAGTTGTAATAACATTAGAAAATGCTCATGACACCATATATATATATGTGTGTGTGTGTGTGTGTGTGTATGTATATATATATATATCCATATGTACATATACACAATATAATCTGAACTGCTTAAAATGTATCCTATAAATATATACACACAAAGATGAAGGAAATTCACAAGTGTGCAACAGTATTTCTTCTGGGTGGAGGAAATAAGGTATTGTGGGTGTTTTATTTTTTTCTTTATGTTTAACTGTAACATTTTCCATGAGGAACGTGTAATTCTTTTATAATCAGAAAAAAAAAACACACAAAAAAACAACAAACTCCAAAACATGTTAACAAATCAGATGAGAAAACCCTGTGGGCGACCTGTGTTGGAGGCCCCATCAATATAGTCTAAACATAGACCCCAGACCCCAAGAGTTTCACATGACTGCATCATACAGAATAGCTGCTGAGTCAGACTCAGGAGAGTAGAGGCAGGGCTATGAATCTCCTAGAACTTGACCCAGAACTGAAGTCAAGACAATCTAGTCAGAACATGCCTGTTTACCACCATGGCACCATGGAAGTAGCAATGTGGGAAATGCATTTTTATACCTGGTTACAATTAGAGTATAACACCCATGAGACATTTGCTGCCATAAAGGTGAAACGTTGTTAGTTACTATTTTACTTGATGAATAGAAACATTCTGTACTGAGAATGCACCTTTACTTAATATAAAATTCTTTTAAAAATATTTTAAAATTTTACTTAAAAAGTAATAAACCTACATCATGGGAATTTTTTTAAAAATGCAGAAAACTAGAGAGAATAAAATTATGTCTACCCTGTGAAGATGACCACAATTCAAATTTTGTTGTATTTCTACCCTTAAGAATAGCATTTTCTTTTCATTATTTTACTCTTCTTTTTCTTCCTCATAACTGAGATTGTAATATATTTTGCTTCTTAAAAACATGACTTTTAAATTGGCTTCCCCTTTTCTTTTTTGTATTGGAGGAAAGATCATCATAATTTAAGGGAATTGTAATTCATGGAGCATGCGCTTGAGAGAGAGGGGGAAAGTGATACTGTATCCATGCCCAGGATGGAAGAAGAGACCCTTAGTAGATGTTCACAGAGAAAGCCACAGGACAAAACTGACAAGCAAACACTATTGCAAGTACATTTGAAAATACTCAATAGTGGTATTTTCATTCCCCAAGTTTGATTAGTATCTCTCTATACATATTTTAAATATTACATTAATTTATTTTTATTCAAATATAGTTAACATACAATATTATATTAGTTTCAACATAGTTATTCTACATGTATATGCCTAACAAAGTGATCACCCAGATAAATCTGGTACCCATCTGTCACCATATGATGTCATCACGATATTACTGACTATATTTGCTGTGCTGTACATTACATCCCCATGACTTATTTATTTTATATTTGGAAAGTTGTATTTCCTCTCTTATTCCCCTTCACCTTTTTCACCCTTCTTTGTTCCCCACTGGCAACCATCACTTTGTTTTTTGTAACTATGGTACATGCAAAAAACTGAAAGTGGTCCACACTTTCTTATATCATATACAAAAATAAACTCAAAGTGGATTAAAAGCTTAAATGTAAGACCAGAAACCATGTAAACTCCTAGAAGAAAACATAGGCAGTAAAGTCTTTGACATCCATCTTAGAAATGTTTTTTTAGACATTTCTCCCTAGGCAAGGGCAACAAAAGCAAAAATAAACAAATGGGACTACATCAAATTAAAAAGCTTTTGCAAAGCAAAGGAAACCGTCAACAAAGTGAAAAGGCAACCACTGAATGGTAGAAGACATTTGCAAATGCCATATCTGATATGGGATTAATATTCAAAATATATAAAGAACTCAGACAACTCAACATCAGAAAAACAAACAATCCAATTAAAAAATGGGCAGAGGACCTGAATAAACAATTTTTCCAAGAAGACATACAGATGGCCAACAGACACATGAAAAGATACTCACTATCACTAATTAGTAGAGGAATGCAAATTAAAACCACAATGAGATATCACCTCACACCTTCAGAATGGCTATCATCAAAAAGACAACATTCAACAAATGTTGACTTTTGGATGTGGAGAAAAGAGAAACCTCTTACACTACCGGTGGAATTGCAAATTGGTAGGGCCACTTTGGAAAACAGTGTGGAGGTACCTCAAAAAATTAATAATAGAACTACTACATGGCCCAGCAATTCCACTTCTGGGTATCTGAAGAAAACAGAAACACTAATTTGGAAGTATGTATGCACCCCTCTGTTCATTGCAGCACTATTTACAGTAGCCAAGATATTGAAGCAATCTAAATATCCATTGATAGATGAATAAAGATGATGTCATACATATACACAGTGGAATATAACTCAGCCATGAAAAAGAATAAAATCTTGGTTGTGGCTCAGACCACAATAAGAGAGGAGATCCAAGAAGGCAGAGTAGATAAACACTTGTGCCTGCTTCCTTCTGTGAATACATTCATTTTACACCTAAATTATAGAACAATCAACCTAGATAACTATCTGAGTCTGGCTGAACACAAGTTTGATAACTAAAGACATAAAGAAGACGTAAAGAACGTAAAGGACATAAAGAAGAAGCTACATCGAGGCAGGTAGGAGGGGCAGAGATGTGAGTCGGGCTGGCCCCAAACCTCCGTATGGTGGTTGAGAACTGGGAGGCATATCTTGGCCACGGAGCTTTCCCTGCAGTGCAGTAGACCTGCACTGGGGCCCTTTGTAAGAGACCCCACCACCAACATACTTGGAGGTTGGGTCTATAAAAGTCATACGTCAATTTCATTTCCCAGTAATCCCACTTTAGGGTATTTATCTGAAGAAACCCAAAAGGCACTTTGAAAGGATGTGTGCATCCCTAGGTTCCTTGCAGCATTGTTTACAATGGCCAAGATGTGGAGGCAGCCTGGGTGTCTGTCGATGGAAGAGTGGATAAAGAGGAGGTGCCATACATATGTATATATACAATGGAATATTGCTCGGTTCTGGAAGGGAGTGGGTTCTTGACATCTGCCGCGGCATGGATGGACCTGGAGAATACTCTGCCGAGCGGAGTATAAGACAGAAAAAGACAGATGCATTGTGATTTTACTTATACGTGGAATTTAAAGAACAAAACAAACAAACAATCAAAGCGGAAACGAAGTCACAGACACAGAGAACATTTTGATGATTGACAAATGAGAGGGTGGGTGAGAGGGGGGTGATAAAGGGGGATTGAAAAGAAATTAAGCAGCACAAATGGTTGTTACATAGTAGTCATGCGGATGTAGGGTATAGCATAAGGAATGCAGTCAATAATATTGTAATAACTATGTATGGTGTCAGATGGGGACTAGATTTGTTGGGGTGATAGATGGGAGGGGGTTGGGGGGCAGGGTGGAAAAGGTGAAGGGATTAAGAAGTACAAACTGGTAGTGACAAAATCCTTACGGGGATGTAAAGTAAAGCGCAGGGAATATAGTCAATATAGTAATTGCTGTGTATAGTGCCAGGTGAGTACTAGACTCATCATGAGGATTGTTTCTTAAATTATATAAATGTCTAACCACTATGCTGTACACCTGAAATTAATATAAAATAATATTGAATTCCAACTGTAATTGAAAATTTAAAAGAGGGGGGGGGAAGGTGAAGGGAAATAAGCGGTCCAAATTTCCAGGAATAAAACAAGTAAGTTATGGGGAAGTAATGTACAGCATCGAGAATATGGTCAATAATACTGGGATAGCGTGGCACCGTGTCAGATGGTTGCTGGACTTTTAATGGTGATCGCTTCTTTAGGTACATAAATGTTGAATAACTATGGTGTATGCCAGAACCTAGTATAATACTATATACTAACGATATTTTAATAAAAATCTTGAAAAAATAAAAGAATAAAACCTCGCCTTTTGTGACAACATGGATGGACCTAGAGGGTATTATGCTAAGTGAGAAATAAGTCAGAGTGAGGACAAATAATGTATGATTTCACTTATACGTGGAATCCAGAAAATAATACAAAGAAAACAAAACAAAACAAAAACAGACTCCTAGTTATTGATGAGTATATTTTAAAAGACTTTGGAACTATTTTTATTCCCCTTTTGGAAACTGAGGCTTCAGTTTCAGTATGTTCATGAACTCATATCCTCAGGCCTGAAATGAGGGATGGAATGTAACTAGTAGTTTGAGGTTCTGAAGGCCTTTTATTATATCCATTTCTATGTCAATAAAAATAAGAATGAGGCCAATCACGGTCTTTCTTCTTAAGGGATTTATGGTTCTTGTTCAGACCAAATACTTCATAAGACTTCCTTGGGTCTATACTTGTCATATGTCGTAATCACAGCTAGCCCAGTTTTACCCCCAAATTTCACTGCTGTCTGGCGAGGAGATTCTGTTACTGAAATAAGCAGTTGAGGATGGTGTTTGCAACACAGTTAAAGCCTTGAGAAATTTCTACTACTTGAGTAAAATCCAGATAATATATTCGGTTATCTCCACCTATCATGTTAGAAAACAGTGAGTGAATGAGTAAATGATAGGAGACAAGCCTCAAGAAGCTTTCTTGTGGAGAAAACAGGGCCCAAGTATCAGAGAAGTTACGTTAAAAACAGAATTGACCTTTGTTCTTTGATCCTTTTATGAAATTATGGATTTCAAATAATCAGTGCTGACATAATAACTGGTGCCATTTATCAAGGGCCTCAGCAGTGTGTGAAAGATGTTACAATTAGTTCTCTAACAGCCCTTGGTCATCATCCCCGTGTCATAGACAGTGAAACAGATGCGTAGCGAAAAAGATGGGATTTGAATGTGATGCTTTTTGTTTTTTGTTTTGTTTTGTTTTGTTTTGTTTTGGGCAGTGGATATCTTAATGCAGTCCTTCAGTTACATCTATCATGAGGTTAAAATGATCAAAAAGGATCGTTTTAGTCTTTGATAATAATTAATTGAGATTTATTGTTTTTCACAACTATTCCCATCAGTGTTTTGAGCAGTAGGACACTTTGTTAAAAGGTGTTGTTTTCTTTATCCACTTTTGTAATGTCAATAGCTAACATGTGTGCACTGTGACAGGCAGCGTGTTCAATGGCAGGCACTAATTACTGCATTTAACTCTCACCATAAGTCTATAGAGGGGAGGAAAAAACAAAAAGAAGAAAACCAAAACCAAAACCCAACCAAACTCACAAAGCCCTTTTTTCCAATGAGGGACCTGAAGCACGGGAAGGTTAAGTGACCTATCTAAGAAACACACACCGCTAACAAGGGACATAACCAAAATTTGCACTCCCATTAGTACAGGCCCCAATTTCATTCACTGAACTATCATATCTATGAATCAATAAGACCTATTTGTCATAGAATCACAGACTTTAGAGCAGGAAGACATCTTAAGGAGATTCTATAGACAAACGAACAGGAAGCCCAGAGAGGTCCACGACTGGCCCTGGGTCACACAGCAAAGGAGTCAGAGAGTCAAGGCGACAAGGTGAAGCCCCCATTCTCTCTCACCTTTTGGACAGCTCTTAGCTCCTCTCTGCAGCATGCTTTTATGACCTCATTCCCCCAGGGGTCACCCATCTGTGACCTGGACTCAGTGCTCAGAATCCCTAGGTGGGAGCACACTAAAAGGAAAACTAGAAATAGGTCTAGACTTCAGAGCGCTCTGCCTAGAGCAGCCCTGAGCTGTTAATAATTGAAGCCTCACAACCACATTTGGAATTTTGCATTGCCCGCGTCACTTCGTGCCCACTCGGGCATTTCTCCAAGTGAAAAAGTACAGCAATAAATGCAGTTTGACCTTTCTGCTCAGTCCCCTTGGCTGTACTTAGGGACATCTCTGTCTCCCTTAGAGGTTGCTAGAATTGGCTGGAGAACAGTCCTTGACTCAAATAACTGAAAAATATACTTAACACTGCATTGATTTTTCCATATAATTTTATAAGCACAAACATTCTCTTTCATTTCCTGACAAACAACTATATTCCCCAAAGTGTCCAATAAAAATCAGTAATTTGCACATGACCGTCTTTGTCAGTGACTGTTGTCTGAAGGTAATCACCATGGCCAAAGTCTTTCTCCTGCTGTGTCCACCATCTTCCACCCCCGCTCCCCAAACAAGCCGCAAAGGTGAGTCAGGAGTGGGAGTAGGAAATAGCTAAGTAGACCTCCCTGACTCTGTTCAAAGACTTTTATGGAAAAATACCCAATTTTCAAACACTCTCTTGTGGACAAAAGAAACCAGAGGTAGAGATGAAAGGTGTCACACTAAACACTAGAATGCTGCCTCCTTCCATCTTGAGACTGTACCCTGCACAGGTCCGCTCCACAGCCTCTCAGCTGACAGTGAGCTAGGACATCTCCTCCCTCTGCCTATACCAGTGCTGGGATGAGTAATTCAGTGACTGGCAAATATCTGGGGCCAAACGGGCACCCTGACCTCAGTGCCAGGTATTACTCCAAGGTTGCATCATAAGACAAGCCCTGACAAGAGTGAAAATTGAAAGTGGGAAGGAATCTTTAATGTTGCGTCCCCTCCTTCTGGCTTTGGGACACCAGGGAATCCACTTTACATGCCATTCCTAACTCCCAGGACAGCCTTTCCTCACAACCAGCCTCTCCTCTCTTTGAACCAGAGACCCAGCCTGAATGTGGCAACAAAGAAACAAAGAGGAAGGTAGGTGTTGATTCTCACCCAGAAGTCCTGTCTCCTCAGAATCCTTTTCAAGCGCAATTCTCTGGAGATAGGGCACTGGGGGTTGCCAAGGGGACCTGAAATACCGGTTTGCCACAATCCTGAACAAATCAGCTCCCAGGGCAGAGAGGGGAGAAGGTGTCAATCACCCAAAACCTTCCGTGGCTCAGATTCTGAAGTGGGAAAAAAAAAAAAAAAGCAAAGAAAAGCATCTCTCAGAGATGTACAGTCAAAACATGCTCAACTAAGGCTCTTTCAGCCTGGATGGAGCCAGGACCTCTGGGCTGCTTGTGTCAGGAAGTGTGTATTCTTGCTCAGTGTTTAGGGGTTAAAAAATGTTTTTTTCCTCCCTCTTTCCCTGAGCCCTGGCACTGGGGAGTGTGGAATGGCTCAACCTGTTGTAATCAAACCTGTGGGTTGCTGCTTGTTGCAAAGATATTGCAGCAACCTGTTCATTAAAGGAGCCTGTTCTGGGATGCTAAGAATTCATTTCCTTGTCTTTGGTTGCCTGCTTGTGCAGGGCTAGGCATACAGAATGGGTCCTAGATTGGAGCATGGGGAGTAGGGCAAAGGGAACACGAGGCTGAAGGGGACTGGTCATGACTTGACACTCCCTGCAGAAGAAAAACAGGGTTCCAACTTGCTGGAGCCAGTGGGCTTCTGATGCCCATTTTGGTGTCCAATTTTTAGGAGGTTTGGCAGGTGCTGCAGGGGACTCCCAGCAAAGGTATTCTTGATGCACTGTTGGGCTGTAGCCCTTAGTTCCACCCTTAGACCATTAGCCGCAACTTAAATGCTGCCTCCTGGAATCTCAACTGGCCCTCTGAATCAGGTTTTCTGATCAGGGGCACATTCGAAGGGGTGCGGTCATCCTGGGAGGAAATAGGGAAGGCATTCATTTACCCATTGTTGGCTCATTCACTCATTCATTCATTCCTGCATGCATGCATTCATGAGTTCATTCATATATTCATTCATTCATTCACTCATTCCTCCTTGCATTAATTCATTTATGTATTAATTTATTCAATCTCATATGTTCATTTGTGTTTAATAGTCCTTCATTCATGTATGAGTTCATTGACTCAAATCGCACATTCACTGACATGTTCATTCATTCACCTGTTAATCAATTCACGCAATCCACGCACTTCATAAATGTGCATACATTCATTTTTACGTATGTGCAGCATTCACTCTTTCTTACATGTATTTGTTCCTACATCTACCCATCCATTCATTCCATTTTTTCCAAATTCATTTATTCATAGATATGTTGTCCATTAATTTATATGCTCATTTATTTATGCACTCATTTATTCAACTCTTTGTCCACTGAGCATACACCCTAGGGACGTACTACATGCTTGGCATTGTGGGGCTCCTGAGAGAGAAAAAAGAAAGATTCAGGCACGCCTCTTGGCTTCAGAGAATCAAGGAGAGGAGACATGGCTACAAGGAACCCCAACACAAAGGAGAAAGTGATGGGTGCTAAAAGAGAGGGACTAAGGAAGGTCAAGAAGAGAAGTGGTAGGGAGACCAGAGGGGCCCTGCGGGTGGGGACAGCTGGGGACATTGGGAAGAGCGCTGGACTTAGACTCAGTCCCATGGACTTGGCCTTGAATCGTGCTCTGCCGCTTAGTGTGCTTTGCCCTGGTTAATTCGCTTCTCTGACTCTCAGTTTCTTACCTATAAAATACTAAATGAGGTAGGTTATTGATGTCAAATGCCTCACAGATTTTACAAAAAAGTGTTCAGTAAATATTCATTTTCTTTCACCTTCTCCTCTATATTTCTTTTCCAAACAGCCAAGTTTATTTTGACCTTCTCTGGGGGAAGAGGAGAGGGGAGAGTGAGAGAAGCTGAAGAGCTGGTCTGAGGAGCTTGAGAGAGCCAGAAGTTAATCCTGAGAGGTTTTCTAGACCTACCTACCCTAGGGCCCCTGAGAAAGGCTGAGTAAAACTGTCAAATATTCTTTCATATGTAAAACCTGCCCAGTGAATTGGCCAAAGGAATCTATTAACATAGGATTTGCACAAATCCTCTTCAGTGGGTGAAAGGGGCTGGAGGAATGTATTAATAACGGGGTGGGGGGTGAGGGTGGGGAGTGTGATTCCTGGGGTGCTTGCCATAGAGTCTCTGTTGGTCTGTGGCCCAGGGTGGGGGGAGGGCAACCCACTCTCCTGTCCAGACCTAATGTAGATGCTGCATGTAACTTATCTCCCTTGTTCATCAGAGTGGCCTCATGAGCCACGTATTATTATAAATGAGGAAACTAAGAGGGTCAGCAGTTTGCTCAAGGTTACACAATTAATAAATGATAGAAGCAGAACCTAAAGGTAGGTCTATCTAATTCCAAATCTCTGCTTTTATCTACTGTGCTGTCCCATGATGGTTTCCACCCTCTGTGGCCATTTTTTAAGGCTCATCTAATTGGGGTTTAAATGGCCACTGTCTGAACATTTCTTACTATCTTTTCTCACTGAACCTTGAAACGTGAACAGAGGTAGGCCAAATCTTTGAGGGAATAAATGACCATTTATATTTTAGAGTCATAGACAATGCATGTATACAGTACATATTATTTTCAGATTTGTGTTAAAATACTTTTTAGTGGGGGGTATAAAAATATAACACTAAACACAAAGGGCTTCATGGTATCCCATTATGTCCCAAGATGGGGGACCCCAGTCTGTGGTTGTCTTGGCAGCTCCGATTTCATAGCCCAGGCTTGCAGGGAGACGTGAAGAATGTGGCAGGTTCAGGGCTGCTATTCCAGATATGTGACCACAGGTATGGCAGGGGAACAGAGCCATCAGAACCCTGGCCCAGAATCAGGGGAGGGTCAGTAGGGGTCTGACTACGTTGTTCCCCTCCCCACAATTCATATGTTGGAGTCCTATGCCCCAGTACTTCAGAATGTGACTGTATTTGGAGATAGGGCCTTCAAAGAGGTCATTTGACTGAGATGCATCCTGATCCAGTCTAACTGTGTCTTTATAAAGATATTAGAATATACAAGGAGACAACAGGTATGCACCCGGAGAGAAGACCTTGTGAAGGGACAGCAAGAGGGTGGCCACCTGCAAGCCAAGGAGGTATCCAGCCCTTTTGGGTCTTTGGTCTTACACTTTTAACCTGCTGAACTATGAGAAAACAATATCTTGGTGTTTAAGCCACTCAGTCTGTGGTATTTATTATGGCAGACCTAGCAAACCAGGACAGCCAGGGAGCATCTGTAGGGGCCTGGGGTAGTTGGAGAAAGGGACTTGTGGGGATTAGGGACCTTGGCTGTTCTCAATAAATAGGAAAGCACTTAGGTATTTCCATAACCACTGCAACCATCCTGAGGCACACCCCCTGAATCCATCTGGGACAGTGTGACATAAATCAGGAGAGGCTTAGATGGGGAGACCCAGATTGTCAGTCAGAAGACACATTCTGAGGTGTCTGGAGACCCAGGGTTGCACTGTGAACTGTGAGTACTGGCTTCCCCAGAGGCTTCCCAAGGGCTCTGATTTCATGTGTGAAGGGGAGTTCCTGGCAAAGCACATGTGTCTGGTTTTATTCCCTTGGACAGTACACTAAAGCTACAGGAGGAGTTTTTAGAAAGGCATACTCTGATGAAAACAGGGAGAATGGGAAAGATAACAATAGCATTTAAGCAGCTGGAAAGCAGGCGACAATGAACTGGAGAAAGCCGGACTCTGAGTCAGTGGTGGGGAACGGCTGGAAGATGCTTTCTGGGCTCCCAGCCATGCCTGAGAGCCTCACTGGGGACTGTGATGTTGCTGTTTGGGGGCTGGAGTTTCCACAGGTTCATTCACCGACTTGCCAGGGAACAGCCATCTATCGGATACACTTTGGCCAATGCTTGCTGGACTGGACTCTCGCCACTCTTCAGGATTATTCTCTACATAGAGGTCTCACCAGCCTTTATTCTGCATTGTCCAAGTCTCTTCCTGTACCCCAGACCCAAGTTGCCGGCAGGTGGGTGAGTAGTTAATAGCCTAGCCCAGCATGTTTTGTGCCTTTCTTTATATAGAACACCACTGCCTTTCAGTATAGGTAGCTCCAAAACCAGGACCTGAGGCTAAGTGGGCAAACAAAGATACAACCTGGCTATACCTTTACCTTTTGCACTCCTCCAAAAAAGGCACATTTGGACGCTAGAGAGTGAGTGGCGATTGTTATAGGAGTAAACTTGAATCTACTCTACCTTTAAAGAGAAAATCATTAGCAAACATCAATCAGATGGTATCATGAATGATCATTTGTAAAAAACATGCACACTTCACTACAGATCACTGCATAGTGTAAACAGTGGACAATCCCTGGTTTATTGGAAGGAGGTCACACACCTTTCCTCTTCTATTCCTCTATATTCCATGGTGGATCCAGGAAGACACCTATCATTTGGAAAGAGAGTGGGTGTTGCACAGTGGTTTTCAGAACTACCAGTGGAAATCAGTTTCAGGGACTATTCATGGCACACCTGAAGTTGAGCTTCAAGATTTAAAATATTCCATCTGATTAAACCTGGGAGATGGTAACAAGATGGGGGTAACAAGATCAGGATGCATCTTAGTTAAATGACCTCTTTGATGGCCCTATCTCCAAACCTGGGAGATGGTAACAGAATTATCATTATGAATTATAGTCACCCGTAAACCATGCATCATAGGCAGGTCCCTTGCTCACTCCTTCTTTTTTGTACCTGTACAATGGGGATGATATTTTCCAGCACAGCCTATTCTACGAGGTGAAGGAGCTTATAACCCTGAGTGAACTCTAAAATACCTCACAAGTATAGCTGCTGAAATCCTTCTTCCTCAGCACTGGACAGATTTTAAAGCATTGCATATCCATTATGTGTTCTATCCTCCCAGCATTCCAGCCTGGGATGAAAACTTCTCTGGCATTTTCTGGCAATGCCATTAGAAAGGGGCAAGTATGATGTCGACTGAATGTCACCGGTATTTTGAATCTACCAGGCATGACTCGAGTTTTTCCAATGTAAATTTTCTCATCTAAAAAATATTCTATACACTGATACTAAAACATGAGTTGGGTTGGTCTGTTCTCTTTGGCAGACATGAGTTCCCTACCAAGTACTGTATCTTACTCAGCTTACTGTCCCATAGACTTATCTAGCACGTGGTAAGAGGAAGGGCCCAGATATGTTTCTAATGAATGAATGAATGGGTTACCATTCATTCCCACACAAGGGATTGCCCTCGTGGTCAGGAAATTGCTAATCACAAAGATATGGGACTGGGCTGCCTCCCAAAGTCATGAAGACAAGACAAGAAGTTCCCAGAAGAAAAACTGGAATTATAATCTGGGAAGGGAATAGATTAAAATGCATATGTAATTTTAAAATATGAAAACATGTTGCATTTAATTAAGATCAGCAATAAGCAAATGAGAAACTGTGTCTATGTTGACATTTCAGTTCTTACTGTCATTTTTGATTAACTGATATTTTTTCAATATGACTCTTAATATATTAAAGGGGCCTTTTAAAATGAAAGAAATCCTGAGAATTAGCCTTGCAACCAGGCAGTAAACACAAACACCATTTTCTACTCTAAATTTACATAAGTTTTACTCAACTTTAAAGAAAAATCAGCTGTCATTAATTAAGTGTTCCAACTTGGAGTGACTAAGAGTAGAATCAACACAGACCCATCCCCTACACAGCTGGCCACTGGTGGCCCTTTTCATCTGACTGACATTAGTGACTATATGAGGTCTGACAATTAAGTTCCCAAACTTATTGCAAGGATGTTGCAAACTTTTTTTTTAATATCAGAGGGATTATTTATTATGAATTTGTACCAACTGGACAAACAGTTAATCGAGTTTATTATCTAGAAGTGCTGAAAAGGCTGTGTGAAAAAGTTAGATGACCTGAACTTTCACCAACAATTCATGGCTCTTGCATTACGACAATGCACCAGCTCACACAGCACTGCCTGTGAGGGAGTTTTTAGCCAGTAAGCAAATAAGTGTATTGGAACACCCTTCCGACTAACCTGATTTGACCCCCAATGACTTCTTTCTTTACCTGAAGATGAAGGAAATATTGAAAGGAAGACATTTTGATGACATTCAGGACATCAAGGGTAATACAACGACAGCTCTAATGGCCATTCCAGAAAAAGAGTTCCAAAATTGCTTTGAAGGGTGGACTAGGCACTGGCATCGGTGCATAGCTTCCCAAGGGGAGTACTTCAAAGGTGACCATAGTGATATTCAGCAATGAAGTTAAGTAGGACTTTTTATAGGATGAGTTCATGAATGTAATTGTCAGACCTGGTATAGCAAGCAATGGAAACATTTCACTAAGGCCTAGAGGCTAAAAGTAATTGTGCCTGTTGGTTAGAAATGCAAATCAAGAATCATTTATTTTTCCACCCTGTAAAGCCTTCTCTGGACTAGATATTTTTCATATTAAATAGCAACGACTATAATGGACATAATTCAACATTATGGGTGATAAGGAATCACTCATTTAACCAAAGTTATTGTAGATGCTTGATGTTGATGAAACAAAATTGGACAAACTCTGACCTCAAGCCAAATAGTAAGAACAGATTTGGAAATCAAAGTACAACAAAGTCTCTGACTAATCACCAAAAAGCAACCAGCACAGCCAGCTTTATTTCTGAAAGACGGAAATAAAGGATTACTTCCATTAAAACAGGGGGTTGGGGGAGAACAAAATGCTGAAAAGCTTAGAGGAAGAAGAGAGCAGTTGAGTTTCTTAGATAAAAGTTGTTGTAACTCATTTGAACCTGGTGGTTGATAGAAGTTATATCTAATTCTCATTGTTGCTGAAGAGGTCATTCCTAAATGAAAATTGGGAGTCATGTTGCTCTTCCTTTTTATTTTATTTTTTTTTCAATTTTTATTAGGGAGTATTGGGAAACAGTGTGTTTCTCCAGGGCCCATCAGCTCCAAGTCATTGTCCCTCAATCTAGTTGTGGAGGGCGCAGCTCAGCTCCAAGTTGAGTCACCGTTTTCAATCTTAGTTGCAGGGGGCGCAGCCCACCATCCCATGCGGGAATTGAATTGATGACCTTGTTGTTGAGAGCTCGTACTCTAACCAACATAGTCATCTGGCTGCCCCCCTCTTCCTCTTAAAATGCTTCAATGTTTAACGTCCATGTTCCTGATTAGACTCCCGGTCCAACAGGGTAGAGACTGGATTTGTTTTGCTCACCTCATGCTAATTACTCTGTTCTGAGCAAAGTAAGAGCTCACATTTATTTGTTGAAAAAAATGAATGCAGCAGACAACTGGAGACACCAATTGATGTCTGTAAAGTTTCAAAGACGTTCTCTTGCTTTTCTTTTTAAATCATTGTGTTCTGCTGGTTATGGTTTGTAGAAGTTTCACAAACCGAACAGCATGGAGTTAAGAGCATGAACTTTGGACCTCAGGAGATCCAGTTTCAAGTCCTTCCTTCCCTTTTTCCTAGCTGTATGACCTTGACCACATAATTTAGCCTCTCTCAATTTCAGTTTCCTCATCTATAAAACAGTAATAGTGTCTATTTAGAAGGGTAGCTATCAGGATTATAAATTTATAAAAAATGATCAGTAGACCCCTATCGTGTATTAATTGTTCAGCATATGTGGGCATTATTCTTGTAATTCTCCTCCAAGTTAAAGACAAATTCCAAAGTTTTTACCATTGCTTAAATCTTTGGGGGTGTAGGGGTTCAGAACGATATGTGCTTCTGTGGTATGCAGATTGTTTTGAGCTAAAGGCAATTTTAGCTTCAAGAGAAATTTTTGTCCCTGCCTTTAACTACCCAGCAGAACCTGAATTAGGTGCCTGGTCCATAATAAGAGATTATCAACCATAACCTTTTTGACCCACCAATATGGCAGAGCAAACTTTTATTTACTGAATATCTGCTCTTCCCATCCTCCTGCAATGTCCCTTTGAAGCCCCTAAGGTGCATTACCTCATCCCATCTCAGAATGTCTTATGTACCCTTATTCCTTTTCTATCTCTGAACCTCTTGTGCATGTGGGGTCTCTGTCTCTTGTATGCGGGATTTCCATTCATGTATGTGTATCAAATTTGGTTGTTTTCTCTTGCTAATCTGCCTCGCATCTATCTGATTATTAGACCATCCAGAAGAACCTTGAGGGTAGAAGAAAGTTTGTTCCTCTCACGCAGGGGTTTCTTCTCTGGAAACAGCATTCAGGGGACCCACGTGTAAGCCTCTCACCGGAATCTTAGGATCTGCTCCTCTTCCTCCACCACAACCTCAGGAAGAATTCACTGTCTCTAACTTGGCCACTCAGCGTGTTCACCAGATTTGGCTCAAAATGATTCAGAATTGTTTCCAAATTTCAACAGAAAAGGCCAAAGACTTGTTTGCCCTCATTGAGAAGCCTAGAACCAACACTGTTTCATTGACAACTTGGAGAGGGAAAAGAGAAGGGAGAATTTTCTAGAAGGGAGTTCTCCTTATCACTGGCTGAAAGGGAATGCCCTTTAATTTAATCCTTTGCCTACTGTAGACAAGCTAATGTGTGTGCATGTGCGTGTGCGTGTTTGTGTGTGTGTGTGTGTGTGTGTGTGTTTTATTCTATTTGTTTGATCTTATCATTTCTGCAGGGGCAAAAAGTGATGGTAGTGAAGGATGTTGGAAGATTGGAAACAGAAAAGACACTCTTTCTGATATTCGACATTTTATATTTGAATTTAGAAATCAGATTTCGGAGAGTGGGAATACACCAATCACTAGGGGACAGTAAGAAATAGTCCTGTTTACCCTAGTCTGAGACGGGGTCACCAGTGATCTTAATAGTCTGATTTTGTAATTTCGAAGCAGCCTTTTAATTAGACATGGTCTGTATGTGTCACACTGGGAAGGAAGCTGGAAGGGGGCTGGAAAGCCAGAATGTCCCAGCCCCGTGTCTGCCCTTCTGTGGTGTTGTCTTTGAGCATGAGTTTCCCTTCTTGTATGTCAGATGAGTTATATATGTAAAATAACGAGGTCCTTCAGACCCATTCGTTTGCTACCAAAGACCCTCTTTTCATTATTTTCCCCATAGGACCCTGTTTTTTACGAGACTTTGCCTACTAAACAAACAAGGTTGGGAAGCTTGTTAATAATGAGCTTGCACAAGGGGTACTGGAGGCAGGCAAATTAACTGGGAGGGAAATTAGCCTTTGGAGGGCAATTCTGTCCCAACAACAGAGATAATCCCAACAATAATTCCAATTGTATTAACTGCAATCATTTATTAGGAGCTTACTATATGCCAGACACTCTATCCCAATGATCTGGTTTAACCCTTACCACAAAGGAGGGGGAAGGTACCATCGTGTCTCCATTTTATAGGTGAGGAAACTGAGGCTTGGAGAGGTTCAGTAGCTTGTCTGAGTTAGTCAAGGTTAGAGGAGGGGCTCAACTCAGGTCTCTCTAACTCCATGGTCCAAGCCCTTAACCACTAGACTCCATTGCCTCTCAGTTCCGATAAAATAATGTTGCTTGTGTAGGGCTTACATTCTATAATCAAGAAACATGTGGGAAGCTGCATAACTATCTTTGTCTCTGAAAGTCCCCTCAAGTCATAAGTGTGGCAAGACGCTCACACAACTGAGACCAAATATGGAAAAAGTGTCATGTACCCATTCAGGTCTGCTCCAGACACGCTTTGTTGGCAGAAGAGTGGAAAGAATTGCTACTCCATTTAAAAATCTTTATATTATTTTAATCTCTTTTTTTTCTCCTTTTCCTATTGATTTTGTTGAAATTCCTCATATTAGTTTCCTATTGCTGCTGTAACAAATTACCATGAACTTAATAGCTTAAAGCAAAAATTTATCTTACAGTTTTAGAGATCAGAAATCCAGAATGGGTCTCATTTGTCTAAAAACAAGATGCTGACAGGACTGCGTTACATCGGAAAGCTCCAGGGAAGAATCCACTCCCTTGTATTTTTCAGCTTCCAGAGGCTGCCTGCATTCCTTGGCTCATGGCTCCTACCGTCTTCGAGGCCAGTGAATCACATCACTCAGACCTGGGCTCCCACCTCACAGCTCCTTCCCTGACTCTCCTGACTCCTTCTTTCACCTCTGATCCAGGTGGGCTTTCATCCGGCCCACCTGGACCATCCAGGATAAAGTTCCCACCTCAAGGTCTTTAACTTAATCACATCTGCAGTCTCTCTTTTGCTATGTAACGTAACACATTCACAGGTCTGGGTCCTAAGACGTGGACATTTTTGGGGACCCGTTTTTGCCTACCACACCGCTTAAGTTAAACGCACATACCCTGAAATGCCATCACATTAAAGGTATGTGACATGTCAAGGCTCCCAGGAACCCATGTGCCTCTTGAGGGTGGGGTCCCAGCACTCAACACAGTGTTTACAGAAAGTGCTCAATAAATGCTTGTTGCATAAATACATGAATGAACAGAATAGACACGTCCAGTAATAGTCTCTCTGATGCCCCTTTTTCTATATGTTTTTTGTTTTGTTTGATATGAACTTTCTTTTCATGCTTTCAAGAAAATTGAAAACTACAGAGAATAACATAACAAGTGCCCACTAACATACCACCCAACGTTGCTAATGTTATCATTATGTTTTATAGACACATTCTTCTTCAGAAAACGATATACTTCTTGTGTGACTGTGTGCAAATCTTGCTGACCCGAGAGCCATTTTGACTTGATCCTGCACAGCTTGGGGCTGTTGTGTCACCGAGGTTAAAAAGCTTCTCTTCCTTTCTTTGTTACTGCTAAAGCTCTGTGAGAAAGGGTGACCAATACTGCCAGTTCCAAAGCAAGAACCACAAAGGTGAGATTGGTCAGATGTGTGTTCGCAGACCCCTGCCTTTAAAGAATCATAGTGGCCTAGGGAAATATGGAGAGAATTTCTGGAGGGAGCCTTCAGTGAGCTCTGAGCTCCAGCCTTGTCCTTCTCTCCATGTGCCTAGGGAGAGGGCATCCACGGGACCACTCAGAGAACTCCATATGTCTCTGTGGAGCTTGGGGGACACTTTTCCCTGATGTCCAACTCATACCCCATAAATCGAAAGGGCAAGAGATCATGGCTGATTACTGCACAGATAGGTGGGCAAAGAGAGGTGCTGCACCAAGAATGGCTGGAGTCCCAGAATCTCTCAGCATTAGGTGTGGGCTACCTGAGAAAGAGCAGGCCCAAGTTGGGTCCACATGCTGACAACGTGGGTCACCTTGAGGGGCCAAGGGCAGAGAGAAGGAAGCTAGAGGTAACACTTAGGGACTGAGACAGTGGTCATAAATGATCAGACAGAGAAGTCTTTGCCTGTGTTAAGATCATTGCAGATGACCCTCTCCAGCACTGAGGTCTCAGAAGTAGTCAAGAAGGAGCCCTGTGAGAGAAGTGTGGCCACACCTTCAGAGCCTGCAAGGGAACCAGTCCAGCAAGGACTGCAGGCCCATTCACTCTCCTCCCTTCTCTGCTCCAACCCCGACAGCACCTTCTCTCTCCAGGGGTCACCCTGAAGCTGGCCCGAGCCAGGGGATAGAAGAAGCGTCACTTTAAATGAACTTGGAATTATGACCGTTACATAGGCTCCTTATAATAATTACTGAACTGAGCATTTTTCTGTGTGTCACAGAAGTGACTGGAGGCCATTTTGTACCCCAGGGACCTGAGATTTTGTGTGAAGGTAGCTCTAGGCTCACATAGCGGGTTGCAAAAAGTTGTCTTTGGAATACCCACAGGCATCCTACTCAGACAACACAATGTTAGTACCTCATTCTGAGTCTCAGAAAGGAGCCTTCCTTCATCTTCAAGTTCTTGGCGGGGCGGGGGGGTGGTTCCACTCTGCCCCTTCCAGGTATGCCCTCAGGATCCCCAGAAGTAGTTTGGGTCTTTGGGGTTTTCTTCCTTGCTACACCTGTAGCTTAAGAACCCCTCCACTCTTTGTGTTTGGTTTTTGGTCTCAGCCTCCTTTGCTTTCACTTAATCTGAAGGAGTATCAAACATGCAAGCATCAGAGGGAACTGGAGGGGTGAGGAGGCTTAGGCGTGTAGGGAAAGGAAGTTTTCCTGGGTGGATACTGGTGACTCTGGGAATGCCTGGAAAGCACTCATCATTCATGAGTTTTCAACACGGCAGTGTCTGGAAGCCGTCTGAGAGCTGTCTTGATTGCCGTTTCAAATAAGCTGAAGATGAAAGGGCCTAAATACTTGAAGGAAAAGAAAAGTAGGCTCACTGCCTTCCCCAGGGACGAGGGCTCTCTGTGAGGCAGGTGGATATATGCCTTTGGTTGGAGAAGTTAGGGAATCACAACGAGTAAGAGACCAGTGGACGTTCTGAGAATGTTGAGCCCAGTCATTGAAATAAACAGGGCCCAGGATATTACGACCACGCGAAGTCCACATGGCTAGTGAGGGGCAGAACTCGCGTTTCAATCCAGGTCTGTCTGCCAGCAGAGCCTGTCGCCTTTCCCTTAAGCCCTGTTCCTCCTGTCACAGGATTGGAAGGGAACTCCCTGGATAGTAAAACTAATCCTTTCCTTCAGGTGAGTGAGGAAAGAGAAGTGCAGAAAGACAAATGCTTTTACACAGGGAGTGATTGGCAGGGTTTAGAAACCAGGCCTGCTGATTCTCAGGACAGGCTGTTTCCACTCCCGTGTGCCAGCATGAAGCCACACCCTTCCTCAGAAGAGGTTGATGAGCTCTGGCTCCTTGGAGTGTGTGGATTTTAATACCATAAGCTTCCCTACCTCATCCCATCTCATCCTGCCTGCTTTGATTGTCCTATAGCCATAGCTGTCTACATGGGCACTTGAACTAGAATTCCATCCTCCACTTTGCAGTCAGATTTCGTTCTTCCCACCCCCTTCTTCCCCATCCTTCTTCTACGTTTGCATGAGGCTTTATATTAAACAATCAGCTCTCCAATATAGGGGGCAGGATAGGACAGTGAAAAGAGTGTGAACTTCACATCAGCGATAATACTCACATAAAAATAGTAACTGCCAATATATATGTATATATATATATATATATATGTATATATATATATATATATATATATATATATATATATATATATATATATATAAAATTTACCACGTGCCAGACACTGTTCTAAGAGCTTTGCATGGAGAAACTCATTTAATCCCAGAGGTAGGTTCAATTATCATCTACCTTCTACAGAGGCGGGAATGAGGGCTCAGAGAAGTGCTGTGTTAGGTACTGAGACAGCCACAGGGGAAATGCAGACTAATGCTGTGGGCTCCAGGAACTAATCCAGCCCAATTCGGTTCAGCCCAGCCCTTACGTCCAGGCCCTGGGGCTCAAGGACAGGACTATGTCCATTCGGGAAGCATACATTTTGCTTGTTTAACAATCTACGTTAACTGTTGCATTAAATAGCCATGTTTTAATACCAGTTTGAGAAACTCTACTTGAGAAGTTTCCTCAATCAACAAGAAACATCTCTCCTGAGAAGCGACAGAAAGAAGTCCTGGCTTCCATTTCTGATTCCACCCCTCTGGGACCTTTGGCAAGTTACTTGACCTCTCTGAATCTCAGTTTTTTCATTTGTGCAATGGGGATAATAATAATAGCATCTATTTCATAAGGCTGATGTGAGGATTTAATGAAATGAGATATAAAAAATGCCCGCTATGCCACTGAGTACCCTGATCTTTATGGTGAAAGGGAACTATGGCTCACTTGTCTTTCCACCCAGTGCAGATGCCTTCTCTCTAATCTTCCTGCCAAGTATGGTTTGGGTCTGTGCCCTTTTACTTGGAGGGATGGGGGCACCATGCCTTGTGTACAGGTTAACTGTGGGCAACCCCGAGTCCAAATGTGCTCGATCCTTTCAATGACATGCATGGAAAATCCCTAGTGAGGGTAGGAGTAATAACAGTAGGATGGTGGCAATAATAACAATGATAGTTAATGTTTATCGAGTGACTGCTTTGTGCCATGCACACACTACATGCACTGTTGCCTTTAATTCTCACAATCACCCATAGGGTAGGAACGAATTTATATCTACTTTTAAGATAAGGAAACTTTAGCTAAGAGAGGTTAAGACATTTGCTCAACAGGCCTCTTTCAGGGGAAAGATAAACAAAATAAATTTGCTGAAAGCCTCCAGGTCAATACATGGTAGAGAAGATTAAAACCCAAATCTGCTGATTTTAGAGCTTATAATCTCCGTCTCCAACTACCTGCACACAGAGGAGGGGCAGGCCATGCAGATGTTGCCCAAGCAGGCAGGTAGGACTGTGGTAAATTGTAGATCTTGTACGCCATTTAAACGGGTGGCTGCTTGTCAGTTTCAGCTTACCCAGTTGGGGAGGGGAGGTGGGAGGAAAGCAAAGAGTTGTTAAATCTTCTCATTTTTCCAACAAAACCCAAGAATTTGGCTATTTTAATGTGATATAACTTTATTTTATGATGTTACCACAAATTTTGTGAAATTGTTTGTGACCTACCTAATTTCTACATGCACAATGACACCATTTCCTGAGGGCTCTTATCCTGTCCCTTTCTCTCCCGCTCAAGTTCTCATATTGCAATGGAAGCGAGAGAGAGGGGCTGATTGCCCAGAAAGCCTTGCATCCATTCTAATTGTCGGTTAGCGGACATTGGTCCTGAAGGTGGAATTTTAACTGTTACTTGTGATTGGTTGAGAGCCCTAGTGCTGGGATATGATGTATGGAGGGTATCGGGGAGTTGGAGATCTGGTGTGGGGGGGGTGGCCAGTGCATGGAAGCAGCTCCTCAATTGCACACAAAGGAATGAGGGAGGAAGGGAAGCCTAGTGGTTTACATGATCCCAGCAGCGACCTGGGACCTGCCCCCTCCTTGCTGTAGCCTGCCAAGCTGGGAGAGCAATAACCCTTTCTCCAAAATCTCTAGGCCAAATAGATTTCACAACCTCCCAGAGAAGGACCGTGTCTTGGCCCATGCCCAGCTTCCAGGCACTTTCCCTAATCCTGCTTGCTGAGCAGTTTAACCTCCTGCCCCCTTCTGGACTAATTCAATTAATTGTAAATGTTTTATTTATGGATTGACTGACACCATTCCTTACTCCACAGAAAGAATCCGAGGGGGTCTGAATTTGCACAGCGAGGACCATATACTGAAGCGCGTTCACATCACGTCATCATTTAACCCTCACAACACCCTCCTTTTACATATCGTCCTAGGCTGGAGGCCAGATAGGTTTTGTGACTTGCCCAGGTCACGAGTTGAGTAAATGCCAGAGGTGGAAATTCTAAACTGGCCTCCTGACTTTGATCCCAGTGCGCTGTTTCTTATGGTATGCCACTTTCAGGGAGCAAGAAATCATCATTTGGAGAAAATGAGGAGGGTAATACAAGGGCCATCCCTCTACCTCCCCTCCCATTGCACCCTCAGGACAATCAGTCTCATCAGTAGCATACCTGTACCAGGAACAGAACAACAGCAACCCCAGCAGCTCACATCCCCCAGTTTCAAGAACTTCTTACACAGCTCTCTGAAGACTATCAACAGAATGTCCCTGACGATACAGTTGTACCCCACACAGACTTTCCATCCTCATGTCTCACAAACATCATTGCGGGGCTACCAATGGTGATTGTCGCATCTGCTGACTGTATCGTTTCTTAATTTATCTTTTATGTCATTTCCCCCCTTAATGATTCAAAGGTAAGATGGATTTTTGATATGCTTTTAAGATATCAATGCAAAGATCTTTTTGCTACTTATGTTTTATTTTGCCTCAACTTTCTTGGGTATTTACAGAGAAAATTCCTTTCTTTCTGCCCAAATTAAAAAAAAAAATGTATGTAAATTCCTAGTATTTACATTTTCATGATACTTTCAAAATCCCTTATAAACTCATTCACAGTAGAACTGTCTTTTAAAAGGTGGATAAAGCCAGATGTTGGCACGTGGTTACTTACATATTGGTCTTTAATGAGGTTTTCAAAAGTATCCATAAATCATATACGATGTCTTTGATGGAGTTCTCAGGTAACGCCTGGCTGGTGAAACACTGCGATCCTGGAGGTGTCCTTACTATTTAATACAAAATGTTCCTATTTTACAGCTGTGCAAACTGAGGTCTATCAAAATTAAATGACTTGTTTCAGGTTATACAGCAAGCTGTCTTGACAAAAGCTGACTAGCACTGCCAGATTGGACTGGATGATATTTGAGAGTCACTGCCCAGGATGGAGAGAAATAGCTTCCCTTTTAGACCACTGATTGCTCTACCAGCGTGGCTTATGTGTCTCTGGAAATGTCCATCCTTGATGAGTTAGGGGCTTACCATATATAATCTTACTTTGTTCCATAAAAATGAGATGGGGCCTAAATTTCAGCATTTGGGGAACCTGATTAGAAGTTACAAGGTCTCTGTCAACATTTTCCTCAGAACGGTATATGTTTCTATGCCAAGAAGACTCCTCTGAGTCTCTGAGTTCCCTGGTAAAAATACCTCATGAGGCAAATTGTCCTTCACATACTAGTATGTTTTAATCCTCTCTAATCCTCTCTAAAGATCTTTGATGCTAAGACTCTGCAAAGCGATAGAGGTGAGAGGTAGGGGGGACATAATGTTCTCTTTTCTTATTTCTTTGCTATGAAATCTTATTTATCTTTCAAGAGCCCACTCAAATGTCATTTCTTCCAGAAAGCCTTCCTTGATTTCTCTTGGTAGAGAGATTGCTCCCTTCTCATTGCTTCAATAAATAATATCTTTTCTCATGTTTTAGCCCAATGCTTCCAATAATCTCTTCCATACATTTAGTTATTTTGCGTTCATTTTATATCCTTGTACTCCTCTCTTACCTGGGAGTCTCTCAAGGGCAGGGGATACTTTTATTTCCTTATCCCTACGGATTGGATAGCTCGGAGAAGGTAAGGTAATCTTCTGGTTTCCTAAAGCCCTGAAATTACTTAGAAGTCAGAAGCAAGGTGACTATGTCCAATTTGCACAGACTTCCCTAGCTTCTTAGCCATCTCCCTATAGTGAAGTTTGCATCACTTGGAATGGAGCCCTCTATCTCTCTACTCTCACAGCCTGGTGGAGAACCAATGGTGCCCACCCACTGTGCACTGCCTGCCAAGCTGCTCTGATTTCAGATAATGTAGGGTAGATTCCCAGCTATGGCACTTCCTAGCTTTGTGACCTTGAGCATGTTACATCACTTCTCTCTTCAGTTTCCGCTTTTATTAAATAGGCGTAATACTTGCCTCTTACGGCTGTTGTTCTGAGGATGGGAGATAGCACATCTGCAGTACTTAACACAATGCTTTACACATAGTAATTTCAATAAATAGTAGCAATTCTTTTTTTCAATGAGGTAAAGAACAAAAAAAGCTTAAGGCTGAAGACCGTATCTAGCATGTAGGAAGGGCTGTGTGTCAGTTGTCATTTTTATTCTTGTTTTAGGAAAGCAGTAAAATGTAGTGATAAAGAGCAAGAGCTTTGGAATCTGCTTTGGGTCAAATCCCTGCTCTGCTAATTGCTAGCTAACGCATCTTGAGAAAATTACTTAATATGTCTAAGAACAGATTCCTTATCCTAAAATGGGGGGAAATGCTGCCTTATAGCATTACTGCAATGATTTAAGAAAAAAAAATGTCTTTCAAAAGCTGTGGCAGATTATATTTACCAAAGATGGCTACAATAATCTCTCATCCAACATGATCTTCTAGAATCTTACCACACAAGGGTAGTGGAACCACCACCCTTTCCCACCCCTACCCCATCAAGAGCCAGAGTCTAGCTTCCCTCTCCTTGAATCTAGGTTGTCACATGAGAAGTCCACTGTGGGTTGAGGAAGTACAGGCCACGTGAATGGACTCCATGGGACTGTTCTGCCAATGGTCCCAGCTGAGGCCCCAGCCAACAGCCAGCATCCGCTGCATAGATGTGGAGTGAAGATGCTTCCAGACGCTTCCAGCCTTTCAGCCTTACCAGCTGAGGCCCCAGACAGCATGATGGTGGAGTAGAGACAAGCTGTTCCCCTTGACTTACAGAAACTGAGTTGTTTTAAGCTGTGAATTTTGAAGTAATTTGTTACATGGCAGTAGCTGTGGGAACAGGATTCCAATAAAGTGCTAGTACATAGTAAAGACTGGAGACGAGGAAGTAACAGTATTTGTCACTGGAGCAATTATTATGATTATGACCATCTCTGTGGGTATGTCCACCCAGCTATGATGTCCAGCAGCTGCCAGGAGGGACTCCTCTCCTTGGGCTTCTACCTCTCAGCCAATGAGAAACCAGCCTGTAAGCCCTGCCACACCCTCCCCATGGTTGGGGCAGGAGAGATGGAGCTGGTGCCGGATATGGTTTTGCTGGCCTCCCGAGTCACAAACTGCAGGACTGCTGCTGGCCCTTCTTCCTTGTTTGGGCACAGCTGTCTGCCCTGCTGGGGGAGTAAGTGCTTAAGCTGCTTTTGTGTAGGACTGGCCGCCTTGCCTGAGTGAGGGCAGCCTCGTTAATCTCCTGTCCTCTGCTGCTGTTACATAGCTGCTGGACAGAGGTCAGCTCTACTGGACACATTCTTTGTTGCAGTTAAGCCAAGCCCCTCAGCTCTTAGAATTGGTTGAAGCTTGATTAACTCCTGAGGAAGAGGAAAATTTACATTCTGGGGACTGGAGAATAAGATATTTAAGCCGCCTTCTTAAAAATAAACACTTTCCATCTTGCTACTTTCAAAATCAGTTTCTCTCTCTCTCTCTCTCTCTCTCTCTCTCTCTCTCTCTCTCTCTCCCCTACTCCTTTTGCTCTTGAAATGGCACTTTTTTTCTCCTTTCCTCCTCTCATGTCCTCTCTCAGTTGTTTGTTCTCTCTTTTCCATCTCCTCCAAATCCCACTTTCTCTGTTCTCACCCATCCCTTCTGTCTCTCCATTTGTGTCTCCCCGTTTTTTCCCTCTCTGCATGGCTCCTCCCAGCTTTGATATCTGTCACTTTTCAGCACCTTTGTTCCTGAATGGCAAAGCATGCAGCTGTCTTTGAAGCTGACATCAGTGTGGTCCCCAGTGGTTACAGAAGGAGCCTGGAATTCTGGAACTTCTGCACTTAGCTTTGCTTATATTCTGAGCATCTTGGTGGAGAATGTGCTCGACAATGTGTTTCATATCTAATGGGCCAAATCTTCCCTTGCCAGCAGAGGGCCAGTGGAAGCTGCACTGTGGATTGCTAGCCCATCCACTAGGGCTCACGGGATATCTGATATCTCCCAGACTGTCTTTTGTGGAACAATTGCAGTGCAGTGAACAAGGAAGAGATCCCTGGATGATCCCTCTCTGAAAACTGCAGAAAGAGCCCTTTACTTGGGCAAAAGATCTCTGGCCCCCACTGACTAGGTATGTGATCTTGGGCCAGTCACTTTACCTATCTGAGACAGTTCCTCACCCATGAAATGGAATAATGACAATCATCTTGCCTTCCTCAGGGAGCCATTACGAGGCTCACATGAGCTAATGAATAAGAAAGCATTTTGTAAAGTATAAAGTGCTGTACAATTTTAAATGCTTTTTATTATTGTTGTTATCATGATCATAATTTTTATGTCCCACTAATGCTCATCTTACAACTCGTCAGCATTAAGAAGAATAAGCTGTAAGTGGAATGGAATCTTGCTTCTCCCTCGTGAATGAATTTAAGGTGTACTTGTGGGAAATAAATATTACTATTTCAAGAAGCCTTTATCAAGCCCCCTGCTTCTGCCCCACACTGCTGCTTAAAGACTGCCTGGTCCTCCGCTACAAATGAGGCTGGTAAAGTCAGAGTTGGCCCTCCAGGGGACTTGCCCTCTTTGTCCTATGCTTGTTCTCCTCATCCTGCCCCATTCCTGCATTTGCTCACTGGAGACAGAGCAGCTCCTCTGAGGGTAACCCAGTGTGCCTCGGGACAGCATGCCTCCTTCTCAAGTATTGCTTGCCCCTTCTGATCCTCTAACCTGGCTTCTTCCTCCACCCTCAGCCTCAGTCTCTGGGGCTCCCCCTTGTGGCATGCCCTGGCCTCTTCCTCCTCACTGACCCTGCAGGAAGTCCTGTAACCCAGGAAGAAATAAATCTCCCATTTAGGAAACTGTGGCTCCTCTAACCTGAAGATTTCTCCATCCTTGCAGACTGCTGAGACCACTGACCCCATGTATCTCTGGGAAGAGCAAGGGTGGCTGCTGGGAGCAGCAGTCATCTCAACACCTGTGCATGGTGTGGCAGCTGCTTTGTTATTAAAACAAGTTGACATAACCTTGTTCCAAACTGAATCAGCATTCTTATCAATCCTCAAACCTGGATGAGACCCATAAGTCTTGAATATTGAAGAGGGGTTTACAAGGAGGCATGGGATAAAGGCGGGAGGTGCATTCAGACAAGAGTTTGACTCCATTTACTTCTTGCCTCTCAGCTCTGGGTGGTGCCAGCTTGTCCTAATTTGACCTGATGTTGTGTTCCTGACCTGGTACATTGTCCTTTCTTGCTGTCTGTAGGTCTTTTTCTCCCCTCTCTGAATTCTGGGGTAGTCTTCCACTTGGTTTCTCAATCCCAACCCCACTTTGGCTCCTATACCTGCTATACGAGAAGCTCTCATTGGACTTTACAGATGAGGAAACTGAGGTCCAGGAAGTAAAATGAAGTGTCTGAGGTCTGAGGGCTCTTGGAGTGGTGGAGCCAGAAGGTGAAACAAAGCAGATGCCTATTCTATTACAATACCCTGCTTCCTTTTTGGTTTTATAAAAATAAGTAAGACTTGGCTCTGCCCTCAAGGAATTAGGGCCTGATGGGACGGACAGGCACATAAACAAATACCTACCTCAAACAAAGGCGACAGTGAAACAGTGGGGATAGTTACTCGTAGCTCTGAAAATACAGAAGAGCTTGGTATTAGTTTTACCTGAAGAATTGGTGGTGGCAATGGTGGTGGTGATGATGATGATGATGATGATGATGATGATGATGATGGTGTGTGTGTGTGTGTGTGTGTCCGTGCATGTGTGTGTTATAACTGTTAGAAGAGGAGGCTGTCATGAAGCAAATGTGCCGGTGTTTCTCAGAGTTCAGAAACCTCAGAGAGCAAATTCAAAATGTGTATGCCACTGCACCTACAACCCTGTCCATGGCAGCCATTGCTAATCAATCTTCCCCAGGGAACCTGGATATGGCTTCAGAATCCTTTGCAACAAAGTACCCTGATGGCTATGCCTATTGGATGAGACTGGCAGGCAAGAGGGCATTTTGGGTCTTAGACAAAAACTTGTGTTTTCCAGAAGAGGACATAGGCTCAGAGGAGGGAGTGATTTCTTTATACCATTATGATGCAAGGGTACCTGAAATTCTACCAGGATTTACTTCTCTGAGTGATTTTCTTTCTTGTACATTAAGGAGCCAACATTTATTCACTTCTTGCTCTGCAGCAGGTTCTGTAATATGAAGAGGGAATATTGCTGATAACTACCTTTCATTATCACAACCACCTTTGAGGTAATCACGATTATTGCCATTTTGCAGAAGGCAAAACTGAGGCTCAGAGATGCAAATAACTTGCTCAAGATCACACAGCCAGAAGGCAGTGGAACTGAAACTTGTGTTCACGTCCCTCTCTCTCCAAAGTCTAATTATTTTTTTTCTCCTTCAAAATTTATTACGAAATGTTTAACATTTTAAAAAGGTTTATGATGAATACAATGCACACTCTTGCCCCTATTCTCTAGTTAGGCCATGAAACAAAGCCTGTTTATTTTTGTAGAACATCACACTGTCCTTCGTAATATGAAAAAAAAGGATTTAATAAAGTAATTGAGCAATGTCGAACATTTCTCAATGAAGCCTGCTTTTCCTGGAGCTTTAAATGAATTTTCTTTACAAATTGAAATCATAGCTTTGGATAGTTCAGAGATTACAGTAAGGAAAGTCTGCAATTCACAGACCTGCTCGTCTGAGGAGTAATTTAATGCCACAAACATAAATCTCTGTTTCTCTTTTTACCTTTAATCGATTTTAACAAGCCAGATGGTCATTGCAAATGGGTCCTCTAGCATCTCCCTTTTCTGCCTCTTCTGCTCTCCGGGATTTATTTAAATTTGGTTCCTGGCAACAATCTAACGCCTTTCTATTCTCTGCCATTCCCTGCCACCATTTGGGTCCCTTTGTAGTATTCAAAACTATATCTTCTCTAGCCTCCCAATTGGAATTAACCTTTCATGCTAGACTCTACAATCTCCCTCAGCACATGGGTACCCCTAGTAAAGCATACATCTGTCTTGTATTAGTTATTTATGTATGTAATTTCCCCCATTAGACCCAGCTTTGCTCATCTATAATCTATGTAACAGTGATTATATAACTGCTAATGCTTTGTAGTTTGCAAGTACTTTTCCTAGTCACAATATTATTTAATACCTACAATATCTCTGAGGTATTTTTTAAAAAATTATATTCCATTTTACAGATACAGCCATAGAGCCTCAGAGAGGTAATGCAACTTTCTCAAAGTCACACAGCTAGCTAGTTGCAATTCTGTTTACTGCAAATTTAGTACTCCTGCCCTATAACTAGAATATATTCTATATGTAACTGTAAGAAAAGGTTGGTTATAGTTTTATTCAAACTGCCACCCATCAATACCTTTACTCTATAAATATTTATTGAGCACTTATTATGTGCCATGCATTATGCTGGGTTCTGGAGAAATGGCAGTGACAAAGACAAAGAAGGTCCTTTCCTCATGGAACTTAGAGTGAAGTAGGGAGATGGTAAACAAGTAATCCAACAAATAAAATATAGTAGACAGACTAATGCCCACCCACACGTAACATGTCCATACCCTAACCCCCCAAACCTGTGAAAGTTAATTTATGTGACAAAAGAGATTTTGCAGATGTGATGAAGTTATGGATTTTGAGATGTGGTATTAACCTGGATCATCAGGGTGGGCCCAATGTAACAATATACAAGCAATTAGGAAAGGGAGGCTGCAGGATTTACAGTCAGAGAAGAAGAGGTGACGATGGAACCTGAGGCTGGACTGATGTAACTGAAGATGGAAGGAGGCCAGGAGCCAAGGAATGAGGGAAGCCACTAGAAGCTGGAGAAGACAAGGAAAAGGATTCTCCCTCAGAGCCTCCCGAAGGAGTGCAGTCCTGCTAACCCATTTTAGATTTCTAATTTCCAGAACTGTAAGGGGATAATTCTATATTGCTCCAAGCCATGAAAATTGTGGTAATGTGTTATAGCGGCAATAGGAAACGAATACATATGTACGGTAATTACAGATTATAATCAAAGCTATGAATAAAATAAATATTTTGATGAGATCACAACTGGGGAAGGACTCTCTGAGGAGAGGACGACAGTGAACCAGCCTAAGGGAGAGTATTCCAGGCAGAGGGATCAGCAGGTGCAAAGGCCCAGAGGAGGCAATGCGATGTGGAACAGAGCCAGAGCCAGATTTAGGGAAATAAGGTTGGAGAGTTAGGAGTCGGCTCATACTAGGCCTTGTAGGCTATGGCAAAGAGTTTGGACTTTTGACGAAAAGAAATGGGAAGCATGTGAAAGACTGTAAAAAGGGAAGAGAAATATTGTCACTGTATTGTCTACAATTCCCAGCAGAAAGAAGACCTGACCTCAGGACATGGGGAAAACTTGTACCTAGTCAGAGCCAACCCATCCTCTAAATTAGCCCTCTTGTATTCTTACAGGTTCTTAGAACATGTCTGATTTTCATTAGGAAGCATGGAGTTTTATTTCTGCCCATGTGGCACTCCAATTCAGTAAGGGGCAGGTACCCCCGATGTAAACCATGGATCACTGTAACCTTGGGTGTGATTTATTACAGTGAGGGCTGATGTGCAACAGGGAGGGGAAGTCGGTATTACTGAGCTTAAAAATGTCCCTGCCAAGGGGTGGAACTTATCGTTTGAGGTACTGTAAATATTTTGATTACTTTTTTGCTTCTTTCTTTAGACTGTAAGCTCTGTGAAGTGAGGGACCATCTGTGCTTTTATCCCTGTGTTTCCAGTGCTTGCTCACAGTAGGTGCTCAACAGGTACTGGTTGAAAGCATGGGCGATTGGAGGACAGGGCACTCATTTTTTAGCTCACTTTTGGTAGGAAGCAGAAACATGAAGAGGACTAATAAGAAGTAAAATACAAATATCAAAACAACCGACAGTTCATTCCGCCAAAACGCTTGTGTTGAAAATAGGAATGTGCTCTAACTCAATTTGTTGTGAGCATAACACAGCTTTCTCCCACAAAAAAAACAAAACAAAACAAAAAAAAAACCTAAGTTAACGTCACAACTCCAACTGAATGGAGTCACCTAAGAATGTAGAAAATGCACGTGTACACACACACACACACACACACACACACACACACCAAACACCCACCAGCTACCTTATTTCACTGCCTGCAGTACGAGCCACTCCCATCCACATCTGGATTCCAATTCTGTCCAATTTCAGATACTCTCCCTTCACAGTAATTCATGGTTCTGATGTCCATGTCACAGGCAAACCGCAGGTCTTTCTCAAAGTAAAGTGCCATATTGAGTGTAGTATTTGTGTAACCATTTAGATATACTTAAAACTCTGCGACCGTTTTTTATTAGGTTTCCATCTTTTTCAAAAGAAAACTGTGCCATTGATGAAGTTTTTGAATGTTGCCTCCTTAATGCCATTCCCTGCATAAGCCCTGTGGTTTTTACTGCAAGATTTCATATACTGGTTTCTAGAACACATTTGTGGCATTACAGCAGAACGGTTTGTACCTTCTTCTGTCTGCAAGTCCAGGTAAACAAGAAAACATACACGGTGATTGGCGAGAAATTGAAATCAAGCCATTGAGAACTAAGAATGTTTCATGATGTTTTTCTGATGTACAGGTCAATCCTCTTATTATTTACTTATTCATTTTGATTCATACGTCTAGTCATTTATTCTAAAAACATTTATCAAATGCCTACTATGTGTCAAGTCCTGAGATAGACTCTGGTGGTATCACACAGATCAAAGTTAGGGTCTTAGGGTTGGGGAAAATAATATGTAAACCAAAAATAATGAGAGTTGCAATGTACTAAATGTTTATGTCTCCCCCAAATGCATATTGTTGAAATCCTAACCTCTACTGGGATGGTATTTGGAGGTAGGGCCTTTGGGAGGTGATTAGGTCACGAGGGTGAAGCTCTTTTGAATGGAATCAATGCCCTTACAAAGGAGTCCCCAGAGAGCTCCCTTCTCTTTTAAGTCATGAGTGGACACAGTGAGAAGACGAACCAGGAAGTAGTCTTTCACCAGAAACCGGATCTGTCAGCCCCTTGATCTTGGACTTTCTGTCCTCCAGAATGGTGAGCAATAAATTTCTGTAGTTTGTAAGTCACCCAACCTACGGTAAGTCATTGTAGCAACTTGAACTAAGACAACAGTTAATATTTATTGTAAGCCTACTATGATCCAGGAACTACGAGCAGCACTTCAAAGACATTTTATTTAATCCTTTCAATACCTGGTGGTTATTGGTAAGTATTATCAATAAGTGAGGTGGGCATTCTTCTTCCCATTCTCCAGATGAGGATACTGAGGCTCTGCAATAAGTTACCACTTATTTATAGCCAGCATTTACACCCAGGAGTCTGACTTGAGAGCCTGTGCTCTTAAATTATATATTTGACACTTCTCTCTCCTCGTCTGTTTGATTACCTCCCGTGGTGGGGGACACATTGCCTCTCAAAGCAGCCTACTCCACTGTGGCAGTATATCAAAGAGATGAAGTGGGATGAAAAATATATTTTTACCAGTGAGCAGTAGAGTTCACTCTAGGGGGAGAATTGAATTTGCTTAAGAAAATACATTAGGGGGGCATTTCCTGTGGGGAAGCAGAGGAAGACAAGGAACAGCCTGAAAGGACATCGAGTTATACTCTCTTGCATCAGATTTTCCTAGGGAATTGTGGGGTGAGGCAGAGGAGGACAGGAGGAAGAAGGGAGTAAAGGGTGTGTGGTTGCTGCACCAGTGCCCACCGGGAACAGTGGACAATGAGGAGTTCCTGAGGGGGGCTGGCTACAGGCTCTCAAAGGCTAGGGAAACAAATATTCCCCTTTACATTATTTGCTGTGACACAAGCCCTTCCCATCTCCCAGACCTCCACAAGCTTGCGGTATACCCCAGCAAAGATAAAAGCTGAAGGGTTGTGTCCAGACTAGGCTGAAAGGGAGCATGCCTGGGTAGGAAAGGCCACAGTGCATCCCCAGTAAGCAATGCTCAACCACTTCTGGCCTTCCTTGGTCAGCCACTGGAAGTGAATGCCATTGTCGGGGATGCAGGAAACAGAACTGGCTGTGCAGTGAAGACCCAAGTCCCAGGGAATGTGCCCATGTCTGGGAGGGTTCCGGTGTGGATTAGGGCATACAGGCCCATTGTTACATAATTGTCATGGGACTAGGGACTCTCAGACAGCTTCTGGGGTTCAGTTGTCAGAAGCAAGGGCTCTCAAATCGAGAAACCCGGGTTGGAATTCCAGTTAGGCCATTTAATGGGTGACCTTGAAGAATTTGCTGAACCTGCCTGCGGCTTAGCTTTCTTTATCTACAGCCTGAAGATGAACTTGTGGGTTATTTTGAGGACTGAATGTACAATGTTTAACACAATGCCTGGCCTAACAATCCACGGATCAATGGCTATTGTTATAACTAACGCCAGTGGCATAGTGTAAACAGCATAAGCTTTCAGTTTATTGGGATCAGGGTTCAAGAGCCACTTCCATTACTTGCTAGCTCGGTGTACTTTGGCATGTGACTGTCCTTCTCTGGTTCGCTGTGAAATGGGGAAATAAGACCTAGCAAGCAAGATTGTGAGGATGAAATGAGAACAGAATCTGCTTACTGCCCCGCTGGGCATACATAGGTGCCCAATGATCAGGGCCAAGGCTAATCCACACAGTGCCTTTTGCAGATTAGACTTTAAAGACAGGCGCCCCTTCTTTGGGCAACAGAGCCACACAGGATTCAGCCCCACTCACCACCCTGGCCCGGGGGTCTCTGTGCAGTGTGCAGCTGGCACATCTGTAGGATACAGGCTGCCAATGACTGTTATGGGCGGCTGTTATGAGTGTGCTAATTCCTCTGCCTCTCACTAGCCCCCTTTGTTCTGGGGCAAGACTGTCCCACGTTTGGAAGAAAGCACCTAGGCCCTTTCTGATTTCTTTCTCCTGCCTCCTGCTGTCTTCCGTCTCGTGACCTCATTTCTCCTCTCCATGCCCCCATTTCTAGCCTCCTTCTCTAGCAACCCTTCCCCCACCCCAGGATCCTGGCCACCCCTGCCTGTGCAGCTGGCTGGGAGGCTGGATCCGTGATCTCCTGCCCGTCTCACAGGCCCAGCCTAGGTTCTGGAGCAGGCTCTGCCGAGATAATGTAGTGCTGTAATTGCCAACAGCCCTCAGAAGGAAGCAGATGATCAGTGCCCACAAAGGGCGAGAATCCTCGTGGGGAACTGGGCTGGCTGAAGAAACACTGACGGCTATTTTTAGTGCCTGGCCACGGAGGTGCCAGGAGAAAATGCCAAGCGGGAAGGCAGCCTGCCTGCAACTTTCAACCCCAGCCCTCTGTGGTTCCTCTCCCTTCACGATGAGGGATCTGATCCAGGCATTGCTCCTAGTGACAGCCAGTTATCCCTCTGCTGGAAGACAAAGTGGTCCGGGAGGGACAACAGTCACTGGTGCCTGTGTTTAAGGTAGGTGTTTCACTGGCTGGCAATACTTACCACCAGGAGATTCAGCGCTCCTACATTGCCCATTTTACAGGGGAAGAAACGGGGCCTCCGAAGTACGAAATAAATTCCTTACGGCCATCCTACAGTAAGTCATACTGTAGCTATCTTTGTTGGTGCTTCCCCAGATCATTTGTCAACAGTGGGGAGGGGTGCAGCCAGAATCCCAGGGTTTGCCCCTTAGCCTCTCACTGGTATGTGATCTTGGACAAGTTCTCTACCCTCTTGAGTCCCAGTTTCTCATCTGTAAAGTGGGGTAAGAAGAGCGCTACCATGCTCTCTAGGGAGAACTAAAGGAGAGAAAGTATGGAAGGTGCTTAGAGTTGTGGGAAGTACTCAGTAAATGTTAGCTGTTGGTGATATTACTTCTGTTGCTGGGCCATCTGCCAGTACTTGACGTACATCCTAGATATCTTCACAACAGCTCAGCAACATATCATCAACCCCATTTTTCAGATGAGGAAACTGAGGCCCAGAGAGATAAACTGAATTCCTAAGGGCACACAGCTAGGAAGAGTAGGAGATGGACCTAGAGCTCAAGGCTTTGCTCTCTCATGTCCAAGATCTTTCTTCCATGTCGGCTGGAGTTTCCTGTGTGCTGTGTCCCTTGAGAACTTGAGCAGAGGGGCCAGGTGTTAAGAAGGTGGTGTGTGTGTGTGTGGGTGTTTGTGTGTGTGTGTGAGACATGTTAGAAAGGTTGGTGAGGAGGGAGGGGAAAAGAGCTGTGACGCAGAGCTCAGCTTAGCAAAGATCTAGCTCCCTTTCCTCCCTCCTGGCTTCCAGGGTGTGCTGAAACGAAGCGCCAGAGTCGTCCTGAGTGACCTTCCCCCAACCCCTACATGGGATAGATAACTGTCCCATCCTGCCCATGCTCAGTGCACGGTGAGCGGCTGTGCAGGGGCTCTCCTTTCATTGTAGGTCTACCTGAGTCTAGGTGGTGCCCCCATAGTCTGATATCCGGGGTATGTCTCCCTGAGCCCCACCAGGCTGGCTCTGTCCCTGACCACTCTGTGCTCTAAATATCTCTTATATGTCCCCTTTCCCATCCAGCCCACTGCCACTACCCCCAATTCAAACCTGCGTCTTTCAGCGGGGTCATTGCCACAGCCTTCTGACTCATCTCCCTGACACAGGTCCCCCCCCCCAATACACAGAGACTACCTGAGAGGGAGCCTCCTCAAATGTGACTCTCTGGAATCACATCCCTTCTTCCATCCCTTCCCGAGCTTCCCAGGGCCCCAAAGATCACCATCGTGAGGTTCTAGCTCTCACATCAGCCACATCTGCAGTCCCTTCCTCTCCCCCAAATACCCCAGTAATGCAGCCCCACAGTTCCCAAAGCTGTGTCCCCAGACAAAAAGGCCTTTGGATTATAAATAGGCAGGCTGGGGGCAGGGGCGTATTCCACGGGAAAATTACTGTGGGGAAAATAATGAATGAGATTCAGCAGGTTTATGTTTGGGGGGACTTCTCTGAGACACTATTATGCTAATTTACAACACAGAAGCCCTCTAGTTGGTCACTGGCAAAGTAGCCTTGAAAACAGTATGAACACTTAGTTTTAACAATAGATGACACTAACATAACACTAACTACACGGCAGGCACCATTCCACGTTGTTTAGTTATATTAATCCATTTAATCCCTACAACTCTGGGAGGCAAGTGCTGTCATTATCCTCATTTTATAAATGAGGAGACTGAGGCACAGAGAAATTAAGTGGCTTGCCTCTGTTTACCCAGCTAGTCAGCAGTCATGCTCTGATCCCAGCCTTGAGGTCCGCTGAAATCAGCACTCATAATAGGTACTATGCTAGACCTAAACTTGGAGGGCTCCTTAGGGACCTGGCATCGTGATAAGCATCATACTTCCATTATTTCATTTAATCGTCTCATTTACCCCGTGACAATGTCTTCATCTTTATGATTAAGGAAACAGAAAAGAAGAGAATGCACAATGAACCTTAACGGGTCTGGGGTGGGACTTGAACCCAGGTCTTTCCATGAATTGTGACTCTCTAGCTTGTGGACTCTAAATGAAACAGAAAATCTTTTTTATCAAGGGGGCATTTTGCAGGGTTGGTGCTCTGTGAAATACACACTGCAAAATGCTTCTCTGCTTACCTGAAAAGATTCACTGCTACCAAATTATGTCCTGCCGTTTCCTGCCACCAACACTTCGGGCTGTTCCCTCTACCTAGAGAGTCATCTCTCTACTCAGTCCTCCTGGAACTCAGAAAGAACTAAAATAAGATCACATCTCTGGTTTTTCCAGACTTTTCCTTTCCAGCTCTACACTTCCATTGTATTCCATGAAAAAATGGTGCAGAGGTTTTACAGCATAGATTCCTTCATTCATTATCTGTCTTTCTCTCATTCATTCATTCATTCCTTCATCCATTCACTCAATGAATGTTTATGGAGCAACTACTAAGTGCAGAGCATTGGTTTAGGCCCTACAGCAGTGAACAAAACAGACAAGTTTAGGCCCTCAGGAAACTTACATTACAGGGGGAGAAAAGACATACTGTGATAAATAAACTTACTGAGCATTTTTGAAGGTGAATAGAGATAGTGATGGCTGGGGATGGGACACAGCTGTAATTTTAAATAGGGTGTTAGAAAAGGCCAACCTGAGACTGTGACCTTTGGGCAAAGACCTGCAGGAAATGAGGGAGCCAGCCAGGCGATATCCTGGAGAAGTATCCCAGGCAGATAGAGCAAGGAGAGGCAAAGGCCTTTGGCAGGGGGCGTGTGCCAGACTGGGAAAAAGGCTTCTGTGGCTGCTGCGAGGTGAGTGAGGGGAGAGTACCAGGAGGGCCCCAAGGAAGGTTTGTTCATTTGGATTGCTACAGGAGAGCTTAAGGCTTACCCAACAGTGTTCTCTCCAAACTTGTCATTAGCATTGTCAGAAGAAGATATTTGATCATACGTGTGATCACTAAGCGTCTAACCGGCACCTAGTAGTGTCAGGGAGTGAGGAAAACCCAGGCCAGCGAGGTAGGGGCCTGCTTTGCCTTTCACGTTGGGCAATTCCCTCCCATCTTGGCCTTTATGTTTTCACCTGTATGAGGGACCGGAGGATTTCTCAGGTTCCTTGCGGTTCTGGCTTCATGCCGTTTCAGGTGCCGCAGTCTCCTTTTCTGTGAAATGGGGGGTTATAATACTTGCCACTCGTCCCTTTTTAGATTGTTGTGTCATATCAGGTAAGGGTATGATTAAAAAAAAAAAAAAAGGTGTGGAGTCCAAGGTACATAAAGGCTAGTTTTGACAGAGACTCTATCATCTCGTGGTAGTAACCAAATCTGCCATTTCTGAACTTTTGATTACGTGTCTATCCTCCCATTAATTGTAACAGAGACGCTATGGCTTGGGCACAGCAGTCTCGTTTCATGGTTGAGGAAACTGTGCCACAGAGAGACTAATCCACTTGCCCCAAGGGCACAGCGCTCGTGAGAGGAGGACCCAGATCCATTCCAGAATGTGTCAAAGCCTATGCTGACTTCTCAGCAGCATAGAGGTAAGGCTGAGACCAAAGCTAAGTTGACAGGGACAAAACAGCCAAAGGCAATGTGAAACCAAATGAAAATTCCCAGCCATTACAGTGGCTGCGAGCCAGGAACAGTGTACTAAACGGTGGAAACAAGATGGAAGGGTGACGTGAACTGTGGGCCACTCCTGGGGAACCAGAGCAGTGGACCGAGCCAAGGCTTTAGGTCAGCTCAAACTGAGGGGTGACGTGGACAATCTACTGGCCAGTCCTGGCTGTGGCCACACATCCTGGTGGGCAGAGAGAGACATGCCAAACCCCGACCAGGGCATCTATAGGTAGCAAAGGGCCAAGGGAGTGAATCTTACCCCATGGGGTCATTAATTATGTTAAAATAAACATTAAGGACCCTATAACACAAGAGAAAAAAAATAAGGGATAAAAAGCAGAAAATCACTTCATATATATTAAAATAAATAAAAGGCCCAAACAAAACTATCTTTATTAATATTTCCACACTAGTGCTAAGACAGATGGATTGGAATTAGATATAGAAAAATTTAATATTCTACAAAGGAAACTCTAGGGAGACCCAGGGAGTTATGAAGGTCATTTCTCATTAAGGGTGAACGTTTCTATTCTTTCTTCCCCTGCATTTCTCCTAAGAGTCTGCCAGAGCCAGCAATTCCCCATTCCTTTTGTGTGCTGGAGATGGACTGTGGCACCAAATGCCCCCTCAGTCAGTATAAGGTTATTTTTAGCTCTGCCAAATAACTGATGGAATCGTTGCCCATTCTTGGGTGGTGGTTTGTTTTTCTTTTTTTGTCTGTTCAGCTGCTTGGGAGTACTAACAGCATATTAACTGCATCTCTTGGACACCTAGGGCAGGGGAAAGTGGTTTTCCCTTGACTTGGGCCCCAGCAGAAGCAAAGGTTCCTGGATTTCTGAGGTAGCAGGCATACTGGGAGGACTTCAGGCTTTGAGGTCGACCTGAAGTCCCCAGACAGAGGTGCTGTGGCTGTAAAATGTGCATCATAATATGGAGGTTGTGTGGCTGTCTGTCAAGTGCCTATGATGGAGTCTGGAACATTCAAGGAAGGATGTTTTTTTCCAGGTGAGATAGTATTAGTGGCATTCACTCTACAGCAAACGTTTGTTGAATGCTTGAGACAGTGTATGTGAAGTCTTAGCAGAGGAGATTATTGTTGGCGAGGGTTACGTGTTCGATTATGAATCCTGCACCCCAGAAAAATGTTGGATTCCTAACTCCTAGCACCTCAGAATGTGACCTTATCTGGAGATAGGGTCTTTAGAGAAGTAATCAAGTTAAAATGAGGTCATTAGGGTAGGCTCTCATCTAAAAGGACTGGTGTCCTTATAGAGAACATTTGGACATAGAGAGGAGCACAGGGAGAAGGCCATATGAAGATGAAGGCAGAGGTCAGGGTGATGAATCTACAGCTCAAAGATCACCAGCAAACCACCAGAAGCTTGGGGAGAGGCGTGGGGCAGGTTCTCCCTCACAGCCCTCAGGCGGAGCCAGCCCAGCAGACAACTTGATTTTGGACTTCTAGCCTCCAGAATTGTGAGACAATACATTTCTGTTGTTTATGCCACCCAGACTGGGATATTTTGATAGGGTAGCCCTAATATAGGAAGCATTTATGAAATTATTTATACACTATGTGAATCTCTTGCTCTGGCTTGGCATAGCGCAAAAGCTTAATAAACCCTTCTAAAATGAATTCGTGAGATAATATAAAGGAAAGACCTCATACGGTATCTGACATGTAGTAGGTGCTCATTATACCCATTAAACGAGAGCATGAATGGGGTTATACATAAAGCATGTATCCTGGAGCTTGGCATACGGGCAGATGTTCCATGAGTATTTGCTAGTTAGATGTCATCGGAGCTAACATGTAATACAACACCACTTACTAGGCGTCAGGCAGCGCTCCCATTGACATGTAGGTAACCCTTTTTTAATCCTCCCAACAACCCTATTATTGACCCCATTTCAAAGATGAGGAAACTGAAGTGCAGAGAGGTTAAATAACTTTCCTGAATTCACCCAGTTAATGAGTGGTAGAATTAGTCTTTGGATCTGGTTTGCCTAGAAACAGGGTCTCTGTTAAATACTGTTCGAAAAAATGTATGTGAAGAGACTGGAATACAGTAGATGCTCAATTTCACATCAGTAAGTGGATGAGAATATCTGGGAAAAGCAGGGAGCGCAGGGTCCTGCCTCTGGTGGCCTTACAGTGGCTCTGTGGCCCTGTGTTCCTTTCTCCACAGATCTTTGGGGTTGCTTCACACTCCTCGAGGTCAGCATGGCAGCTGCCTGGGCCCAGCCAGAATCAGTAGGGTCCCCTCATACAAGGTTTGACAATTAAGTTCGCGAACTCATCCTAGAAAAAGTGCTGCATACCTTACTACTGAATGTCACTATGGTCACCTTCGAAGTATTCCCCTTGGGAAGCTATGCACCGATGATAGTGCCTAGTCCACACCTCAAAGCAATTTTGGAACTCTTTTTCTTGAATGGCCATCAGAGATGTTGTCATATGATCCTTGATGTCCTGAATGTCACCCAAATGTCTTCCTTTCAATATTTCCTTTATCTTCTGGTAAAGAAAGAAGTCATTGCGGGCAGATCAGGTGAGTAGGGAGGGTGTTCCGATACAGTTATTTGTTTACGGGCTAAAAACTCCCTCACAGAGAGTGCCGTGTGAGCTGGTGCATTGTCGTGATGCAAGAGCCGTGAATTGTTGGCGAACAGTTCAGGTTGTTTCCGTCTAACTTTTTCATGCAGCCTTTTCAGCACTTCCAAATAGTAAACTTGGTGAACTGTTTGTTCAGTTAGTACAAATTCATAATGAATAATCCCTCTGATATCAAAAAAGATTAGCAACATCGCTGCAACAAGCTTGCGACCTTAATTGTCAGACATCGTATGTCAGTCACTGCCCCCACTCCCCATCTTTCTGGGGTTAGAGGAAGCCAATTTGATGCTGAGGGGAGGAATGGAGCAGAGACAGCGTCAAAACCTTGCTCTGTCTGTCAGCAAGGTGGTTTGGCTGTCAGACGGATGGTAGTATAAGTGTCCTGCCTCCTCTCCATAATTCATCCCAAACCCAGTGCAGAGCGCTCACTTGGCGCTTCCCACCACAGGGCCCCGCTGGCGGTTCACACGCTTTCCCAGACGTTCCTGCACTGGGCCAACTACCAGGAACAGCAGTGATTTATGATGTCACAGGCCCAAGTCCTCTGCCCTGACCACTGCTCTTGGCCACCGGTTTAATTATTGAAACAGATTTTCCATTTTATGAGCAAACCCTCAGGCCTGGCAAAAAAAAGCCTTAGGAGAAAAACATGTTGCTTGAAAGAGTAAATTGAAATATGCAAGGACAAGGTACAGGAAACATTCCAAATTCCTGAGTCTGAGCGCGGTGTTCAAGGCCCTTCTGAATTTGCCCCATTTTACCAGCCCTATCTCTTGCTGCTACCTTCTTCCTCCACAGTAAATAACACATGTCTGCCTCACTGTAGAAGAAAGTAATTCTTTATCATCCTGCACGTTCACAATTTTGCTTCTGCTAGCCAGCCTGTTTGTAATGCATGTGCAACACACACACACACACACACACACACACACACACATTCATTCACTCACTCACTCGCTCACTCACTCACTCAAGTCTTGCTATGTACCTGGCACTATGGTGGGGCTGTGGATACATTACCGAGCAAAACACACTCAAAACCTGGCCTTTGTGGAACTTCCATTCTATGGCGGAGGCTTCCTTACCTCATCGCTTGGAGACCCTGTTCTTCCATGAGGTCCACCTAACATGTTACTTCTTCCGTCTTCCCTGAACTCCCAGGTGAAATTAGTCACTCATGGAACACTCTGTAGTTGTCTGTACTCACGGTGCTATACCTGTCAGTGAACTTGCTGCTACCTCACTTAAACTAAACTCCTTGAAAATAGGGACTGTCAAATTTTGCTTCTCCTCTTAGCACCTGGCACACAGTAGGTGCTCATAATATGGGTGGCCATTGGAAGACTCTTCTGCCTCTCCTTTCTGGCAAAAAGAATCTCCTTGTGTGTTCTTTCTATGCTGATGTTTCGTGGTTCCGTTTGTTGTTCATTTGTTCATTCACTCATTCACTCATTCATTCAACATAACTCATTGAGCACCAGTATGTCTGAGGTCCTATTCTACGTGCTGAGGATATGCTGACAAAGACAGAAAGGGTGCCTGTCCTAGGTGTGCTCGCACTCTGGTCCTGAGACAGGTAGCAGTCTGCTGTCCTCTGGTTCTTTGGATGTCTGCTTTTCAGATGGCTGTGGATGGCCCTCCGAGCCATGGCACACCCAGGCTGGGCATGAGATGATGTACCCTAACCCTCAGGTTAAGAGGGGTCTGCTTTTCCCTGCCTGGCTCAGATGACACGGCTGGAGAAAATGAATCTCACCAATCTCCCTCTCCCAAGCTCTGCACTTCCGTGTAAACTGGCGACAGAAAAGTCCAAGGCTATTAAAATAATAATGCAAATAATCCCTATTTTTCATCTTAAAAGCACTTTTGGAACATCCGATAAATCTTCCCAGTCCCATTGTGTATAGGTAAGTATAAGTTTTTGCTTGTAGATGAAGAAACTGGAACACAAAGTGATTAAACTATTGGCCTGAGGCTCTCGTCAAAGCAAGGTGTAGAGTAGGGATTCGATTCATCGCTCTTTGGTTATTTTGAACAATCGCAGACTCAAAGGCCCATGTCCCTTAGGCAGCTGCTAGAGAATGGAGCCAATTTGTCTTGGCAGAGCAGTGCAGTTGGGCAGCCAGGAGTCAGAGCTTTGCAGCCACACAGACCTGGGTTTGGCTCCTGGCCCCACCACTCCTGGTCGGGTGACCTTTGGCAGGTGGTTCAAGCTCTCTGCACTCTAGTTTCCTCCTCCACAAAGTGGAGATGAGGAAAGTGAAAACAAATGCGATTATGTTTGTAGAGAGCTTAGCGTGGTGTAGGATATCTTTTTCTTAAAGACATTGAGACAGAGGCATTTGCAATGCACAAGGTGTTTAGAGCTGCTAATCACTACCACACCATTGTCCAACATCATTTGGGCACTTGGTACATTCCAGACATAAAGGTATCTTAGCATAATTTAATTAAAGGCGTGATGCCTTTTTATTAACATCAACTGGTCACCACACCTAGGTCATGTCATCCATCTGATTTCTTTCTCCATGAACCATTGCCAAGCCCCTGTGCTGCATGCTGTGGGAAGATGCAGAATAGCCTTGAATGGGGACCCTGCCTCCTGCTTTTGCAACCCAGTTAGAGCAATGAATGCCCTGAGGCTACACCTTACCTTCACCCAGGTGCGGGTTCCTCAAAAGCCTTTGTGTCACCAGCAGGGAGAGTCGCAATCCGTCTTGCTATAAACAGCTAACATTCTAAGTGTGCCTGGATGACGCCAGGCATGTAATACGCATTCCTTGGTTTAATCCTCACAACAACTCTATGAGGCAAGAACAATTCTCACTCCACTTTTGTAGATGAGAAAACTGAGGTGCAGAGAGAGAGGTCATTTTTGTAAGGCCCCACAGCCAAGCACACAGTTAGTCCATCCTGAGTCTGCTATAACTGACAGGAGATTTGTGTCTGAAGAAAGAGCAGAGAGAAATAAATGAAAGCCAGATTCAGAATCCAGTTCATCAACAAAAGAACAAGACAAACAAATGAGAAAGAAAAACTCATAGACACAGACAATAGTTTAGTGGTTACCAGAGAGTAAGGGGGTTGCGGGGAGGGAGATGAGGGTAAGAGGAATCAAATATATGGTGATGGAAGGAGAACTGACTCTGGGTGGTAAACACACAATGGGATTTATAGATGATGTATTACAGAATTGTACACCTAAAATCTATGTAAATTTACTAACAATCGTCACCCCAATAAATTTAATTAAAAAAAAAAAAGAATCCAGTTCATGATAACTTGCTACGCGGACTTCAGGCTGTCACCAAATTTTCTGTACAACTTTAGTAGATCACCAAGTATTAATAGGATCTCTGTTATTGGTCCAGACTCTGTTAGGTATTGTGAATGTTATAGAGCAGTAGAGGTTTCCTTTTTCCTCAAAGATGTATTGAGTCAGAAGCATGGGAATTGGACACAGTGCTAGGAGGTGCTAATAATCATTAATATCATCATCACTGCCACCCAACATCTTTGGGGCACTTGGTATATTCCAGATATAAAGATGCTTAGGATAGACCATCCTATTTAATCCTCACGAAATCGCTATGGAATATGTATTATTTCCCCCCATTTACAGATAAGAAAGCTGAGCATGCTAGGAAGCTCACAGAGGTTAAGTGAATTGCTCAAGGTCAAAGAGCCAGCAAATATGAGAGCTGGGTTTTAGCTCATGCAGGGTTGTGCACATAGGAGGGACTGCTGCCACTCCTGTTAGGGCTCTGTTAGAGCAGCCCCTGCCTTATTTCCTCCCTCGGTGCTCTAGTCAGCTTTCTCCTCCAGCAAGAATGAAAATTAATAGCTCTAAAGTTAGAAAAGTCACTCCTTGGCTTATAGGCTTTTTACAGGGCTGTCTTGGGAAGACACTTAACCTCTGTCTGCACCTCCATTTCTTCTTCATTAGCATGTGCCTGCCTCCTGGGGGTGTGTCTGTATTATTAATGACAGCAAAGTGATCCAAGCACACTTCACTGAGATTCATGAGAAATGGAAAGTGTGATTAATCTCGAGAACCATTCGACAGCCACGTAGAGCTGAAGGACATGGGGACCCTCCATGGTGCAGGGCTTTGGCCTACATGCTTTCACACCACCGTCACATCTGATCCTCTCAAAACCCTTGCACAGTAGGCTGCGTGTAAAACTGGTGGAAGACTATCGGGGCCACAGAGACCCACAGGACTATGGGAGGGAAAAGAGAGTTAGGGCCACGGACAGACCTGTGGCACAGAACTGCTGGTGCTCACACATGTCACAGCTATACCAATTTCCTAGCCTTCCTTGCAGTTGGGTGTCCATGTGACTCAATCATGCCAATGGAATGTAAGTGGATCGGGTTCAAACCACTGCAGGGGAGGCTCCTAGATACCTCCCACTTGTGACATTGCTGTCTCATTGCTAGAGGACTTAAAGGAGGGTGGAGCTATAAGACAGAAGGAGCCTGGGTCCCTGAGTGACTGCTGAGTTCCCTTGTCAACTCAGAATAACCTGTGACATGGAAAATAAATTTTACCATGTCAAGTCACTGAGATTTGGGGGTTTGTCTGTTGTATTCATAGGCATTGTTTGCCTAATAAATAATAAAAACAATGTGACATTTATAATGTTTACAGCTTTCTAATCACTTTCATGTATATGATAATTGTAGCGTCCTTGGGAGACATCTGTGGTTTCAGTATGACAAATAGTTGTATGATTTTGGAGAAAATTACTTGTCTTCAACCTTAGGATAGCTTGTGTATTGAACACCTTTTCCTCTGATACCCTGGCTGCTAAAAAGCTCACAAAAATTGTGGCCCTGTGATCAGGACTGCATGACCCACTGTTGGTACACTGAGATTCGTGTACCAACCTCACTACTGGCACCATCTTGCTTCCCAAGTCATTCACTCTCTCCAAACCTTCATTGTCCCGTCTACAGAATGGGGATAGACAGAGGGCCAACTTGATTGGGTTGTGGTGAGAATTCCATCTGCCTGTGACGCTCATACCTAACTTTGCTTCAGAGTCATTTTCTAAAGGCTCAGTCCCAGAATGTGGGATATGGAAGGAAGCTTAAAGATGACCACTGAGACCTTCATTCAGTGCTTTTCAAACTGCTCGTGACTGTCAATGGGGTCCCAAGAGGCGAACAAAGCTGCAGAATAAACAGGACACAATTTTGCTGTAAATGTACAGAAATAAAACGTTCGTGTTTGATGTGGCATGTGCATAAGCAACCTTGGGAAACGTTTTCTTTCCATGTTACCCAGTCTCAAGATTCTCTCCAAACGACAAAAATGAGAAGGGAGAACATTTTTACATGTCCTAGAGCACGGACAGCTTGACACTTGGCTATGACCAAAGTGCTAGCAGACGTACCCTGTTGTCCTGGCTGCCCTGGTACCCTAACTGCAAGAGACCCACCAGGTTACCCCTCAAAACCAAGGCTTTGGCTTCTCGCAGACTCCCTGAGAGTAGCCCTGTGTGTCATCTTTATGCGCACCACTCTCCGATTTGTAGGAGGTGCAGCATATCGGGAATTTCTCTCCAGCTTTTATGAAAGAAAAGCACGTCTATCCCAAGGAATGGTCATCTGCTCTCCTGCTGTGATAGAAGCCCTGTACCAACTATCAAATTCCTCCTTTTGCCTTGGCAGTCCGGAAGCCCTGGTGCCAGGGTTTGCACTCCTTTGTTTTCTCTTATTTTATTTAACATGTTGTTTTTTTCTCTCTTCCCTGCCCCTTTCTGAGTTTTCTTAAGTTTATGATGAATGTCCATTTTTGGTAACTTTCCTCAAATCCTTTCTAGACTGAGGCACCATATAAATCAATTCAAGTAATGACATAATGCCCATGGGGGGGGGGGGCTGGTTAGCCTTCTTAACCTTATAAGTGGGCCAGGTCTATTTTTTTTCCTTTGTGCCACTTGTCCCTTCCTCCAGCCTTGTCTCGCTGGTCATTGCATAGCTGACATTTCTCACCCAAAAGTCCCTCGGTAACCTTCCCCCCTTCTTTCCTACCTTCTCATCCTTTATTGATCACCCTGATAACTAATCCTGGCAAAACCACAAAGGGAGAGGAACTCGTAGCGTCAATCAAGCAAAAGGACCTTCAAAGCTCCACTTTTGTGTCAGCCTCAGCTTTTGGAAACACCAGAGGTGGCATGGAGCAATCAGGCTGAGGCACTGCAAATGGAGCTCCCCACAAGGGGATTTGCAGGGGAGGGGCCTCCGGCAGACAGGAGGGCGGAGTGTGGAAACAGATGGGTTCATGCAGAGAAGGGGGTGGTCAGGTGTGCTGGCAGGGCTGAGGCTGGCTGAGGAGCTGGCGTTCCTATTTTTAAGTGGGTTGAGAAGAATAGGCCTTTTTCCCCTGTGTGTTGGATTAAAAAAAAAAAAAAAGTAATATTGGACAGTTGTGCTTAAAACAAGGCGGCTACTGGAAACAGAGCCCAGGGAATTAAGCCTTTATCATCAAACATTAAAAATCACTTTGGACTTAAAAAATCCATTTGCTAGCTTTAAAAGTGTGTAATACACATATTTAAAAGCTCTCACCCTCTTTTCTTCTTGTTTTTATTTCTTTGATGTAATGTCTCCTGCCTGCTTCCCCACCATCACATCTCCAGTGTGTGTTTGTTTGTTTATATGTACGTAACCACATCAGCATTCATTTTGACCAGATTCACTGTTAGATCACCTCTTCCTCGGTGGTGGGAGACCAAGGGTAGAAAATTGGGCGCTGACACAATGGCCACAGGGGTAGCCCTGCCAAGGCCTAGTGATCCATGTGCTTGCAGGAACTGACGCTTGCTTGTGTGAGTTCTCCAGACAATGAAACGGGACACAGACCCTCCCCGCTTCAGCGCCTGCAGGCTGACACCCTAATATGTGCTGATGGGGAGGTCCTCATCATCCTTTTAGCTTAACTCCTTAAGTTTAGAAAGGAGGTCACTGGAGTCCAGAGAGGTAATGTGACTATCCCGAAGGCCACAGAACCTGTGAGAGGCACAGCTAGTTCCAGAATCCAGGACTCAAATTCTTTGCTTTTAGAAAGTCTGGAGAATTTGAGCCTAGGAGGAGGCACATGAGAAATAATATTTATTGAGCATTTACTATGTATTGGGCATGACCTTAGGTGTTTTCTTACTACAACTGTGACTATTGCTGGTGTCAGCTACCACTTGTGGAACAGCAGTTACTTGGTAGGCACTATGCTAAGTGTTCACGTACATTTTGTCGAACCCTTATGTAACCCATGAGGCCAGTATTATTCCCATTTTTAAAGATGGCGAATCAGCCTAGCACAGCTAAGTTACCCGAGGACACATAGCTAGGAAATGTGGGAACTGGGATGTGAATGAACCCAGGACTGCCTGACTCTAAACCCATGTTCTTTCCTGAATCTTGATCACTTTCCCCCAGGACAGAGTTCTCATTCACCTAGTCCAGCCTTTGTGAAGTCACAATGTAGGTGTTTGTGATTCAGGGTTCAGGTAAAATGTGTCCCTTTCTGAGGTGTTTCCTTTACCTCCCCTCTCCGCTTCCTGCTCTTCTAACTGAGATGTACAAACTTTGGTGGAATATGAGTGGTAGAACAGAAAGAGTGAGTAAATGTCAGCTCAATTTCTGCTCTGACTCTACACACCATGAGATCAGCCAAGTTCCCTGGTTTCTCTGAGTCTTACTTTTCTCATCTTTTAAAGCAAAAATAGTAATATCTTTTGCCACTTCTGGATGGCCTTGCTCTTAGAGAAACTATGGAGAGCTTAAAGTCTCTCAAAGGCTCCAGGAAACCTGAGCCCTTATCCCTTCCACTTCTGCATGTGACCTTAGGACTGGATTTCTGGGAGGGTAGGGCTGAGCGAACATCTACGTGGGAGCCATTCTGGGTCATGTATCATTGCCAAAGGTGAAAACCACTGGGTTCATCAGACCCATCTCCTGGTGAGATGATTCCCACCCTCATTATAGGGTGATGACAAAGATTCTCACTTGTTCTGCATGTACTGTGGAGGAGGAGAAGAAAAATATCCCCAAACCATAACTCGGGACGGGGGAGGAGTTCCCAGAGGTGGGTGCCAACAGCTTCCCACAAACACTGAGGTAGGGCGGTGAATAAGAGCCACGTGGTTTGGTGATGGGAGCTTTTCTGGCTTCATGGATGTGTGCACGAGTGCTTGATCTCCACTGGCGTTTTTTTATTACGTGAAAGTTCTCTCATGAAGCTAGAGGCTTGGTCTGTTTTAACCTGGTCCATTGGAGACATACATCAGTATGGCTGCTCTAGTTACCATGAGAAGCTTTGAGGTCTAGGGTAGCGGTTCTCAAAGCTGGCTGTCATCAGAACCTGGGAGCTTGAAAAAAAATCCTGCAGAGTTCTAGGACCCACCTCTAGAGAGCAAGGTCCTGGGTGGGAACCAGGTAGCTATTAACCAGGGACCTATTTGTATTTTCAAAAGGCTTTCCATGTTCTCCTGCTGTTTAGCCAGGTGAGATGTTATTGGTCTAGTGTACAGGTCATGACATAGGAACCACACCTGGGTTTGAGCTCCCTTTACTAAGGACTAACCAGACACCGGCAGCCTCATTTGCTTGTCAGAGCCATGTTTTGTGGCATGTATCTACATGCTGGAAAGACAGAGAAGGAAAAAGCCTTAGAGAGGTCGTCCCTCTGGGCTGGGTCTCACCCTGGATCAGTGCATTTTTCCTATCACTGCCTCATCTGCAGACCCAGGAACATAGGTATCTTGGCAATGACTATCCTGAAGAACCAGGGTCAGACACACCCCTCTGGGCAACAATGGTCATTTACTTAAAAGAGTAAATTACAATTGTTACATTTTCCATCTGCAACAATAAAGAATAATTTCTCTTCCTTGGGCACAAGCACTCCAATTATGATTTAATTCAATTCCGATTAACTATGCTTTGATGGCATTTCCATTACATAAAAAATAAATGCATTAGCCAAGCATAATGTGTTTTGACTATAGTTCTGATGCTAATAAGGGCTGTTTGGTAGCTATGATCCCACACTTCATCCCACAGTTGTAAAGAATAAGAGAGGGGAAAAAAAGAAAGATGAGGCAAACACACTGAGAAATCCCACACAGAGGGGCCTCGTGATTGGGGGTGGGGGAGGGCTGCCAGCATATGTTTGGTATTCACAGGTTTTCTCTCACAGCTGCTGCTGGAGATTCTTCTGGATGTGAGTGTGGGCAGGTACCAATGGCAATTCTGCCTCTGAGGGTAGTTTCCTGGGCAGGGGTGGTGTGGGGGAGAGGTGTGAAGATGGAGCTGACTATATACTCTGCATGTGGGAGTCAGCAGGCCTCTACTCACCGTACCAGTGACAATGACGTCCTTGCCCTCTCTAGGACTCTCTCACCATGAGAACCCACAGGCTGTACTTCAGCTTCTGGCCCCTGGTCTCTGTTCTCTGGCTGGATAGTGCCCTTGAGAGGTCCAGCGGCCCTCCCCACTGACCCTGATGCATTTGCACAGTTACTGACGGCCTCCTTGGGTCCCACAGCTCGGAGGCACCCTTCTATCCTTAAAGAAAGGGACTGACCTGGGTGAGCCTTGGTCCCGAGACTTATTTTATAGCCATTATTTTTTCAACAACTGCCCAAGGTAGGTTTCCATCCCTCATTCCACTTCAAGGAAATCTTACAACCCCCCTGGTATGGTTCCTGGCCCAACCTAACCAATCAGGAGCCAGGTTGGGGCAAAGAGGTGACTAAGCAAAGTTCTGGGCTTCTCACTAATGACTCCCCACCTGGAGAGAAGCTGATAAATCATGTGGGCAGGCCGTCCAGAGAAACGCTTCCTACCTCCTATTCACTATGACCAGGACCTGAGGATAAAGCCGATGCAGGCAGTCTGCCCCAGCTTACTGTTTCCCTAGGATATTATGTTTCTGTAATGAAACAGGTTAGGAAGCATTGCCTGAGACCACCAAAAAGTGCCTAGTAGTCCAATACCATGGCCGGAAAAGGTGGAACAGATATCAGCTATAATGGGAAGGGAGCTGAGAAAAATTTAACCACACCGCATAGAATTACAAAGAAATAGAAAGACTAGTCAGAACTGCCCAAGTTAAGCATGAGAAAGATGAGAAGAAACCATGTAGAAACTAAGCACACATTACAGGCTCCACCCCAGTCCAACCTGAATGAAAGGAAGGAAGGAAGCAAGGAAGGAATGAATATATATATATATATTCATGAATGAATATATAATATATATATATATATATATATATATACATATATATATATGGAGACAGAGAATATATATATATATATATATATATACACACACACACACACACACACATATGGAGAGAGAGAGAGAGAGAGAGAGAGAGAGAGAGAGAGAGAGAGAGAGAGACTATTGCTTGCAAAAGACAAATGAAAAGCCCAATCTGAGAGAAAAACGTATCCCAAGAAAAAAAGAAAACTTCCAATGTGTATTTTGCACTATAAAAGAACTTAAGAATCTGAATCCAATAAAACAAGGCCTCAACAATGAGAAATTAGATGACAACGCAACACAATGACATTAAAAGAGAGTTCACAATACTGAGAACATTGAGAACTCAAAGTACAATATTATAGAAATCATAAATTATAAACAAAACAAATTTCACCAGACAGCTAAAAATTGTATTTCTGACATATAGAAAAGGTTTGCTGTAATAATGGGGAAAGCCAAGAAAAGAATAGAGATTGAGACAGTTAGAACAAAGTCGATTTAAAAATAAGGATAATTGGTGTCCCTGTTGAAGAGAACACAGCAAGTGAAATATAACATACATTTCATTCTGTTACTTAAGGATTGAAAGGGCATACCATCTTACAAGAAAAACATCAGAATGATAAACTTTGTTACTACCAAACTTGAATAATGAAGAAATAATTCTTCTGGCATCTAAACAGAGAGAAACAAATCACCTTCAAGGAGGGAAGTCAAGCTGACCTCAAACTCCTCCAGAAGGATGTTCAAAGCCAGAAGGTAGCAGAGCAATGCCTGAAGAGTTCTTTGGGAATGGCAAAGGGACTAAACATGATCATATCTGACCAAATCATTGTGGGAGTATAAAGGCAAAAGGTAGACACTTGAAAGCGAAATATAGGGACTCACCATCCATGAGCCAATTTCCAGAGACATGTCTTTCCAGAGACTCAATTTCCAGAGACAAGACTCAGTTGAAATGCAGCCATCGATGGCATAAATGGAGAAGAAACAGCAGAAAAGCTAGTGCCACGCTCAAAGGCAAAAGATGGTGAAGCAACATCTACACGATCCAGGGGGCAAAGTATGACCCATGATGGTTATAGTCAGCCAAATTGTTTGTTATTCATAAGTGCAACAGAGGAGTACTACACTTCCAAACTTTTAGGAACTCAGAGATTATAAATATGAGCCTTCTGTTTTAAAAAAAAGCTGGCTGATGGTAGTCAGCCACTATAAGATGAACCAATACACAGAACTCTAGAATAAATATGTTTTGGTAAAAGGACTACAGGTCAGTATTAAGTCAATTTAAATAAAGCAAAGCTGAAACAAAGACAAAACAATTATAGGAATTGTAGTTATATAACAGAATTTAAATATTATAAGTGTCGACAAATTAAAAGAAATAAGAAATAAGAAATAAGGAAATAAGACAGGGGAGGAGGGAGGTTTATAAAAGTTCTAATTTTCTTATCTTTTATAGCAAAAGGTCAATCACTACTGCCTAAAATTAGATTATGGTTAAAAAACATACTGACTCAAACTTCTTAAGATTCTTTTTTCAGAATATTTTTTCTTAAAGGAAATTGATTTCATTTGTCTATGTTATGGTTTGAATTGTGTCCCCCTATTTAGACGCATTGGAGTTCTAACCCCTTGCTGTTTGTTACATGCCACTAATGGTGACTATGAGTGACTGCCACAGCGTCCTGTCCTCCCAGCCCTGCTCAGCTCCTGTAGACGCATGCCTATGGCTTCTGTTATGGAGTCACTTATCACACATTTGATCTTCCTCATTTCCTGCTGCCCAGTACCCCAGAATGTGACTCTGTTTTGAGATAGGGTCTTTACAGAGGTAATCAAGTAAAAATGAGGTCGTTGGGATGGGCCCTAATTCAATATGATTGATGTCCTTATATAAAGGGAGAAATTTGGACAGGAGGCCGTGCACGCACAGAGAGAGCGGTCCCTTACAAGTCAAAGAACATATGAGGCTACCAGAAGCGAGGGGAGAGGCTTGGAACAGATCCTTCACTAGGACTTTCAGAGGGAGCACGGTCCTGCCCACACCTAGATTTTAGATTTCTGACCTCCAGAACTGTGACGATACATTTCTGTTGTACTACCTAGTTGGTGGTCTTTTGTTACATCAGTCCCAGGAAACCAACACAATAGTTTTAAAGGTCTGGCCTCATAAATAACCTTTCTTGTGGTAAAAAAAAAAACCATTTGCCTACAGTTTAATAATCCCCCCATTTTACTTCAATTACTATGTTTTGTAAATTATGTAAAATAGGTAGAATGGTTTATTTTCTGAATACTAGCATTATATGAGGCCATTTTATGAAATTATTTTCATCTTTATCCAAACACCAAACCTCACCTATCCATCTTTCTATATATAAGGTTCAGAAACGTATCTGGAATGTGGTCACCTTATTTTTATGTTGGTTATTACTATAGGTGGTAAGATTTTGACAGACAGTTTTGCTTTCTTTTTTTGGACCTGCTATTATTTGAAATGTTTTCCATGAACTTAAATACTTTATTTTAAAATCCTAATGTTGGCAGTGCAAAATTCATGTATTTCAGTCCATGGCTACATATGTCATTTTTAAAAAGCCATGGAATCTTAGATGGTGTCTGAATATTTTTAAGGCTCTTTAATACCCATGGTTGTATTCGTTTCTGGATTATTACGGTTTATAGTCATACAAGCCATGCATTATGATGCCAGCCTTATTACACTATTATGTCATTGAGTATTATTATTAAAATAGCAATTTGATGGCATCTCATTTTAATTTGCCTTTCTTTAATTACTAGAGAGGTTGAACATTTTTCACAGATCTATGAGCTGCTTGTGTTTCTTGTTCTGCTCCTGTTTTTATACCTTTTCTATTACTGTTGCTTACTTATCATGCACACACACAGGCACACACACAACCATCTGTCCTGTCTGTTGCAAGTATTCTTAGTTTATGTTTTGCTTTGTAATTTTCTTCTTCATATTTTGAAATGTTCATAAATTTTTAAATATTTTAGTCTATTTCATTTTCCTCTCATTTCTCTTATTGATTTTCATTGATCATATTTTGGCATGTTTTATCCTTTTTTATGTACACATCACATCCTCCCAGCTACTCTAGCTCTTCTTTGAGGGTAACATCCCCCAGACAATACATTTTTCCTAACCATTTAAACCATTTTAAAGTATATGATTCAGTGGTTTTTTTGTACTTTCACAATGTTGTCAAACCATCACCATTATTTAATTCCAGAACATTTACATAACAATAAAAAGAAAACCATGTTCATTAAGCATTCATTGCCCATTCTCCCATACCCCCCAGCCCCTGACAACCACTAATCAACTTTCTCTGTCTATGTATTCGCCTATTCTGAACATTTCATATAATGGAGTTCTACAATATGATGTCTTTCGTGTTTAGCTTCTTTCACTTAGCATAATGTTTGCAAGGTTTATCTATATTGTAGCATGTATCAATACTTCCATTTCTTTTTATAGCTGAATACTATTCCATTGTCTGGATATATCATATTTTATTTGTCCATTTGTCAGTTGATGGACATTTGGGTTGTTTCCCCTATTTGGCTATTACGAATAATGCTGCTATGAACAGCTGTGTGCGTGTTCTTGGTTTTTTTTTAAACTTTTTATTTTAGTGTTTTTCCAGGACCCATCAGCTCCAAGTCAAGTAGTTGTTTCTACCTAGTTGTAGAGGGTGCAGCTCACAGTGGCCCATGTGGGGATCGAGCCGGCAACCTTATTGTTAAGAGCATCGCACTCTAACCAAGTGAGCTAACTGGCCACTCCAGTGTGTGCATATTTTTGCTTGAACACCTGTTTTCAATTTTTTTTGTATATACCTAAGAAGGGAATTGCTGGTTCATATGTTAAACTTTTTAAGGAATCACCAACCTGTTTTCTACAATGGTTGTGCCATTTTACATTCTCACCAACAATGTATGAAGTCCCAATTTCATGATGTTCTCCCCAACATTTATTTTCTACTTAAAAAAAAATTATAACCGTCTTAGAGGGTGTGCTATGGTATCTCATTGTGATTTTGATGTCCATTTTCCTAATGACTAATGATGTTGAGCATCTTTTCCCCACCCCCAGACTTTTCTGAGATAACTGACACATAACATTGTATAAGTGAGATAGGGCAGTGGCCGGGCCTTCAAGAAAACCATTAACTGCCAGCCAGAGACAAAGGACTAGTAAATCAGGATGGGACAAGAAGACAAGCCAGGACTGGCCCAGACCAAGATGGCAGATGAGAGTCACCTCTAAGTAACCTCTAGCCACATTATATGGTCATTGTAAGACATCTCCATGCTAAATGACACACCCACCTGTGCCATGACACATCCAGAGAAGACTATATAATGACAAAAAAGAGGTGTATCCAAAATTCCTGGAAAAATCCACCCCTTCTGAGAACTAATAAGAATATTCCTCCCCCTTATTCTCATATTGAAAAGCTTAACTAATAAAAACCACAGCCATAAGCAGGGTCGGTGTTGTCTCTCACTCAGAGGCAACCTCTGCTCTGCCTGCGGAATGGACCTTGATTCAATAAACTATTTTCGCTTTATTTCCTGGCTCACACTTGAATTCTTTTCTGTGTGAAGCCAAGGACCCTCTTTCCTGCAACATAAGTATATAGTGTACAACGTGATGGTATGATGTGTGTATATATTGTATCTAATGATTCAACAGAGACTGCCTAAATGCTGAGGTTTAGCTGTCATTTCGTGTTTAAGTGTTTGACTGGTTTCTATAAACTCTTGATTACCTTCTTGAGTTCTGATAAAGTTCATTCTTATACTTTTTGCTAACTTATTCACGCTTTTGTAGATAGATAGGCTTTGAGGACTTCCCAACTCTAGTATTTTTGCTGATGTTACTTCTTGGGTCATATCTTTTATGATTTTCTTTACTAAATGAGTGAATAATTACAACTATTGATTGAGCATCTACTATATGTAAGAAACAGCGGTGGTTGCATTCATATATTACATTATTTAAACCGAAGGACACCCTTATAAGCTAGGCTTTACTATTATCATTTACATTTAAGTCTCTTAGGTCTGAAATGTGGCTGGCTGTCCTTGATAGCAGGGAGAAGATGGCTTGAGGAAGTCCCCCCTTGGATATCTTAAGCTCAGTGGCATAGGTGACTCAGATTTTGGTCAGGGAGAGTTTGAGCCTCAGGTGCCAGATTCTCAGGGCTGCTGGTGAAGATTGTCAGGAGCCAATGACCTGCGGGGAGTCTGAGGCAATCTAGCGCACTGCAACAGCCATAGGCTTCTCAATCCGATTAACCAGGGTGCTCACCTGACGAACCTGAAACGGCACCGCTTCCTAGTCATTGTATCTTAACTGTTGTGGTTTGTTTTTCTTTCAGATCTATGTGTTTATTTAATGACATTCTTCAACCAAAGTAATGTACATCAAAATGAATAGCCCTAAAACGGAAGGGTCATTCCAACACCAGTTAAATACTATAGACTTAAGTAACTTAAGTAACTTGAATTGCATCGTCTCTTTTGTCTGTTCGTTTATTTTGTTCTTTAGATTCCACATATGAGATTGTATGGTATTTCTCAGTGTCTTAACTCAGTCTTTCTCAGTGTCTTAACTGTTCTGAACCCCCATTTCCTTCCATTTATTCCAGGATTTAATAGTAAATGCCTTTCCATGAGAAAGTTCCTCACAATGGCCATGGCTCCACAGATGGGGAATTTCAGTTTTCTCTGGCTTAAGGAGGAAAACGCTATGTGTTGTGGAGCCGATTATAATCCAGGCACGGTATTGGCATTCGAGGTCCCAGGCTTTTCTCCACCACACTCCTAATTCTATGACACATTTGTCTGGTTTTGCAGGTCTAGTTTTGGGGTCTTCTGTCACGGTAGTGTTTTCCTCACTACCGTGCTTTTAGTCAGGCTGCTCCTTTCACTGGAGACCCTGCTCTTTTCCCAGCTCCGTTTGTCAGAATTCTAAGAAGATGTCATATCAAAGGCCACCAGCACTGGGAAGCCTGTCCTAGCCCTTAAACTGAAAGCGATCCCATCAGCCTCTTGGCTCCATCAGCACTTTGTGCAGAGCTTCTTGCTTTCTCATCCATTCTCACTCACTTGTCTCTGGAGTCTTCCTGGAGCAGGAGAGTTACAGGCCATGAGAAATTGCTGAGCCCACCACGCACATAACCTATCTCATGAGTGCCCTAGACCACAAAGACCCGTTTTTACTGATGCTTGGTTAACATTATTGTAGTGATTACGAGGTCCGATTTTCATAGTTAATTTTTAAAAACAACTTTGTCATCTTTTGGTGTTTTTATAAAAATTTGGTTATTTGGGGGAGGACAGGTGTTTGCCCATGTGAATATCGTACCGTATGGTAGCAGACACAGGAGAAGCCCTTCAGAGAAACCTGAGCTCGGCAAGCTGGGTCCTCACTTAGTCATGGCTGTGTTTCCAACCCTTAGGCATCCTAAGCACTACGACTCGGGAAATGTCGCGGGGCTGATTTATCAGATTCCCACAAGCAGTTCTTTTCCGTCTGACCCTTATCTTTGTCTGCATTCTACCTTTTTTTTCCCCTAACAAAAGTCAGGCCCACATATCCCAATACATATAGAAAATAACTTTTCTATCCCTTCTTTCTTTGCCCATCTCTCTTCCCATTCTCATAGAAGTATCTTGTCCCCATATTAAGTGTTGAGCTAGAAATATTAATTTGAGGACTTGTCAGGTTAAAAAGAAATTCCACATATATTTGGGATCTTAAACACTCCTCCTCTGACTACCACCTACCCCCACCAACTCCTCCACCCCCACCAGGCTAAGTTCTAAGTTCTCTTGAAAGAAGCCTAAGGGGTGCCAAGAGGAACCTGCTGACTGAGAGGCAGGGATCTGCCTCCAGGAAAAGACCTGCTAAGGTGGGAAAACTGTAGGCTTTGGAGTTAAGATATCCTTAGATTCAAATTCTGATTTTTTTAACCTATGGTTTGGATTTCTATGGGCAAGTTTCTTCACTTCTCTGAGCCTCAGCTTTCTCATTGCAAAATTAGAGCATAATATCTACTTCATAGAACAATGATGAGGGTTGAGTGGGAAGCATAAATGCTTGCTGAATAACCCTAAAATGGAAGGGTGTTGGAATGACCCTTCCATTTTATGGTTATTCAGCAAGCATTTGTGAGTGAATAAAGGAGTGAACAATGTCCATCATTCAATGTTGGAACCCCATTGTTGGCCTAAAAATTCACTAAGGCAACAGTTTGCCAAGGAATATGGTGGGAGCAGAGGCCCCTGGGAGGAGAATTTTATCATTGACATAGTTTAGAACTGCCAGAGCACAAGGGTATCACAAAATAGTGTGACTTTTAGTTTTATCACTGTTCTTAAATTCTCTTCAGACAGTGCACCCCTTATTGTTTCTACCCTAAGTGGACTGTTCCCCACTCCCTGATGTCCTCCCCCAAATGCCACTGGAATCAGGGCCACTTCACTAAAGATGGGCCTATTGGATTATGGAGGAAAAGACCTGGCACTGGCTATCCCTCTGGGCCCATAATTGTAGATTCTGAGCTATTTCTGAAACTCCTTGCTTGTTCAATCTGAAAAGTAGTTTGCAATGGAAATTTCTCCCCCTTGAAATCCTTGTTAATCTAATTGCAATTGAAATGCATAAATGAAATGACAAAAGCTGCATTTTATCAGCAATTACAGCAATTTTCTTTTATTTACTGGAGTCTGACCTCTGCTGTATTGATGAATTGCACTTTTTCAAGGTCTATTTTCCCATCAGCAGTCAGGTTGTTTATAAAATGATTGGCATAAAATGTTGTTCCGCCCTCACCTGTCCCCCCTTCCACCCCCATATTTTAAATATTGCGTCCCAAGTCTGAAGAAATTGACTAGGAATTTATGGAAGCAGCACATCTCTGAGTGTATATTTGTACAAGAGAGCTTGAATAATCCAACGACAGTCTTCTCAACACCAAAATGTGGCGGGGTGGGTGGGTGGGGGGAAAGCAGCATTTAGCATCTCACACCTCTGTCTCCTTGGAAATTTGGTGTGTAAAATTTGTACCAATTATCTTTTCAATCTTCCATCTAATGACTCCTTTCCAAGGTGACATTGTCAGAAAGTCACAGCGGGAAGTTTCAGATGAATGAGGGGTCTCGACTCTCTCCCATGTTACCAACAAGTCCTGCTGACCCTACCTCCTGGAATTCTTCCCTTTCTCTCCATCCCTAGTTCAGCCTTTTGTCCACTCTTCCCTGGATGACAGCAACAGCCTCTGCACTGGCCTCTCTGCCTCTAGCCATAAATGCCTTTCCTTGTTCCTTTTCCATCCTTCACATGACTGTCAGAATGATCTTTGAAACCCACCAATGGAATGTGCCATTGCTCTGCTTAAATCCTCCAGTGGTGCGCCAGTAGCGCCATCAATGTCTTCTCTGCCCAAGATGGCTCACGGGGTCTTAAGTGACCTGAATCTGATTCTCCCCAACTGTCCACATCACAGCCCACCTTTCCGCGCCCTGCCTCTTACGCTGTGCTCCAGGGACTGGTTTTTGTTTTTTAAGCCATGTGGTAACCGCCCTCCTCTCCTTTCTTTATACTCTGCCCTGGGCCTGAAAAACTTCTTGTCTCCTCTTCCCTCTTCACCTGACTAACTCTTACTCAAGCTTTACAACAACATAGCTGTCCTCTCCTCTGTGAAGCTTCCTTGATTGCTCTGATTTGCATTATGTGTCTCTTTATCAAAGTACTTACTACTTTCTGTTGAAATGGTAGGTCTTCAGTCTGTGCTTCCATATCAAAACATGGACAGGCTTCTCAAGGGCAGGAAATGTAACTTAGTTTGCTCTCTCTCTCTCTGGTGCCCAGTTCAGATAGCCACTTACACTCTATCTTTCAAATTATACTACTTAGTAGTTGCTCAATTATTGCCAATTTCCTTTTTGGCTTTCCACATTCCTTGGAATACTGGTCTCCCCATCTGTAAACCAGGCATTAAGTTACTTGTTTCACTTAGCTCTATGCATTGCTTTGAAAGTCAAATGACCTATGGGCTATAAACATCTGATACACACTTGAAAGTATTTCCTGATGTTAGTTTTTTTCTATGATCACTCTTCTTTGGCAACTTCATTTAACTCTCCAATCATGACCCACCACCCCCACCAGAAACTCTGATTAAATAAAATATTTCAGGTAACAAGCAAAAGCCCGCTGACAAATCAACAGCATAAAGCAAACCAAAGCAAATAAAATGGAACCTGACTAAATTAAGCTCATGTTGGGGGTTGATTCAATGTTTATCCTTTTCCCCTTCAATCATCTAGATGTCCAGGCTGGAGATTACCGACCCCTTCTTTGGTGTCCCATCTCACAGTGTAGCTCTCAATTCCTTTCTCATGGACTGTCTCAAATTTTGAGCAAATGATAGCTAACACTGTTAATGATAGCTGATGTTAGCATTCACATGTGCCAAGCGCTGAACTGAATAAATTGACTCATTTAAGTCTCCCCCAAATCCTTGTAGGTGGATTCTCTTATTATCATCATTTATAGACTGGCTAAATCACTTGTTCAGAAACTCTCAAGTTGCTAAGAAATAGAAGTGCGTCCAGCAGCTGTATACTTGACCTTCGCCCTCTACAACCTCTCCATGTTGTATGCCTTGTTCTCGCTCTGAACTGCAGTCTCTTGGATGGCAGGGGCTTGGTTAGATGTACACATGCCGTTCTAGACTTCCAGGAGATACTCCTGTGAAATGGAAATACTCCTAATGGAAGTTTCACAGTGTCTGGGAATGAGTTCTTTGGAGACTGGAGATTCAGATTAAAAACCTGGCTTCCAAGATTTAAAAGTGAGCCTCAGTTTCTACTTCTGGAGAAAACATAAGTGACCTCAAGAAAACAAAACTGACCTCATAGCCATCATATGGAAGATTGAAATGAATGGAACAGTACAAGTAGAAACAGTTAGACAACGCCTGAGTCAGAGGGGGTGCTTAGCAAATACTAGTTTGAGCCTCTTGGAGCTTCATTTTTGCCATCCATGAAAGAGTTTTTCCTATATATTATCGTGTTAAAGCTGGACATCAGCTCTTTGGTGTGTGTGTGTGTGTGTGTGTGTGTGTGTGAGAGAGAGAGAGAGAGAGAGAAAGAGAGAGAGAGAGAGAGAGAGAGAGAGAGAGAGAGAGAGAGAGAGAGAGAAACAGAGAGATTGCCATTCCCATTTTATGAAGGAGGAGACTGGGGCACAGAGAAAGGTTGATCTAATATCCCCTGAGTAAGTGCCCCCTGATTTGAGAAACACGGTTACCCTGGCTCTTCTGAAATGCCCCATATCACTTAGGAACTTATTGCTATTGCTAGGCCTGCTCCAAGTCATCTTGGACGATTTTCACTCCATTTGCACAGTGCAGAGTCTGGTGTAATAACTATAAATAATTCTTTTGCATCATGTTTTTCAAAAGTCCCTCAACCAAGAATGTAAGATGTTGAGGCTGCCCAGGTAGAGTGAGGCCTTCAACATAACGTCAACCAAGGGGACTTTCTTTGATTTCATTTTGTTGACCTATTGTTTCTTTATTTTGCAAGTTGGACCTTAAATGCCTTTGGCTGTGAGAGTACAGACTATGCCATCCAGGATTGAACAGCTATGACAAAGCCCTCTGGCACAGATGAGGAAGAGCCTTTTCTTACCCTCAAGGAATTCCTGGACCTCTGGGGACTCTAATGGCAATTCAGAATTCCAGAAGAATTATGTAGAAGTCCCCAGGATGTACATTGAATGTGTTCCTCTGGTTGGAATATCAGGAAGCAGATTTGGAGCTGGTCCTTACAGAACCCTGGGTAGATTATCAGGAGGAAAAAGTAAGAAAACCTGGTGTGGGTGGAAGGGTGGATGGGCAAAGGCATCCTGACACTCAGGCCTACAGCAAAGAACCAGATTTCTTTTTGGAATGTGATAGAGTCAAGTCTGTGTTATATCTTGAATTGGCAAAGCAACAGGCAGGTACATGTTTCAAGCATGGCCTCCTAGCCAGAAGAAAACAGTACCTATCAGTCTTGGCTCTTCCCTTTCCTGGGAACTTATTTCTATACTTGTCATCTTAGCACTACCAAATATTTAAAGTATGAATAATGGGGACCAATGGTAAGGAAATCAAAGTGTGATATTTCTCTTCATTGAGATTAATGATTGTAATTTTCTCTGTGGTGGGGCGGGGCAGTGGGGAAGAGTTGCATAAGAAAGAATGGTTTACTCTGTGTTCAGCATAAGCTTCACAGAAGGCTTAACTTGACAATTACAACTTTGCACAGGGCTACCCAGAGGAACTTGATGCAGCAGAAGTTACCCTGGGGGATGGTTGGCCTCATGGACAGCCTAAGCCAGTCAGGTTTCTTTCTGAAATCCCAGCTGGTCAGCGTCTGGCCCAATATGCCTTCTTTAAGTTTGATTCTGCAGCTACCCTTGTGCCATATGCACCCTACGCACTCAACACACAATCAACAATAAACTCAACGTAAACACAAGACCTAAGAGGCAATATAACCCAGCAGCTCAGAGCAAGGACTGTGAAGCCTGGTAGATGCAGGAACAAATGATGGCCGACCACTTGATAGCTGTGTGACCTTGGGTGAGGTAGGTCATTGCTCTGGGCCTCGGTGGATCTCACCTGTTGGATGAAGGTCTTAAGGATATTTAAGGCACCTGGAGCATACTAGAACCTTAGTAAACATAGGACCATTTTCTCCTTTTCTCTAGATATTTTTACCCTAACCTACATTCATCACTGAGACTCTCAAGGGCACCTGGAGAAGCTGCCTATTAAAATTGTTCTACTCAGAAAAAGCCTGTGGCTAACTCTGTAGATAAGACGTTGAGGGGCATTTAGCACTTCCGTAACTCTGAGTGTGTTCCTTCCCTTAGAGACAGTGGCTACTCCCAGGGATGGGATGGATTAAACTAGGACTGACCAACAAGAGATCTGGTAGGATCATGGTTGAGAATATCACCTCTAGTACAAAGCTGTGTGTTCAAATCCCATCCTTGTGACTCCCTTAGTGTCCTTGAGGAAGGAATTTTATCTCTCTGAGCCTCATTTTTCTCATCTGTAAGATGGAGATAATAATAATAATTGCCTTAGGAGCTGTTAGCTCATTAACATGTAAAGTTCTTGAATTCTTGGAATAGAGCCTGGTGCATAGGAAATACTATGTAATCTTTCTTATAAGTCTTGCTTTTTATTGATTCTTGCTTGAAGATTATTATTATTTTTTAAATTGATTGTGTCACTATTTTGTCATTCCCTTTGGGAGAAATGTCCATATGTTTTCTGTCCTCTTGCTTTCTTCTCAGCCTATGTGCCTTGAAATGCCAGGGTGATGAAGAGAAGGTAATTTTGTGTATGAATATTGATTTAAGCTTATGATTGTGGCTTCGTTCTCCGTCCATTCTTTCTTTTTGAGCTCTGAGAGCCCTGCCACATTGCTGAGAAGTTGAAAAGGTAGATGAGAGGGGAGTCTACCTTTGTCAAAAGAGGAAACCAAGTCAATCCTTAACCCCTCTGAATCTCTGCTTTTACATCTGGTAACTAAGGAGTTTCAACTAGATGGTCTCCAAGGGCTTTCTCAGCTTAAAATTTCTGACACCAAGACAGCATGAATTGAATTTATCTGATATATATATATATATATATATATATATATATATATATATATATATATATATATATATATATAATGAGACTGAGTGCATGGGGCAAGATCTATTCCATATAAGAATAATGCATTTCCAAAAGCAATGATATATTCATGTGGCTATTTAAAACAAAACAAAACAAAATTATCAGACAATTGTATATTATCCTGTTTTAGCCAAAAATAAAACAAAACACCACTATGTAAGTCTGAGTATGACTGTGATAATCTTCTGACAATTAAAATCCTAAAATGCATTGTTCAAGATTTTAGCATAACCGCTATTGCTAAATAACTTTTGAATACTCAGAAGAGGGGGAGGGGTGTCTCCCATAGACATAACAACAGTTCCATTAATTACCAAGCATTTCATCATTTTAATTAATTTCTTCTTATTGTCGTTTTGCCCAGGGTGTAGTTGGAAGTACACATCATTAATTCGGAGTAGCGGTCTTCTTTCATTTTTGATAGGGGGACAAAGGGGACCTCTCTATCCTATGATTAATAGCAGTTTTGAAAAATTTCTGGTTCCATTTTGCTAATAGAAAGTAAATTGTCCTCAGCCATGACTTCTGTGTGGTTAAAAATAAATCAGTCTTTGTAAAGTGACACATGGGTGCCTAACTTCTGCTCATATCATTGTTAGAGATAGCTATTTCCCAATACCCTCCAATGGCAGATCAAGTTGGTTTAAAGTCTCCTTCCCCAATAAACCAGCCCAGCAAGGCATTTGGAAACAGTAGGTAAAACACTAGTTGCTTTCTGATGTCATAACCCAGTTGTTTCTGGAATACTAGAACTATGATGCTAGGGAAAGGACACCTGGACTCCATGTCAGGTTTTGTTAATGATTTGTTGTGAGACTTCTTGTCAAGCACTTAACCTCTCTGAACCTTAGTGACCTCAACGGAGACATAGGAAGAACAAGGTTTACCTTTTTTTTCCCTCCTAGGCTCGTTCTACATCAGCATATCATGATGTGAAAGTACTTTTGAAATTCTACATATTTGTAGACAGGTAATTAAGGGATAGTGGTTAGTAGTCAACATAATATTGCTTAAGAAAGATTACCCAGTATTAACTCTCTGAAATATTATGAATTTAATCTAGCTCTGCGAATGAAAGGTGATCGGCAGAGTGAAAACTAGCAATAACATGATCAATCAATCAAGACGTAGTTATAAATCACCTACTGTGTGCCTTGCCTAGCTCTGCTAGGTTCTGTGGGGGAATGCACAGTAGGACTAGAACTTGTCCTGCCTTCTTTCTAGGGCTTTAACCCTCACCTCATCTAGGACATATTATTTACCTCTCTTCCTCCTTCCATCCCTCCCTCCTCTGCTCCTCTATCTCTCTAACAAATGTTTATTGAACATTTATTGTGCAACAAGTATTATTTAGGTGATGGAGATAGAGCAGTGCATGAGGCAGAAAAAGTCCCTGCCCTGGGCAAGCTTAAATTCGAATGGGGTGATGAACAAACAAATACACAGTATCTGGTAGAGATAAATGCTCCGGAAAAAACAAACAAACAGACATGTGGGTTAAGGAGAGGGAGAGTGTCAGGGGATTATCTTAGATAGAGTCCTCAGGGAAGGACTCTTTGAGGAAATGCCAAGAGCAGAGACCCAGATGATAGGAGGGAGTAGGTCATTTGAATGTCTGAAGATCATTCAGTGAAGAGGGAACAGCAGCGCTGAGCCTTACGAGGCTAGACAGCAGGGGGTGTCATCATTTGGTTAGGTTTTAGAAGGCCTATGCTGGGTGCTAGACGGACAGCAGATGGTGAGGTGAGAGGCAAAGAGAACGCAGCTGTCTAGCAGGGGGAAAGCATGGTTCTTGGACTGGGTCGAGAGGGAGCTGATGGTGGCTGCACATAGGCTGGCAGTGATGGTGGAGGTGAGAAGCGAACAGATCATGGTATATGCTGAAAGGAGAATCAACAGCACTTGCTGATGGAAGATGTGGGGACTGAGAGAAAGAGAGGGATGGAGCTCCAATGTGTTTGGCCTGAGCCACTGGATTGAGAGGGTTTCCATCTGGCAACATATGGGAGACTGTAGGAAGAGTAGGTTTGTGGTCAGGGAGTAGGAATCCCAAGTGCACTTTTGAGATATCAATTTGAAGATGTTTTTTGGATATTTGAATGGAGGTGTTACATACACCACTGGATATATGAGTCAGGAGAGAGGCTGGGGCTCGAGGTACTGGATTCATCCATGGATTCCCTAAACACTTGCAATCTGCCCTTTGGGCAGAGGTTTTGTCTCATCACATTTTTATCCCTTAATGCCTGTTTAGCATGGAACAGTGCCTTTCATTGGTAGGTAAGTGCCCAATTCATGTTTCCCTGGGCCTGCCAACCTCAGTGGTGAGAACTCACAGATCAGAGGAGGGAGGTCCCTGTGAATGCCCCCTTGGTATATACTGGCCACTTTGCTGCTGTTCCGAGCCCTCAGGAGTACTGAGAGCGCCAGGGTTCTTGGACAGTCTTGACTATACATGCATCAGAAGGAAATACTGATCATCCTGTTTATTCTGGTTTCTAATCATAACCTCCAGACTCAACTCAAGTGCACAGTCACAGATTGCACTCCAGAAACCCCCATCAGTCTCCCCCAGCTTCCCGGCGTCTTGCTGGGAGTGCAATGTGTTTTGCCTGAAGCTGTGACCACGTGTTGAGAACTCACATTTGGGGGAAATTAAGAAGTTGCGGCAGACAGCTACTGCTGGTTCATTAGCTGACAGGAAGCTGTCACCCGGCCATTCTTCCAGACTGAGAGAAATAAGGCTGCTTCAGAGTAGGAAAGAATATCGGCCTGCTAAGCACTTACCTAGGCAGGAGAGAACTCCATGTTACCAGATCTAGGCGAACACAGCAGCACAGATGGTGGAGGGAGCCCTGAACTGAAGTCAGGTGACTTCTGTGCTAGTCTTGCCACAAGTGTTGTCATGCTGTGTTACCTCGGGGAAGCCATGTTTGCTTATGTGTTTATGCGGCTGACTGATGGGATGTGAAACATCCTGTCAGCTCCCACATAGGAAGAGGCAAGCAGACCTGGAGTGGTCGAGTCAGAGGTGACTTTGCCATTGTACTTCCCTCTGCTTGCTCCCTTTTGTCTTACCTCCCATATGTTGGGGTTCCCCAGGTTGGATCTTCTGCTCGCCTCTCTTCTCTCTCTACATACGCATGATGGGGGTGCACCCCTTGTGCTAAGGCATGAGCTACTGCCCATGTGCTGATAACACCAATGCCTCTAGCTCTAGCCAATGTCCTGCTGGGCATGTTCATTCACAGATATTTTAATATCAAAATGCTCAAAACTGAACTCATCATCTTCCTTTCCAGAACTTTCTTTTCCTCTTGAGTTTTGTGGCCTTGTTAATGACATTTTTGTCCCCTTATTTAGCAATTGGAGGCCATCCTTGGTCTTATCTCTTATCCATTCACTCACCGAGCCCTGCCAGTTCTATTATATTGCTATCTATGCTATCCATCCCAGTTTTCCCATCCTCTTTGCCAGTGTCCTGGTTTAGCCTGACATCATCTGCCTCTTCTTTTATTCTTTTAGCCTCTGGCTGTCTTTAGCAGTGTTTTTTTTTTTTTTTTTTTTTTTTTTTATCACCAGTCCCAATATGTTTAATTTCTTGCTTGAAACCTCCACTAACTTCCTACTGCCTGGTGAAAAAAAAAAAAATTAGCACCATGGGCAATTGATCAATGTTCGTGGAATCAATGTTTACTCAAAAAATGAAAGTTCACATTTTAAAAATATTAGTAGGTACTAACTGTATTGGGTGGAAAGCTTTATTTTTATCTTATTTAATCTTCATAGAAACCCTATGTAGAAGACATTATTGTCCCCCCTTTATAGGTGCGGACATTAAGACTTAAAGATGTTAAGTAACTTGCTGGAAGAAACCTACGGGTAAGTGGTGGGACTGGGAGTGAAATCGAGGTGGGGTCAGATAATTAAGATCTACACTTCATCTCTGTCCTGTTTCAACCTGCAGGAGCCTTCACAAATGATCTCAGCTTAGTCTTTGTACCGTGTTTCGCCGAAAATAAGACCTAAATGGACCATGAGTCTAATGCGTCTTTTGGAGCAAAAATTAATATAAGACCCAGTCTTATTTTACTATAAGTCCCAGTCTTATATAATATAATGTAATATAATGTAATGTAATGTAATGTAATAAATATAATATAATATAATATACCGGATCTTATATTAATTTTTGCTCCAAAAGACGCATTAGAGCTGATGGTGTGGCTACGCCTTATTTTCGGGGAAACATGGTATCTGTCCCTGCTCTCCTCATCTTTTCCCAACACATACAATTTGTCTACTTCTATTAGAGTACCTACCACAACTCAGCTTCACCGTGGACTTCCATATCAGAATGCCTTTGCCTTGTCATTTTTTCTGCCTGGGATGTTATTTCCACCCAGAACATTTTTACTTTACTTAGAAGCCCAGTTCTAAGAGTATCTCTGTGTAAACTCTTCTGGGTATCTCAGGTGGAATCCATAATACTGTCTGTTCTGTCAAAGCACTCTACTATGCCTTTTTCCATAGCATCCATCATACTGTGAGTTGAATGCCAGCTCACTATTTCCATACCAGAAGATTCTGAGTTCTCTGATGGCAAGGACTGTATTTTTTTCCCCACATTGCTGCACTTTATATTAGCCTTTAACGCCTAGGCGAGTGTCTGATACATAGCAACCGAACAGCTCAATAAATGGCTACTGCACTGAATGGAGCCCAACTCCCATAGGATAGCATTAGATGGCATCACTGGTAACGCCATGTTAGGCAGAACAACAAGGTAATTCAAGTTACCATACTACACAGTTTCAATGGTCATTGATTATGCATCTTGCCCTGTGCTACGAATTTTGGAGGAAACTGGAGATTTAAAAGGCCCAGTTATCACACCGGCTAACATTAACTGAACACTTACCATGTTTCCAACTGTGCATTATGCGTAATTTCTCATTTAATCTTCATGACAAGCCTATGAGGTACAAATTGTTTTGTTCCTATTTATAAGTGAGTAAGAGCGTCTAACCGACTGAGGAGATAGAATTCACATACTGAAACATAAACAATAACGTATATTCTAATACTATGAGATGAAGCAGAGATACAGGAAAATGCATTGGACTAGAGATTAAGGACCTGGGTCCTAGACCCAGTTATGTTAGTCATTCACAGTGTGACTTTGAGACCTCAGTCTTCTTCATCTGTAAAACTGACAGAAGGTCAGATAGAAGTAATTGTCATGAATCAAAAAATTGTCACGAAGGAAAAGACTTGTGGCTTTCCATCACCACCATCTCCAATATTTGCTATGAATTTGGAACTTCCAAAATAGTCATTGCCTTGTGGGTCTGGGTTATATACTCCAACCCCCACCCCATCAAATCTTGTCTCCCTAGAACCTGTGAATGTGACCTCATTTAGAAACAGGATCTTTGCATGTGTCATTAAGAAGAGGTCATACTGAATTATGGTAAGCCCTACTCCAATGTTAGTGTCTTATAAGAAGAGGGACATTCAGACCTTAGAGACAGAAAGGAGAACATCATGTGAAGATGGAGGAAGAGGCTGGAGTGATGTACCAACAAGCTAAGCCCCACTAAAGGTTTCTGACAACCTGACAACCAGCAGAGGCTAGAAGAGAGTCACAGACTATATCCTCTTCCTGGGGCCTCCAACAAAGAACCAACCTTGCCAATATCTCCATTTCAGACTTCTAGCTTCCAGAATTGTGAGAGAGTCAATTTTGGTTGTTTTTCAGACACCCAGTTGTAGTGCTTTGTTATGGCAGCCCTAGGAAACAAATTGTACTTTAGATGATGATGATGATGATGATGGTAGTAATAATGCTAGTAATAATCTATAAAGATAGAATTGAATTTCTCTCTGTGGAAGTGTTACTGTATAACCTTTGAATAACTGCACGTGTTTTGAACGGTTCATTCGGGTTGGTCTGGCTTAAAAATAAGACCAAATGCTTGACATGCACTTTCTTGGCTGCCTTCAAAGATTCCTCAAAGAGATAGACAATCATCCTTCAGGAAACCCCCATGCAAATGTTTCTTGGGAGAGCTATGTCATGTATCTCAAGAGACCTTGGACAGTGAAAATGAACAGTGGTTTGTAATATCAGGGCCAAACAGAAATGCCCAAGGAGAGATGCTGGACCTGCAGGCTCTCACTTGTAAAGAAGCCACTTCTCATAAGGGCGACTCTAGGTACCTGCCTTCCAGGTGAGAAATAGCGCGGAGTACCTTACTTCAGTGTAATTAATGGTTCTTCAGCTTAACCCTGGGGAGGCCAGCTGGTACGTCAGAAGAACCAGCCCTTAGGGATGACTTACTCCGTGTCATGAACTTTGTGAAGCACATTATGTCATCTCATTTAATGCTGCGACACATAGTCACCCATATCTTACAGAGGAGGAGACCAAGGCTTAGAAAATCCAAGTAACTTCACCCAGGGCACAGGATTGGAATCTGGGACTTAGGTTCTGGAGTCTGAATTCTTAACTACCACAACACTGCATTTGGTGAATCCTTCTCATTTTTTCTTACCAGAGAGAATTCCAAAAACTGGTCAATGGGGTTCTTGGTAAAAGGCCCAACTAACTACCCGTCTGTCTATACATCCCATTGTTTAGGATAAATGAATAGTTTCTTCTGTCATTTCTTCTATCAAGTTCAAAACATTTTCTTTCAGCAGCTTCAAAGTTTGTTGGCTGCCTTCTTCTTTAGCACAACTTTCACCCGGGACAGTATTCTAGCTGGTTTTATAGATAACCTAGATGCTATTTGAGGTTCTCTATCCTTTAACATTCAAATTAATTTGGTTTGAAATCCATCCTTGGGCAGTGGGAGCCTCAAATTCTCTCCATCTCTGATGATTTTGAGTGTGTGTGTGTGTGTGTGTGTGAAGGAGAAAAGGAGAGAGAGAGAGAGAGAGAGAGAGAGAGAGAGAGAGAGAGAGAGAGAGAGAGAGAGAGAGAGAGAATATTGTTTCCTTAGTCCCTTCTGCTTCCAAGGTTCTGTTTCTGCTTCATAAATTCAGTTAAGGGATCCTCTCACCATTGCTTTGGTCTGTCTTGGCTCTGTTACTGCAGATGGGGAACAGAACATCTTTCCTTAAACCACTGCTCACAGGCATTTGCAAATACAGCTACCTTGCAGGATAGAGGTGATGAAGAATTGACACGGCCAGGTTGCTCTTCCTCAGGCTTTTCTGCTTTTCCAGCTTTCCTGTCTACCGATGCCCCCTTCCTCCTCCCCAGAAAGTCCCACCTTGCCATATGCAAAGACTCAATAACAAGTTTTGCTAAGCAATGAGCTATTTACTTGAGGCCTATCATTTAGCAGTAATAAAAAATTGGCAGAGGCCTTGGAATCTGGGTTCATGTTGCCCCTGTTTATCTCAGTGAGGTTCAGGGAGTAGTTCAGGAATAAGATTATCCTGATAAAAATTAAAGTAGCCCCCCTCTCCCCCCAGAAAGCACAAGAGGCTACTATTAATTTATGTTGTATATTGCAGTGCTTTTTTTTTTCCTCCCCTCCTCCAGGTCACTTGTCTGACTCTTCTGCTGGAGGTAGATTGCTGTTCTACGTGGTCAATTTCTGGAGAGGTCACCATCAGAGAATATAATTCCTTGCTTTAGACTTTTAAATAATGGGAAAAAGAATGCACCTACCTGGGAGAGTGTTAAGGGGCAGGGGTGATTCAGGGAACACACCTGGGATTATAACTGCTGGCTCCTTTCATCTCTGCTGTTGCCACCCCAGCTTCCTGGCTCCTTTGTTGATCAGGGCACCTTATTTAGATCGGTGGGGATTCTTCACCATGAAGAGAACTCATTCCCTGCAGCCCCAGGGGAGCCTGGGTCAGGCACAGTGGGGGCAGGGCAGGCAGCTCCCAGGCTGGCAGGCCTTCATGTTAAATGTCCAACTAATTAACACTGCTCAGTGGAGGGGACGTCCCTTTGATGAATCACAACTCACAGAGAATTCAGAGACTGAAAAAGCAGCACTTCTACTTAGTACCTACTTTGTACTAGGCATCTGTATCAAATCTTTACCTCTACTTCTAAATTAAAAAACAAAAAAAAAATTGTGAGGCAGTTATGCATACATTCTTTGCGTTTGCAAAACTTACTTAGAAAATTTTACATAATATGGTCAGGGGAACAAAACAACACAAAACAATAAAAAACTAACCAAACTTAGAAGTTTTTCTTAGAAGTCTGAAGTTGTAGGACTTCACGAAGAAAAAATTTTGGATTTAGTCTCCAGCTCCCATATGTTTGTGACACCCCCTTAAGATTATACCTAGAACTAGACTATGCACATAGTAGGTATTAATTGGATGATTAAGTGGAAGAATAAATGAGACAAGAAAGTGAGATATTGATGGGTGGGACCTTGCTTCCTCCCCCTCCAGCACTGACACACTGAGTGTACAAATACAGAGGGTTATCCAGGGATGTTTCCGAAACACATTGCTCTTGTGTCCCCAGAGCCTAGTCGTGTCATCTGGAGTCGGATAGAATTTTCAATTGCTGATATTCCTTTACAATCACAATAGGCCTTATTTCTAAGCTATAGATAATAAAGAAGCATTGGGCCACACTTTAATTGGGGGAGTTTTTTTTCCCTGTATTAATGTGGACATAATAGTGGTGAGTCTTCGTTGGCATTTTAGATTTGATGACACACAGTATCTGGAGTCACTGTGAAATGTGATGTTCACTCTTTTGTTATTATCTAAGTAATGTTTTATTCTATTTTGGTTGTTATTTCTGCCTTCTTAATTCTTTGTTGTCTCTGAGTCCTTTTGCATCTGAGAAGATAAAGGGGACGTAATTGGGCTGTAGTATCTTTTAACTCACATCAGTAGGCTCTGGTCAAAACAAATGAGAGGACTTCTGCCCCAGACCAGGGCGCATATACAGAGTCTGTGCCTTCCCTCCTTGTTCCTTCTGTGCCGGTGTCAAACATTACCAATTGATCGCCGCACTCTTTCCTATTGAGCTTAGAACCTCCTCACTACAGCCCGTGGGGTGTCAGTACCAATTCTCTGGGCTTGGCATTCAAGATGAAACCTATTGGACCTCAAAAGCATTCTAGATCCCGTTCCTAGATCAAGCTGGACAATTAGGTGGGTTTGCATTTTTATCATATTTTCTTGGCATTTGGCAGCTATGCTGTAGGCTTTTATTGAGAAATGATACAAACATTGCCTTATGAAACTGTTTATGCCATTTGAGCTTCACAGCTCAACCTACCAATGAGGTAGATTACAGATAAAGAAGACTGAGGCTCAGAGAGGTTGAAGAACTTGCTCAAGATTATCCAGCTAAATAAGCCACAGAGACAAGGTTTAAAACAAGCTCTGTCCAATGCAAAAGCCTGAGGTTTCTTTGCCACAAATCAGCTACTTTCATTGGGTTCCTCGTCTGTAGTTAGATTAATTCCACAAAACCGCTAAGTAGCGAAGTAGAGGGAAGTTTCCTTCTGAAGTTTTCTTGTGTTAATAGTGGAGAGAATGTCTTTTTGAAAAACCCTAAACCTCCAACAAACACAGTCAGACATCTTCTTATATCACTGTTAAAATGTAGGGCTCAGTAGCCACAAAATCTCCACTGTATTAAAGGACATCTCCCTGTCCCCAAAGATAAAAGAATAAAGACATTTTGAAATTGGTACCAGCTTCATCTTTAACAGATCCTTCTCAAGGACTTTTACATGTAAACAAGATCGTTAAACACTTAATTTGACATTTATTACCCTTAAATATTCATAAGCCGCTGAGTACTGGGAAACACCTACTGCACCATTCAAGCCTGACCGAGTGTCTCAAAATACGATGTGCGTGTGAATTACTTTCAGGAACCACGAGGAAACTTCATGGTGCAGCTTTCTCCTCTAAAACTTGAATGGTACTAACTACATTTATGAATCGTATTGTATATGAGCAAGGTGTTAGGTTGGTGCAAAAGTAACTGCAGTTTAAAAGGTTAAAAGGTATTTCAAAAACCGCCATAACTTTTGTCCCAACCTAATAGGATACCCAACAAAGTAACCTGTGTCTGTTTCATCAGACTCTGTGAGTAAACTTCTGCTGTCCTTTGAAGAAGTGGGTTGAAGGACATGCACATTTCATCGACTTGTTCTCCCAGCTTTTGCCTTGCCTAGGGTTAAACCACCAAACTCTGAAAGGTTGAAGGATGTCTCCTTTTCAGTCCTGATCACTGTGACCAACGTTTGGCATCAATTCTAGAACGAGGGATGCGAAATTGACTTAGCCTGACCACAGTGAGAAGGAAAATGCATTCCTATTATACTGCAAATATTGTCCTATGTAGATGGGGAGAAACCTATATGGTGATACCCTGGTGAACTCTGGCTGTGCACTTTTTTCCCCTCTCAAATAATGAAGTAAAATCGTATTACTTGGATATGAAGTCAGAGCAGTAAGAATCTGCCTAAGGATGTGGAAGTGGTAAGGGTGGGGCATGTGAGAGAAAGAGATGTATTCTCACCCTTTACAATTACTCTAGGGCAAAGTCTTGTGATATTGTTGATGCTATAGTGGTCAGTACCAAATCTCTTTCATGTTTATAGTAATCATAATAATTATCATCACGCCCATTTTATAGGTAAGGAAACTGAGGCTCAGGGAGTTTGATCAATTCAAGGTTGCACAGTTGGGGCTCAAACTCAGCTAGTCTTATTCTAGATTTAGGACTCTTTCTATTACTAACATTTAATTTTAAAAGTTCTGCTCCTCCTTTTGGGATTTCCCAGCATCCTTGGAAGAAGTAGAAATTAACAGGGTGACTCAGAGAAGGCCAATAGGAAACATGATTTCTGTCTTCCAGTAGATGATCATATGGAGAAAAAATTAAGTTAGGCCTGTTCTGTGTGGTAGTAGATAACAGAATTAGATCCACTGATAGAAATTCAAGAAAGAATTCTCTAACCATCAACACTATCCAACAATGAAATAGGAGACAGTGTTACGGCGTGAGTTTCTGGTTTTGAAAATGCTGTGGCTGGGATTCCTGCACTGGGTGAGGAGTGGGACCAGGAGCTCAGATTCTGTGGTGTACTTGACTGCTGTGTACAGACGTGTCTGTTACAGGTCAGCCTGATGCTCGGTTGGCACACGAATGTAAAACTAATGTAAAACTTCAGGATTCCACAGAGGTGCTACAGGGTCCTACAGATGCTTGATTTGAATTTGAATTTCAAAAGTTTAATTTTTTTTCTAATGAAATAGAAAAAAGACCTTGAAATAGAACTCCACATACGAAAATTTAGTAAATAATTAAAGGTGACGTTTCAAAAAAAACCCCAAGAAACAAAAACACACTTCAATAAAGGTTTTGGGACAAAGGGCTAATCATTAGAACAACAGAAAAGCTGGATCCCCTAACTCATGCCTTACATGAAAATAAATTCCACGCTAAGATGTAAACCTTAATAATAAATATTAGAAAATATGTGTGAGGAAACACACATACATACACACGCATACACACTCACATGCACGCATGCACGGGCACAGAGCATGTGATAGACAAAAGGTTGACTTCCTTGGTCTAGTGCATACTTTGAAATTCTTGCATATGTATCATTGATCAGGAGATTTGTAGCTCTACATTTTTTCATTATTAAGAGTCAGGTCTGTGCATGTTGCTAGTGTATGTGAATCTGTTCATCCCTAGGGCCCAGGGTATGCTGAAGAGAATGATGTGATCTATTTATTCACAGCAAGGCTGAGGTGCCTGTATCCTTAGCACCCTCCTGTCATAACAAAATGGACAGCTGGTTAAAAAATAGCAAACACATCTCACATATTTTGTTTTGTGATAATATTAAATTAGGAATCGTTTTGTTGTTTATTATAACTTTTGGGTATTCCTTTTCTATCTTTTAAGCATATATATATATATATATATATATATATATACATATATATGTATAAAAACACAAGGTATTATTGGAAGTCATTAATAATTCAACTTTGAAAATTTCCTTCTGCTCCTCTTTGAAGTTTTGGACCAGGTGATTTGAGAAGATTCCTGAGATTGCAAGACAAGCTATTAAAAACGTACCATTTACAGCTACTTATATAGGTAAGTTAAGGGTATTTTTGAGGCTGTCAAAAACTATATGATGTAGAGAAGTAAAATGAATATTGAGCTTGACAGAAAGTTGTAATTTCACAAATTCATTGTTCTCATTGACTTCCTAAGTCAATGTTACATTTTCAACTTCAAAAACTAAACTGATACTAAACAGACTTTTGTTTTTCTAATTGGGGCTCTTGGTAAGATTTCATTGGGGGGAAAATAGTTTTCACTATTAAAATGTTAGAAAACTCAATGACTGAATGTATTTTTTGCTTTAAAAGCTGTCATCTTTGATTGTCATTGCTTTTCCTTTTCTCTTTTTGGGGTAGCTGTCATGATGCTCAGAACTATCATATATGCTCAGAACTATGCATATATGCAACTATCATATGTGCAATTCTGCACATAGCTTAAGTTTTCTGGGATAATTACTTCCCTTTTCTCCTTATCCTTACTTAAATTCTTTCTATTAAAGATATTTCTTTCCCTGCTATCTGTGGACTGGTTGCCTTTAAAAAAACCAAAAAACTGTTTTTTGTTTTTTTTATCTAGAGGAAAGTGGGGTATATTCATTCAACAAATATTTAATTTAATAAATACTTATTGCATGTCTGCTGTATTTCAAGTACATTTCTACGTAGGTACAGAGACATACGATAACAAAGTCTCTGGCCTCAGAGTTTACAGTCTAATAGGCTGAGGTAGATAATAAACAAATAAAATGTATAATAATATGTTTGGAAATGATAAGAGTCATGGGGGAAAATGAAGCAAGGTAAAGAAAGGGGCCGAAGGTAAGTGTTAGAGGAAAGGTTCTCATTTTAGGTCACAAGTGGCCTTTCTGAACTGAGGCTCAGACATGACAAATCCATTGCCCTAGATCTCACATCTTGGAAGTGGTGAGCAGGGGTTTGAACCCAGGTCTCTATAACCCCAGAGAATGAGTTCTTTCCACTTCCGGGAATTATGAGTAGGAAATCCAGGTTTCTATGTAGTCACTAAGAAGCAACCCACCCCAAATACATGCGGTTTTGGTCTTAGCTCAAGAACAGGATCTCTTTCATTGTTCATGATTAATGCACTAGCCCTTTGTTAGAAGGACATCTTGACTGGTATTTTCCAGAATCTTGCCCAAGGAGATGGACCCTGTCCATCATAACCTGAGAAACCACTGATTCAACTCCTCTCTAAATATTATGGACAACTAACTGTCACTTTATGAACCTTGGACATCACTGCTGATAGTCATTCAGGCTGCTGAGTCTCAAATGCCATGAATCAGGCCCAGCTTTGCCACATTATTTATTTATTTTTTTCTGTCTTTATAATTTGAACTTTTGGTTACCTGTTCCAGGGGCCATTTCTTTAGCGCGTGCTTTTCTTTAGCCTGAGTTCCAGACAGACCCTGCCTGGCTTACTCTTCTTTCTGAGTTCCCCTGGGTTATGATCCTTTTCCTTGATGTGAAAACATAATCTATAAATGAATAACTGTTTTGAGCATTTTTGCCAGGATCTTATCCCCTATGTGCTCACTTTTTTGGGGATATGTTCCAAAACAATTTTTTTTTTTTAGTACATTTTCTGGAGAGAGAGATTATTGTGTTTAAAGCCTGATATTTCAAGGGCAGATGAAAGTTCTTTCACGAATTAAGAAAACACTCCATCACTTATTTCTTTGGCAGAGTATCTACATTTGTTTCCCTTAAAATCCTCAGAAATTAAGACCATACTGTATTCATTTTCAAATTACAGAAAATAAGCTAAAGGAGTAAATAGCAGAAAAGAAAGGTATACTTTGCTGAAAGCAGAGTTTTCTTAAACTGCTTGGTCACATGGATTCATTTATTTGTTTAAAGAAGGAATTGGCAAACTTTATTTATATAAAGGCCATATAGTAAATATTTCAGGCTTTGAGGACATACAATCTCTCAGAACTACTCAGCTCCGCCATTGTAACTTACAGCAGCCATGGACAATACAAAACTGAATGGGGGTCACTGTATTCCAGTAAAACTTTATTTCTAAAAACAGGTGGTGAACTGGGTTTGGCCTGTCAACTATAATTTGCTGACTCCTGTTCTAATAAAAGAACACCTACTATGTGTCAGCTTACGACGGCAACAAGATAGAAATAAAGGTGGTCAGAATTCCAAGGCCGTCATTTTATCTATGAGGATTTGATTACTCAGTGTGACACAGTGTGGTAATAGGACCATCAAGAAAAGAAAGAAACTAACATTTTTGACGACCGTGACATAATATCCTCATATCCATTTTCCCCATCTTCTTTAGTAATGTAACCTCAGATTTTTATCTGGATTCATGGCCACTGGAATTAAGAATATGTTCCCTGTTTCATTTGCTTTGGGGTGTTATCATGTAGTTAAATTCCACTCAATGTTTATCTGCTACTTTGAGGAAATATCCTTAAGGAAAGAGAACATGCCACTCTTCCCCCTTTTCTTTTCTCCTGGTTGGAAGGTAGATGCAATGGCTGAAGCCTGAGCAGCCATCTTGCACCATGGTGAAAGCACTGCATTCGGAAGAGTGAATCGATGAGAGATAAAGAGCTCAGCTGCCCGACGCTATGGAGCATTGTATCTGAACTGAGCTGCCTCCAGACTTCTTTAATTTCAGCACTTGAAGATGATGTTCTACTCTTCTGGCTTGGACCGCATCCAGTGAGACGTCTGTTTTTACTCTCATCTTTGTTCCTCTCTACGTAATGTGTCATTGTCTTTCATTGCTCTTAAGATTTCCTTTTTTATTGCAGATTTTTAGCAATTTGATTATGAAGTACAATTGATGTGATTTTCTTTGTGTTTATACTTCTTGAGGCATGTAAAATCTGCAAAATTAGTCATGATGACCTTAAAGTTTGTTTTTTGTCCCCCAACCCAGTTCTGGTTTGTTGGACTTCAAGTATATGCATGTTTGATAGCTTTATATTGTCCTGTGGAGCCCCAAGACTCTGTACCACTTCTTTTTTTTCTCTATGATTCAGTTTGGATAGGTTCTACACTTGTTCAAAGTCATTGTTTTATTTCCTGCTGTATCTAACTGGCTGGTAAGCCTGTCTAGTAAAATTTCATTTCAAATATTGTAGTTTTCAGTCCTGGAACTTTTATTTATCCTTTTTAATAGTTTTCGTTATGTTCATATTTTCCCTGAAATCATCAAACATTTGTAATAGCTTTTAAAAATACTTTTTCTGCTAATTTTGAAATATTTGTAAACTGTGTCTATTTCTATTCATTGATTTTTACCCTGGTGATGCATTACATTTTTCTGCTTGCTCACATATCCAGTAATTTTTTACTGGATTCTAGATATTACGCATCTTATGTTTTTGAATGTCTAGATGTTCTTGTCTTCTTTTAAAGAGTATTGAGTTTGATTTTAGCAAGCAGTCAATTTACTTATATAGAATAGGTTGATCTCTTTAAGGCTTTATAAAGACTTTTCTTTGTTAGGGTAGGTCAAGAGCTTTTACGCCAAGGAGAGTTTAGCTCTGTACCTAAGATGTGATCTCTCTGGTATCCCTACAGAGTACTTACTGACTGTTCAATAAGTTTCAAACTCTGGGCATCGTTCAACTTACAGCTTCCCCATAGTTATTCTCTTTCTGTTAGATACTGTTCATCGGCCTCATGGAGTCTCATCCTACATATGTACAGCTTACGGTTAAGTAAAAATCCATAGTGATTTTTCTGAATTATTTTGATCTATAGTTCTTGCTTCTCTGCTACAGTACTCTGAATGTTAGCTGCCTCAGTCTCCCTAAATATTTTAGTTAGGTAAGACTGTTGTACTTTTCTTGTTCCCCACCTTCCCCATTTCATGCAAAGCCTCCAGGTAGAAATGTGGGGCAATCTTTAGTTTCACCTTCTTTGTTTACCTTATTTCAAGGATCATAGTCATGCATTGCCTTTTGGCTCATGTCTGAAAAATGTTGTTTCATATAGTTTGCTCAGTTTCCTTCTTGCTTATGATAAAAAGGCTAGTCTAGTACCAGTAATTACGTCATAGCTGGAAGTTAGATTATACTTGTGTGTAAAAGAAAGAGAATAAGAAATATTTACTGTATCATTTAAACCACCATAATTTTCAGTTTTTCTGTTACTTGCAGCCAAACCCAATTTTAAATATTTCAACGTGCAAGGCCCCAAGCTAGGTGTTTCATATGCATGATTACATAGATCTCATTTTAGCCTCATGCAATTCCCATAAAGTAGTAGTTATTGTTATTCCAGATGAAGTTATTGGCAGATGAAGAAACCTGAGTCAGAAAGGAACAGAAAATGGAATTAAGGAGTCTCTTGATCATTCCACTGAGGAGTAAATAAGGGTCTGTACTTGAGTGATCACAGACAGAATAAAAAGTAAGGTGCCTGAAAGACACTGGAAAGATAGGATCAGTTGATATTAATGAGTAATTGATATGGAAAGAGGAAAAAACCGTGACTCTTGGTCTCTAGCATATTAGCAGGATCCTGAATAAACCCAGAACAATCCAGTGATGGTTACTATGCTTAGTAAGGTAGGAAAGAGACTGGTGGTATTGTATAAAGAAAGTCAAAACTCGAGGCAACATATGGTACTTTGCTTATGATATCATCAATTGGAAACTTACAATCTTTAATTTTTTCCAGATATATAACTAGAGTTTCACTTTTGGGGATTTCTGTCCATCAAAGAGGACTACTTCTGTAAACACATTCAATAAGCTCAGGGTAGAGTGTCTTATTAAAACATACATACTGGATGTCTCTTATGCCTCAACTCAATGTTCTCTAGGCCCAACCTCTTACTCTGGTCACCACCCCGATGATCAATTTCATTAAGCTTTGGCAGCTTTGTGCAGCTATGACTGTATAGAACCTTGCCTTGGGTCTCATGCCATGAGTCTTTTATTCCTTCCTTGGGGCTTCTCAGACACACTATGGAACCTGCTCTACTCATATATATGCCATTAGGAAGTTAAGAGGAGTTAACATCTATGGGACCATCCTTGACTAATGGGGGAAAGGACCCAAAAGGATAAATGCTTCTCCCTCTCCTCCCTCAGGTAGTTCATTCTGAGATACATTTCATAGGGGCTTTGGGAAAGTCCTGGTAGGATTGAGAACCCGTTGCTTTAGTGGTGACTAACTCAAAATCACATACTTATTTTGGCTTTCTCTATTTCGCCTTTCTCTTACAGCTCTGCCCCCTAGGATCCCATTCCCAAATGTGACCTACACACAAAACATGGCCTTAGGCCCTGCTTTGGGAGGAAGTTAGGCTAAGACTCCCTATAAAATGGAACAACTCACAGGGAACAAGCTTGAGAGTATTGCAGGTCAGCATTTTTGGTGTCTCTTAGAGATGAAGGCACTATAAGGACTAGAAAGATAAAGACAGAAGAAATGTAAAAATTGAGAGGAATTTCCTTAAAATAAAACAGGAGGTTGTGCCATGTATTATATGAAATACCTGATCATAAAGTTAAGAGACAAGTGAGCTCTTCAAAGCTTTTCCTGTGACCAGTTGTCTAGCAATCAGCATGGCTTTCTGAAGAGAAATCAAATAATTAAAAGCAACTTAATTTCCTCTTAAGATGGATGGTTAGGAAAGGGGGAAATTGGTATATACAATTCTGATCATAGAGACTTGATTTCTTTGGATCTACAGGGTCAGGAGGCAATGGGGGCCACGTGAACTGAACTCTTGATTACAAAGTCGACTACACAATGCTCTTACCTGAGCTGCCCACTTCCTGCGTCTGTGCATTACCGGCAATCGATTTTACTCAACAGCAGCCAGAGAACTATTCCTAAAGCTCAGCAGTGGTAAGCCCAGCCCCCCCCCTCACAGAAACTTCAGTGGCTCCCCATTGCTTATTTTAGCTTTCAAGGCCTTCTACAATATGTTCCCAATTCATCCAAAATTTCAGTTAAATTGGACTACTACCATTCCTTGAATGCCTCTTTATACTTTCATGTCTTCAGGCTATTTTCTTTGCCTGGAATGTCCTTACTTAACTATGTCTATTGTAGTCATACCCACCATTTGAGAATCTCCCCTGCATACTACTTTCTTGAGGAAGCCTGAACATCCAACCAGAGGTGACCACTCCCTGCCCAAAACCTTATGGCATCTTGCATTTCCTCTCTAGGGCTTACTATAAGCTACTTTGTATTAGAGCTATTTGTGAAAATGGTTGTATCACCCGTAGGGTATGAAAGGTTCTTTTCCATCCAAATGTGTTGGGTTGAATGATTAAATGGATATATATCACCAAAAGAGGTGCATAGAGAACTACAAAATAAGAATCCATATTTTTCTAACTTATACAGTGTTGGGTGAATGGGGAAGGAGGAGAGGAAGGGAAAGAGAATTCACCTATACAAAACATCTACCATGTTCAGGGGCTTTCCTTACTTAGCTTATTTTCTGAGTCTTCACAATACCCTAGAAAACAGGCAGTATTGATCTCATTTTACAGAAGGAGAATGTGAAGCTCAGAGAGGTCCAATAAATTACCATAGAGTGCAGCTATTTAAGTGGTAGAGTTAGGATGTGAACCCAGATCGCTGTGACTTTAAAACCTTTGCTTATTCCATTATATTTGGGGAGATATATAATTTATCATCCTAATTGGGACGATTTTGAAAGTGAGTGCTATTAATAATTATACTGGGGCAACTGAAGTAAACTGGAATTGTCCTAGGCAAACTGGGTCTTATTATCATCCTAATTATAAACCACGAGGGCCTCCTTGCCTCTCGAGTACAAACTGGTCTGTAGCAGAAAACTAAATCTTTTGTTTAGATCTTAATTCTCTCAGACAAGGTAACTTTTGAAGAAATACTTTGGTGTTGTAGAAAGCTTCCTTTACTGGTAATTGTAAAGAAATTCATAGTATCCAAAAGAATAGACGAAGAATCATGTATTCTCATGTTTCTTTTAAAAGAGTTGGGAACACTCCTTGTCCCTTTCATTTCCTTCTCTAAAAGGATTGGGAGTTGAACAAACCATCAACTGAGGCACAGTTGGCTGAACTCCCCAGAATCAAGGCAGGCTGGGCCCAAATGTAACTTGACTACTTATAAAACAGGTGATAATAATAATAGCAGCCATTTTATTGAGCTCTTACTAAGTACAAAGCCTTTTATATGTATTATCTCACTTGTTTTATATTATATACTATCTCTTTCATTCCCCCACAATAACCCTGTAAAATTGGTTCTCTTTTTATTCTCATTTGACCGATTGAAAATTGAAGTAGAGGGTGACCAACTGAGTTACCTAAAGCCACTCAGCTATTTAAGAAGCTGAACACAATCTGTTTGATTCCAAGAGGCGGGCTCCTAGGTACTGAGCTATGTGGGTCTCCCCTCCCCCCCAAGGAGATCATGGTACCAAACTCATGGGGCTACTGGGAAAATTAAACAGTAGCACATTTCCAAAAGTGCCAAGCACTGTGCTGGGTAGTAAGTAGACATTCAACAAACAGCATATGCTGTCAGTATTTTCAAGCCCAGCTACACCTTCTAAGGAAAACATGCTACTTCTAACATGCTTCTAAGGAAACATGCCTGTTAATACCCCTTGTCTCTCTCTAACACCTCCTCTTTGATTCTATTATAGAATTGCAGGTTAGAAATGGAAGGAAAATCCACTATTTATCAAGCCAGTGCCAGGTCCTGGAGACAGAAAAAAACTCAGCGTCCTTTCTTGTTGAAGTCACATTCTAGCAGAAATGACTGACATCTAGGATGTGCAAACTACTGCCAGATATAACTAAGGGATGGCCATGATGCCCTGGAATCATTCACTCTAGGAATATTGGCCATAATATTCTAGGCCTCAGAGATACGTAGACTGTGGAAACACAGAGTAAAGAAGGGTTAGTTCTACTCAGGGCAAGTCAGAGAAGTCATGGGGTCAAATAACCCTATGGGGTCAAGATGCCGCCATTGCTGGGTGTTGCCACATCTGCATGGGCACCCTTCCACTGGGGGTTTCATGCAGCATCTTGCCCCCGCCCATTTGCCTAACTTCTGGGCCAAGCTTTGGAAATGCGTGCTTTACGACTCTGTTCTGAATCTGCCAGGGAGGGGAGTGACAGCTGACTTTCCTTGGTGGGGGTTGGCATTTCACAATTAAGACATGTAAAAATCGCATCACACCTTTTATGTTGGTGTCTGGGCATGGCTCCCTTGGAGTAACATTTCTGCTATGGCTTCATGCCATTGCATTTCAGCTTCCACATTCCTGTTGTCAGTATTCAAAACGCAAGGAGAGCTTTTTTGATGGGCAAATGTACAACACAGAAACTCCCCAACCTATGAAAGAACACAACTGAGGGTAGGAAAGAGCTTTCCGAAAACCAGTGAATGAATGTTGGAAAGATACTAAAATAAACAGGTCTTTAATTTCCATTTCTGTAGAAATTGCCCTCCCGAGGCTTTGCAACTTTAAGGAAGTTGTTTGGGCTAGTGTTGAGGCAAAGAGGAGGGAAACATATTTATTGAGCACCAACTATGTGCCCAGCACTATGGGCAGAAAAGCTCAGCTCATGTAACATTTATTGAAGGTTTACACCAGGCTGTTATGTGTTGAATTGTGTCTCTCCCAGCTTCATATGTTAAAGTTCCAACCTTCAGTTCCTCAGCATGTGACTGTATTTAGACATAGGGTCTTTAAAGAGGTCATTAAGTTTACTGAAGTCATGAGTGTGGCCCCTCATATGATATGGCTGATGTCCTTATAAAAAAGGTTTAGGTAATGGACACCAACAGAGGGACGGTCATGGGAAGAGTCAGGGAGAAGATGACCATTCACAAGCAAGGAGAGAGGCCTCTGAAGAAACCAACCCAGCCAACACCTTCATTTCAGACTTCCAGCCTCCAGAAGTTTGGATTAGGAAATTTCTGTTGTTTAAACCATGCAGTCTGGGGTGCCTGATTGTGGTAGCCCTGGCAAACTAATACATCAGGAGTTGGCAAACTTTTCTTAAAGGATTAGACAGTAAATATTTTGGATTTTATGTGTGAAATGGTCACTGTTGCAAATGCTCGACTCTGCTGTTGTAAAGCAAAAGCAGCCATAGACACGATGGAAACCAATGGGCACAATCAAATTGTATTTACAAAACCAGGCAGTGGCTAGATGTGGCTGGGAGCCATACTTTGCTGACCCCTGATCTCTACTGTCTAGGCACCGTGCAGGGTAAATGAAGCCTGACCCTGCCTGAAAGATTGCACAGTCTGACGAGGGAGCCGCAATTACATATTCTGCATAGCATAGTTAGTTCACAGGAGTGGGGAACTCAGGATGTTGAGGGGTGCAGAGGAGGGTGTGTGGTATAACCTGAAGGTGGCTGCGTAAGGACTGGGAAGGCTTCCTCGGAGGAGGTTAATACCTGAGCCATGTATGGTTTGAGAGCCATTTTATTTAGTTAATTCCTGGTATTTTCTGAAATGGAATCATGTCTTCCAGGACTCACAATAAGGTCTTGAGCCTGCAGAGCTGGAGTCTCTGCATGTGTAAGAAGGCTGTGTCATGGTCTCGGATGTGCTTGGGGCTCAGCCAGGCAAGGACCCTGGGACTGTTGTTCTCTCACGGTGGGGTTCCAGGACCCTACCTGAGCTTTCTCACTCTATAGCCCACTGAGCTAAAACACTGGCCTTCACCCCAGGATGACCACCCCTCCAACTGCTGTATTCCATGACTATGCTTTCACGCTGGCTGGCCTGCCTCCAGAACACATTTGAGAAACCCCAGTGCATACCAAGGCCCAAACCCTGCAGAATGACCACGGCTCCCTCTGTGGAGGGCACTCGCTGTACAGGCCTCTTGTCCACAGGACGCCAGAGTGAGGAAAGGCCTTGGAGTGTAAGTGTGCCAGAGAAGGTGATGGCATACTCAAACTTCACATAGTGACAGGCCAGGACTGAATTTAGGCTTTCTGCCTCCTGAACTGAAGGCAGCGATCATTTCTCTGGACCACTCGTGGGGTTGCCTGAGGGGGGCTCAGTTCTCACAAGAGATTACCCTTCCCGATAGCGTTCATCACTATATTTTGGAGGAATATTAATTTTTTTCTGGTGACAAAATCAACACATACTAATTGCAGAATATCTGGAAAGTACAGAGAAGTGTTAGAAAGTATAGAAAGCACAGAGAAGTATGACCAAACAGGAAAATTCACCTACGATCTTATCTTTCCAAAACAGTCACTATAAACATCTTGGCACATTTCCTTTTAAGTTGTTTTGCTAATTTTAATTTGTTTTTTAGAAAATATAACTGAGCTCTGTTTTGTTAGTACAATTTTTAAATTTATTTTTTGTTCTTTAATATTATAAGTATTTGCCTATACCATTTAAAATGCCCAAATACCATTTTCCTTTCCCTTTGCTGAATCTCAAAATACCTGACTGAAGCTTTCTCTAGACAACAAACAATTTATGCTTGGGGGCCGAGCAAAAGGAGTCCTTGGAATGGGCATCAGGCACCCCTGCCGTTGACTTGCTGCTGGAACGTGTCTGGTCGTACCTGTTCACCAGGCCTCGGTTTCTTCATTTTTACGGAGAGGCCTGGTCCGAATGCCCTCTGGCTCCACGATGCCCCCCTTATGCTCTGCTCTTTCTAGTAAAGTGCTCAGATAGAGGCACTAAGATAGTTAAGAAAATTTCCAAATTAGCTTTCCTCAAACATGATACTATTTCGAACATACGGACTATATCACGTGTGCTTTGAACAATGAAAGGAGACAGACTGCCCTACAGGGGCAAACCGCTGAATGTGTACGTCAGATACTGCATTCCAGATCATGCCACCATTTAACAATATTTTGAAGTTGGGGAAGGCAGGAGGAGTAAATGGTGCAGGGTGAGGTGGTGGGGGCTGGGGGTGGGGAGGGATGGGGCGGGATCTACAGCTGAGGATTCTCTTTCTAAGACCCTGGCTCCCTCCCTCTTCTGTGTTCTCAGGGTTCACCGGGGGCCTCTTCTTCTTCCTTCCACAGAATCGAGAGTTAGTAAAAAGTTTTCTAATACTAACATTCCCTTGCAACGATTGGGGTGGCAGAGTATGGATTTTATTCCAAAGCTAGACGGGAACCACTGAAAAGTTTTGATTTACCCAAGTGTCTCATGGGCATTGGAGGGGCACTGACCTGGATGTGAATCTTGGCCCTAACACTTTCACTTGTGTGACTTTGGGAAATTGCTCTGAGTCTCAGTTTCTTCATCTGTCAAGTGGAGATGGTGGTATCAAGCATGATAGAATTGTTGAGGGAATAAATGAAACAACATATATGATATGTTAAGCATAATGTTTAGGAACATTATAGGGAGTATTACAATTCTTGTAATGATAGTGGGCTTGGTACTCCCGCGTGTACGTGTAGCATTTATGTCTTATTATTACAGAGTGAGCTGCCTAAAATTCCCAGATATCATTCTGAAGACATAAACTACCGGTAGCCTCTGGCACGGCCGTGTGCATTCTCTGTGTACAGAGTGCACAGCGAATGAAATTGCATTATAATAATCCGATAATTTTTTCCTTGAGCAATGACAGGATTTTAAAACCTTTCCCTGGGAGAGATTTTGATAAGAGCTTTAGGTTGATTACTTTTTATATCCCATGTCCTGTCTGCCTGATAAGCTCCCAATCTCTGCATTTCACATTGTTTTTATCTTCCTGGGCTGCAGTCATCTTGTCACCGTCATCTTGTCAGTTGTCAAGATGAAATTGAGGGAGGACAGAAGGGGACTGAGGCATTGGGAAGGAGTGGCTGAGCCCCCAGGCGAGGGTGACAGGTCAGTGCTTCCTCAGAAATGGCTATTCTGGACACAGGAATTAAGCAGGTAATCTCCAGGAGACAGGTCCTGGAGATTGTGTACTAATCTGGCTCTCACATGATGCTAAAACTCCAGGTCTCCTTTTTGGCCTGCCTTGGGCTACCGAAATCCTGGATTTCTACAATACTTGTTTTAATTCAACATGCTTTCTAATCCCATTGTCATCTCTTGGGAACCAACGTGTTTTGAGAATCATCGACTTTTAGAGTGAAAAGAGGCCTCAGAAAACATTCCGTTCAGGGAGACAAGGCTAATGAAAGAGGAATGGCTTCCCCAAGTGACTCAGCAGATTAGAGATGAAGTCATAGGAGATGAGCAGTTTCCCTCTGAGGGGTTCACAGGCACCTCACTGTGGGGAGGGAGGGGGCCGGTCCTTGAGTTCTTTATAATTGCACCGACATATTTGTGCTTAAGTGATCTGTTAGGGAGCTTGGGTACTTCCATAGTGTGAGTTCAGTTCTCTACATAATTCCTTCAGCTTACAAAGCCTTGATTTTTAGGGCCCCTGCAGGTGCTGTTACGGAGAGGGATCCAAACAATTTTGTAATCACTACGCTAGGACCTTATTTGAAAAGCTGGAAAACTATTTAATCTTTCAGAATGGGATTTGCTCCTGATTGAGAACTGTGGTGGATACTGGTTTGCTCAACGTCTACTTCATCATGTCTTCTTATAATACAGAGACTGGAAAACTAATAACTATTTCCCACACTGCTCCATGGCTGAGGTCTACGTTCCTCCTTTTAGACACATCCATGCAAGGTAGAACATTGTGCTACTGGGCTTCTACTATTTTTGCTGTCCAGGACTGTCATGGAGGCATTTGATATGTGTGGCTGTAGCAGAGGTCCCAGTGGGATAGTATTTTTATCACAGCAAAAGAGGTTCTGCTCTAGAACCAGCATGTGCGGTGGTAGTTTCTCATTGTGTTAGGCGACTTCCCATTTCTACTGCTTCCGGAGGATAGCAGGGGCAGCTGCTCTCTTGGAAGCTCAATTCTGTTATGTAGCTTTGAGGTTCTCCCTGGAAGTTCAGCCTAGCCTCAGTTTCTTCAGCTCTCAGTAGTCCTATAATTCAGAGGCCAGTGAATGTTTTCTGTTAGGGACCAGGTAGTAAGTATTTTAGGCTTTGTGAGTCATTTGGTCACTGCTGTAACTTTTCAACTCTGCCCCTGCAGGATGAAAGCAGCCTCGGATAATACATAAGTGAGTGTGACTGTATTTCAATAAAACTTTATTCACCAAAGTAGCCAGTGGGCCAAAGTAGCCAGATTTGGCCCACGGGTTTTAGTTTGCTGAGCCCTGTATAATACATCCCTCACGCTAAAACTAACTAGAGTGCCTTCTCCTTTCTACCATTGAACCCTGACCCATGCTGAGATGCCTGAGTTTGAGAGTGAATGGAGTGTGAGAAAGGAGGGAAGGGAGTTTGTGCCCCAGGTTTCTAGTTCAGGGGGCTGATAAGTAAGTAGAACGTGAATGTCCTTAGCTAATCGTAAGGTTGGCAATAATTTCTTTCTTTTGTTCTTTTTCAGTTTACTGAATGTTTTCAATACAATATCTCATTTGACTTTCGCTACACCCTGTGAGAAACATGAATGGGGGTATAACTGGGAAACCTAAGGAACATGTGGACAAGTTGTAATTTTCTCAAGATCACATGGCTTTTGCAGAAGGGAGGCAGAACTTGAAACTGGTTCTCCTGCCTTCCCGTCCAGCGCTTCTTCCAGGGCTCTATTCATGGTCTCAGGAGATCAGAACTGAAGCTGAAGTAACCTCCAAAGAAGAGCCTAACAACATTTGGAATTCCACTTGTGGAAGTTCTGAGAGCATGAAGGGACTTGGTCGAGAAAGGCCTGGTAGGAACTGTCTACAGCTCTGCTACTCAATGTGTGGACTGTGGACCAGCAATACCTGGGAGCTTGTTATAAATACAGACTCTCAGGCCCTGGCCTGGACCAACTTTTTAACAATATTTCCAGGTGATTCAGATGCACAATAAAGTTTGAGATTTACGGTAAGAGCACAAAGAGACATATTCAAACGTTCAGTGCTTGCAATCGAATTGCCAAGGCTCAGGGGAAACAGTTTACATAGCATAGTCAGAAGTCGAAAGTCATGGGGATGTTGAATAATATTAAAGGCTGATAGTAAGATGTTATTGTTATGTTATTTGGCTAGGAGGTCCAGGGGTACCTGAATTCTCCTTGACCTGCCATTTCTCCTCACAGTAAATTTATGGAGGGGAATGTATGCCCAGAGGAGGAAAAACAAAGCAAAGTAAACCTTAAGCTAGAGCTTCAATAAGCATGTTCCCCATAAAATAGCCCTTAGTTTTGCATTTTGTCACTTGATATTGCCCCAGCAACCTTGTAAACTTGGGGCTGTTTTTATTTTATTTTCCATTTAAGCTCATCATCATCATCATCACCACCATAAATCTCGCATAGCTTGAGTCATGTTCCACGCCCTTTATACACACAACTGACTTACCCCTTACAATAATTTCCAGAAAGGAAGACTAAAGCATAGAGAATTTAACTATTCAAGGTGACACAACTAGTATGTGGTAGAGGTGGGATTCAAGCCCAGACAATTGGGCTTCAGATGGCATGCTTGTAATCACGATATCACACTCTTTTTGCTGAGCAGAATGGTCAACTGGCCCAATATCACACCTCTAACAAATGGCGAAGGCAAGGTTTACACCAAAGTCTGACTCCAGACCTGTGCTTTTAATCACAATATAGTGTTTTCAAGCATAATGAGATTCCTGGATCCATGCTAGACTTTCTGTATCTCTGGAGATATATATATATATATATATATATATATATATATATATATATATATATATATATGTGTATATATATATATATACATATATATATTAGTATATGTGCTGCTGAAGCGAGCACATATATGTATACACACACACACACACACACACACACAAGGGGGCCAAAAAAAATATATACAAGTGGACACTTTGGTCAACGTTGCTCAAGCAGTAGGTCACTGTGACCAGAAGTGTCTGGACGCTGATGGTAACCACTTTGAGCACCTCTTGTAACTGCAGAAGTCAAACTGTGACTCGTATTCATCTTTTGTTATCAGTATATATTGAGTATTACAATTTTAATAGTTTTTTTCCTTTCTTAAAACGTGTATACATTTTTTGGCACCCTCTATATAAAAACTATTAAAACTGTAATACTCAATATATACCTGTAACAAAAGATGAATACAAGTCACGTTTGACTTCTGCAATTATAAGAGGTGCTCAAAGTAGTTACCATCAGCATCAATCAGACACATACAATCAGACACTTCTGATTACGGCGAACTACTGCTTAAGCAACATTGACCAAAGTGGCCATTTGTATATATTTTTTTTGGAACCCCGGTACACGTATGTGTGTGTCTGTGTGTGTGTGTGTGTGTGTTTGTGTGTATAATATGGATATATAATTACATACAAATATGTAATTAAACATATATAGTTAAAGCTCTAGTTATTCTATGCCCAGGTCTGGTCCAGCAGCAGCACAGCACTACCCTAGCCTGCCTCTGTTTAGACACATTTGTGGTTTTACTGCACTGCTACTTTTAAAAATATGTGTTCTGTGTCTTATTCATCTCGATGTCCCCAGTGCCTAGATCATGACTTGCCTTATAGTAGATTCTCTATAAATGTTTGTTGTCTGAACTGAACTGATTCTTACCCTGGGGCCATCATTCTAGGGCACTGGTTCTCATGCATCAGTAGCACCTGGAAGGTTGGTGAAAACACAGATTATTGGGCCCCACCCCAAAATTTACGATCTGGTAAGGCTCCAAAATTTGAATTTCTAACAAGTCCCCAGCAACGCGGATGCTGTTCGTCCCGGGACCACAGTTTGAGAACCACTGTCTAGGACTGTCTAGGACACCTTCAGAGAGGAGGAAGGACTGGACCAGGCCTGGAAGGAGCCCAGAGGAACCCAGACAAGTGAGGAACGTTATCATTCTACTGTTTAAATTTCACATTTCTAGAGATGTCTCACTATACCTTTTCATGAGTACATGACCCAGTAAATGAAGTGTGGGAAAAATATGACATCTGAGGATACATGCTTTGAGATAATGTGCCTTTAATTTCATCTATTTGCTAATGTGAAGAAGTATAGATGTAGGCTTCAGCTACCATCAACCAATTGGGAATGAATGGTCAACCTTTCCATTTTCTAACAATGCACCATTGTCAGAAATTCATCGTTACAGGGTAGAGTGATATTACTAGGTATGTATTTGAATGAAACACATTTCATTAAGTCATATTTGGGTTAGAAATCAAAAAAAGGAAACCTTATCTAAAATAGAAATAGACAAAATGAATGAGTAAAGACAGGCTATACGATATTATTTGCGCTCACTGTTTCCTAGCAATGCAAAGAGGAGACAGCTGGCTATTAAGGCCAATAGCACGTGTAGCCTAAACCAGCATACACTCGGAAGGGGTTCAAGATTTCTATACCCATGGTCTTCTTCGGTTAACAATTTTATTCCGGCACAGGGGATACGGGATGGGACAGGAAATATTTCTCCATACGATGCTTTCTCCTCCTCAATCAGATTCTCCCAGGAATCACATTCTGAGAAAGATGTAGATAAAGTGGAGCCACCCAGGGGATAGTGCCAGGTTGTTAAGGGGTCTGAAGAATACTAAGAAGGCAGGAAAGTTCCTCCTAGAAAAGGGAGTGTCAGAAGTGTGTGTATATGACAACTGCCCCCTCATGGTGTCACCCCTCATATTTTCTCTTGAAACTCTAAACATTGCGTATTGCTCTTGAACAGATCACACTGTAATCTATCAATGTATTTACTTATCTGTTTCTCCTGTCTCTCTCTGAGTTCCTTGGTGGACTCGGTGTTATTCACCCCTAAATCTCTAGCATCAAATACGATTCCTCGAATAGTATGAGACCTCAACAAATGTTTGTTGATTTTAATTTGAATTATTGGGAAGAGGGGGCACCCCTAGTCTGTATTCTTCCAGATGACAGAATAGGATCAGGGTAGATATGGAGAGGGAAATTCATAGTGACCTATTCTATCACTTTTTTGCATCTATATTTATACATGGGTAATGCTACTTGGGAAGAGTAAATGAGATAATTTTGTAAACTGCTTAGCACATTGCCTGGGGCATAGTAAGTACTCAATTAAAGTTTTCTATTATCATTACTATTATCAAGTGGCCCTTTTAAATTTCATGTTTTAAATATTCATGGATACCATGCTTTTGTTCTGAATCTCCCTTCCTTCCTCTTTCCCTTCTGTTCTCCCTTCCTTTTTCTTCTTTCCATTATTACCCATCCTACCTTTCCACTCATCCATTCAAGTATCTATCCAACCACTGAATGTCCATCTATTCATCCTCTCTATCTACTCTTTCATCCATTCATATTTACACTCATTAATTACTAATTTAACCCACCCATTCATTTCTAATTGGGAAGTTGTGTAGTAGAAAGTGCCTGGATATAGTCTCATCCATGCCTTATCAATTGAATCTTGGATGGTACCAGCTATAACAGAGAGAGGTGGACATTGGTATTGCTTTGTGTGGCTGAGAGGTGGGCTGTAGTCCCGGTCCAAATGACTTTTCAGGGGTACTTCTGAGAGCCATTGAGGTCTGCAGTCCCCATCAGGCACTCCGGGAAGCCACTAGAAGTAGCGGTATTTGAGCTGCAGTGTGCACATTTACAATTAGATGGTATTATTCATCAGAGTAATATTTTATTTAAAGAAACCAATAAAGCAGATGGAGACTGCTAAAGATGTCACTATTTTAGCTGGCATGTTTGTTCAGCAACTGGCACAATAAGAGAGGTGCAGAAGTATAGACAAGATAAAGAAAACCAATTATTTTGATTTTCTTGAAGAGGGGAACTGAGATCACAATTTTGACCTTCACAAATTAGAAAATTATCTGGATTCTAGGAAGTTCAAGATAATCATGGGATACTTGGCAGAGCAAGAAAAGAATAGGCTGTGGCTTTAATATTTGACTCCCCTGTACAGCTGAATTAATTAAAGTGAAATATGTAAAGAAAGGGGAGTGATCCTGATAACGTAGCAGAAAGAGCATGGGTGTGGTGTGGTTCAGATCGAGGTGTGGATTCTTGCCTTTCCACCTACCAGCTCTGTATCCTTGGACAAATCATTTAATCTTTCTGGGCTTCAATGTCCTTACTGGTAAATGGGAGATAATTAACACTATTACATTATTCAATGAAGATTAAAATGAGACGATGTTGATAAAGCAGCTGGCAGAATTCTAGGTGCCACTCAATACATATTGGTCCCTATTGGTTCCAACATTGTGCACTGGTCAGGTGACACCTGGATTATTCTGTTTCCTTCTGCACAAATTCAACAGCAGTTCAGCATATGCTTCGAAGGGTGACCAGGATCGTGAGGGACTTGAATCCACGTCCTGTGTCCAGTTGAAAGGAGATAAAATGTCTACTTTGAAGAGGAGAAATTTGGGGGAGACAATGTTGGGATCTTCAAGTACTGAACAACGTTGAGAAAAGAGGATAGAGACTTACTGTATATGTTCTCTAAGAGACCAAAAAGTGAAAGCTATGGAAAGTCCTGAAAAGTCATTTTAGCTCAAATATGGAAAAAAGTCATTTTAGCTCAAATATGGAAAAAGAAACAAAAAAACTTTCTACCAGGGAGGCCAACCAAAGGGAAGGAGAAAGACTGTTCAAAAGAGGAGATGGATGAACCAAGTCTTGAAAGCGCAGGGGTGTCTTAGGGAGCCTGCGGCCATTGGTGGTGCCGCGGGTCATCTCAGGCAGAAGAATAACAGCTATGAAGACACAGTGGGGTGAAACCACATAATGTATATGGGAGCCAGGCACTGTTAGCAAATTCTGGAACTTGGATTAAGTAGAGGTTGGGGTGAGTGGCAGAATGTGACAGTTTGGCAGGGGTCCTGGAAGATTTAGAGGTTTTTCTGAGATAAGGAAGGTTTTTAGCCGGAGAATGATGTGACCAGATTTGCTTATCCTAATAGAAATGATAATGACACATAGAACACCCACCATAGCCAGTTACAGCTCTGCCATTCTGTGTGCAAATTTAGGCAAGTCATGTCAAGGCTCCAAGACACGCTAGTACACTGGAGGTGATAATCCTGTCTCGCTTTCTTCTTGAGTTTACCTGAAGACCAAAGGTATCATAGATGTGGAAACACATGAGAAAAGTGCAAAGTGCCCTGCCTCGTTAAAGACCTATTGTTTTATTGCTATTTTCCCCCATTCCTGAGGAAGGGGAGGAGTGTGACAATGGGTGGAGAAGACACCTTTCTCCGAGATCTCGCTTCCTTTTCTTCCGTTTTTTGCCTTGACTGTGCTCAAACAAACCACAGCAATGCCTCGCCTCCCCATCTCATTTCACAGACCAAAAATGTTCTGGCCTTTCCCTTCTTTGTGGTCTCTGTTTATCCAGTGCTATATAAATTGTGACGTGCTGTCACACAGAAGGCTGCTGTATCCATATCTCCATTATAACATCGATCTCACGTATAATAAAATGAGGCCTAAGAACGATCACAAGTACGCTACGGTTCCTAGTTCCTCCACCAGTAAGTTGGGGATCAAATTCCTGACACCTAAGAGTATTGTAAGGATCAAATAAGGTATAATAAAGTGCTTGGCATATAATACATTCAATAAAAGAAATAAAAAATAAAAACTCTAGGAGGCAGTAATCACTTAATGGGCCATACATATGAACATATTTATATATTTTTTAATTATGTGCATATGTATTATATAGCCAGGGGGTTTTGTTGTTTGAATTAGAAATGAAATCGAGAAACAAGAAGCACTGGATAAAACCCGAGTTCAGTATTCAGTGAAACTAGATGTTTCCTCAACACAGAGACAGGACTTAAACATGGTATTAGAATGTTCTCCAGCCTGGAGCGATACCTTGTTTAGGCTGAACTACAGAAACATTTTGGAGGCACAACCTCTACAAAGGCATAGATGGGGGCCCTGTAGCCTGAGGAACTTGAACATAGATTCCATCAATGGGTCATGGGCTCTGGGTCAGGCTCCCAGCTTCTAAAGTCTCCTCACAGCTCAGCCATCTTGTTTGCTTTACTTTCATGCAGAGCTCTTGCATTGATCGCACCGTCTCCCTCTGCTCCCCTTGTGGACTAGAGTGACATTCAAAACCGGAACCTGCTCCCGCTCTCCAGGAGCCTGTATTTGGAGGTGGACTTCGCAATTTTCTTTTCTGTAGAGATGGCTCCTTATTTCTCCAGGGTGGTCCTGCCAAAGGCAGAGGCCAGGCCCTGGTAGCTATGACGGGGTTCTGGGAGCCCTGATTATGAGTGGCTGTGGGGTGGGATTGGGGAACATCTGTAAGAGGGATACTGATTGCTTGTGTCCTTAAGGTGACTTTCGCATTATTTCAGGGTTAGACATTTTATCACCAACTTCAGATTATAGAAATGGCCTTTAGGGGACCCCAGTATCAGCCTATATCAATTCTGACCATTTGTGGAGGTATTTTCCCTTGTACAGTTCTGATTTCGATAGAATTTTCATGAGACATAGTGCCCTCTTCCATATTATCTTAGAACAGTATTATATAATAGAATGATTTTGGTAGTTAACATTAGACTAACATTGGAGTTTGAGTCTGAGATCTGCTTATTATTTTATGATTCTGGGATATCCTCTTAACTTCTTTATACCTCAGTTTCCACATCTTAGAAATGCGAATGATAGCACCAACTTTCCAGAGTTATGATTTGTGAAAGGTAATATAACTTGGCTAAAAACCAACCCCATTTTAGTGTCATACATCCAAATGGCATTAAAAATAACTGACAAGCATTTTCATTTTTACCACATACTCTCTCAAATACATTAAAATCGAGTATATTCATAGTATAGAATAAAATTTATTAAAATACCATTTTCTCCTTCACTCTTTTTCTCAACATCTTTCACACACTACAGTTCCCCCAGAGATTTTCTCCTTCTGGACACCAATTGTGCCCAGACTCTCTCATAAAAACCACGCATGTCAGCTCTCTGGTCTCCCTTTCCTCCCATTCCTGCATTCCCTGGCTTTACCCAAAAAAGGGTCCTGCGCTGATACTGCACACTAGAACAACTCCTCCTTAGGAGAGGGGAAGGGAGGAGGGGGAAAGGTCATAAACACCCACAGCTTAGGTAACTGGGTGGAGAGTGGGGAATCTGCTACCAGAGTCTAATGTTAGGAGCAAAGAGAAGAAAAGCATCACATTCTAAGAAACATACTCAGTGGCCACACATGCTGGTCCCGACCTCCTCGCCCGCTCACCCTGAAAGCAATTTAAGCAGAAGACTAGGGAAACAGCAGGAAATCCTTCAACAGCCCGTCATTAGCGAGGCCCATGAGCAGGGTGAATACCACCCATAAAGACTTTGGCTGTAAGAGGTTGTGGATGGACCACTTTGGATGGCCACTGGGGGAGGGGGCAGGTTTGGAAGAGGTTGGCCAAGGTGTGAGCTCCCTCCCTCATCAGAAGACCTGAACACTGGGAAGATCTCCTGACCTTGCTGCCCGCCCGCTCCCCCAAGAATTCTCATGTGTGCCTGCAAGAGAGCCAGTGTTTGGATACCTATCATCTGTCAGACACTGTGCTTAGCCTGAGAACCTCAAAACAGACATGATCACAACAGAATCCAGGTAAGTAAGAGAACTTTGTTTCATCCCATCTTCCATTCCCTACTTGAAGATATGGGCATGCTTCCCTCCTCCCTACCTCCTTGATGAATCGCTGAGGCTGAAGACTGGCTCACCCTCATGGAGAGAGGACGCAGGAAGCATGAACTAGGACACGAGATTGAAGTTTCAAACTAGGTGGGGCATTTTTTAGATGCAAAAGGAACCAGAAAAATATGGAGCCTGCCAAAGGTGTTATACAAGGGTGGGAAAGGGAGATTGGACAATATAGTTGAAGGTGGTGATAACAGAGAAAATAAAACCTATTTGTATTTGTGCCCTGTTGAGTTCAGACTGTTCAATAAGCCAGTTATGTTTGATGAATTTTCTTTTATTCCTGATACAGTACAGATGAAAATGTTCTGTAAACTGGAATGAGCTAGACAAATGCTGGTTATGATTAATAATCACTGCAAATAGAAGTAGAGAAATAACATGAGGGTTTTCTTCATTTCTTTCAATGTTCTTTTAGAAATCCAAAGCATAATTCCTGGTCTGAAGTGACACAGAATTAAGCAATGTTTCGAAATACCTAGAATATGGCCACAGGGTAGCAGGGAAGGAAGGTGCATTCTGAATTTGGCTCAGGGTTCTGCCAGGGTGGAGGGGGTGTGTGTCTAATTCTACACCGTCCCTAATGACACCTCCCCATTTCTGTAGACATCCGGAACCCTTTGATTATTTCTCTTTCTCTTATCCCTTACCTCAAAGCAGTAGCCAAAAAGCTGTAATAATACTTCCATGTTCCCACTCTCAATCTTCTCTCTCCACCTCCATTTACAGAAAAGAAGCCCTGTGAGTGTCCGATCCTGTCTATCCCTCATGACATTCTCCCCGCACAGCAGCCCCATGAGGCAGGCACTACATTATCCCCACAATATCAATGAGAAGGCGGAAATGCAGAGGGGGAAATCACTTAACCACACTCACACTAGTAGGCGGCAGAGGGGAACCATGACTTGAAAGTCTTTCCTGAACCTACGTGATCCCTACATGCATTCGCCCCATTCCCGTCCATCATCCAACCTGCTGCCAGACTGCTCTTTCCAAGTCTGGTGGCGTCACTGTCCTGATGAAAAACCTTCATGGGCTCTTTAACGCCCTCAGACACATCCCACATCCTCAGTTTGTGGCCAAGGCTACCCATCAACTCATTCCAACCTCTTTCAGTTTCCATAGTCTTCAGCTCTGGAGCACGTGAGAGTCTCTGAATACCTCCTGCTTTTTTTCCCAACTTGTCCTTCCACCTGGACACCTGATGGGCCCTCTCTGTCCTCCTCCAAGTACTAGAGAAGTTCTGTGTAAGCACTGGTGGACCTACACAGGCCACTCCAATCCTCCAGGCAGAGGCAGTCGTGTGTGGGGGCTGAAGCAGAGCCTGAGGAGCTCATAGACCTGGGTTCTTAAGCACAGGTTACCCTGTCAGTACCTATGTGAACTACTGTGTTTCCTTGAAAATAAGACTGGGTCTTAGATAAATTTTTGCTCCAAAAGATGCATTAGGGCTTATGTTCAGGAGATGTCCTCCTGAAAATTCATGCTATTTTTTATATTTTTGGGGAAACACAGTAGGGCATTACTTAGCCTCCCTGAGTTTTGGTTTCCTCTTCTGTAAAGAACAGTGATAATGACAGAGAGTATGCTAGGATTTACTCACATGATGCAGGCACGGTGCTGAGCATGGCGCCCAGGTCATTCCAAGCCCTTCCTTCCTTCCTTCAATATAAGAGGTCTGACAATTAAGTTTGCAAACTTGCTGCAACGATGTCGCTAACCTTCTTTTGATATAGGAGGGATTATTCATTATAAATTTGTACCAACTGGACAGTTAACCAACTTCCCTATTTGGAGGTGCTGAAAAAGCTGAGTGAAAACATTAGATGACCTGAACTTTTCACCAACAATTCCTGGCTCTTGCATCACAACAATGCACCAGCTCACACAGCACTGTCTGTGAGGGAGTTTTTATCCAGTAAACAAATAACTGTGTTGGAACACTCTCCCTACTCACCTGATCTGGCCTTCAGTGACTTCTTTCTTTACCTGAATATGAAGGAAATGTTGAAAGGAAGACATTTTGATGACATTCAGAAAGTCAAGAGTAATATGACAACAGCTCTGATGGCCATTCCAGAAAAAGAGTTCCAAAATTGCTTTGAAGGGTGGATACCATATTTCCACCTGAACAGAAGACCTAACCGGAAAATAAGCCCTAGCGTGATTTTTCAGGATGCTCATACTATAAGCCCCACCCCAAAAATAAGCCCCAGTTAAGATCATCAGCCAGATGGACACATTCAGTACATCTGTTGCAACACACGACGAATGTATTGAATTATAAAATAATAATATTAATATATAAATATAAATAAATAATATTAATGACAATAGTACTTAAAATAAATGATAATATAAATTATAATTAAGTATTTGTAAATACCCAAGTGGGCGCATTTGGATGAAAGGTAAACGCCCATGTAAACAGATGAACTCAAGACTTATTACCGAATGACCAATCGGAGTACAGACGTAACATGTGAATAACATTTGCACTTGCTAACGAACAGACATGGTTGTGTCTAATATGAATCTTCATAATTCAATATGTCGTGTGTTGTAACGGACGTACTTAATGCACTCGTGTGAAATAAGAAACGTTTTCTGAATTTTGGTGCCTGCAATTTTTCATTGCTTTTGTGTGGACCGTCATTCTTAATCAACTGTCATCATTTTTGTTGCCATTCCTGTCTCGTAAGTCTTCAATTAACACTTGATTTATTGGTAGATTTAAAGAGAATAATATTTTGACCCCCAGACAAGATGAGTGAAAAAAGGGAGCTATTCCATTGAGTACAAGAAAGGAATTGTGGAGGACTCCAGGACAAGAATCTTAAGTCTTTCTGCAAAGGGAAGTAGTTAGATCTCCGAATGGTCCAAAAATGGTGAGCAGAATATGATAAACTCAGTCAGAAGGTGGACGGGGAAAATGCCAAGAAGCACAAGTGTGGATCAGGTCGGCAACCATTATTTCCTGAGCTGGAAGACATCATCTGTGAATGGATTGCTGACAGGAGAGCAAAGACTTTGGTTGTGCGCAGGGCTGATATTCAAGCATCTGCCCTTGCAATGGCACCACAGTTAGAAATATCCCCAGAAGAATTCAAAGCATCACAACACTGGTTGTATGGCTTCCTTCAGTGATAGGAACTGTCTCTAAGATCGACAACACTGTTCAAGCTGGAAGAGACTGAAGTTATTAAAAGTGCACTTGCATTCAAGTCCTTTGTTGATGGCATCGACTTTTCTAAATACCAACTCTCCAACATGATTGCTATGGATGAAACTGCAGTGTTTATGGGCCAAGGATCTCAAATGACAATTGATCAGAAGGGTGCCTCGTCAATCTACATTCCCTCCACTGGTTACAAAAGTGCAGGTGTTACCTGTATTTTGGCAATTTGTTACCTGGATGGAAATAAAGTCCCACCTCTACCGTGTTTCCCTGAAAATAAGTCCTAGCTGGACCATCATCTCTAATACATCTTTGGGAACAAATATTAATATAAGACCCGGTATTATATTATATTATATTATATTATATTATATTATATTATATTATATTATATATTATATTATATGATACCGGGTCTTATATTAATTTTTGCTCCAAAAGACGCATAAGAGCTGATGATCCAGCTAGATCTTATTTTCAGGGAAACATGGTAATCATCCCTAAGGGCAAGAAAGATAAGGTTGAATGTGTTTCAGGCATTTATGATCTTGAAATTGAAAAAGCCTGGTGCACACAAACAGTTATAAGGAAGTGGGTCGATTTAATGCTGCCACTTGTTTGGCGAGGTGGCCAAAGAGGTCTGCTAGTCTGGGATTCAGCCAGCACTCACCACGCTAAAGACATGAAGAACTTCCTTACAGAGAGAAGAATAGATCAAATAATGATTCCCACAGGAATGACTGCCTATCTCCAGACTCTTGATATTGCAAAAAACAAGCCATTCAAGGACCATTTGTGCATGGAAATCAATGACTACATTGAAAATAGAATGGAGAGAAATCAGCGTGGAAACTTTGGGAAGCCTTGCCTGCAACAGGTCGTGACTTGGGTGAAGAATTCATGGGCTAAAATCACTGACAGCTGTGTTGCCAATGCACTCCGAGCAGGCGACATGGACAAGAAGTGCTCATTTAAGGAGAGCTCTATTGCTGGACGTGAGAGATTGGGGACAATGGTTCTACAGGAAATGGAGTCGCAAGAAGTTCAAGCTGGAATTCGGGGTTTGGAGAGTTATGATGATGTTCCAGAAGAAGATGACATGATTGTATTTGAATAAATGTAGATTTTTGTACATGAACAAATGGATAAATGTAGATTGTTATATACATGAATAAATGTAGATGGTTGTACATGAAAAAAATAAAACATCCCCTGAAAATAAGCCCTAATGTGTCTTTTGGAGAAAAAATTAATGTAAGCCCCGATCTTATTTTCAGGGAAATACGGTAGCCTCTAGCATAGGTACATAGCTTCCCAAGGGGAGTACTTCGAAGGTGACTGTAGTGATATTCAGCAATGAGGTATGTAGTACTTTTTCTAGGATGAGTTAGTGAATTTAATTGTCCGACCTCGTATACGGGGTGTATCGTGTGCTGGGGCTATGCTAGGTTCTAGGGTTACAATGATGAACAAACCAAGTCTAGTCTCTGCCCTCCTACACTTCACAGCTTAATTGGTGAGACAAACATTCATGAAACAAACATACCATATTTTGCCATGTATGATGAACACTTTTTTTGTCCAAATTTGTGAGGGAAAAATAAGAATGCACATTATACATGGGTAGTACGAATTCCGTATCTATATAAATGTTGTTAAGTCTTTTACATTTATGAGTTAATAGTATAACTCTAGAAATCAATAACGATATCTGTTTGCAGAATAATAACCCAGAACAAATAATCTGTTTTGTTGAATTTACAACAGACTTGCAATGACGGAGAGTTTTTGGCCTTCTATGACATGTAAAGATCGTAAATTTGTCACCGGTACATAAAATTTCTTGTACCTTGTATCTGTTCTTGTGTTTTGTAATTATTTATTACATAAAATTTCTTATACCATAATATGTTAAAAAATAAATGCTAAAATTCCTTTATTATACAAAAAAACAAGTAAAAAATAAATGTAAACGAATAAAATTTTACATTAATGTATTAAAATGAAAGATTTTTTTCCTGTGAAAATTTGAGCCAAAAACGTGGGCGCACATTATTCATGGGAACGCATTATACACGGCAAAATACGCTAATTATTTAATTATTTGGGATGCTTTTTGAGTATGTTCCCTGAGATGAGACTAGGTGGTATGGGGACTATACTGTGTTTCAGAAAGTTCAGCTCTGGGAGGCAGCAGGCACTCCTAGCCCCATTTAACAACTGAGAAAAGTGAGGCCTGGAACCGTTAAGAGATTATCTCAGGATTAGCCAGACAATAAAGACTGGAGACAAGTCTGAAACCAGATTAGTCCAACTTTAAACAATAAGTTCTTGCGTCATACCTACTACTTGCCTTGTACTGTTGACAGAAACTGGCTACTGCAAATAGTTCTAATCAATTGCTCTGGAAAGATTAGATGACTGACTTAATGAGTGATAAAACATTAATTGGTGAAAGGGCTAAAAGGAGCCCTCCCAGGCTAGCAAAGGAGAGTCTCACTTTAATCTTAAGTGGAAGTACCCAGTCCGCAGAGGCCCTTTCTTTCCTGATGACCCCGTGGAGGTGGGAGGCAGACTTAGGCCAGCCAGAACCTAAATATTTAGGAGTGTCAGTACATGTCTTCTGAATAAATGGACAAATATTTCAGAATTTTGTAAGTTGGCACCTAAGGTGTTAAAAACAAAAGACATGGCTTCTAACCCCAGTCTACCCAAAGCAATATTAGTATTATCAATTTCATACTGGCCAGGGTGGGGTGAGGGGAATGAAATATTTCTTTATCTGTAAAGATTCTATGGCTTACAAAAAGTTAAAACCACTGCTCCAAGGTATCAGCTGCCACAAGATGGCTCAGGAAGATCTGCAGATCTCCAGAGCAGGCAAGAGAGGGGGCGGCTGACAGCTGCTGCTTACCTTGAATGTTACTCACTATTCCTTTCCCCACCCCAGTACCTTCTTACTCAAAAAAACCTCAAAAACAAACAAACAAACAACAACAACAACAACAAAACATGTCTGCCTTATGGTTGGGGAGTGTTTTAGAGCTTATAGAGCTTTCACATACATTATCTCAACTGATCGCAACCATGACTCCTGAGAAACATACTGAAAAAGTGGGGTCCTCTCCGAATTAAAGATGAGAAAACAGTCTGGAAACAGCGAGTAGCTACAAAGTTGCAGAGCCTGAGCTCTGAGAGTCGAGCCAGTTCTCTGTGGGTCTGCCATTCCTCCCATGTTGCCTTGTATAGGCTGGGCATGCTGTTGTTTCAGAAGCATGTGTGTGTGTGAATTGGGGAGGGGGCTCTGGAGGAGTCACTGGACTGAGGGGTTCAGAGAACATTGCATTTCAGAAAAATAAAAAAAAAAAAGTGCAAAAATCCTTGCACCCCTTCCAAAGTAGCTTGGAGGGGTGGGGAGGGGAGGGTCTAGCCCATTAGGGAATGTGGCTTCTCTTGGGAACTGTTCTGTCCAGACAACTTGGCATTTGTTATGGCTACATTTCCACAAGAACCTAATCAACCAACTCTCTGAACAAAATATCGGCAGAATGTTATAGCAGAAAGAGCACTTGATGTGAGGTTCCCATCTTGCTTCCACCATTGAACACTTGGTAATAGCATTCCTTCCCAGAGCCCTTATTTCTTTTGCAAACTCAGTGACCTCTCTCATAGTATGTTTCCAGCAGCCTCCTGCCTTCCTTCTAACCTCTGTTTCTCTTGGTTGTGTTTCCCAGACTCAAGTCCATTTGCTCAAGACATTAGTCAGAGCCCACTCCTGATCCTGGTCTATCTGGGCTCATGCCTGGAACTGTCATTGCCACGTGTCATGGAGAGGATATCTGCTCCTGATGCAGGCCCTTGGAAAGCCAATTGGATATGTTTCTATCTATATGATGGGCTATTGCCTCCCCTGCTCCTGAGCTCATGGAAGTCATGTGACCTGCTTGTCCAAAAGGTTAAGACCACCCCTCATTGCCCCAGACCATCTGTTACATGCACCATCACAGCCAGCTACTGTAAATCACCTGTGCAGTCTCTCTCTTTTTTCCCTCCAGGGGCCTGGCATTGAGCAATGGCTAACTTCAGGGATCAAATTCCTGCTGCTAGGAGGTTCATTTAAATTCCAGAGCCTGAGGTGGCCTTGCTTCCCCTGCTGGGTAAGAGGGGAAGGACCTAAATGCAATAAAGGCAGCCCTTGTCACGCCTTCCCCAGGTCTCTCTGCCCTTGAAGGTGGGTTTAGATGAAGAGGAGGGATCCCAGGGTGAATGGGTGGAGTTAAGCAAGGGAAAGAGAAATTAAGGACTACATGACCAATACAGAAAGATGGTTCTCTCATGTTGTGTTGCTAGAGCCTGCGTTGGGGCAACATGACTTGGAAAATAACCTGGCCTTGAATAGCAAGAGCCTGAAAACTGTTCATGTCATTTCACCCAGTGATTCCTCTTCCTCAAATCTGACCTAAGAACCTGATCAGAAATGCAAATAGAGGTTTATACACATGCACATTTATTACAGAGCTGCATATTATAATAGTGAATATTGGAAATAATCTAAATGCCTGATCTGGGATTCGTTATGTAAATCATGACTCATCTGTATAAGATAGAACATTCTGGAGCAATTTAAAATGATGTTTATGAAGGCATTTTCATGGCACGGCTAAATGCTTATGATGTAATGTTAAGCAAAATCAAGCAGAACAAATTTTAGAAAAAAAATTATCAATAATAAGTCGTAATGATAAAATATGCTCAAGAAACATCCTAGGAGGCATATAACAACATGTGATCAGTGGTTGACTCTTGGATGGGATAAAATTTGTTTGAATTTTCCAATTTTTAAATAATGATTATGTAATTTTTTATAATTAAAAAAGGGGGGGGCACAGTTAAAGAGAGCTCAAGAGCTACTTTCTCCCTTGAAATTGTGAGTAATCGGAACTTCTATTGGGCCCCTGGCTCTGTGAGGTTGGCCTAAAGGCATCAAGCTCTTGGTTCTATCAAAAACCAAACCAGAAGAGTCGCATATGGAAAGGCCAGATAAAGATGGTATGGGGAAAGGGTAGGGGGCTTCCATGTCTTCTCCTGGCAAACCACTCTCTCCAAATCCCCAACCCTGAAGCTCTCAGAACCTAGTCCTTCTGAGTTTTTATGGAAGCTTCACCTCATAATCATGATAGATTAAATTATTGGCCATCTGGGACTGATTCCACCTGAAGCTCCTCTCCCCTTCTCTGAGGTCAAGGGGTGGGATTGAAAGTTCCAACCCTCTCATCACCTGGATGGTTCTTTTGGCAACCAGTACCCACGCAAAAGTCACCAAAGAGGCTTTATGGTTCCCATCACTTAGGGAAGTACAAAGGTCTTAGGAACTCTGTGCCCGAAAAGGGGATGAAGAATATATATATATATATATATATATATATATATATATAATTAGAAATCACCATGTCACAGTAATGGTCTCCTGACTTTACCCTGGGGAACTGCTCTCTCCCACACTCTTCATCCAGGGTGGAGTATGTGACTCCAGCCAGTCAGCATAGAAGTCTCCTCCGGCCCCTGTGCTGGGTCCTTTGGGGCACAGGACATATTCAGAGCCCTGAGAGGAAATGGGAATTTGGGGAATACATGTGGGAATGAGAATCTCAGTTTTTCTTCTGGGCCCTGAAACTAAGACAACGCAGGGGCTGCAGCTGTTCCTGCTAGCCTGAACACTTCAGGCTGAAGCCAGTCCAAGAAAAGATAGATCGCAGAGATAAACAGTCAAGGTCCCCACTGGAAAGATACATTGAAGATCTTATTAGAATCAGGATCCAACAGGAAACAGATGGTTCCTTGAACTAGATAATATGAGGAAGGTGTAATAAAGCGACCATTCACTGTGGGCAGAGTGTAGGGTGCCAAACTACGCAGTGCAAAAATACCATGTGGACCCAGGGCCAGTAGAAGTGGAGCTGTTAGCACCTCTAGCTCCAAAGGGATGCGAGAGGGAGTAGTTAGCAGAACCTACAGGACAGGGCCAGGTAGAGAAAAACAGTGACCTTGGATTGAGGGACATAGCCAGCCTGGGGTGAGCCTGCAGGAAGATGGGAATAAACATCCAGACCTCCGTTTGCTCCCTCATTCCAAACTTCTGTTGGGGTTAGCCAATGGCCAAACCCTCTGGAAGCCAGAAGTTGCGGGAGCCCTGTTGATGTGGCCCAGACACTGCAGGCTCCCAGGACAGAAGGCAGGGAGAAGGAGGGCAGCAAGTGAATCTGGAGAGGCAAAGGAAAATGACCCAGCACGGCCCTGAATCCAGCCCTACCCCGGACCTCCCACTTCATGCGATCCATCAAATTCCCCTTTTACATAAATCAGTTGGCTTGGGTTTCTGTCATTTGCATCCAGTAGAATTCTAATTGACTCAGTGGTTTAAATGGGCTTCACTTTCTTCCTCCTCACCCCTTTTTTTTTAACTGCTTTAAAAAATGTGATAAAATATGTATAAAATGTGCCATTTTAGCCATTTTAAGTGTATAATTCAGTGGCATTAATTCTATCCACAATAATGTGCAACCATCACTGCTATCTAGTTCCAAAATATTTTCATCACTCTGAACGAAACTGTAACCATGAACAAACAAATCGCCGTTACCCCTCTCCTCAGCTCTGAGTAACCTCAAATTTACCTTCTAGCTCTATGAATTTACCTTTCCTGGGTATTTTATATAAGTGGAATCATACAATTCCTTTAGCAAACTGTTTTCAAAGTTCATCCATGCTGTAGCATATATCAGGACTTCATTTCTTTTTATGGCTGCATAATATTCCATTGTAGGGGTATATCACAATTTGTTTATCCATTCATCTGTTGATGGACACTTGGGGTGCTTCCACCTTTTGGCTATTGTGAATAACATTGCAAAGAACACTTCCCCTGTATTTCAAATGCCTGCCACCAGAAGGAAAGCTAAAGAGTAAAGGAACTGATGCTAATAAAATGCATGTACCTTGTGTTGGAGCTCACAAACCATCGATGGAACTATTGCCATGATGGGTCAGAGCATGCTGCCCACTCAGTATCCATCTTTTCTCAGATTGGGCCCCACACAGCCTGTGCAGAAGCAAAGAGGGTGAAAGCCATTGATTTCTGGAGTGTGGAGGCCTAACAACTTTGGGTGTTATTTTTAAAAATGCCAGAAGCCTATAGTAACCTAGTAATTAGACTGGCACTGTCGCCAGCGTTTGTTTAACGGTTGAGTGATCAGAAGTTTTCTTTCTTTTTTTTTCTTTCTCCTGTCAACTCTGGCTGATTAGAAAGGCATGTGAATCTTTCCTTACACATAATTTTCCAAGTCTGAAGTGAGAAATTGAACTGAACTCAATTACAGCAGCCAATCTAATGTATTTAATTGCACACAGAAGCTAGGAATTTGAAGGGTTCCTTGGAGGATGGGGTGAGCAAAGTGGACTTGAAGTTATTGATGTGACATCTACCTGTGGGTGGGTACATGGCCTCGGGGGCACCCACGCTGCTCCCAAGCACACATTTGTGTGTGCATGTTGATGAGATGCAGATGGTGTAAGATCGCGTCCTCCGAGATGGTGGCACTTTCTCCGATGGTTTGGCTTACGAATTTACAACTGCTTTCAAGTGCTAATTCAGAAGCCTGTGCGATTAAAAACAACTACGTCTCCTCCTGGAGAAACTGCATGAAACTAATGAAAAAGAGGTCAAGCAAAGGAGGAAAGTTGGTTGCAGGGCAGAGCCTGCTCACCAAAGGGAAACGGTGTGCAGGACCCGTTGAAACCATGCTGCTCCTCAGCAGCAGTTGAGCAGAAGCATCGTGGGGTCTGTCACAGCTGCCGGGCACTGTGATAATACAGTGGCCCTATCTCCAGGAGCTGATCATCCGCATGGTGACAACCGCTCACTCAGCACTTCCTCTGCGCTGGGTATTGTGCACCTTAAATCTTGAAAACAATCCTGCATGGCGGGTGGTGATATTCTGGCTGTACAGATGAGGACAGTGACCTTCAGAGGGTACGAGGATGTGCTTGAATAGATGACTGCACAAGATTCAATCTCAGATCTGAGTCAAAGCCAGGGATTGGTGCATTATGTGCCAGTGTCACATGGAACTCCAGAATCTGTGGCACAGAGACTGCCAGGCAAGGCCAAAACACTAATCTGCTCCTCTTTCCTCCTTATTCCTTGTCTTCTGCTTCTGCTTTCCCTTTCCATACTCCTACTCTTTCATTTTTCCTTCTCTCTCATCTCCGTCCTTCCTCCAAACTATCCTCCACTGTTCTTTCTCCCTCCCCATTCTCATCAATTTTTGATCAAGGACTGGTCATACGGTTGTCACTCTGAAAACAATAAAGGAGCCCTGGGAAAGAAAACTTTCCTTTGACATACTGTGAGCTGCAAAGTTGGCAAGAGCCACCAAGGCTCCAAAGTTGGCATGAGCCATGAAACTGAAGGGCAGCAATGAGCAGCCCAAGACTGAAAGAGCACTTGGCCGTGGCTCAACCCTAGGAGCTTAGGACCATGCTCTCAAATCCTCAGGTCTGGGCTGTCACTCAGCAAAGAGGCCAGAGAAATGTCTTTAACCTGGAGTGGTGGGTACTGTCCTAATCCAGGGGCTGTATGGAATTGAGCATCGGATGTTGAAAGAGGGAGTTGCATTGGCTTGGTAAACAAGGAGAGGAGCAGCCATAATGAACCAGTCCATGGAGCCAGGGAAGGGAAGGACGGGGAAGATGTAAGCAGTAAGGTCACATCAAAGCCAGTCAGCAGGAGGGAGGTTCCCGGTGAGCCCAGGCTTGCTGCCAGTGACTAGTTCTGATGTGCCCAGCTCTCCATGGCATGAGGCAGGTCAGGCATGAGTTATGTCAAGACCCAGGAAGAGTGTTGCTGTTATATGCTCTTTGGCCAGTACCACTGTTCCTTACTCTTAGCTTCTGTACATTTCAGTTCCACTTTGGTGAGTCTGACCATGAAGTCATGAGGACAAGGACCACTTACACAATTATTCATTTTTTATAGATGATAAAGCTGAGAGTTGAGGGATCGAGGAGATTTGGTCAAGGTTGCAGAACTCGGAAATGGAAAAGCTGGGATCAAACCTAGAAATTCTTCCCACTTGCCCAGGCTACGTGGTGCCCTGTTTGAAGACTAGTTGGAGTGGTAGTTGGAGACGAGCATGGGACTTGCCGTCAGCCGGACCCCGTCCCAAATCTTGGCTTCAAAACTTGGTAGCTAAGTTCCACTCTCCACATTTTGCTACTGTACAGACTTTCTCAGTCTGTCTTGTGGTCTGCTTTCTACAAGCAAATACAACAGAATTCACAGAGTGGAACTGCTTCGTGGGGCTTGAATGCCTGGTCTGTGTTAGCCACTCTGAGTTCCCAGAAGCAGGCTGACAGCATGGACCTGTGAGAGGGAAGCCTGAACACTGCCTGCAAGAGCCTAATTATACCCAGTGAGTATCTTTCACCTGGCAGGATCCGGGCTGGCAATGATGAGTATGTGTGGCAAAGAACATTTTCCAAGTGAGAACTTAGATGCTGTAAAAACAAAATGGAATGATTAGGGAGGTGCTGGACCATGGCATGTTTTCCTTGAGCAAGTCTTTTAACCTTGCAGTGAAGCTGGCCCTCTCTCAGGCACTGACAGCCTTTTCAGAACAGAGGAAACAAGCTAAGTTCTTTTTAATGTATATTAAATTGAGCCTGTCAACCTTGACGAAGTCTTTTTAAGTAGATGGTCACTAAGAGGACAGCCTGCCCAGGCATGCCTCTCTGGAGACTGTGTAGTTGGCATTCCCTCCCACGATTAAGGTGGAACAAAATCTCCTTCTCTCCCTTCTTTCCTTTCTTCCTTCTTTAATAAAAGCTATCACCTATTAGCGTTCACAGTCCAAAACCGGTGCCAAGGACTAAATATGAATTCTCTAATGTAGTCCGAATAACATTCCTGTCAAATGGGTTCTAGTTTACCCTCATTTTACAGAAGGGGGAAGCAAGCTTCAAAGAGATTCTGAGTCACTAACTTCCCACAGGCAAGTCTGACTTCTATGCCTAGGCTCTCAATTTATTTGGATATTATTATGCTAAGAAATCAAAGTATTTTCATTTACTAAGTTCTCTTCCAAGTCTTGCCCATGTGTATACATAACTAAAACTTTAATTATTTTATAGTGATAGTTTGGTATTCTTTTCAGGGTAAGTTTCATTTTTATCAAAGTAATACATAAATATTTTTAAAAATCCAAATAGTGTAAAATACATGTCTTAGGAAACAGCAATTCCTGGTCTTGCTCAGTCTCTTCCAACTGTTGCCTCTGATACTGATCTCCACATTGGTAAATAATATGTTTATGTTGTGTTTCCTTAATTTGTCAGTTGTAGACACTGACTTCCTCAAGCAGGAAATGAGGACCTGTTCTCTCTCTCCCTTCACTTCCCTTCCATACCACCAGCAAAGTTACATCACACTTTGATCCTTAAATCATGAGGATTTGTTATGACTTTGTGGGTATTGTACAGTCAAGTTGTATCTCCTTCGTGTATCATACTTTATTTTTTAAAAGGTAATGATTGCCTTGCTTTTTATTTACATACTTTCCTCTAATCTATTCTCCTGTTTTCCGCACATGTTCTCACCTCTCTGTCACTCACCTATCCATATTTTTTTCTATGAACGCAAACATATCCATTCCACTTTTTTATTTGTTTGTTTAGTTTTTCCTCCCTAGAGATGATCCTTTTGGAGCCATCTGTCCTCCTGTTCCACTCTGAACTAGTTGCATTCCAGGATGGCTGCACAGCTGGTGCAGGGGGTCTTCTTTTGATTATCACCCTGGGAAGTCCTTTTGTGGCTCTCTGTTTTGATTTCTCATTTCCTGCAGCCATAGCTTCCTATGTTGTGATTTACTTTTCAATTTACTTTCCTAAGAAAGGGTATATGAGTTATAAAATGTTTCTTGAGTCTTGTATTGTCTTATTACTCACTTAAATTTATATGACAGTTGGCTGGGTATAAATTTCTAGTTTGAAAATGATTTTCTTTCAGAATATTTAAAGTACTTTCTATTATCATCCAACTTCTGGTCTTAGTATTGAGAAGTCTGACACCAATTTAATTTCAAGTTCTTTGTATGTGACATTTTATGCTCTCTGGAAGCTTTGGGATATTCTCTATTCTTCAAGTTCAGAAATTTCTTGATGACGTGATTCAGTGTAGGTCTTTTGGCATGCATTGCACTCAGACCTTGGTGGATACTTTGAATTGGAGACACCTGTTCTTCAGTTCTGGGGAATTTTCTTGTCTCACATTGATTGATGGTGCAAAGATCCCCAAAGTTTGACCTAATCTCTTTTATTCTACTTGGAAGACTGGAAGTCAATTAAAGTTTATTGTACAGCTACTATGTTTCAGTCATTGAAACAGAGACTTTGTATGTGCTATTTATTTTATCTTCATAGACAATCTTTAAGATAGCTATTGGCATTACTATTTTATCGGTGAGGACTCTGTGACTCAGAGCAATGGAATATCTTGCCCCAGTAATTAAACACCATAGCTATTAAACAGCAACAGCTATTAAACATCACAGTCAGATTTCAATCTAAATCTGGACAACTCAGTCCACTAAATGGGCAATTCCCCAAATGTGTTCCTTGGAACACCAGTGTCTCATGTTTCTGTAGTTTAATATGTTTAGGAAATGCTGGATTAAATATATATCTCAGTTAGTTATAGGATTTCTCAGAGTTGTTGATATCTCAATCTGCATTGTGAGTCTCTAAGGAGGAGATTATATAATGCATCATTTCCCAAAGTAGATGGATGTGATATTAAACCTGTGCCTTGAAGGGTGGGTAGAATTTGAGTATAAGGTATTAGATCTGGTTGCTGGCTAGTAGGCTATAGTAGCAATGGACTCTGTGGGTCTTTCTATGATACGTTGTCTCCTCAATATGAGTCTTTCTTGTTTCATTTCCCTGGTCCATCTTGCTCACTTGGCACTAAATACAGCACCCCTGCCCCCCCTTTTTATTTTTTATTACTCAAACAGCCATATTGTCTGTCATCCAAGTCAATGAAAACCTCTTTCTATTTTTCTATTTTTTTTTTAATTAAATTTATTGGGGTGACATTGGTTAGTAAAATGACATAGGTTTCAAGTATAAATTCTATAATACATCATCTATATAGTGCATTTTGTGTTCACCACCCAGAATCAATTCTCCTTCCATCACCATATATTTGACCTCTCAATGTGGTACATACAAGTATATACAATGGAATATTACTCGGCCATAAGAAAAGATGAAACACTGCCATTTGTGACAACATGGATGGATCTTGAGGTTATCATGCTAAGCGAAATAAGTCAGACGGAACAAACCAAGAACCATAGGACTTCACTCATATGTGGGATATAAAACCGAAAGCAACAAGTGAACCAGGCAAGCAAACAAATGAAAGCCTCTTTGTGCCTTGGGGTTTTCTAATACATTTCTAATGCTCTCTCCCTGGAATTCACTTAACCATCCTCACCTCACACTTTTTTGTCCTTCAGAGCTTAGCCTAAAGGCAGTCTCTCAAGGAAACTTTCCCTAATCATTCTGATTAGGTTAGGCTTCCCGACAATATGTTCTCAAAGTATACTGCACTTCTGTATCACAATTATACCATTTGCAGATGATATACAACATAGCAATTTCAATCATAATTATGTTGTGTTTTTAATTTGTTTACTGTCTGTCTTTCTGTAGACTCTAAGATCCTGCTACAGCAGGGACCATGTCTGTCTTGCTTATCACCATATGCCTAGAACTGAGAGTTGTGTCTCTGGTATGTATGCTACGTGCTCAGTTCAAAAAATAAATAAAATCACACTTGTTGAGTGATTCTATGAAGCATCAAGTGGATAAATGAAAATGGCTACTTCATTTGTCATTATCATTAATGAGGATACTAATTCATGGATTTTGCTTAAAATGGTGGCTCTTGTTAGAATTCCAATAATCCAAATCTGCTTCACAATAGGTCTGCAATGAGACAGAGATATAACGCAAAGCATAACCTCAAATGTGAGGACTATTCCATGAAACAAAATCCTAATTAGAAAAATTTTCATTTGTGTTCTGTACATGAATTATTTTGCCAACAGGTGTCTCAGCAGGAGACGGCTTCCACCCCAACACACCCAGACTCAAAAGCATATTCAAGTAGTTCTTCATGAGTCCTGTAAATCAAGCTCTCATCATGAAGCTAAGAAAGCAAATGAATATTCTCTTTTAAAGAGTGGAAAGGCAAATGATTGGAATAAAAAGAGTCAGGTTGGATATTTTTAAGGGCTGGTTTTTCTAGTCTTTGCTGGCTGAGCAAGCAAGCCTGACCCAGAGTCTTGGGCCAACGCTTCCATCTCTCATGAAATTTGTGATTCTACCAAGATGTGGTATCTGAAGAGCTGTGCCTTCCCTTTTACCATAGAGGATTCTGGAAAGGCCTGCCCCTGCAATAAATAAATATTAGTTCCCTTTTCTTTCATATTTCTTATCTGGCCCTCTCTGCCCTAACTTCATTAATTGATTAATTAGCTCTTTCATGGGTATCTTCACCCTAGACCGTGGGCATTTAAGAGTAGTCATAATGCGCAGAGAAAAAACCGAGAGTGGTTAGATGGGTGTGTGGGAGGGGGTTGGGGATAAGGGGAAAGGTGAAGGGATTTGGAAGCAGCTGGTAACCACAAGATGGCCTCAGGGTTTTTCTTTTGAAAATTAATTTGGGGAAGGTATTCTATAATGTTGTAAAGATTTTGTTGGGTATCCGATGGACATGCGTCCTATTTGGGAGACCACCTCAGGGATACTGTGGATACCTGATCATGGCATTGTACATCAGAAGCTAAACATTAATGAATGCCAACTATAATTTTATATATATAATGTGATGGTTCAGTGTGAGGTCGGAGGGATAGTGGATGGGGGGAGGGGGGTTCACAGTATGAGGGATATAAATGATGAACGTCTAAGTATTACCTTGTTTTGTACACCTGAAACTAATAAATAAATTAATTAATAAAAAAAAAAAAAAAAATAGCAATGTGGTAATGTCCACCCATACATTTCTGGTGGAAATAAAAATTGGCATTTCATAGTTTAAAGATAAAAAAAAAAAAAAAAAAAAAAAAAAAAAAAAAAAAAAAAAAGAGTAGTCATAATGTCTTATTCATCTCTGCATACTCGGCCTGCCTACAATGTCTGGCACATATGATGCAGTCAATAAATGTTTATTGACGAGGAGTGAATGATCCCATCAACAGTCCTGTAAAGTGAATGTGGGACCTTTTATTATCCCAAATTACACAGTGGAGGAGATTGAATCTCAGACAACTTACTTGCCTAAGGAGCCAAATGATGATCCCTAACCTATACACACCCTTAATTACGGATGACAGTCACATGACCTGGCCCCTGCCACCCGCGCCACGATTTGCTCCTGGTGATTGTTTTCTCTCCTGTAAAGCAGAACAGCAGTGTCTCTACCCTTGCATTGACTGATTGAATACATGTCAAATAACTGCTTTTTTGGTGAGGCTGGGCCTTTGATCATTTTGTGTTCTCCCACGGAGAGGTCCTCCTTTTATTTACCTTGCAATTCTCTGTTAAGGCTTACCCTCCTCCTGGTAGCCTTCCAGAGCTAGCTCTTCCCTGCTCTGGGGTGGGTCTCCCTGGCTCTATGCACTGATCATCACATTTGCAACATTGCACAGTGATTGCTTACTGGTCTGTCCCCAACTGGACCGTGAGCTCTTCTAGGGAAAGGGCTGGGGCCCACTGAGGTCAGCCGAAGGCATGCTGCCAGTAGAATTCAAATCTGTGTGAGGAACAACCAGGAATACACTCAGGGTCCCAGCCTGGCCTTCCTGGTCCAGTGCTCTCTCCCAGACACCATGCTGCTCCACACATTGCATAATACGAGCATCAGGAGAGAAAAATAGATCAAATGGCAGCACAAACCCAAATTGGCAGCCATCCTCAAGATGATGAGAGGCCGCCCATCTGCTCTAAATCCACAGTTGTGCCCTCCATGCTGGGAAAGCTGGCAGCAGCTGGCCCCCTGCTGCAAGTGAAGAAAGGAACAATTTATTACAAAGGGCCCTCTCTAAATCAATATGCGAATTTGCTCCAGAGGTCTGGGAGCAGAAGCGGTTTGTGGGCACTGTCCAGTCCATGCTACTGCCGTGCCTGCATTCCAGCTACATTGTGCCAGCGTGTCACTAGGGCTTGCAGGAGATGCCTGGTATTTATTTCTGGGAGCAATTTTAGGAAATCAGACATTAGAACATTTGATTCCCTGTAATACACACTGGTGCAACTGCTGGCATGTCCCAGGGCTGCAGCAGCCCCCACAGCTGGCATGTGGGTGATACTCCTGGTGCTGGGTGATGGTTTCTGGCCAGTGAAGTATTTTATGGAAACTGGTTTCCATGCCCAATGCCTCCTAATATCAAGTGACGTCTCTGACAGCCACATCTGGGAACATCTCTCCTTCAGTGATCACTTAACCGTATTTTTATCCTCAGAGTTGTGATTGGCAGGCTGGATAGTGATCCACTACTCTTAGGAAGTTAAGCTAACGTTGGAGGTAGACGTCGGCCCTGATGGACCTACGTGGATCTTTTCTAGAGGTCGAGCTTCCCTACTTGAGCCTGAGCTGAAGGTGTGGGCCCTCTGTAGCCCCGAATTATAAGTGTCATCCTGCCCTCTGGACAGTGCTGATTGAATTCATCAAGGGAGCTGATCTACAGGCTTGCCAGCCACCTGGTGGTCTGGTGCAAAAGGTCAGCTGGGCCAATGGCACTAAGTGTCTTGGGAATGAGGATTAAGAAATCCCCCAGGAATGAGGCTATTGGAGGTAAGAACGGAAGCTGAAAGTTCAGATGAAGAGAGAAATTGGTGGGTACTGACGGGCTATATGCAAACTGAGGCTAGCTGGGAACAGAATACTAAGCAGAAGCCATGGTGTGGAGACATGTGGCGTGGCCAGTGGGAAGGGAAGAACGGGACAGATGAGTGGAGAAAGGATGTTTCGTGATTAGAGAGACCACAGAGCCCTGGATGGATGTTCCCTGAACCACGGAAGCCCTATTTATGCATTTGCTCAATAAACGGGGCTAAATGAAGCCCTGGGATAACTGCTGGGGGTACAGGGATGATTGGGTAAGACCCTTGATCTTCAGGCCGGTGGGGGACAGACATGTGTAAAGGGACAATGACAGCAAAATGCATAAATGTATTTTACCAGTAAGGAAGCTGAGGCCCAGAGAAGGGACATCACCTTCATGCTGTTGTGAAGCTTCCTGGAATTGCCCAAAAAAGTAGGGATAGGGCTGGGACAAGATCCACCCCCCCTCCTCCACGCCCCTCCCCGAGTGCTGGTTCCAGCCTCTGTGTAAAGGGCATGTAGCTAGAGTGATACGGCGGCTTTCCCATTTCAGCCTGATGCTTTGTGCAGGCAGGGACTTCCAAGTAACAGCCGCTGAACAGAAGCACTGAGAAACCGGTGCACAAACCGTGACACAGCAGACACTGTGACCGCAGGGATAAGTGAATGCTTGCGTCCAGTGCTTGCTGACAACCTGGAATGCCCTCGTTGTCTTCTCCAAATCCTCTACTCCCCTTGGGACCTGGCTTAGCTCCCTCCTCCTCCAGGATGCCTTCCATGACCACCCAGCACCCAGAATGTGGAGGAACTTTCATCTATGGCCTCTCAGGCTGTGACGTTCACAGAACCCTCACATTCCCTGCCTGTTGCAAAGTGACTTTCTTGCTCATCCGTGTGATTATTTCTCCAAGTGGAAGTTCCTGCTCTGTGGAGGGGCTCCCTCTCATACTTTCCTGTACCCTACAACACTTAGTCCTGTGCCTGGTGCAAGGAAACACTAATGGCTTCTTTTAGATTTTGCAAAATGATCTTTTCTGCCTTCCCCTGTAACCTTCCAAAGCGAATTGGACTTATATTGTTCAGTTTCTACTGCTGCCTTCTAGTTCCCTGCTTTCTTCTTAATACTGAATGACAATTGTAACATCGCTTTATGTTCACATGGAGCTTCATAGGTGAAAACTACGCTGCTGTACCTGTGGAGACCGAAGGTCAGGAAAGTTAAGTGACCTTCTAGGTTTTGCAGGTAATGCTGATCAAAGTGATGGATGAGTTTAAAGTCACATGTATGTGAACTGAGGGCTGACAGGAAGTTCAGGAGAACCACTAATTTAAAGTTTCAAATAGGTGGAGTTTTGGGGAAAGCACAGGACATAGAGCCAACCCCCTTTTTGCATCTCAGAGTCCTCAAATAGGAAATGATCAAAGCGGACAAGATTAGGAATCTTTCACATCTGGCAGTCTGATAGTGCAATAATTACTACGTGGGATTCATACTCCTTGCCCCAATACTAGACTTGTTTATTTGACCTATCGAGGGTGTTGTTTTGACAGATAATGATATGCTTCTTTCCATTCTCTCATATGTTCTAAAATACTGCTTTTACTTCCTGCTTCCCACATCATCTTCCTCTTAATTTACTGCATTTTGAACCTCTGGCTCAGTCATCTTAATCACATGACCAGTGTACGTCAAAGGAGGTCGTTATGCTGGATCTATTTCGTATGACCCCCAGATCCACTTTCCAGTCTTCTCCGCCCTGCCGTACCCACAGAGGCCACCCTCTAGGGAATGCATCAGTGCTCTTGACCTCTGGTATCTGATTGGGTTTAGCTAATGGGCAGCACTGGCAGGAGGTAGAAGGACAGGGGGAGAGTGGAGGTCAGGGTATATGGTCCCCTGGCTCCCACCCTGTTAGGTCACTGTGAGTTGGGGGCAGCCAACTAGTAAAGGCCACAGTTTCTGTCAGGGATACGCTCTATACAGCCATCTTTCCTGGTTCTGAAAACTCTCCTTTTAGGCCTAGGGGTGGTAACAACTCCCTGCTGTTCCTAATCATGTGGTTTATATCCTCCCTTCTCGTTTCCTTAAATCCCGTCCAAATCTTTGCAAATACTCCTTTTTTTAAGTTCACTTCAATTCTCCAATTTGAGTATGCCATCTGTTTCTTGCTGGGACCTTACTGATAGTCACCATAACATTTTTAAAAAATGGAATGATTCCATGTATGTGAGGTACCAAGAAGAGTCACGTTGATAGAGACAGAACGTAGAATGGTGGTCACTGGGGTCTGGGGGAATGGGAAGTTACTGTCTAATGGGTACAGAGTTTATGTTTGGGATGGTAAAAAAAAGTTCTGGAGATGGATGGTGGTGATGGTTACACAACAGTGTGAATGTACCTAATGCCACTGGACTACACACTTACAAATGGTTGAAGTGGTAAAATTTATGTTATGCCTATATTACCATAAAACATAAATAAATAGGGGGGGATAAAAGCTGATTGCTTATTACTAATGCTTGAAGCTGATTGTTTGTTAATACTTGATAGGCTAAAGCCAAAAAATACCTTTCTTTCTTTCCTTTTTTTTTTTTTTTACACATTTTCAATATTCCAGTGGAGGGACCATGATGTTGGGTCAGCCCATGCATTGACTGGGAACATTTTATCCCTGCCAAGCAACGTAATCATGTTCGGGGTGGTGTGCAATGTATTTGGGTAAATACATGCATGCCGATATTGGTCTGGAAAAATAATGGCACTGACTGGTACACAATACTGACAGATAGCAGCCTACTCGGGTCTTCTTAGTTCAAAGCCTAGTTCATCTCCATTTTTTTCATGAAGCTTTCTGCAATTGTCACAACACACTCTTGTAGCTCTTCCCCTTCCTGTCTCTGAACGCCAACGGTACCGTGCCTGCTCTGTAGAAGTTAGCCCCTTGTGACACTTCTGGTTCTAACCCTAGACCGTTGTGTCCACAAGATACAGAGATTTTTGAGGATAAGGATCATGGCCTGTCGCCATAGTTCCCCATACACCTAGACTGATGCTGAACGGGAATCCGCACGCACTTGGTGAATGATGACAACCTTAGATAGATGGTATTGTGCAATTTACATAATGGAAAGTACCAAAACGTCAGTGTGTTTCTCTCTGGCTCTGATTCCTACTGGCAGGAAGACTAATTTTCTCAAACTTATAACAGCCCAGACTCTTGACAGCAATTTGACATCCAGGAACAATGGATGCCTTGGGTGATTTTCTCTCCCTTTTCCTTCAGTTTTCTGCAGTCTCAGAGCCAGAAATGTGTAGAAATAGCTAAAATCTTCAAGGAATAATAAACGCCTCTCCAGGAACCTCGGAGGTGGGCAGCACCAACAAAGTTTCCGTTTCACCAGAGAAGAGCCATCTGTTCTGTGCGAATTGTCCTTAGACTGTCGTTACATCCTCCTAATGTCTCTCTTTTTGAGTGGTACACTACATGACCTATTTATATCACGATCCTTGTGTTGTTTTAAGCATGGCTTTTTCAGTAGAAGAGAGAATTTGGTTTTATTCAGACTATAACAAACGCTAGTAAATTCCAGTCCCATTCATGGGCATTGCTCAAACAACCAGATGTGTTAGAGACTTGGTCAGAGAAGCCATGACATCTCTAGACTTACTCTGCTCCTGGTCTCTGAATTGGATACTTGAATGTCCGCAAATTTGAATGTGAAGATGAATTAGAATATTAGTATGTTCAAGTTCTTACCTATTTTACTTATTATAATGTGTTTTATTGGTTTGAACAAATGCTATATTAAAGATAATAACCTACCGTATAACAAATGTATCGCATTTTAAATTAATTTGTTTGTTGTCTCAATTTTGTTGGTGGTACTTATGGAAACTTCTCGTTTTTATATAATCCTTGTATATTAACATTTGTCTACCTGAGTATTCTGTTCCATTGAATTGTTTTGTTTTTTGTTTGTTTGTTTGTTTGTTTGGTGTGTTAGTAACTCACCAATGCTGGTGAGTCAAGTAGGTATTTTAACACTTATTTTTGTGCAAATATAATCAATGTCACTTTTCAAGAAAAGCAATTTGCCAGTGGATTGCAAGGGCTTGAAATATGTTCATATCCTTTGACCCAATAATTCCCCATGGAGGAATCTATACTAAAGAAAGAGTAAGAAATGTAAAATATTTATACACTGAGATGTTCACTACAGTATTATTTATAATAATGAAAAAAATGGATATAATGTCAGAATTAGAACTTTTCATAGACTATTGTGTAGCTATTAAAATTTTAACTTCAAAGAAAATACCAAGACCCAAGAAGTGTTCATGATATAATCAGTGGTGCGCTAGCAAAGGTTTAACAACAGGCTCTCTGAAAACATAAAACAAAACAGCCCTGCTTTGTAGTGTCTGCCAATTTCTGTGGTGTACATATTCCCACCATGGCTTATTTCCAGCTCCCAATGTAATGTCAGTGAATTCAGAGTTGGAAAGAGATGTGCATGGGCTCTTGTGAACAAATGTGAGCCAGCTCCACCACACCACTAGTTACAATGCTATGTGACAAAAATAGAATGCAAAGTGTGTATACAGTGTGATCTCAATGATATAAGTAATCTACTTATAGAGAGGCTGGAAGCAGAGTGGCTGCCTTGGGTACTAAAATTATAAGGGATCTGTTCCCAAGTGCATCAAAATATTTCTCTGAACTTCACAGAATTTTGAGAGAGAGCCCAATCATTCGTACCATTGCTGCTTGTCCTATGTCCCTTCTCCCCCCATCAATGCCTCATCATGGAGCGTGGCCTATTTTGTGACCCCACTGACTGTAGTGACAATAATGCATTGGGGTCTTTGCTGAGGTCAGCTTTGAAGACTTGTTCTATCTTTCCAGAGCCTTTGCTTTGCTTCAGACTCTCCTGTCCCTACACCTGTATCCTTTTTCATCCTCTGCACAGAAGGTACTTTATTGTCTTCGTATAGCAGGCAAAGGAATAAGAAAGGTATACTTGGGAAACCCCAGGACAGCTGATATTTCTGTCGCATGTGCTGATGTGTGCCTCCTGTCACACAGAGCTGATGGGAAATCCTCATTCTGGAAGAAATGAGGATTTCCTTATCCATTGCCAGAGGGGGTCCATGAGGCCAAGAGATCAATTTTGAGGACCCTAAATGAGCTCGTGACTGGGAACCCAGGTCTCCTGACTCCCAGATGTGTATAGGGTCTGTCGCCCAGAGCTGAAGGCAATGATCAATCTAGAACTTTCCATGTAGGAACGGGTACGAGAGGCAGTGTCTTGGTATCCCCTTACTCTCTATGAAGACTCACGTGGACACCCAACATGGTCACTGGGAACTTTGCCTCAGCCTGCCGGGGAGTGGGATAGTTCTGGGGAAATTTTAAACCTTACCATTTGCTGGAAAACAGCACTCCCCTGTTTTTCTTTAACAAGTGCATTTTTGGATGTGGCCAGTTATTATTGAGAAGAGGGAATGGCACGTGCTTCAAGGAAGATAGGGAACACTGACTTCCAAAGCTTCATTTCAATAAGCAGCAACTCTCCAGGAAGTCAGTTAGCAACAAAAGCCATAAAGAGAAATGTGTGATTAAGGTGGGAGTTGTTTTTTTCTACAGTTAGGACATGCTTGAAGTGGGGGCCCATCAGCCTTTCCCCCTGGGCAATGCTGACCCTTGGGGTGTGGCAGCAGTGACGTCTTCTCCACTTGTAATTCTGAAACACAGTGTCATTGCTTGAACCTTCCACTCATTTTCTAGGATGCGGCATTCTTTCCCAATTCCCCATCTCAGAGAAGTGGGCACTGTGTCCTCACTTGTGTACTCATCCCTCATCCTGATTGGCTCTGACACTCCTTCCTGCTCAGCCACATTATCCTCCAGTCCACCTTGAAACACTGTCAGTTTCACTCTTAGGCAGCTCCTAGAGTCGCTCCACTTACATCCATCTCCCCTATCCTAAGCCAAGCTGCCATCCCAGGTTGTCTGGATACTGCAGTCGTCTCCTACCCTGGCCATTCTGCACCCATTCCCTTCCAGTCTGTTCTACACACGGTACCCAGGGTTATCTTTTCAAAATACCCATGGGTTCACATCATTCATCTGATTAGAAGCCATTGCTCTTAAAACAAGATGGCTTATGTGCCCCGAAGCACCTGCTCTCCACCTTCATCCCACTCTCACCCTGGCTTTGTGGGCTCCAGCCCTCTTTCAGTTCCTTGACTGTGTTGTGCTCTGTCCTTCAACATGACCTTTTTGGGCCATGTCACAACTCTCAACGCTGCTATTCACAGCCCCAACAAGCCCATCCTCAGTTCAAGCATCACTTCTTCAAGAAGTCTTTGTTGACTCCTCCCTTCCCCCAAACCTCCTTAGGTGACTGGGTCCTTTGTAACACATGCTCACATAAAATCTTGTTCCTTTCCTTCAGAACACTTACTGTAAATTGCAGCTATGCATTTGTTTAACCATATCCACTTCCTGCTGCAACTATAGGTGCCCTGATAGCGGGGGCTCCATCTTTTTTTGCTCATGATTATACTCCTACCATCTACCACAATGCTTGGTAATAGCTCATTAAATGTCATTTCAATGAATGACTGAGTGAATGAGATATGACCTTCCTCTGTGAACCCTTCGAGATTGTCCCTTGTCGAGTTGGTGATTCCTGCCTCTCACTCTCACCTGGCATTGCTTCATATCCCATCTATCGGTTTCCCCATCTGTGAAATGGGGCTAACCGTATGTCACAGTGTGGAATGGAAGGTGAATTACGATGATGGATTTGGACATTCCACAACAGCTATCATAGAATGGCTGCTCAGAAAAACACAAACTGCTCCTTTTCTTTACAAGCATACTTGTTTCTTTTAATCATGAGCACTTAGAAGGAACAGGCCTCACCTTACTCAGCTCAATAGCCCTTCGCAGGGAGGGCCTTGCACACAGTAGGTGGGCCCCCATAAACGCCACTGCACTTGAATGATGGGACTGAGACATTAGCTTACGTTGTCCTTGGCTGCCTTTTCCAGACTGAACCTTAATTACCTCATCTTGCTGTGAAGCATCTTTTCTGATCACATAACTCGTGGCACTCTCTGGCTAATTCATTTTTGATCAACTGGATTGCTCTACACTTACATTTCTGTGTAACGTACCCTCTGGAGTTCCCCTCAGCACCCGAAGGCAGGCTGGTTCATTTGAACAAATTGCTTAACACGTTAAATTAGATTCAACCGTCCTTAGACAGAAAAATTAAGTAGGAAAAAAAGATGAATATCAATTGTCCTCATACCCACAATCTTCCCAAACTACCTCATTTTACTATTGACAGCTCCCAAGGCATGTTGGCGTTGCGACTGCAACATGAGCCAAGCACGAGGCTTAAGCCAGTTTTACCATTATCAGCCGGAAGTCTCTGAGAAGGCACTGAATGCTGGGTACCATGCGCACAGCACTGTAGAAACGTTTATGACCTTAAGATACATACATTGCAGCTGGGGTACTGCATTCATTGATTGTTAATATCATTAATTTATCTGGTCATGCTTTTGCCTTTCACCATCCATTGTGTACCTGTTGAAATACTATTTATCCTCTAAGCCCAGCTCAGAGATCTCTTCCTCCCAGCAGCTTCTCCATTAGCTCATAAAAAATTAATCACTCCTTTAATTGGGCTAAATCTGTATCTTAACATACTTCTATTTTTATTCTCAACACTATATTTCTTTGTTAAATATTTATCTCCCTTATTGGAATGTGAGATACCGAAAGGTAGGGAAATAATTGTGCCCTCAGCATCCAGCATGGGGATTAGTATATAGTATATGCTCAATAAATGCTTGCTGAACTGAACTGACAAATTCATTTGGCCAAAAAATATTGATTTCACCTACTATGTGCTAGGTGCTAAGGAAAGCATCCAGACCCTATCTTCCAGGAGCTTGCGGTTATTTTGTGACATGGCAGATACACATATGAAATGTAAAACAAAGTGCCATAAACGGAATCACAGAGTTGTATACAAAGTGTTATGGGAGCCCAGCGGGGTGGGATGGCTAACACATACATTAAATACATAGACACATCACCACGAAGCAGTAACGACTTAGAAGTGAACCCCTTCTAAGTGGTTTAGAGAGCACAAAAAAATTAGTGTGACTGGGATGATTAAGGCAAGGTTTGGACTAATCCTTTGATATTTTGGGTATGTTTGATTTACCTAAGCCGTTATTCCTTTCATCGTGACCGTACCAGTGATGCAAGTTAGAATATACAATATGTACCCACAGCCCAAAGGATAGGCCCCAACCGAAGAGTGTGTGAAGCTAGGGGCCGCTGACAGCCAGTGGGTCATGATCTTGCAACATGAGTAGGATCCTCTCAGGGCTTGCCTTCTGAACCCTATTTGGCTGAGCTTTAGAGCTTGGTCACTAAAGGGTATAGAACTAACTGAAAATAAAAGAGTTCTGGTTTTGCAAGTTTCCACCCTGTGGTACGGCACATATTCCACTGGGAACCAGGCACGGCGACTTGCCTTCCTCCAGGAGTCAGGCCTCCGTGCTGAGAGGAACAAGAGTAAGAGTGCCAGGCCCCTGGCCTCATGCCAAGAGAGCTGGCTGTATGCACCTCGGGCAGCAGGTGGTGACTGGCACACCGTCCCTGAGTTGAACAAGTACTTTCAATAGGAATCCAGTCCTGTGACCATGGCGAGCTTGCTCAGTGGGGTCAGGGGGCCTCTAGGAGGTTCTGAGCTCCCCGTGTGTGTGAACCACCATGCAACCAGGACAAAAGCCCTCGGGACACACTCTGGGAAACTGTACACATTCATGAAAGCTCCTCTGTAAAATTACAGCGTTAGAACCATTCGAAAGTGTCACAGAGTGGAAGAATCCAAGATGGGAAATCAGGAGGTACGGGTCCAAATCCTGCCTCCCTGATAATGTGGCAGATAATGTGTGAGTTCCAAATGGCCCTTAGGCACCTTCAACTTCAGGTCTAGACTAGAGGAAGTCACAGACACTTGTCACTAGACCACTTCCCTCTAATCGGTGCTGCAGTCGGGTCCTTCCTCACCTTAAAAATTCACCACCATTTTGTAGGAGAAAGTGAGTAGGGAAGATGACCCCGTCCTTTTCCTCCAAGACCTAGTTCAGAGTCACTTAACGACCTGTCTGTGTTTCCCTTCTCTTCTGCTCTGTTCTGGCCCTTGTTAGGGCGACCCTTGCACATCTTCCTTGAAAGCTGCAAAGGAGGGAGCCCAGGCAATTAGAAAGAGGAGCTGCGGCTGGGAGGGCAGTTGTAGGCTCAGTCTAGTTCCTTTTATCAGCCCTTTCTGCCTTTTCTTTAAAGTCCCAGCTTGTTTCCAGAGGCCTAACTGTGTGTGCCTGCATGGGCCACTTCGGGGCTCGTGCTCTGGACCAGGGAGAGGCCTTGGCCTCCCCCAGCACCTGGACTATGCCACCAATGGGCTTGATGCCCAGGCACAGAGCAGCTTTGGGGGAACGCTGCAGGGCACAGAAGAGCACCAGCTGCCCCCTCTTCCACAAAGCATTTACTGCTTTTTACTTTTCAGTCCTCATAACATCCTCAAGAAGATAGTATTAGCATGATTTACATGGAAATGGACGGGTCAAGAAGAGAACTTACTGGAGTCACAGCTTTACTGGAATCAGCTTGCTTGCTATAAGGAAGATACCAAAAATAAGTGTTTGTGAAAAAAGCCATGTGTGGACCCAAAATGGAGCCACAAACTGGCAGGAAGAGGTGGCTTCAGGGAGAAGGCATTCTGGCTCTGCTTGTGTTTCTTTTTCATGGAGACTTCCGTGCTCTCTGCCCATCTGTTCCAGTCTGCCCTCGTACTGGCTGGCCAGCCCTCCGCTCTTTCCCAGGCCACCCAGAGGGGCCAGTGCGAGTGGTTTAGTCACAGCCATTTTCCCAGTTGGGCAGAGCTCAGCGGCGAGGGCACCTCACTGGGATTTGAAAACAGTGACTTTCACGTTGAAAAACAAAAATCGTTTCATTATGATCCTTTACAAAAAGTATATTTTACATCATTAGCAGGTACGTAGACATACACATAATGAGGTAAAGATATAAATTCATATGAACAACATACACAAAGATACGTATACATATACACATATATAAACACATGTTTATTTTAGAAACATATATAACCGAGAAAGTTTTCATGAAACAATACTATATTCAAAGTACTCTGATATTTTCCATTCCTTTCTAGCCCACTGGTACTGCTTATTATCCCCCCAACTGATTTCATAAGCCACTAATGAGTTGAAACCCTCACCTTGAAAAGCACTGATCTAAATGTTGGAGGGCCTCAGGGCTCCGTCCTGGTCACTCTTCCGTTCTCTCTCTCACCCTCTGCTTTGCTGATCTCATCCACCGACATGATTTAAACACCGTATACACTGAAGCTTCTCACATTTACACCACACCAAACTCCTGGCCCCGATCCCAAGCCCGCACTGTTTGCAGCCTGCCCCACCTTAGTAAATAGCAACTCCATTCGTCCAGACGCTCAGGCTAAGCCACTTGGTGTTCTCTCTGATGCCATCCATGTCCATACCACCCGCAGATACTCTTGGCTTCAAACGAGGTCTAGAAATCCACACGTCCTCACCACCTCCACCAAACACCACTCTGGTTTAAATACCATGATTTCTATCCTGGATCATTGGGGTGATCTCTTCAGGGACCTCCTTGCTTTCACCTCAAACAGAGTGATCCTTTGCAAGTATGTCAGATCATGTTACTCTTCTGCGCAAAACCCTCCATCGCATGCGGCATGAAACCCAAAGCCATTCCACGGCTTTCAAGGCCCCACACCACTGGGCGCAGGGACTGCTTGCTGCCACCCCCTCCCACCTCCACCCCCCCTTGCCATCTGCTCTCATTGCTCCCTGGCCAGCCAGCCAGACTCCAACCTCAGGGCTTCTGTGCTCACTGTTCCCACTACCTACACCTCTCCCACTCCAATTACCTATAAGGCTCACTGTATTGGGGTTCTCCAGAGAAACAGAACCTACAGGATGGATGTATGTATAGGAAAAGATTTATTATAAGGAATTGGCTCATGTGATTATGGAGGCTGACACGTCCCAGAGTCTGCTGCTAGCTAGCTGGACCCCTGGGAGCACCAATGGGGCAGCTCTAGGCTGAAGGCCTGCAGGCTCGAGATCCAGGAAGAGCTGATGTTTCAGCTCAAGTCTGAAGGCAGAAAAAACCTGTCCCGGCAAAAAGGCAGTCAGGTAAGAGGAATTCTCCAATCCAGGCACCAACTAGGCTCGACCCTGCTTAGCTTCGGAGATCAGATGACATCAGGTGTGTCCAGGGTGGTGTGGCCATAGACAGGAGGAATTCTCTTTACTCAGGCAAGGGTCAGCCTTTTGTGCTATGTAGGCCTTCAACTGATTAGATGAGGTTCATGCACTTTATGGAGGGCAATCTGGTTTTCTCACTCTACCAATTAAAATGTTAAACTTGTCCTAAAACACCCTCACAGAAACATCCAGAATAATATTTACCAAATATCTGGGCACCCCATGACCCAGTCAAGTTGATATATAGAGTAAATCATGACATTCACTCCTACACCTCCTTTAGGTTTCTGTGTAATTGTTTTTTTATAAGAGAGAACATCTACGAGGCCTGACAATTAAGGTCGCAAACTTATTGCAATGATGTTCCTAACCTTTTTTTGATATCAGAGGGATTATTCATTATGAATTTGTACCAACTGGACAAACAGTTCACCAACTTTACTATTTGGAAGTGCTGAAAGGCTGCATGAAAAAGTTAGACGACCTGAACTTTTCGCCAACAATTCATGGCTCTTGCATCACGACAATGCACCAGCTCACACAGCACTGTCTGTGAGGGAGCTTTTAGCCAGTAAACAAATAACAGTATTGGAACACCCTCCCTACTCACCTGATCTGGCCCCCAATGACTTCTTTCTTTATCCGAAGATGAAGGAAATATTGAAAGGAAGACATTTTGATGACATTCAGGACATCAAGGGTAATATGACGGCAGCTCTGGCCATTCCAGAAAAGGAGTTCCAAAATTTCTTTGAAGGGTGGACTGGCACTGGTGTCAGTGCATAGCTTCCCAAGGGGAGTACTTCTAAGGTGACTGTAGTGACATTTAGCAATGAGGTAGGTAGCACTTTTTCTAGGATGACTTTGCAAACTTAATTGTCTGACCTTATATGACGATTTATATATAATGACACTTCTCTCCCCGGTCATGTTCCTTCAAATCCCCTTACCCTGCTTTCTCTTCCCCCAAAGCACTTATTACCAGCCTGACTTACTATTGATTTTTTTGTTTGTTTTTATCTATCTCAAACTGCAAAGAGGGTCGACACCTTTTATGGTTTTCAGCCATCTTTCCAATGTCTAGAACAATGAGTGGTATATAATAACTGCTCAAGTAATATTTATTAATGCATGAGTCTCTAGACAGCCAATAAAGAAGTCATTTGGGGACTGGTACGTGCCCCGATCCAGCCAGTGGCCACCCCTTGTAAAGAACAGCTGACTTTGTTCCCTGAACTGGGAGCAGCAGGCAGAACTGAGTTAGCTAGAAGGAGCCCCTGGGCACGACAGTCCCACACGCACTGAACTGCATGAATAATAAACTACATATTTTCTTTCCTTGGTGTAGAGTGTCAATAGTTTTGTCTTTATAAAGTCCCACGAAAGATCGAGTTACATAAGCCACAAGAAACTTGAAGATGCTATGCATGTTCAGAGGAGGAAGGGATTGATTGTACGTAGTAGAGTAGACAGTCTTTGTGGAGCAAAGGTGTCTTAGCTGAGCCCTGAGAGCAGGACTCAGGGCTGGAGATGGGGCTGAGCAGAGAGGGTGTGTGAGGCTGAGGAACAAGCATACACACAGGCAAAGTGCATCTGTACACGAAAAAGAGCTTTGCTCAGCATCTTGTAAGTACCAACTGGAGACCAATCACTGCCCTGGGTGTCAGATCGCAGGAAAACGTAGGTGAGATACCACTCAGGCCCCCAAGTTACATTTTCCCATGTCGTGGTTTGGCGGCTCGGATTACCCAGATCATGGATCCCCTCGGGTGGGCTCCGGATCAATGCACGTAAGAGCTCAGAAATCTCCTGGCTGTCCTGTCTAGGACACCTTTGATGTTCAACAGGTACACGTGAGATTAACTAGAAGTGATGGGACCTGCACTTGCAAAATGCTTGTCTTCGCTTTCTGAGTGTTTAATTAGGTGATTCTCACATCTTCAACTGCACAAGGGCACCTGGATCATCCTCATTACAAAATTCATTAGCTTCTTCTACAGGTCAGAAGCAGGAGGCAGGGTGGAGAGAATAAGTATTTGACCAAACAATGTTAAGCTTGCCAGAGTCAGGATTCCATGATGTCAGTGCTGCTCCTTATGGATTCAGACTGGCCGAAGACTTCTATTCTTTTTCACCCTCCTCTTCCTAAAAATTACCAACTTTTCATCATGTAAAGGACCTCTTGGAAGAAAGATTTTAAAATGTTCTTAGCTTATAGGAGTCTGACTTTATGTTTTTTCTTTCTGTCTCTCTCTATTTCGGTGTCTATAGCTTTGGCTGTCTGTGTCTTCCTCCCTGTTGTCTTTTATCCACTCAGCCTTTCTGAAACGCAATAGAGCATACTGGATAGGAAAGAATACTTGGGAAGAATAAGGAAGCTTGGAATCTGGGTTCCAGTCCAAGTTCTTTCACTTAATAATTAGGTATCACGAGGCACGTTATTTTACCTTTCTGAACCTTGGTTTTTCTGAACATATAATGTGGAGGATTGGGGAGGCAGGGTGGTGTCATGAAAAGCAAACAATTTACTTGGATCAAAAGACCTAGGTTCTTCTGTGGGACCTGTCACATACTCACGCTGTGGCCATGAGCGGGTTCTTAAACCTAGCAGGGATGGTATGGCTTTGAGCTCCAGAAGGCTGGGGTTTGATTCTCACTGGTTACGAGCTGTGTGGTAACTAGCTATTAGCTATAAGTTACTTACTAATAATAAAGATTCACTGTGTATGTCTCACGTGCCAGGCATTATTCTAAACTTATTTGGATTATCTCAAATGAGTCTTTCCAAGTTGATGAGGAGCATGATATCATTTTCTTTATTTTGCATATGAGAGAATGGAGGCTCTGAGAGGCTCAATGTCAAAGAGCAAGGACTAGCGGAGCAGGAAAGCAAGCCCAGTTCTTCTGACTCCAGAGCCCATACTCGTTGCCAGGGGGCTAGCATGACACCAAGCCTTCAATTGAGCATTGCAAGTCCACAATAGAATTGCTTGTATAATGGGTAATAGCAATTACTTATTATATATTAATAATTGATAATAGCCATTATTGACATATTAGTATCAATAATAGATAATATCAAGTAATATATACCTCATTTGGCTATTTCAAGAAGTAAATGAGATGCTACACATAAATGACTTATCACAGTGCCTTGTATAATGTAATTCTACAATAAATGTCAGTATGTATGTATATGCCCCCTTAAATATTTATTTTTGGAACATGACGATATACAACATATACAACGCATGTATGTGAATAAGTGGCTTGTGACCCTTTATGTACTATCCGAGTCACTGTCATGATGACAACCTCTACCTTGCCTTCTAGCTCTTAATTCAGACCTTCTCTGACTCATTTTCCCTAGGCTGTGTCAGCTCTGGTGAAAGTTCCCAGACCATTTTACACAGTGATGACAAATGGTTCCAGAGCTCTGCATTTCTATATTAATTAAATGTGAGAAAACATACAGCTCCATGTAAAGACACTTCTGTGGTCTATTTTTTAACTCTGTACTTCCTCCATACCTTGCAGCTGTTCCATTGAAAACAGCCTACAACAAAACAATATTCTATTCATTCAGCATGGTGAGTCAGAGATCAGTTAGTCAAATTGCGTCTCGTGTTCCAAAAGGGAAAGAGGCACTTTGAGAGGCAGGGGAAGCAAAAGGTGAATCAAGGGGCTTTGCATAGTTGGTGCAAAGGTCACGAATAAGATGCCGAGCTTTACCTACTCACTCACTCACCAGTCTGTTGTTAAGCCCTTACTCTGTGCTAGCACTGGAACGACAGTCTGGTACGTCTTGCTTCCCGTCTTGGAGGAGGAGGAGAAAGGAAAGGATTTCCCATCTATTGATTGCTTACTTTTGGCTGGGCACTGGGCTAGGAGTTTTACATTTAATCTTTATAATGATCTTCTTGACATAAGGATTTTAATTCCCACTGTAAAGATAAGGGCATCGAAATTTAGATTATCCAAGAGGTTTGCCTACGGATCACATAGTTGTGAAGTGGAGACATTGGAATTGTTGGTTCTGCCACATTTGATCATGCCTCTGCTTAGAGAAGCTCATGACTAATGGGGGAGACAGACCCATATCATTACGGCCCGGAATGACAAGGTTCTTGGATATTTAGTCCTGCAGCACATGTGGAGTCCACAGTGAGCTTCCCACCGCTGTCAGACCCTCCATTCCCAGCCTCAGAAAGAAGGAGGGTGGATCAAGTTCTCTGCTACCTGTAGTATCTCAATCTATGCATGGACATCCTTCCAGTTCAACTGCTACAGGAAACGTTGACGGTGGGGAGGGTGCAGCCACCTTGCAGACGGTCACAGGCTTGGTCTTCCTCATGAAGCTGGAGGAAGAGTCTGTGCAGCACTGGCATGGCTAGTATATTGTAGGACAGGCTCCCCACAATATTCCTGAAGCACGGGTCTCACCATATCACTCCTCTGATCGAAGCCCTGCCTTCGGTAACTTCCGCTGGCATAGAAAAGGGGCTAAGTCCTGAGCGAGGCTTTGAGGTTCGTATGTGAGGCTCCAGCCTGTCTTTGTAACTTCCTTGACCACTTACTTCACCCCTTGCTCCCTACAACTCCAGCCACACCAAGACCCTCTTCTTCATTTCAAGACTTTATGCCTTTGTTCACCTTTTATTCCCCCACTTATGGCTTAAGTTACATGTCTACTTTTCCATGAAACCTTCTCAGATATTCCCAGGTGGAATGAATCACTCCCTCCCCTGCTTTCTCACAGCACTTTGCTGACACTTCTGTAATAGCACGAGGCACAACCTGCCCTGGATTACACCTCCTCATGAGCACATTCCTTCAGGAGATTCGGTCATCTTGGATTCCTCCTCAGGCCTGGCATAGAGCCTGACTCACAGTGTACTCAGTAAGGGTGTGTGGAACTGATTAGGAAACTGTGAAGTGTACACAGTTGGCTCTAATGTCTGGGCAGTTATTTGCCTGTGTGCCTTCAGAACCACTCCCTATGCTTCCCCTGCTTTGCCCTGGATTACAGGGCCCTGATTCTTGCTAACCATACTTTCCAGATGCCTTAGCCATTCGTATTTCCCACGGTCCTTTCTAGGTTCTGAATCAGAAAACCTAGATGCTGATTCTGGCTCTGCCACTAAGCATTCTTGGGTAATTCACATATTTTCTCTGGTCTTTTGATGGTTCTTCATTAACATGATATTGTTGAACTGATGTTCTGTAAGAGCCAGAACATTCATCCATTTATTCTTTCATCCATCCATCCATCCATCCATCCTTTTATCTACATATTCATGAAAAACGTTTTGAGCTCTCTCCTCTGCCAGGAAATGGAAATACAGAAGTGGGTACAGTATGGTCCCTACACTCAGTAAACTCATACTAGAGCAATGGAAGTGGTTTAGAAGGAGAGTGATGTGAGCGGACATTTTAGAAGGAGAGTGATGTGAGTAGACATTTTCTTTAGAAAATACAATGGATAGCCTGCTGTGGGGGCCAATGGGAACAAATTTGCTGAGGGCAGAATGAGAGCAATAGATAGAAGTCAGAGGAAGTCTGAAGTCATCTCAAGATGACAGGGTGAATTTTCTAAAAATTAGAGGAGTTCCACACTGACCATGATAAGGTAATGACGTCCTGTCAACAAACATATCCAAGAAAGAGTGGGATGTTGCCCTCACAGGTGGCAGGAAATATTTTCCTGCTTTGGGAGGATAGAGTAAATGGTTTCTAGGTTGGATTTTTAATTCTAAGCTACTATGATTCTAAAAGTCAAGATTTCTATTCTTCAAATTTGTGGTTTTGAAACTATGTTAGAAAGCAGCATGACTTTACCTTTAAACAAAACTCCATGGCATCACAACTTATAAAGCAAGTACAAACTGAAGTGACTCTGGTTAACAGGCAGGGATCTCCTCTCCTGACATTCTCCTCAGTCCCTCAGAAAACAGGTTAAAATTCACAGCTGTGAAGAATCTAGGATCTTTGGCTTTCTTGTGGCTGAGCAGTTCTGTGCAGTAAGGCCCTACTGGTCCCAGCCCCCACCCCACCCTTTTTATTCCCCTCACCATGACCTATAACCTGCACTCCTAAGATGCTTTCTGCCCTTGGCCACGAGAGGTTAAGGATCGGACTCGATGCCATGAAAATTGCACCACGTGGCCCTGGCTCAAGGCCTGGCTGACTTTGCCACGCTCTGATGTTGGGGATTCTGCCAGCACTGGTTCCTAGTCTCCACCTTCCTGACTCTCAGCCTCACCTGCAGTCCCCATCAAGGCACCAAAACATTTCCCTCCTTTCCTTCTCTCTCCCTCCTACTCTATCGTACTCTTCATCCTTAGCTCTGAGAACCTCCATGGTTGGTCAATGACTCACATTTTCTGAGTGTGCCCTCTGAGTAGGGCACTATGCTCCTATTTGATCCTCACATCGAGGCTGTGAGTCAGGTATTAATATCTGTGCCTATGTCACAAATGAGGAAAATAAGCCTCCTAAAGGGCAAGGGACTTGCTGAGAAGCTGCTGAGCTGAGATCACGACCCCGCCTGGCCCTGCAGCCCGTGTCTGTTTTACAGCCTAGGGTAACCCAGTCACTCCTGGGTCTGAGCCCTGCCTTTCTCTTCCTGTTTGTCCTTTCAGGTGCCAGGGCCTCTCACTGCTTGAAGACAAACTTCCTGTCTGGTTTTCTGAGTCTCAACTGCCTCTGGATTCTGTTTACATAGTCTCACATTTATTAAGCTCTATGTATTGGGCATGATTTTAAACACTTTACATGTATTAAGTTATTTAATCCATTCAACAGACCTATGAGGCAGGCATACATCTTATGCCCATTTTATAGATGAGAAAACTAAGGTCCAGTGAGGTTGAATAACACAGTCACACAACTATTAAATGGCAGAGCCAGTAACCTGGACATCGGGCTCTAGAGCTTGAACTAATAATTAGAGCCTGCATACAGAGCTTTGACTGACCAACATGTGTTCTCCTCACCAACAGTTGAGAAGGTAAGACTCAACGACACAAGTACTCAACAGGCTTAGTGACTAACCCTCCCCAGAGGTGTCCGAATGGTAACTAATCTGGTAGTTAAAATGGTAACATAGCTACTTTGACATGGGAACATTTTTTATTTAAGCTAATAAATCAATCAATGATGAGAGCTGTGTGTGTGTGTGTGTGTGTGTGTGTGTGTGTGTGTGTGATGGGATGAGGAACAAGGATATCTCTGCATAGATTACCTGGTTAGACAACTTTTCCATTTCTACCTAGCTGCCTCAAAATGTCTTGTTTTGCTTCAGTGAATGGCTGAAGTTGTGGGTTGACATACAGATTTCATCTTCTGTTCCAAAGTTGGTCAATTTATCTTGGTTGCTTGGAACCAGGAGTTGGGAAGGGTTCTGTAGTCACAACTGTTCTCAACAAGAAAGAGAGCCATGACCTATTAAGAATGTCTGCCACATGCAAGGGAGATGATGAAGATGATGAAGACAAGTTGTTTATCATATAGCCACGAACTGAATTCCTATCCTGGATCTTTCTTATCTGTTTTATCCTCAATCAGTTAAGTGGGAGAGGCCTATCCTTATCCTAAGATGTGACCTGAGCTTGCCAGGATATCCATCTACTTCACATCTGGATGTCTACAACATGAACATGATGTGGAGTGGAGAGATGGGAAGATGGGAAGATGGGAAGAGGGAGTTACACCAAAAGTGTTGCTCGAATACATTTTGTCTTGGCATTGCTTCATAATTCAAGCAGAGCATAGAAGTTTTCACCAACAGCTTGGAGAATCAGTAGAGAAGGTCTCTCTCTCCAGTTCTTGGGCACGTCGCTAGGAGATCCTTCCCAATGGCACTGCTGTGCATGCTACCTTGCTAGAAGTCGTGGCAATACAAACAGTAGCTCCCCTGTTCCGGACTCAGTGTCCTCTCCGTGCTCTTACACTAGGTCCTGGTAGACTGTGAGATCTGCAATATTCTCCCTCCCAGCTTTTCAAGGCTGGTTTTCCCCCATCTTTTAGGTTTTAACTCATGTGACCTACCTCAAAAAGGATCTCCTTCAGTACCCTATCAAATGTTATTCTCGGCCGCTCTCTATTGTATCATTCTATTTTGTTTTCTTCTTGTCTTGCTTTATTGGCATGACTTGTTTTTCTTATTGAATTGTTTACTTGTTAAGTGCCTGCCCCCTCATGTTTGTAATATAAGCCCCATTGTTTTGTTCTTGTTCACCACTGTATCGCAATACCTCTGAAAAATAAAACAAAAACCAAGATTGAGGCTATAAATTCCATGTGTGGTCTTCTCCGAGGCGAATGACAACTGCCATTTCAGGGTCTGCCGGAGGTTTTGACAATCTGACACACAAGTTTTCCTTGAAGCAACCTGGATCTCTGCAGTTTCTTTTTCTTTTCTTTTTTCCCCCTGCAGTTTCTTATAATCCAAATGCATCTCTACTCTTAAAGCTCTTTTCCCATGGTGCACACCCACATGCCCTCCCAGCTGGCCTCCAGCCTGGGGTTTCCATCAGGTCTGTCAGAGGCTGGGGGTATCAGGTATCTGGTAGTTTCCAGTCTGAGAGTGACTTGTAGCTCTTCATTCCTACAACCTTCTTGGACCAAGTCCAAGAGTGTCATGAAGGCAGGAAGAGCCCACATGCCCAGTTTCTTCCAAAATGACCTTTCTGATAAGCTCCATTGGTCATATTCCTCCTAGATCCCCTCCAAAACCTTCAGTACCTCCTCAGTGCCTACATACCAGTCTAAGGTCTTCAGAATGAGGTGCTCAAAACTTCTTAAATCTCCCTGTCTCCTGTTCTCTTGACTTAAGTCAAGAATGACCTTGGCTTGGTCCCTGAACGTGCCTTACACACTTTGTCTCTTCTTTGCAGTTCTTGCCCAGGTATCACTCCTTGGGAAGTCTTTCTGAAAAGTCTCCCTTATCTTTGGAATGGATGACTCACCCCCGGTCCCCCAAACCTCTTGCACATTTCTGCATCGTTGCACAGAAATACGACGGTTTCAAAATACATTTGTACATGTTGTCTGAAATAATAGCCTATAAAATAACATTTTAACCTATTAACCTAAATAATAAGACTGGGGTAAGTTCTATCTCTAATTAGTTTTTGTATTCCTAGTGCACCTAACAGAGTGTCTAGCCAAGATTATAAAAGAATGAACGGAATCACTTCTTCATCTCTAGGAATGAGAAAAATCAAAGCTCAGAGTACAAATGTCTTGCCGAAATCCACACAGCTGGTTGCCAGAGGAAACAAGACTTGAACATCAATCTCTTATATTTAAATTAGAGGTCACGCAGTCAAATGTCAAAAGGGATCAGGCATTACATAAGCACTAAAGCATGTGGGTAAAATACAACCTGAAGTGGGAAAACTGTGTAGGTAAGAAGCCACCAAACAGCTCAACTGACAACCATCAGGTGGGCACGTGGGTCCAGCTCTGCCAGACATTCAGGCTCCATGGGAAGTTAACATCTCACCACATTTTTAATGTTGCTGACTAGTTCTAATTAAAAATACCGTGTGGTCCAAACACATGGCCTCTTTGAGTCAGATGAGGTCTCAGCCTGCCAGTTGGTGACCCCTGCTTTTTATCTCTGTAAGGTCACCCTGGATATGGTGCAATGGATCAAGTGACTCAGAGTAAGAGACAATTGCCTTTGTGGTCGAATTATTTAACGTCACTGACATTGGGCTGATCTTGGGGGCCTCAAGGTCAGCGGGATGAACACCCTTGAGTTTCACATGGTTGTGTCAACTCCAAATGACAGGTTTTCTGGTCATTAAAACTAACTAAGAACTCCAGTGATGGTCTGCAAATGGGCTCTGCTGTGGATAAATGCAAATCAATACAAGTTATAAAAGGGGCCCTGTGTGGATGGGCTGGCTGTCAAGAAAGATAAAATGCTGAAGAATTGTAGCAAGGGGGAGTCTACCAATGCCTGGCTCTTTGGAAGGAGGAGGCAATTAACTATGTAACAATTACATACATGGAGGGGGGAGGGGGCTTGAGTCCAGCTCAGAGAAAGTGATCAGTCTGCCTTAATATTGGCACTGAGAGCCAGGCAATGGGAGTTTTGGTCACATTGACTTGAGCATGCATTTATTATGACAAAATGAGCCAGTATTGACCTGGAGGACCTAATGCAGGGTATCAGCATATTAATAAAAGGCCGCGTTACATGCTCTGTCTGAATGCTGGGGATTAAAGTATTGCTGTGCTTTCAAATATAAAGGAAATGGTGTCATTTGGATTGGAACGATCACTCTCAGGTTATCATGAGTACATGCAAACTGGAGTTTGGGCAGAGAACAGGGATGGTATGGAGTCAGCATGGGCTCACATCTTAATTTCCCTCCCTACAAGCCTTATAACCTTGAACATGCTGTTGAACCCATTTTCAGTCTCAGGTTTATCACCATTGAAATAGGGATAACATTTTCCTCTGGGGTTGGTTGGGAGATGACTTTGTACACGTACTTTGCCCAGTGCCTGGCACAGCCAGGATGCTGTATGCATGTATATTTCACTTCGCTTCTCAATTTCCATCGCACTTTATCTGAGTCACTCTTAGGACTTGGTTGGCTTTCTATCTGAATTTTACAATCCTGTCTATATATCTTCATCTGTTAGGCAATTAATTACTTTGGAGCTGAGTTCTCCACTGATTCATCTTTGCATGTTTCACAGGACCTGCCCATAGTAGGAACCCAATCACTATTTGTGGCACTGATAGAGCTACAGTTTAATGGCACAGAGATTGCGGAAGTTTTGGTCCATTAAACCAACTGGCATCTTCTCTGTGCCGTGCGGTTGCTCTGTTACACCAGGTCGTATGTCTCAGGATGAGCACACAAACCTACTGGTCCTGAGGCTTTCCTAAATCATCACCTGCTCCAAGTATGGACTAATGGTTGCTGAGCATGACAAGAAAAGCTACAATTTCTGTGACGGAGGGTGGGAGGTAGATCCTAGGAGGCTTCCTTGAATAGATGACTTCTGAGGTGGGCCATCGAAGGTCAGGGAGATTTTTCTAGATAGAAAACGAGGAAGGGCATTTTAGGCAAAAGAAACAGCCTGCGCAGTTATAGAGGTGTAAAAACAGGATGTGTAGCTAGAGAAAAAAGAGCACTTGAATTTGTTGAGCACCTCCTATGTGCAGGAACTTTATCTCTGATATCTAATTTCACTATCTCACTTGTCTTGCTAGGGAAGCACTGTCCCTCCTATTGTAAGGGGAGGGAAAGATTAGCGATTTAGTAATTTCTTCAGACCACACAGCATGACTGTGGCAGTGCTGAAGCTTGAGCCTAGGTCTATCTGACAGCAGCAGTTTCATTCCCATCGTATATGGTGGGGGACAGGGAGCTGCCAGCTAGTGGACGAGAACTTACTGCAATTCCCCAACAAACTATTGTCAACATCAACCCCGAAGGTGAGCACAGTGTCTGCTTCTCTGCAACTGTATTCTCTTTCAGTGTTGAAAATTTCCCATTTGTTTGAAAGTGATCTTCAAATATCCAGAAAGTAGTGGGGTGGAGCAAGTGAGGAAAGAGATCTATCTTTCTTGTTTCATTTTGCAAGTTGTAGCCAAATTGCTTGAGCTATTTTCATACTTGGATTTCAGACAACTTGCTGAGATCCATATTATCAGATTTAGGATATTTTAGTGCAAAGCCTTTTTATTTTATCAGGTGCATTTCACTCCACCACAGCTTAGGCTAATCGCCCCGCAATGCCTCAGGAAATTGGGCTGGCAGTTTTCAGAGCTGGAGACAGTCGTTTCCACAGGCGGTGTTAGTCCAGGTGCATGGGGGCTCCTGAGAGAGAGTCTCTGGGGACTAATTTGGGAGGCCTCCTTTTATCTGATGTAATCATCTTTTAGATTTTGTGGGCCCCTGGGTTCTGATGGCAGGCTGAGCTGTCACACTATCTTTTTTCCTAAGTTAAATGCAATCCTCAGTGTCATCTTACTGAACTGGATGTAGACATTTCTTTTAATTAAAGGCATGTGGATACACGGATGCTCAGCAAACCCTATAAAGTTAACTGAGGGGCTTCTCTGTTCAAGAACTTCAACTTTGGGGCCAGACAACTTGGATTTATTAATAGAATCCTTCTTCTCTCCTTACTAGTTGTGACAACAGGTGAACAGTTTAACCACTGCACACCTTAGTCTCCTCAACGAAAATATAGGAATAAGGATAACTTTTTCTTAGGGTTGTGGTGAGAATCACATAAAACAGCATTCGTAAAGCACTAAGTACACTTCCTGGAATATACCTCCCCCACTCCCAAATCCCTGACTGGGAGTAAAGTTAAATGAGTTAAGTGATAAATAATTAAAGCGTTATTGTTATATTACAACAAAGATGTGCTTTATGTAGGAGATATCAAAATTTGCATGACAGTATAAGATTAATAAAGGAAACCTGAAAGAAGTTTTAAGGCTGTAGCAGTTGCCTTCATGTAAGTCTCCAGGTCTCTAGAGGAAGATAGTTTGGGTTATTGTAGAGATTTGGTAAAAGAATTCAAGTCTTGTCTGCTCTAGTCTTCCAACCACTGAAGGAAGAGTCTAGTTTTTGGTGTTTGATGCTGTCCACACATTTAAATGTCCTTTTCCTCGATGGAATTCAAAACTGTCGCTGTGAATGGTTACGTAATCTCTTCATTGAAGCACAGAATTGTGAGGAGCCAACAGGGAGCGTTTTTTACGGCAGATGCATTTCACCCTACCTGCCACTTGCTGTAATGGGCCTGGATGGTTCTGGAAATTGGTTTGCTACTTGCAGAAGATCCTGAGACAAGCATTTCCACAGGAGGTGATAGTTCAGGTGCAAGGTGGCTCCTGGTAGAATTTCTGTAGGAAGTAAAAGCAGGACTAGAGACCATGGAATCTGCAATGTTCTTGGTGAGAACGTTGGACATGCCACAGGACTTAGAATGGGATTTTAAGCCTATTTCGTATTGATGTGAAGGGACAAGAGACCCAAGAGGTGACCTCCTGGTCACAGGTGTTTCATATAATGGCTAAATGTAGGGGCTCGGGAGTGTATGTCGGAGTTTATATTGAGCTCGTAAGAGTGGCAGATTACTTACCCATTCTGGATCTCAGTTTTCTCCTCTCTAAGGTGGGGCTAATATTAGCAGTGACTTCACTGGGCTGTGGTGAGGATGCAGTAAGAGACGCCTGTGAAGCTCTCATGGTGGAGCTTGGTCCATGACAAGCACTCGACAACAAAGGGCCACTTACACCTCCCAGCAGTAAGGACCACAAGTGAACTGAACAATAATGGATGGCTGACATGCTCTCGCACATCTGTAACGCACTGTATGCCTCTTTTGTAAGTTACGCTGCTGTCTCTGTTTATTGTCTGTGTCGCGTCCCCTCTAAGCCCTGAGCACTGTGACCTCAGCTTACTTATCCCTGTGCCTTCCCAGCCTTCGGCCTCGGCTGAGTCTTGGTTCAGATCCCCAGATAAACCCCTTTTGCTGCCTAAGCCCTCTGCGCCCAAACAGAGAACACTGTGTCATGATGCTTTCCTTCTGGGGTCACCAGTTGTTCTGTAATTTAATTGGGCCCTATCGACCTAAGGTCTGATGCTGATAGCACTGATGGCTTCGCGGTCCTTTGCATGTAGGCCAACGACATGTTGAAATGGGCGTGAGAAACTGACTGTAACTCTATGTTGTAATAGGGTTGGTGGGTTTGTTTGTATCTGGGCCATTCAGTCCTGATGCCTGGAAACTTTTACAAAGAGCGACAGTGGAAATATAATGGCTGTGTGCGATGTCAGAGGGATAGTGGATGGGAGAAGGGGGGTTGACACAGTGTGAGGGATATAAATGATAAATGTCTAACTAGTACATTGTCTTGTGCACCTGAAACTAATTAAAAAAAAAGAACTTCAGCTGGATGAGGCCAAATGCACTTAAGAAACTACAAAACAAAAAAACACACCCAGATTGCCCATGGACAGACACGATGTTATGGCCTTTTGTGCACCAGATCCAAGCTCTGGCCATTGCATCAGAGTCAAGCCTCAGAAGTTGCCATTTTCTTCCTCTTGGAGGTTTCCTGGGGACCAACATGCTGCCAGGGTATTTGCACCGCCCCTTCTCTATTGGAAGAGAAGTATGTGTCTCGAAGGGTGAAAAGCAAGACCCTTTTCTGGCCAGGGATCCTGCTTTTCTTCCTCTTGGAACCTGGGAAATGTAACAGGGGTTTTAACCCTCTGTTCTCTATAGAAAGCCCTTCATTTAGGGGAAAAGAGCCTGACCTCAACTCTTCTCGGGACCCAGAAAGTCAGCCTCTGACTGGACCAATGCAGGTTAGCATTTAGTACTCAGTGATACATTTGATGATCTGTGGTAGTGTGGAAAGGATGTGGATTTAAGAATAGGCAGGTCAAGATTTGAATTCCTGCTCTGCCAATGACTTCTTTAGGCAAGCAACTTCTTTAAGCTTGAATTTCCTAATTTCCAAAATAGGAAAGATACCACCTATCTCTCTGAATTGAAAGAATTTAATGAAATAACATATTAAAAACACCCAGCGGTACTTGCTTGGCACACAGTGAATGCTAAACAAGTTTTCCTTTTTTTTGTTTCTCTTACTTATTTGTTGAAAGAGTATTTTAATGCTGAGAGTGGATTGCATGCCAGGATAACTGAATTCGGATGCGTACTCAGCCATTAACTCCTGGTACAGCCAGAGTTATAGTAACCTACCTTTTTAGATGTCAATTTTCTCATCTTTAAAACAGATGATAGCTAGAAAATTTATTCTAGAGTATCTCGAAGTTCCATTCTAAGTTTTAGCATTTTAGGTTTACCGTAGATCTTCTTTAAGGGTAAACTAGCAGTCTGCTAAGAAATCTTAGGATTTCCACTTCTTAGGAAATTCCACTTCTCCGCTACCCCACAGATATCTGTCTTTTGCTCTGTTACACGAAATAGATTTCAGGTGTCCAAGTCAGTTATCCCTTCATTGCATACCAATAACAAATCCAAATCAGCTCAGAAATCTACTGCCTAGGTATTGCCACAATGCAAAGCATATTTCAAAATGATAAAACTGGGTTTTCTGTTCAATGCAGGACAGAATTTGGATTATAGCCAATATCTAGCACAGAATCTTCTATTATTCTCTAGTTACTGTGATCTCATTCCCTCCAGTCAGGGATGTGCATCACCCTTTTGCTTTACACTTTCTATTTGTACGCTGTGTATACCAAGAAGCAGAATGTTATAACTGAACACAGGATTCGAAATGGTCACTTGTATTATTTGTTGACTCTGGTGGGCATGGCAACACTTTATGGAACCTCTAGGTCCCCACCAGGAAAATGGGGACATTAACACCTTTCTGATTCAGCTCTGAAGGCTGCTAAGAAGATGGTAGGAACATAATATATGTAAATTGGGCTGTATGAACTATTTTTATATCGGTGAATTCTTTTTTACTCTTCTAAGGCTCAGTTTCCTCATCCGGAAATGGGCTGATTAGGTTATCCTCAGGGAAGGTGCCTAATGTAGCTGGCACAGAGCAGGCACTCAGAGAATGGCAGCTTTGAATGACCAGTGCTGATGTTCATGATAACCCTTTCACATTGAAATGACATGATGATTCCATTTTACACGTAAGGAAAGGAAAGTGCTTGGTAAAGACGACTGTAAGAGTACTTATCACTACAGTTATTACATTTCAGTATTTGGGAAACAAACAGCACTAGTGTATACACACTCTGAGTTCCTATTCTTCAACAACAGTACCCTGGCACTTAAGGTAGTAAACATGCTGATTAGCAATCGACAATTCATTGAAACCAATGAGAAGTCAGCAAAGAATCCTCTTACAAGGGGCTCTGCCTTGCCGGAGTGTGTGCTATCCTGGGGCACTCCTGGCTGCTCACAAGCCCAGTCCTTGCCACTGTGGCTTTTGCTGCTTCTTCCATAAAAAGTAGTATGTGACAAGCCCGCTGGGGCAGGAAATAGTTTTGCGCTAATGAGTTTGTGCTTCACTGACGCTTTCCCATTAAAATCATGTTAACTGTGCCCCCCTGTTAATCATCCCAAAATCAGTTTATTAATTAACTCATTTTGGGAAATCGCAATTTAGTCAGAGCTCTCCAGCTCATTAGCATGTTACCAGGACAGAGAAAATAGATGTCATTGAAATTCCTCCTTACGTGTTTAGCTCATCAGGGCATGGAGTCTTCTTCAGTCCTGTTGGTTTGTTCATTCATTAATTCACTCAATAAAGGATTATTGAAAGTGTCCTATGTGCCCGACTCTATACTTGGTTTGGGGATAAAAGATGGAAGGCACAGCGTCTACCTCAAGAACATCAGAAGGTGGAAGGAGTGAGATTTGTGAATGGAAACAAAGGACAGGGGGCCTGTTTTGGGCATAGCACTCTTCAGGCTATCCTTAAACTAGGCAATGCCTCAGGCACTGCCTCTCCAAGTCACTTCCAGTTCAACTGTAACCGGCTAAATGCATTTGTGTAGGGAGCTCTGAGATTGTCCAGTTCAATCTCTCCATTTTTATAATAATGGTAATATCATTGACAATAAGAGCTGATAGTAACTGAATGATTACTGTGTGCCGGGCGTTGTCTTAAACGCTTTACATATAATAACTCAATTAATAACAATGATTTAATCAATAATAACAATTGAGTTAGCAACTCATTTAATCCTCACAATAATCCTATAAGTTAGGTACGAATAGTATACCCATTTACAGATGAGGAGACTGAGGCAGTTTCCTATGCACAGGAAACTGTGCACAGATTTGCACACAGACAGTTTGGCTCCAGAATCAGATGGAAATGAAAACCAGGAAAGGAAGTGACTTGTCCCAAGTCACGTAGTGAATAGTGAGAACAGAACTCAGGTGTCTCTAATAGCCAAATCTACATTCTTTCCATTGTGCCCTGCTATCTGCTTCCAGAAATTCCTACATGTGGATCAGGCCATTGTCTGCTGAAAGTTCCCCCTAATCTACAACACAGACTCTATGTATCTTGGGGGTAGGGTCCAGGTATCCATTTGACTCTATATCTCTATATTATCGGGCACATAATATGCACACAATTGATATTTGTGGATTGGTTATATGGATGTGGAAGCACTTAGGATTTATCTACTTGGTTACACAAAGATCTCATCCTAGAGAAGCTGCAGCTTTCTAACTGCATGACCTGGGCTAACTAGGAATCCTTTCTAAGCCTCAGTTTTCTCATCTGCAAAATAAATCTTAAAGGAACTTCCCAGGGCATTGTGAGGTTAAATGAAATGAAATTGAAGTGTCCCGTTGAAGTAACTCACTATGCCAATGTCAGCAGAAGTCACTCTCCTTATTAACCTTGCCATGTTTGAGTGTCAGGATGGTTCTCACCGAGTGGCCTGAGGGCAGTCAGGGGCCAGTCTGCCTGAAAGGAGATGTTGGCCTTTCCTTTTGCTCACCCGGCACTCAAAGGGCAGTGCTGGCATTGGCGAGCTTGCCTACAGATTCTGAGATCGCCCGGGAAGCCTTTGCCAACAGAAGATGCAGCCATCAGCTGGCTGTCCACAGCTGAACACGGCACACTGGCCAGAGAGAAAACATGCCGAGCCCACCACCGTGTTATTTGAAACTTTCTTGCTTGAACTCTGGGCTCCATCTCGTCTTTATTGCTAATGCCAGTCTCTGGGCAGGGAAGGCTGGTGCCCATGGGGAGGTCACGAGCGTTACCAGCCTGAGGAAATGCTACGCCTCATGGTGAGTGAGAGAAAAAAGCTTGAGTGGAGTCTGGGGAGTGAAACTAAGATTAAAAAGTAGTTCTAGGGATAAGAGGCAGAATCTATGTAGACATAAATAAATAAATACTAAATAAAAATAAAATGGGGTTTCCTTATTTTACTTAATGGTTTCTAAGCAGAGCCTGGGGATATTAGAGACAGGAGTCATCGCGACCAATTCTTCCCTCTCCAAGAATAACAAAACCAGAAACTTCTCTGCCCTGTGACTGACCATGAGTTTCCTTATTAGTGGAGACTCTTGGAGTCCATCTTCCTATGAAGGCCTGCTTGATGGCGCCCAATCCTGAAAAGCTATGAGGTGGTAGGACTGGGTGAAGGATTATCAATTTCCGATTAGGACTTTTTTCAGGCATTTCCAGGGAACTCAGTCCCCATGAAGCAGGACTCCTCAAACGCTTTGTAAAGGGGACGTAGAGTAATCACTAGAAAGGGGACATGTGTTGTCTGCCTTTTAGAACTGCTGCGCATTAGGAAGAACTGCTACTTATTAGGAAGAACTGTTCAAGTGATATGATTTTCAGTGAGCTGAAAGGAACCTGAGAGATTATTTACTCCAACCCTCCTCACTTTTCTTATGATGAAATGGAGGCCAAGAGAGGAGTGGTAGGTTTGAGGGCTTATTGTTAACCTAGTCCCAGAACTCAATTAGATGGTGATGACATGATGCCAATAGCTGCCCTTTATTGAGCAGCTGCAATTTACTCATACCTTGCGCATGACACCTTGACAATTTGAACTTATTTAATCCTCACATTTACTGTGTGACACAGTAGGGTGAAGCCATTGCTATGTGTTCATCATACCATTGCCTCTTCCCAGACATCAGGAAGACATTTTCCATCCCAACTTGCAGTTATGCTGGGGTCCATACAACTAAGTCCTAGCCAATTGCATATGGGTCAACATTATACCTCTTCCAAGCTTGGCTATAAAAAGCCCCACTTAATCCTCCGATTATTTCCTTCTCTGCCACAGTAACCCCAGAGGTCATATGTTCCAGATGGATGGCTACAAGGTAGAGAAAGGCTACCCACATCAGACTTATCATAAGCAAGTAATACATAGTATAATAAGCCACTGAGGTTTGCAGAATATTTATTAGTGCAGCAAAGCCTGACCTATTCTGATCAGTGCAAAGAGGTTCTATTGTGATCCCATTTTACAGATTATGAAATCAAGTCCTAATGACACATACTAGCTAATAAATGGGCAGAGCCAGGATTCAAACCCAGGTTGGTCTGATGTTATAGCTGTACTCTTTCTATCATATTATGACTATGAGATAGATGGAGAGAGTGGCGAGATGGAAAAACAGCAAAGAATGACAAGACATGGACCCAGTTGTATAACTTTGGACAGGTTTATGTAGCTCTTTGGGTACTGTTTTCTGGACTATGAAAGAGAAAAGCAAACATTTCCCATCGTCTTTGGATCTTGACCAAGATGTTGAGCGGCAGTGAGGAAAACAGTATTGCACTGGGATTTATGAGGTCTGGGTCCTACTGCCTACCATTCACATGTGGGTCCTTTGGCCTCTGAGGGCCTCTTTCCCTCTAAGGATTTCTTCTTCATAATCTGTAACAGCAGGGGACTGGACCAGATAACCAGTGAGGCTTTTCTCTTTCTTTCTCTTTCTTTTTCTTTCTTTCTTTCTTTCTTTCTTTCTTTCTTTCTTTCTTTCTTTCTTTCTTTCTTTCTTTCTTTCTTTCTTTCTTTCTTTCTTTCTTTCTTTCTTTCTTTCTTTCTCTCTCTCTCTCTCTCTCTCTCTCTCTCTCTCTCTCTCTCTCTCTCTCTCTCTCTCTCTCTCCTTCCTTCCTTCCTTCCTTCCTTCCTTCCTTCCTTCCTTCCTTCCCACTTTCTTTTCTTTTTTTTTTTTGCCATCAAACGAACCTGACCTGCTTTGCAGGGCCCTCGTGAGGGTCAAATAAGAGGTTAGAATGCCAGAGTCCGTAAACTGTAAGCATCATGCCTAGAGGAGGGAACACCGAGGTGAGATTGCTTCAGGAGCCGCAGAACTTCTGACCTGGAGCCTGGCTAATCGGAATAAATGATTCCTTTTGGATTGTGTCAAAGACACAGACGTTTTGGAGGCTGCTACCAAGGAGCTGATGGGCAACAAAGTGGGCGAGCGTGGCTCACACAGATTCTCTCAGCCACAATGAACAGACTGTGGCATAGGCTTATCCTAATTCGAGAAACTGTCGACCTCTGGACTCCTTCCCTCTCTCCCTTCCTAATACCTTCCTTTGCTTACATGTTATCTTTCAGTCTGGACTTCCCTGCCACACCCTAATGTATCTCCCTCACCAATCCCCCTTAGCCTACTTGATTTTTTCCCTGGCACTCAGTTGTCATGACCTGACAACACTGCATACTGTCTGTTCCCCGGCTGACATGTGAGCTTCACAAAAGCAGGCATTTATTTGATTTGTTCACTGCAGCAACCCCACTTCAAGAAGAGTGCTTGGCACCCAATAAACATCTGTTGAATAAGTTAAAGGAACCACCGATTCATCTTACAAGTGGTTATTCTCCACTCCTCTTGGGAAATGCGTCCGGAGAGAATCCCCAGAAGAGCAGAACTTGAAGGCACGTACAGCATCAGGTACCCTAAGCACTTGGCTTGCCAGAGGGGAACTAGGGGTTCTAAAGACAGGGAGAGCTTAGAGGAGAGGAAACCCTCCCAACAGCCACAGGTTAGATTTGACATTTGGGGGCCCTTCTAACGTTGAAAGCAGGCTGCTGTGACTGTGGTCCCAAACTCAGGTACATTCTGTGCTGTGGATTGAGAAGAGCGAATTGCTGCACAGCGTGGCGCTCTGTCTTCACTGAAGTTCTGGGGCAGTAGAACTTCCTCAGCCTCCATAGGCAGGGAAATGACTGGTTCATGCTCTGGGGTCCCAGCCTCTAGCCAGGAACCATCCTCAATGGCCAGTTGGTGTTGAAGAAGTGCACGGAGCCGAGAACTTTCCTTCATTTTTGGGTCTTCCTGCTCTGGCTTCCAAAATTTCTCCCTCTGTTTCCAATCTCATTTCAGTAGTGTTACATTTCTGCTCCTTCCCCATTTCTCTCAGTCTTGCTAATAATTCACATTTCATACTCATTTCCTTCATAAAACTTCTGTTCCTACTTAGAATTTCTTTCTTGTCTCTTTTTTGGGCATTTGGTGTTTTGAGGGCAGAAACTCTATGTCATTCACCACTTTACCCTCAACGCCTCACACAGTGTCTGGAGCCAAATAATGCTGATAATGATGACAGTAGCTATCATTTATTGAGCACTCGCTCAATATCAGATATTATGCAAAGCGTTTTATGTGATTCATTTCATTTCCATCCATGAGTTCATGAATTCCCATTCCCATTTTACAGATGGTACAACGTTAATCAACTATTAGGACTCAAACTCAAAAGTCATAATAATTACCCAACTAAATATTAACTGAATTAAATTAGAGGGCAGGAAACAGGATGAAGCAGACTAAGCACTACCTTCTGTTCTCTATGTCTCTGTGTGTATTCTCTTTGTTTCTCCCTTGAGCATCAAGAAAAAAGAATCCTGTTTCCTAGAGCCTGCAGACATGCATGTGCATGAAAATGAGCCAGCCCCAACCCGGTACTGTGATACCCATCAGACCTTTGGGGACTGATTGAAGGCTTTCTGTGAGGCTCCCATCTCCCTTCTTGGAGAAATTTGTGACTCAGCAGTATCCACTCCTCCCTCAGACACAAGTGGCACAAGGTCTCCCAACCCCACCCTCCTACAGCAATTACGGAAACCCGCTTGACTTGCAAATTAATATGCAATTATGATTTTGGCAAATGCTCCAAGGAAACCCAAAAGGGCTTAATTGAGTGGCACTTTCCCATGAGCCCATCCAGATAAATGGGACAAAACATTTCAGATGTGCTCTAGCCCCAGACAGCACAGAGGAGAGTGTTGCCTCAGGGGTGAAGGGTGCTGACATGTGAGGTGTAGTGATAGAAATTCAACCAGACAAGTGTTCGCTATTTGGGTTTGCTAAGCTTCAGGGGCAAATCACACCATTAAGGATTCACAATGTAGAGGAGGAGATGGGGAGGGGCGGGGCTGGTGCAGCACTACAATTAAAATAAAATGTCACAAATCTTCCCAAGTGGGACTGGTTGGAACCCAGTGGAAGGCTGATGGTTCAGCCTGTGCAGGAGAAGGTGAAGAAAGCCAGACCCAGCCTCAGGGCTTCACAGCCCTTGAGCTGGAGCTGGGCAGCATAAAGCGCAGAGTTAAGACCCAGGATGAGAAGATAGGAAGGCAGCCTCAGGCTCAACCCAAGCAAGTGACATTATCATGAATATACTACTTCCCACCATACACAACAAGAACCTCCAGGTACATGAAAGATTTAAATGGAAAAAGGGAAGAGAGTTAGCAGAATATATGTATTAAGGAAATACAAGGAAACTTTCCTAAATAAGACAGGAAATTTAGAAGCCTAAAAGGAAACGATAAACAGAGAAGCGTTTAAAATTGGTGCACGTTAAGATACCCTAAACAAAGGCCGAAACCCCAAACCAAATGAAACAAATGACAATCTGGAAAAATATTTCCAGTACATAGAAAAGAAGGTGATAGGGACCTAGGTTAATGTGTCTGTATAAAAAGTGCTTTTTCAAATTGACAGGAGAAAGTCAAGCAACTTAATTTAATCAATAAGCCAAGATTATACACAGGCAATTCATGGAAGAGAACATCTAACTGGTCAACAAGCATGTGGACAATGCTCAACCTGACTAGTAGCAAGGGAAGAAAATGGAAATTGAAACAACAGTAAGATATCATTTTTTACTCTCTTGATTGACACTGTAGACAGCTTAAAAGGAGGGTGCTCGGCAACAGGTGGTCTCAAACACTGCTGGTGGGAGTATGATTTAGTGATGCTTTTGGAAACTTACCTGAGAATATCTCTTAAAATTAATATTACACATACCATTTGACCCCAAATTTGGAAATCCATCCTATACTTACAAACATATCGATATGGAAGGATTTATTTATAACAATTCTTTTTTTTTTGTAGCTAACAACACAAACCATGAACAAAAGAAACAATTTCAATGCCCATTAATGTGGGAACAGTGAATAAATAGTAGTACATTGATACTATGGAATCTCGTGCAGTTAGTATGTTGTGTAAGTTAGCTTTATATCTTTTTATAAATTTTGAGCTCGAACACTCCTACTGGTACCGCTAAATGAGAAAAGCAAGCAAAATGTATATATTATAATTTGGAGTGTAAAAACAAATAACATCAAAGCTATTTATGCACGTATGTGTATTTTTACGAGCATGGAGAAAGGTGTTGAAAAGGGAGTGGAGTGGGGGATAAATATTAGATTTTTACTTATTCGCTTTTAGTCAGAATGCACATCCATTACTTTAGTAATTAAAATAAAATCAAAATAACGGGCTTACAAAAAGAGAACCATTGAAAACTGATCACTAAATTATATTAGTTATCAAACAGTCTAAGGGAATGGGCCAGCCATTGCAGGAAGAAAGCTAGAAGATGTTAGTTGATTACGTGCTGGGATTCCTGCTCTGTGAGGGGTTTTAGTTCAAGATATTTGAATTCCCCTCTTAGCTCTAGGAATCTTTGGTTAGGTTGAGGAAAACCAGGATAATGCAGGGTCACAGCAAAACAATGAAGGGGAGATTTTCGAGATGGGAGTGGCTCAAGTAGAGGTGATTCCACAGTGGGGACATGCGGGTAAGGTCACAGGCTATCGTCCTTGATGGTCAGGAGGTGGCTGGTGCCTGTAAGGGGCAGCCTCGGAAGGTCTGTAGCAGCAGAATTTGGATTTCAGGGAATGTAGGAGTGAGAGGGTATGAAAGGGAAGAGTGTAGTCCACTGCATCAGCAAGCTCTGGGCTTAAAGGGAGGCGAGAGACTAGCAAGGCAAAAGAAAAGTTCTGGCTTGGGTAGACCTGATCACCTTCATGGAAAGGGTACCGTTGTGAGCTGATAATCTATTCCGTAAGGTCTGCCGCAGGGCTGGGCGTATGTTGTCATGCACAGTGAGAGGGTGCTTGAGTCTGGCTTGGAGACAGAGCCCTTGCTTTCTAAACAGGAGGGCAGGAAAAGGCCAAAATGAAGGGCTTTGTTTCAGATGGTTATATCTTCGGAGGCAGATAGATCTCAGTTTGGAATCTAAGTTACTATCTCTGTAATCTTACCTGTGGAAGCCTTAGTTATACTTATTATGTGCAGATACTTAATGCCTCCGGCTCAGGCTTGTTGTCCGTATTAGAAAAAAGTACACATAGTGTTTGGCCCATCTTTGGCACTGAATATGTTATAACTGCTGTTGATGCTTAAGAGTGCAGTGTGGAGGGGAGGCAGTGCCCTTTGGACTCAGACAGACCAGGGCTGGAAACCAGGTTTGGATACTTACAGCACTGCAATTGGAGATCCTAAGGGAGGCTGTTTTTCTCATCTAACCTATGATGGGGTTATGGATGTAATGATGTTGTAAGGTTCAGAGATAATTTTGGCAAATACCATGCCTGGAACAAGGAAGGTGCTTACTATATAGAAGCTGTTCCCATTTATTTTTCTCACCATCTTTGTCTTAAGAGGTGAGGTCATGGGATTACAGTCTTTGCGACATATTAGGAACACTCTGAGAAATCAATAATTATTTTCCAAGTGGTAGAGAGACCTTGCACAGTGGACATGGTGTGCTCTAGCTGTTCTGGAATTGGAAGTGGGGAAGGAAGATGGAAGATGGGTAGTGAGAAGAAAGGAGAGGGTAAGGCTGGTTGCTCACTTTGGATCACCTCACCTCCACTCCTTTTTGTATAATAACTAAACTTCTATTTGAGCATCTATCTTTTAATTATATATATATATATGGTATAATATGGAAGAAGCAGCAGGCTGGAGGCTAGGTGGATTTGTGATGTAATCACTACTTGCTGGATGATACGGATGATACTGAGCAAAATGTTTTACCAGCATCACATTCCTGTATTTAAGTGTCTGATAGGATTAAACAAGCATAGCTGACACTCAGCAGGGCACAAAGTTGATGCTCAGGAAATATGAAGTTTGCTTCCCTTGGCTGGTAATGAGAGCCCATGATTTTCTTCTCATCTTCAAGCACCATGAGGCCTGGCCTGAAGAAGGTACTTAAATAGCGATTCATAAGTTAATGAATGAACAAATGAACTAATGTATGCTTGTGAGACCAACGTCAAAATGGACAATCCTTGCAGATATCATCAGCCCACAGCATATAATAGAGCCGTGTGGTTCTGGTCTCGGGAAGTGCAGTACCTAAGAGACCATTCTTCCTGCCATCAGAAATGTGATAAATGGTAACTTATTTTATGGCCGGCAGTAATTAGACAAGGGGGCCGTTGCAGTGTCTCTGTCTTTTAGCTCTCCGGGAACACTTAGGGGGGCTCAGAGGGCAGCCATTTCCTACGGCCCCCGCATCTGGGCTGGTTCCCGCATTCATGGGCCTCACGGACCCAGTGCTGGGGGAGAAGGCCAGTGCAGGGCTGGCTGTTGCTGCCTACCTCTGCGTATCCCAGGTCCATCAGAGGACTTGAGCGGAGTCCTGGGGTGCCAGACAAATAAGTAGGATTCATTAGCAGTGTGAGCACTGCCAGCCCCATCCTCCTCTCAGTTCTCAGTTCTCAGTTCTCTCTTCTATAAAACGGGGCATTTACGTTCAATGACCTCTCAGGTTCTCTCGGCTTTTGAAATCCCATGTCTGTAAGTGACCTTTTTAAAGCAAGTATTTAGCTTGATTTGTAGGTTTAGGAATGCCCAGAGGAGAGGGCTTGTAAGGGTTTTCCAGAGGTCTTCTCTGGAGCCCTCGCAAGCTTACAGATGCCATACTTACCATGATAAACTCAGTCGGTGATTAAGGTTACACATGCCATAGATCATTCTACAAGGAGCCACACAGGTGTCTTCTAGTCTAGAGCTGCTGCTCTGAAGTCCTGCTGGCCGAGTTTGGCCCATAGAAAGGTTTGGTTTGGCTGTCATCATTCTTACATGTTTTAAAATCCCTTATTATCTTAACATACATCCTGATTTACTGATTCTTATCGCCAGTCTGCTTCTCAAGACATTTCAGTTTGTGACTCCTGAAAGTTTTACACATGAGTCATCATCCAGTGAGAAGGAGGCAAGGTCATGTGTCCAAGGTCCCTCCTCTGGGACTCCAACAAGAACTTCTGACTGTCCACCCTGACCTTCTTCCTCCATTGCAATCAGAAGACGCGACTCAAGTACAGGTGCAACGGGGATGGGCAGGTCTTTGAAGTGAGTTACCTTGGGGGGTACAGGGGGTTGTCTACTAACAGAGTCTTCCAAGTAGATTGTAATGGGAAGAAGAGAATGAGAACAAAAGCCATATCTCAGATGGCATTGGCCTCAGTTTCCTCATTTATGATAACTGGTATGACCCTGCTCTTCTCCCTACCGAAGAGTACTGGGGGGTTTAAGTGAAAAAGTGCCTGGAAAGGAGCCTATAGGTGCTCAGGAGAGAGGGGCCCTTTTCCTGTGAACTGCCTGAATAGGCACGGCCGAGGGGTTGACTGAGCCTTACCTTCCTAATCTCCCAAATTGCAACAATCCCATGCATTCATGCTTTCAGGACCATGTGAAGGTGGGGAAGGTGAGGGATTAAATGAAAACGCACATATGCACTTTGAGCTCTCTTCCAAGGAGAGTCCCAAGGCACAAGCCTTCTGGGCAATGTCAACTCACCCTTCTTCCTTCAGCCACCTATGCCTGAGACAGTCTCCTGCTAGAACGGGCCATGGGTTTGACCCAATTTCCCTGTGTTTGCATAATGCAAAAGATCATTTACTTTAACCGTCCTAACTTCTCAAAGCTCAGATGCATTTTACTTTCCTGAAAATAGCCAGGGCCGATGCGTCACATTTCTGACAACACATTCTCTCACCCAACAGATTGGAATGATCATTTAAAAGCTCTGAGTGAAAGCGCAAGCTCCTGATTGATCCAATAATACTGTCTTGTTCCCATTTTAAGCTACCTATTCTTTAAATTGCATATAAAAATACAGTCCATGCAATATTAATACACTAATGAATAATACACTAACAATTTGAAGCATGCCAACCCATCCAAGGATTTTTCATCTCCTGCATGTTTCATCAGAGCCCGTTGGTATATACTGAATAATCGTTAGGATGATGAAAATGATAATAACAATGAAATAAATAGAGAGCTGTTATACTGTGGTGGGGAAAAACATGAAAGGTAGTTTTCAATTATAAGTGAGAAATGGGTGCCTGTGATCCAGGGTTGGGCCCCTGCTTTTGATGTATCACAGGTAAGCGTGGCTGGAGCTGTGTGTGAGTGTACGGGTAACAGAGCCTCGTCTGTCTGGTGCTGTCAGAGTACTTGGTAGTGCACAAAAAATGAATTTCCTGATATCAGAGAGAAAGCGGTTTGGAGGGAAAGGACGAGAACTTTGGAGACAGCTAGCCCTGGATTCAAATGCTGGGTCAGCCACTTAACTGCCCTGTGAACTCTTTCACCCTTCTATTTCCTATTTTCCAGACAGGATAATGACTACATCCACAGCATCATGGTGTAGATTAAATCAGATCATGTCTATAGAAATGCTTGGACCAGGGTCTGACAGGTGTTCAGCAAATAGTTTCCTCCCTCAAAGCACAGAGCATGGTACCTGCAGAGGCTCCATAAATGTTGGTTCCCTTTCACTTACACCTGAAGCTTGAACTGTGAGGCAGCTGGTTGAAAACTCCCGAGGCTCTTTCCTCCTATCTGTGGCTTTGAGAGTACGTCTCAGATGAGTGGGGTTTTGGGATACCTGATCTCCAAATAGAAGCATGTTTTGGCTCATCTGCATCCAAATATGGATAGAGACGCATGGAAGGAATGCCAAATTCTCTACCAAGAGGAGACCTACAAGCCTTTAGAGAGCATTTACATTTTTAGAAGGGTCTACAGGCATTTATAAACTTTCTTTTGACCGTGAAGTAGATGAAAGTAATCCATTATGTTGAGGAAAGCATTTTAAATGGGATTCATTTTGTGAAGTTGTAGATTTTTTCTTAAAAAAAAAAAAAATCAAATGCATGCATGCATTCGTTCATTCATAGGTCCTACACTGAGTGTTGATAGTGGGTTAGTCACCATGATGCAAACACTGAGGAGGAAAGACATAATCCAAGGATGATGACAGGCCTATAAACTATTGATTAGTTATGCATAACTAAAAATGCTAAAATAGAGGACAAGATACATTTAAGATGACAGGTTAATTCGGACACCTGTGATCAGGGACTCCTTGAAGGAAATGATATTTAAGTTAAAGAAGGTAGGGAAGTGCATGCTGGGCTTATGACATAGTATTAGAACCAAGGAGAGTACCTGGGTCTCCAAAGAATTTGGAGAATGGTGTCGCAGGGTGGTGGCAGGGTAGACTGTGTGACGTGCAGCGTACCTGTATGTCTATGAGGGTGCTGGTTGGGTATGATTCGAATGCTAATTGGCTATTAGTCACTGACTGCTGAGTGGGTTCCCATGTACCTTGCAAAGCACTTACCCTCGTCATCTCATTTTTGTCATTGTAACAACTCTGTAGGCTATGCATGGTTGTCCCCATTTTACCTTTGAAGAAACTGAGATTCAGAAAGGTAATGACTAGCCAATGCCATACTTGGAATTCTCTTCCATCCTTCTGGTTCAAAGGCTGTGTTTGAGTGCTACAGAATTCCAAGCCTTTGCACTAGAAGGGATACAGAAGAGACTAAAACAAGATCCTGCACTCAAGAAACTAGTTGTGAGGGTAAGACTTAGATGTGAGAAGATGTTTTAAGATTTTAGTCAAGGTATGATCTGTGCCAACCCAGAGGCAGGTGAGTTGCCAAGTTCACGGCTGCGTTACAATTTAACAGGGGAGAATCTTTTTGAATTAGGTCTTGAAATATGGATAGGACTCTGACAAGCTGAGAAAAGGAAAGGAAACAGCAGTGAAGGGGACCTTTAGAGTCTGGAAAGCACACACCTAATTCTGGTTAGGGAACAAAAATAAAGACGAATGAGATGAGTAAAAAAAAACCAGAAGGGACCAAAAAGAGTTTTAAACTTGGCTCAGATATTTTGTTCTACGTCTTTTTCTGGCTAAACATGACACCTTAGTTAGGCAAGGCTTTTGACTTTTATTTAATGTTTTTCTCCCCATCTGTCAAGAATGGTCCGAGGAACTGTTATGAGGTTAAATTTGATTCTATGAAAAAAGCAGTGAGAAGTCACTGGTGGCGAAGGCACTCTGTCAACTTAGGGAATAATATAATAATGAACATCAGCAATAGGGCCCAGAACAGTAGGTCACCATGACAGGGAGAGACAGAATGAAACTGACTCTCACATACCTATTAGAGCCACTTCTCCATCAGGCAGCAGACATCAGGGCTTCCACCCAGCCCAGCCCTGAAACTGAGCTCACAATTCCTTAAATTGTCATTGTTTAAGCCTTTAGCAGTCGAGGGAGAGTCTGGAGCCACATGATATTAAGAGACCAAGCCAATTAAAAAGGGCATATGCCACTATTTGTGCTGTCCAGTGAAGGTAATGCCATTTTGCCTGCCTGGACCTCAGTTTTCCCATCTGTTAAATGGGGAAGTAGTAGATGTTCCCTAAGTTTGCCTTTAGATATAATGTTCCATGACAATGGAAAATGACAATTCATCTAGGATCTCCTGTGTGTGATCAGCATTTCTCAAAATATTGTTCCACTGGGTGCTAATATGTATCAAGCAAAAGTCAAAATAAAACAAACAATAAAAACAGAGAAAAAATAATAAGGGGGGATTCTATGGTTAAATTGGATCAGGGTTATTTACTAAAAGCCTTTAGTGAGTTAAAATGCACTGAAAATGTTCAGGAGGATGAGATATAGAACATTTCCAAAACTTACTTACCTGCATAATCCTTTTCTCCTAGAACCAAGGTTCAGCAGATCATACTTGGGGAAATGCTACGCTAGTCTTGGCCTGATGAATTCAAACCCTTGGCAATTCTTTCTGAGGCTCAGGACCAAGAGTGATGAAGTAGAGAGAGTTCTGAATTGGGTGTGTGGGACTCAGGGGTACCCACGCTTTAAGTCCAGTTCTGTCCTCTGTCTTTTAGTGTCACCCTGGGGAAATCATGGCCTCTTCTTCCATATAATTATTGGATAAAGCACAAATTGGTAACCACAAGATTGCCACGGGGATACGAAAGACAGTTTGGGGAATATAATCAATAATGTTGTAAAGATTTTGTAGGATATCAGATAGACACTTGTCTTATTAGGGAGACCACTTCATGGATGGTGCAGATGCATGATTATTGCGCTGTACACCTGAAGCTGAAGCCGAATAATACTGAATGTCAACTATAATTTAATATATATAATCACAGGATGAGGAGTACAGCATAGGGAATAGAATCAATGGAATTGTAATAGCTCTATACGATATCAGAGGGGTAGTAGATTGGGAGAAGGGGGTTGTCACTTTGTGAGGGGTGTAAATGTCTAACTATTACATCGTTTTGTACACCGGAAACTAATAGGAAAAAAAAAAAAAGAAAAAGAACAAACCGTTAAAAAAATACCCCCCCAAAATACAAATTGGAAAAAATAATCTCGACGATCTCTTTTGATTCTGATACTTTATGAATAAATAACTTTCTATAATTTATGCATTCATTCTTTCATTTAGTCAGCAAACATGTGTTACAGCATAGGCTGTGTACTCACAACTGGAGACAAAGATTGAAAAACATATCTAATACCTGTCCCGGAGGAAGTCCTGGGACAACGGAAGAGACAGATACATGCACATGCAGTAACAGGCCAGTGTGATCAGGGCTTGTATCCAAGGGTGGTTCAGAAATGGCATCTCCACAGCCTGAGGGAGGAGATGGTTAGAAAAGGCTTTGTGGATGCAATGCCCCTGGAAGGATGGAGGAAGAGGCATTGACTGGTGGGAAAAGGAGCTCTGGATGACAGAACATCATGGATAAAAGCATGGAGGGAAGAGTCACAAAATGTAACACATTTTGGGAACTGTAACAATAACATTGTCAACAACAGCAGCAACAGCTGATATAATATTTTGAGCAAATATTAAGGGTAAGGTCAAAGCTAAATAATTTGCATTCATTAATCTCAAATTACTATAACCCTATAGATATTATTATTCTGATTTTATACTTGAGGCAATAACAGGCAATTCATTATGCTTTGTGGGGATTTTCCCTGAATACAGTTAACTTGCAGCAAATCCCAATTGATCTATCCACTTTATCTATTACTCATGTCAGTTTCAGTCCAAGATTAATTTTTTCCTTTCATTTAAGTTACTTCTGGCTGCCTCTGACCAATTCTAGTGAGGACATGCAACGCAAAATTCATTCAATATTAGCTTAGGCAAAACATTTGGATGCACAAGAATCACGATGCATTTTTTAAACCAGAAATGAATGATTTGCAGGTTGTTTTTTTTCAAGAAATAACTCTCCCTTCCATTGGGATGGGTCACTGGAATCAGGGCTTAATTAACGCAGCTGTCCTCCCTGAAGAAAAGGCTTGAACGTTTTTTTTTCTATTAATGCATTCATTCATCAATCATTTATTGAAAACCTGTCCCATGTCAGGCACAGATTAAGATACTCTGGAGAATACCTCAAATACCCCATGATTCAATACAAGTGGTACCACTTCCAGGAAGTCTTTCTGGCTCTATTCTTCCATCCCTCTACCCCTACAAAAAAACTGGGTCGGGTGACTTTCTCTGTGTTCCCAAACTGCCCTGGACCTTGCTAAACAAGGACCTTGCTGTCCTGAATCATAACTACACAACTCTCTGCTTATTTGTAAATTTTGGTTTTGTGTCCAGATTATAAAGCCTTTGAGGGCAGGGATGATGTGTGTAACGTTGACCGCAATATTTCCCGTGCCTAACTCCCTGCGTACTAGGTGTTCAACAAATAGCTGCAGATTGAATATATGAACTCTCAGTTCTTTGAATGTGGAGACAATGTCTAACATTTAAAAAATTCCTAGTGCTTATCAAAGTGCCTGGAAATGGTAGGGTCTCCTTAGATATTTGCTGAATGAAATGAATGAGTAAAAGATGAGAATCATGCTCTCATCCCACGGAGCTTAGCAAGTAAGTCGATTGCTTCTTGTTGGCCAAACATCTATCCGCTGCTGAGCAAGAAGATTCCATCCTTCTGTACTGTGGGTCATGTTGTTTGTTTGGATGGGCCTCCACCTCTGGCCATAGGGACACAGAGCTCATTCCAAAGATTGATTCAGGGGTGGGCACCTGGGCCAGTTCTTACCAGGGAATAAATATGAGCCCTAGGTGTTGGGATGAGGGAGCTAGAGAGGACCCTGGCTTCCACTGTTGTTATGTGTAAGGATATGATGCTTGGAGCTTCTGTAACCAGCTGGCTACTAGGAGGGAAGCTGGTTGAGAATGGAGCCAACTGAGAGCAAGGAGAGCCAAGAGACTGCCCTAACCCAAGCTCATGGCCAGTGCAGTTGCCTTTGTGCTGACAATGATATGAGTTAGAGTTATCAGACATTTCTAACACGAGAATTCCAACTGGTAGAGGCATGGGCCCATGACATTAAAAAGGAAGAGGGCTCTACAGAAAGCTTAGAGCATTCAGAAGAGAGCTTCGGAAACAGGTGGGAATGTCCTAATCAGGCCACCAGAGCAGGTGATTGCTTTGACTGAGAGCTCAGGTGGAAATGTCTCACTTGGAAATGTCTGAATCAGGCCGTCCGAGAGGAATAGAATTTGTCAATCAGTGTAGGCAGAGCACTTCCAGAAGAACAGGAGCAAAGTTATGAGGTTCAAAGCACAGAAAACAATTGGAAACAAATACTTGGCTGGAACCAGAAGTTCATCATAGGCAGAGGCAGGAAGAAGTGAAGACGGGTGGGTAGGGGCTGGCTCACAGAAGACCTTGAGTGCCAGGCACTGCCAATGGGCACTGCCGATGGGCTCTGCAGTGAATCTGAATGTCTCTTCCTGGGAGGTATGGCATGGAACAGTGGTGCTGTCCCATTGAACATCTACTGACTTGTATGCTCGGGCCCAGAGAGAATCCCAAATCCACCCCAGATATTTGAGCCCACCTGTCTGCTTTATGACAGATACTGTCACCATCTCTTTTTTGATGCCCTATGCAGATTTCCGACTATTTGTAAGGAAAGGAAGGGAAAAAGAGAACAGAGAGGTACCCATGAAAAGGCCCTTTTAAAGCCACGGATTCCAAGAGGAAAACCACATCCCAAAGATACGTTGTCCCACAATGGGAGTGAACCGAGTGAAAGCAGACCAGGAAAAACAGTGCCATGACCATCTTCCTGACTTGTCAAAGATGGAAAGGAAGATGGGGACTGGGAAGACACATGACCAAACTGGCAATCAGAGCAGTCCCTAGAGGCAGGAGACAAGGGTTCTACTTCTACTCACTCTGCTGCCTGGACCAAAGGGGCTGTTTTGGGCTGTTTCTATTCAGCTCATATTCAGCAAGATCTTAAGCAGAACAAGCCTTCTATGTACGGCCAGCTTCATGAGCATGCAATCTAGTCAGTTGCACAGGGCCCCACGTTTACAAGGGCTCCGAGCTTGGTTTAATGCTCTGCTATCGTGATCTTGAAATTCTTAACACTGTTTTGAACAAAAGACCCTGCATTTTCATTTCTCACTGGGGCTTTGCAAATAGTAAATATGTAAATAGCCTATCCTGCTTTTATGTCTCTGAGAATGGAGGAAAATATCAAAGGTTACTTAAGTTACCAAGATTCTGCTCCTCTCCTTAGGCCATCCTGGATGGCCAGAACTTGCTTTGCCTAGTAGGTCCTTACACATGCCCAACAAGTGCCTGATCTCTCTCTTTCTCTTAATTCTCCCTCCCTCAGAAAATGCAGCCCCTACCTCCATGAGTCTAAATCCTACCCATCTCTTGGGAGTAGCTAGAGATGGCACTTTCTACAGCGTGTTTTCCTTGATTCTTCCTGTTAAATTTATTTCCTCTTCTTTCTATCATCTTACATTGAACTTTTGCCACTTTTGCTTTGTATTATGGTTACTTGTGCCATGTAAGCTTGAGCCAGCATAGCTTTCAGAGAGAAAGACTTAGATTCAAATGTATGATATTGGACATGTCAAACTCTCTTAGCTCAGGATTTTCATTGGTAAAATAGCAGTTAGTACTGCTTACTGTTCAGTGTTACTGAAGACAATACGTGAGTTACAACTAGGGGACTGTATCTCTGGTTTGCCCAGAACAGTGCTGGTCTATTGCTCATTATTCAGACATAATTAGTAATAGGACCCCTTTAACTCCAAAATGTCTTAGTTTGATGAAAAGTTATATGATTCCCTGGTTTCACATTTAAAAGTTCCCAGCAAGGCATCTGACATATAGTAAGTGCTCGAGACATATTGCTGTATGTGTGTGAGCATTTTTGTGTCTCCACCCAACTTTGCAGTTTATAATTAATGACACACTGTGCAGAAGCTCAGAACAAAACAAAACACCATGATGACAAAACCTCCACTTTCATCATGCTTCTGATTTTCCAAGAGCTGTGATGATGGCTTGTCATTTAAATAGCTTCAAGGGAGGAAGCAGAGGGTCATGCTGAACTTTTGTTTTATCTTCATTCCAGCATCCACAGGTGCCTGTCAGTCATGGGCAGCGTCGAGGCAGCTGGACGACGGACTGCTTTCATTTTTACATGTATGCTGAATAAAAAGATGCTAATACAGGCTGTGTCTCCCCCATTTCCTTTGAGGAAGAACTGGAGTTCTCCCAAGTATAAGAGGGAGCTCCTCTTTGTCCAGCTCTGACCTATGAGGTATCTGCTTGTGTGGTGAGCACCAAGGCCAACCATTTATATTGGATTCAGTGGGATCCGTGTCTCCTTGCCAGTGTTAATGGGCTTTATGGAATTTTCGCTTCAGCTGGCACATTTCCCTTTCCTGCAGGACAGGGAACATCTGAACGGTGGACCAGGTTGGCTCAACCTGCCCAACTCTCTGGCTGAATACCTTACCAAGGCCCTGATATAACAGACGTATCAGGAAACGAGGAAAGCAGGGCATTTGAACTTGTTGTTTGGGTCAGAAGAGTTGGCCCTTTTGTTTTGCTTTGTTTTACTTTTCTATTATTTTTATTCTTTAAAATAAAATTTGTATATATTTAAGGTGCACAACATGATTTGATATACTTGTATGTAGTGAAATGATTACTGTAGTCAAGCTAATTATCATTATCTTATCACATAGTTGTCTTTTTCTTTCTTTTCCCCTCTCTGGTGAGGACACCTGAAATCTACTCTTTTAGCAAATTGCCAGTGTTTAATACAGTGTTATTAACTATAGTCATTATGCTATAAATAAATTAGATTTCTAGACTTATTTACGCTATTCATGCTCTGGAACTACAACTGTGTACCCTCTAACCATTTCCCCCACCTCCCCGTCTTTGGTAACCATTGTTCAACTCTCTGCTTCTACGTATTTGACTTTTTTTAGATTCCACACATAAGTGAAGTCATGCAGCTTTTTTCTTTCTGTGTCTGACTAATTTCACTTAGCATCATGTGTCCCAGGTTCATCCGCGGTGTTACAAATGGCAGGATTTCCTTTTTTAAGGCTGAATAATATTCCGTTACATAGGTACCACACTCTCTTTATCTATTCATCTGTTGATGGGCATTTAGGTTATTTTCATATCTTGGTTATTGTGAATAATGCTACAGTGAACATGGGAGCATAGATATCTTTGAGGTACTGACTTCATTTCCTTTGGGTTTATATTCAGAAGAGGGATTGCTGGACCATATGCTAATTCTATTTTCAGTTTGTTTTGTTTTTTGAGGAATCTCCCTTCTGTTTTCCATAGTGGTTGTACCAATTTACATTCCCACCAACAGAGCATGAGGGTTCCCTTTTCTCCACATCCAGGCTAATACTTATCTACTTGATAATATCATCCTAACAGGTATGAAGAGATGTCTCATTGTCACACTCCCTGATGATTAAGGATATTGAGCATCTTTTCATGTCCCTGTTGGTCATTTGAATGTCTTCTTTGGAAAATTGTTTGCTCATTTTTGTTTTTCTGCTCTTGAGTTGTATGGATTTCTTGGATATTGACCCCTTATCAGATATATGGTTTGCAAATATTTTCTCCCAATCTGTAGGCCTTTTTCATTCTGTTGATTGTTTCCTTCACTGTACAGACACTTTTTAGTTTGATGTAGTCCCACTTGTTTATTTTTGTTTTTGTTGTCTGAGCTTTTGGTGTCATATTTGAAAGTTCATTACAAAGGCCAATATCAAGGAACTTTTTCCCTATGGTTTCTTCTAGGAGTTTTATGACTTTAGATCTTATGTTTAAGTTTTTAATCCATTTTGAGTGTGTTTTTTTTTTGTGTGTGTGTATGGTGTTAAGATAAAGATCCAATTTCCTTCTTTTGCATGTGCGTATCTAGCTTTCCCAACACCATTTATTGAAAGTCTATTCATTTCTCATTGTGTATTCTTGGCTCATGTAATATGTAGATGGGTTGGAATTGTTAGATTAGAAATGCAATGAGGAAGACATTAGTATGATCCTGAAATGTCTTGACAGGTATTATATCTTACCCATGAATTAACTGAACAAACATAACAAAACAACAACAACAAAAACCGACGAAAAAAAAAAAAAAAACACCCCAAACAAAAAACCCCCCACGAAACCTACTAGTTTTCTTTCTTTTTGTTTTTCTAAATTAAATCTAGTTCATAATGAATACTATTGGTGAAAAGGTCAACTTGACATAAAATTGTTTGCCATCAAAACTCATCTATCCACAGGCTAGAATAGGTGCTTCTTGGCCCTTTGAAATGTGATGCTTATCTCTACCCTCACCAGTGGTCACATAATTTTATAACATCTGAGCTTATGTGTGTCTCTTGCTAATAAGATGAGAAATTCACTGAGAGCAAAATTCTCATTTCCATGTCTGTGACAGGCAGCAGTCCATTTGTCCAGAATTCTAGGACTCATTTCACCTAGGGAGGTGACTCAGTTTATCCACAGGACCTTCAACCCCACCCCGCCCCTATTTTAGAATTTGTTTTGTGTGTGGAGGAAATAAAATAAAGCCTTGCAAGTCACTGTAAGGATCTTCGTTGGATGGTATTTTGAATGAGATGGGAACCCTTGGAGAGTCTTGGGCAGAGAAGTGACATGATCTGACTTATGCTTTAAAAGGATTCCTCTGGCTTCTAGGTTGAGAATAGATTGTGGGAAATGGAGGCACAGGAGATGGGCTGGGATGCTATGTCTGTCATTTGGGTGAAATATGATGGTGGCTTGAACCAGGGAAAGAGGGGAAGGATAGTGAGAAATATTCTGCATTTTGAATACTGGGCTGATGGGGTAGGCTGATAGAGCAAATGTGGGGTGTGAAGGAAGTAAAAGAGTCAAAGATGGTTCCAGTGTCTTTGGAAAGGGTGACAGTTGGAGTTGCCATTTACTGAATCCGGGGAGAGCAGGGGCAGGAGTACATTCAGAATAATGTCCCTTCCTGGGTAGGAGAGGACTGCTGTTTGGGCTTGTTCCCAGCCTTTCTCAGCTCCACATTCCTGCCTTTGGGAAACCTCAGTCCTGTCACAGCTCCTAAAGCACCAGCTTCTTACACCTGCCTCCTTCAAATCACTTTACATGCTGCCCTTTCCCTGGGATGTCCTCATGTCTATCAGACGCAGCAGGAAGGAAAATCAGGTTCTACCCAATTAGCTCGTCTTAAGTGGATTTCACTGTGCATTTAATTAAACCTGTTATAATCTTGAAGGGTATTTTGATACATGGTACTTGATACAGAGTAATTAGACTACTGTGGGCATGCACATAAATATCTTTGGGCTGAGGTTTTAAACTGGGCTCTGCTTCTGTGGGTCCATATGAGCTACCCTGCCAATAATTTTAAAGCCAGTAATGTTTACACACGCTAGAGTTTGCAGCCTTTCCAGGCCTTCTGATAGATGGATCAATTACAAGGTCATTGGTTATGCTTTTCTATGGCTTAGGGGAAGAATTCCTGATTCCATCACCCTCCTGTTCAAATGATTGTATGGCTCCTCGCTGAGTATGGGATGAAGTCAAAACTCCTTGAGTATGTGTTCTTGGCCGTACACAATTTAGTTACCACTATGTTCTCAGTATGTACTGAGTCTGCAAAACTTCATTCCAGGGGCTACCTATATCTCTTCTGCCTCTAAGCCTTTGCTTCAGTGGCTTCTTCTACTTTGGAATTCTTTGGTCTTTTGTCAGAGCAGGCTAGGATATGCTGCAGTGACAAAGGACCTGCAGTGACTTACTATACTAAAGGGTTTTTTTTTCCTTTCTCATTCTATATCGCCATTGCAGGTCAGCTGTAGCTCAGCTCCATTGCTAGTTATCAGGGCAGAAAGGAAAACAGAACATGGGGAATAGAAAAAAGAACATACTGGATCTTAAAGCTTCTACTCAGGAGTAGCACCTTCCACTCCCAGGAAACATTTCCCCCGAGCCAAACGTCACATGACCAAGTCTGCCATTGATAGGGTGGGGAAGTATCATCCTCTCCCAGGCAGAGAGAGAGTGTTCGTGAACAATACAATCGAGAGTTGTATTGTGGATCTTTCTACGATGACCCCTCATTTTTATTTCCAAAGCAGTGATCATTCCGCACTTTCTTTTTAATTTTTTAAACATCTGTGCTTTCCTCCTTTAACAGTGTGCAGCTGGAGAGCAGGGTGGTGTTTGTCATCTCTCACCTACAGTAAATAGGAGAGTGCTTTGCTCCTATGACAGTCAGTGGATGTCCTATGAATTACATGTTGCATTTTCAACAACGCACCCAGGAAGCAGCTTGATGAACTTGAGAAGCCTGAGAAAGCTAGGACTGTTCCCCTTAGAAAGACACACGGCTCTCTTCAGTGATAATTTTCTCTTATTTACTCCTTGCGTCAGCCTTAGGATATGGGCATGATTTTTACTGCTGTTATACATATGAGAACATTGTGTCCCAGAGAAACACAGCCATGCTCACCAGCACAGGGAACTAAATTAGGTCCAGTTTAGCACTACATTTGAATTTAAAACTATGTGCAAAAATGATTACTGTTTCATAGCCAGAGTGATAAGCCCAAGACTTCTGTTTAACAGGTGATTACTTTTGCTAATCCATACACTCTCTGACTTTCAGGGAGTAGAAATCATCCAATAACCCAGCAAGAATCAGACAGAGTCACTTAATTATTGGAATTTACTCACTTTGTATATTCTTCCACTAGGTTCTTTTGTTAGGGCACACCAGAGAGTGAAAATGGATCATTCATGGTGAAAGTGGACAGAAGGGAGAACATAAGAAGAGAAGAATGGAGGAAATGAAAATATGAATGAAGATATGTTTTAAAAAGTTTTAAAAGTATAGTCATTAATGGTAATTCATTATTTAGTGCTCTTAATTGACCATCCATGTGCTAAGATGAAAAAGAACTCGTTCTTGCCCTTGAAGAAACCTTCAGCCTGGAAGAGGCCATTACTCAGGACGCAAGGCCGAGTAATACCCATCCCATAGAAGACGCAGCCTAAACCCTTTGGGAGCACAAGTGAATGAGGAGGGGAAGTCAACGCCGGAGCGAAAGCTGCTGATCCCAGCAGTATTACTCTAGTCCAGGCAGCTTATTAACCAGATTGTCAATAATGTCACGGTAAATGTTTCCAGTGTTTTTTTAAAAGCCTCCAAGCATTTTATTGCATTTGACCCTTCATCTAATAAAGCTATCTGCCTACGCCAAGTGGTGTCAGCACACCACTTAACATGAGTGGCCGAGTGAGACCATTCCAAGGCCCATGGGGGGGAAAGGGGGTCCTTCGTGAAAAGCAGTTCCCTCCTCCCCTCATGTCTAATTCAACTCACAGCCCAGGGCAATCTGAGCTGTGTCTTGGGGGGTGTTGTGGGTCCTCATCCCACACTGGATACCAACAAGCTGTTCCTACTGGGAGTCCACATGTTATGACATCACCCAGGAGTGAGCCAGCTAGCCCGTGGGGGTTCACACCCTGGTTCCACCAAGGAGCGAAGCCTCAGTGTTCTCATCTTTAAAATAGGAATGACGAGCACCTGCCTGGTCGACGTCCTGTGGTTCCTGTAAACGCCTTGATTCTCTGCTACCAGCCCTGCCACCACCAGAAATACCTGATGCTTAGAGAAAGCTTTGTTGGTGCCGACAACTAGCTTAACCCTTACAAGGCCCTGGGGTTAACTGTGTCTTTACCTTCACTGTATCGATGAGGTCCCTGTGGCTAAGGTACTTCAAGTAAGCTTCCCAATATCACACAACCATTCAGCAGCCAAGGCAGAACTTGAACCCAGATTCATCATGCTACCAGGATAAACCCTTTATGATCACACTATACTCAAAAAGGAAGTAGAGATGTGGTGCTTAAATGAGGCTAAAAGAATTACTCAGGAAAGATACACCACAAAACACACATGCACACACTGACACACACACTCCCAGACAGCGCCCTGCAGATTTTGATTCAGTATATCTGAGTCTACAACATGTTTTTTTTAAAAACAAAAAAAAAACAAAAAACAAACAACAACAACAACAAAAACACCAAATGATTCAGGTAATTTTGACACGGCTGGTTCTTAGAACAACTTTTGGGACCTCGATTTGACTTAAAGGATGTCTTATTCAACTCTTCTCTGATCCTTGAGTCTGGTCTTCTTCCTCAGACTTTCCAACCTTGTCAGCTCATCTAGCTATCCACTGATCCTGTGTACCTTTGTGCCAGATGTGGGCGATACAGGCAAGAGGAAGGCACATGTCCCAATTTGGAGGCATTTATGGCTTCAGTTTTTCCTAAGTTCACCGGAACTCTACCTCCTTCCCACTGCGGTACATTAGTTCCAGAACGTGTTTCTGAAGGCCTCCTGCATGAGTCCCTTGTTGGCCGCCAGCCCTCCCTTGTTCCTCTCATCTTGGGGCACAATCCCCCTGAAGGAAAGGATGGAGGGGAGAGTGGTTTGTGAGGGGGGTGAGGTCTTTAGGGCTCACTGTCCCTGGCTGTTAGCTTGGCATGTACCTGTGGTTGCTCTGTAGCAGGTTCCCCTAATAAACATCAGCAGCCATGGTGGGATCCATCCAGTCCCCACCTTCCACAGGTAGGAAGGGGTTTGGAGGCCTGGAAACAGCAAGGGGTGAAGCAGAGCCGATCCAAGGCTTCCCTTGGAGGTCATGGGTGGGTTTTGGAGGGACCCATGAGCCCATGTGGGTGGTCAGGTAGTCCATGACTGTCACTGGGTTTACAAAGCATCTGTGGCTCTCAAAAGTGTAAGAGTTACTGCTATTCATTCCCTCCAAGTGGGTAAAACCCTGTCTTTCATTAGGCCTCACAGGGTCCCTCCATTTCTTTCTAACAGTCTTATCTCATTTGATCTTCACCACCTTGCTATGCAGTCGTTACTAGCTCCACTTTGTGATGTTTGAAACTGAGGTCTTGAAGATAAAAGAACCTGGCTCGAACCTCCCACAGCTGCAAAGTGGCAACAGCAGGACCCACACTTGGATCCAGCTGTCTCCCACCCCGGGACTTAGGCCTCCAGTCACTCAGGCCTGGCCATGGCCATGGTCTGCAGCTGGCCAAAGACTGAAACCCTGTTAACATGGAGGAAACCATCATTCCACTAGAAGAAAGTTTCTTTCACTCTCAGGAAAACCCAGGGAAGCAACCCGTGTAAATTAATAATGAAAATTCAGTACCACTTGTGGAGTACCTACTGCATGTATGCCTAGCACTTGTGTGTACTATTTCATTTAATTAACTAAGAACCCTCTAAGTCCAGTCTTTCTGTTATTCTACAGGTGAGGAAAATGAATCTCAGGCAGGCTGGATTACATTAGCCAAGTTTCCACTGCTGGAGCGCGACCTGTACGGAAGTCTTCACAGTTTTGTCTCTTCCTAATTCTCACACACTGGTGATTTACAGGATCTGTGCAAGAAGTAGTTGGCTATTGGCTAAGGCAGAGAATTGAGGGAAGGGAATGAACAAACATGATGGGCAACTAAATCTCTCTGAACCTCAGTTTTCTCATCTGTGAGATGGGAGTAAATCACATTTTAAGCAGTGACTGCGGAGATCCAATGAGATAATACATTTAAGTGCCTGACATGTGCATGTAAGGCCTCCTTGCCTTTAGCTGTTATTATCTGATTAGAAGGAGAAGCACAAACTGCCAAACATTCAGGCTACCTCCTCCACTCCTCCTTAGGTCTCTGCTACCTAGCAAGGACGTAGTGGCCTCCTGTGAGGAAGAACCAGCTCTATTACAGAGTTTCTCTTTTTCATCCTGCTGGGAGATTTGAGGAGTTAAAAACCATTTTTCAAAATATGTTTTGACATTTAATTATACACATCCTCCTCTTTAGCTATAACTTCCCCTGTCATGTCTGCAACAAACAGGGGTTTTTGAAGCATTAAAGCACAACTCCTGCCCCTCGATTATCAGTTTCCTGCCTTTAACAATTAATAGTCTGAACATCGAAGTCCAAACACCCAGGTCACTTAATTATTTCTCCTTCTCTTTTCCTTAGCCACGAAGAACCAACACATAACACATTGGTTTATCTACGATTTTTAAAAATGCGACTTTCGATTGCACACTAGAACCAATGACCCTTCTCTCAGACCACATTCAATTAATATGCAAATAAATTAGACCTTCTGGGTCAGCATTCAAGTTCAGAGTCAAAGGAGTTGGGGAGGGGTGAGAGAGGAATTAACAAATGCTTAAAGGAGTAGTTCAGACAGGGTACTGGAATCAGATGAACCAGGATTTGAATCTACCATGTACTTGCTTTGTTACCATGGTCATGAGATTTACCCTGTTTGAGCCTCAGTTTCATCACCCTTAAAATGGGGATAATTCTCTGCCCCTTTTTGACCTCACAGGTATTACAATGTTTGCCACATGGTAGGTGCCTCACGGGAGAGCAGGGACTAAAGTCTCTGTCTTTTTCTTTCAGGAGTTGTCATTTTCCTCAGGTGCAGAAGTTGCAAACTCAAAGTCCTACAGGTGCTGGGTTGGCACTGCAAATCACTCAAGTGGGCTCGAGGAGCCTGGGGACAACAGGGAGTGTTGGAGACTGCGGCAAACTAGAGAGTGCCATCTAGAAAAGGTGGCAGCAACTACCCAGCCTCAGATGGAGCAGACCTGGGTTGTCACAACTTGTGGTTTTTAAAGAGAAGCCTGAAATCTGGATTTTATGTAACACCTCCCAACCCTGTGCCTACACAAAACATGTCTGCAGGCTCCATTTAGCTGGTACACACCCATCCCATGTGCACCTCTGTCTAGTTATGTATGCGGCCTAGAAATTTAGCTTGCTTTTGATTGGAGTTCCTGGATCTTGTAGCCAGCCTCCTTTTGTACCGTCTCTAATTTTTCCTTTGGCTCCAGAGACCCCCCCCACCCCAACGCCAGCCCAATTCCTGCCGTTACCAACCACAGATAGAAAAGTAAAACAAACAAACAAAAATTCTGTTATTTGATTATGTAGAGCCACTTAGCTCTCATTTGCCGTCTACAAACAAGCTCTGGGACCTGTGCGTGTCCATGTCAGAAGGTTTAGTAGCAACCCTTCCTGAGCAGAAGAGCTGTGTTCTACGAGATGAGATCACAGCTTGGAGAGGGGCGGGGTGGGAGACCTTGGGAGAGCAGCCTGAGGACGGAGATTCCATTTCTGGCTCTACCACTAAACATCGTGTGGAAATGTCACTGGCAATGCTTGTGTCTTAACATTTTCATTTCCATGATAGAAATGACACACACGTCCCTTCCTCCTCAAGAATTTAGGAGACTAAAATTTCAAAATCCAATAGCAATTCAGCGATAACTTCTGAGTGCCTGCTGTGGGACAGGCCCTGTGCAAGAAGCTGGAGACACTCAAAGGAATGAGACCATCCTTGTTTTCAAGGAATTCAGTCTAGTGGGAAACACACACACATGAGCAACTGTTTGCTACAGGATAAGATGACTGAACCATGGGAGGAATGTACCAGAACAGTGGGAAGGGGGAGGATGGAGCCTCCAAGCCATCTTGGGGTTTAAGAGGTCAGGACACATTACATTAAAATAATACTAATACTACTACTAATAATATAATAATAATAATTCTTATGGGTTGAGTGAGAGAAAACAGTAAATGTATTCTGTCCAACAGCAGTGATGCACAAAGATATTAGAATTTCATTTGGTTTGTTTACTGTTTATTAATTTATTCAACATATTTACTGAGTTCCTGTGCTTAGAACATAAATTTCACTGTCTCACTTTAATCATGATTGCTCGATCAATGTATTGATGCCATTCAGTGATCTGGTATCTGTACCAGCCTCTGAGTATAGTCGAAAGTGAGCAAACAGAGGAGCACACGGCTGATGCAATCTGAAACCTCAGAATTGGCTTCTAAAAATCTTTGCAGAGATAAATCTTTTGTGATTCTACTAATTGGGGTTTACTGCTGTCCAATGCACTGTGTTTGGGAAGAACTAAGGAACGTTTAGAACTCCTGAGTTCCTCGGCTTTAAGAAGAACGCTTTTTCTGCGAGGCCAGTTTGTCATGTGGTTAATAAACTGCCTGGAATTGACTCCGGAGACGCAGGGCGGCATGTAGAAGTGAGAGACAGTATTAGCAGCCTTTCTCCCCTGCTTCCTTTGTACAGTGTTGCTTCTGTGGTAGAAGGAATAGTAGTGTTCATTTTGGCCCAGGTCATCAGTATTGTGTTTTAATAGACGATGGGGTGTGTCCCACTGCATTCTGGAGACAGGTGAAGCTTCCAGGAGAGTGGAGCAGAACTGGCACAGAGCAGGGGAGAGCAGGGTGGGGACTGAGGACTGCGCAGGAGGCAGGGGAGGTGTGCAGTGACTCAATCTGAGCTTGTGGACACCGAGCACCTTTGGGTAAATGTTCAAGGCATGCCGGCTATAACAGCATGGTTCTCTTTTTGGCTACAAAACAAAGCCTTCATCCAGCCATCTACCCATCCACTCACTCTTCCCTTTCTCTACTGAGCCATCCACTCATCTATTCAACTAATGTCTATTGGCAGGCTCACTTCTAGCCACTGGGTATACGAATAGGGAGATATTCATATACCCAGTTCATATGAATAACTAGTTATATACACAGGTAAGTTAGGATACAATATAGGTAAAACAATAGAGAGATGCTGAGAAAACCCAGAGGAGAAAATGACTAACATGGTCAGTGGGAATCATGGAAGGCTCTTCAGAGTAAGTGCCAGTTGGGCTGGTACTGGCAGAGTAAATCTGAGACTGCCAGGACCGGTGATAGTTGTGACTTACACCCGGAACTGTAAGGAACAATTTCAATGGAATAGAGGCAGAAAGGGTCTGGGATATTCTGGGAAAGGGGAGAAGTTACGTGTGTGGCTAGACATTGTGAAGTTTACACCACAGTTTGAAGGACTGGTTGATTTTTAGTTTGTTGAGTTTTCAAGAGCTGACCTTAGATGGTATGGGCCTTAAAGACATCAGAATGTATTTTAATATCAAATGAGACCAGGTTGTATACCAGCTCTATGCTCTCATTTGTATGTTTTCTGTATGTCCCCACGTGAAATGCCAGTTGCACAACATTCATTCCTCTATTCATTCACTGAAAAATATATATTTATAGAGAAAGCACTGTACGCCAACAAATGCAAAGAGAGGTTAGTCTTCCACAGTCTCCCAACTACATTTCTCATAGAAAGTGACAGAGGAAAACTCAAATCCCAGATCTCCTGCTCCTTCCATTTGCACCAGACATCGTACGATGCGATTTTTTTCTGTAGACAGATGAAGGAATGTGAAGTACTCGCTGTTCATGGAACCTGAACTCTCCTGTGAGCCTCACTTTGCCTTGGACATAATGTTACTAAGGAAGCACCTCTTCATGACTCACTTCTGCCCACGTGTATCCGTGGGATACAGGAGTGAACAAAACAAATAAGGGCTCCTGTCCTTGGGGAGTTTATAGCATAATGTAATTAGTCCACGTTATCTGTTCAAGATGGCTTTACCTTTCAGACATTAGGTGCAATGACGGCTGGGGTTATGTCTCTCTTATTCAATGATAATTCTCATAAACCAGATTAGCTCACGTGAAACAGCCTGTCAGCTGTCGTTTAATACTGTCATGATGAAGGCAGACCAGAAAGGAGAAAAACAATATATCACGGTCCTACTGTGTGTCAGGCGCTGTGCTGAAATCATATATGGAAAGCACCTGACCTAGGGCACCTAGGCCATCATCAGCCTATAATAAACTCAGGAAATGAGAATTATCAATACCAGCATTCAGGTCTTTTCAGGAAATGTGTTAGGCTGTTTAATTTTTATAGAAATAATCTAGAACTTACAAACAGGGGGTTTGAGCTTGAATCCTAACTCTGTCACTTGTGAGCTGGGTAATATCATCTCTCTGAGCCATGACTCTTCATCTTAAAAAAAAAAAAGAAGTAGATTCAATCATTTCTACTCATAATTCTTCCTCGGCTAAGCACCTTCCTCTCAATTTCCAGTGCTAGTGAATTGATTCAGCCTCTCTTAGGTAACAATGGCTGCTATAGACTAAGTGTGTCCCCCACAAAATTCCTATGTTGAAAACCTAATGCCCAAGATGATGGTATTAGGATGTGGGGCCTTTGGGATGTGATTAGGGCATGAAGGCGCAACCCTCATGAATGGGATTCGTGCCCTTATAAAAGAGACCCCAAAGAGCTCCCTTGCTTCCTCCTTCCACCATCAGAGGACACATGTGAAAGATGGTCATCTGTGAAGCAGGATGGTTCTCATCACCAGACACTGAATCTGCTGGTACCTTGATCTCAGTTGCACTTCCCAGCCTCCAGAACTGTGAGAAATACACTTTGGTTGTTTAAACGCCACCTAAATTCACTAAGACAACTGTCAAGCTTCCACAGCTAGTTCTTGTACAAACTGGAAAATGGTGATCCATCTGGGCAAATTAGAAAGAGATGACTTTCCTTTGGGCCAACACAGCGCTGTGACAGAGGGGTTTGTGAGAGAACTGTGGGCTTGATCTTTGACCTCCATTTTCTCCCAGCCAGGTACTGTAGCCTGGTGTACAACCTACTCCCCCACTAGCTGTGGCCCTGGCTTCCTCATTGGTCTCCTGGCCTCCAGACACAGCTGATCCTTTCCAGTCCTCCCTCCACACCATTCCAGGGAATCACTCTCAAACTGAATCTGGCCCAGTCACGCTCCTTCCTGCGTAAACACTCCCAGGCCACTGATGGCTTCAGGATAAAACCAAGCCTCATATGAGCTCTTCATCTCTCGGTGAACCCCTACCTACATCATACATTTGCGGTTCCCTGAACACTGACTGCTTTCTCTCATTGCCGTACTTCTGCACACGCAGCGCCCCTGCTCAGAAGGCCTTCTGCAAGTCCCTCCTCTCCACCCTTCCTCTCAGCTAAAGCCCAGGTCGACACTGAGACTCAGTTCAAGTGCCATCTCTGCTAATCTTTCTGTGATCCCCAATACCCGAGACAGACTGGGGCCCCTCCACTGAGCCTTAGCACGAAGCTACCTCTTCCCGTGATGGGCCTCCTGTCACCACTGAGGAAACTGGGGCCCAGACAGTGGAGATGTTGCTGACAAGAATGCCAATACCCGCAGCAGCAGCTATCACGTCCCGAGAACTCACTGTGTGAGGGGTACTGACAGCCATACTGTGATGCCAACTCTGTCCTTTCCAGTTTCCGGCTGCGAAAGCTAAGGTTAGGAGGGATGTCTGTTATCTAGCGCTGTGGCTCTCCAGTCGTGCAGCCTCAGCCACAGCGGGAAACTTAAGAGAACTGCAGAATACCCAGAGGACCCCAGTCCTATTGAATCAGAATCGTGGTGGTGGACACAGAAATAGGGGTTTACAAAGCGCTTCAGGTAACTGTGACATACACTAAAATTGGATCAACCTGTATGAAGCACTGGCTTAATATTATCCAGCTGGTAAGGGGTGGAGCTGAGATTTAGAACCATATAAGGGATGGTTCAAAACAATTAATCAGCTGTGCTTTTAACTTCTATGCTGTAACCGCCCAGGGCTTTGTTCAGGGAGCTGCTCCTGGCCACTCTATTTAAAATCGCAGCTCTTCCCCTTCCTCCGTCCACTGTCAGCATTTCCTATGCCCAGTCCCTTTACTCCATAGCACTTTCCACTAGCTGGCATACTATAGACATTTTCAGAATTTATTATTTATCGTTCTCTTCATCAGCTTGGGCTGCTATCACAAAATGCATAGACTGGGTGGCTTCAACAACAGAATTTAATTTTCTCATAGTTCTGGGGCCTGGAAGTCCGAGATTGGAGTGCCAGCATAGTCGCATTCTAGTGCGAGCTGGCTTCCTGGCTTGCAGCAAGGTGAGACCGCTACCTTCTTGCGGTGTCCTCACATGACAGGGAGAGAGGGAAAGCTCTCTAGTGTCTCTTCTCATAAGAGCACTAATCCCATCATAAGGAACCCACCTCACGACCTCATCTAACCAATTCTAACCTCTCAAAGGCCCTAACCATAAGAGTGAGGGCTTCTACATAGGAATTTGGGGAGGGCATATTTAGTCCATAACAATCTCCTGCCACCCAATTGTAAGCCCCAGTTGGGCAGGGGTTTGTCTGTGTATTTCACTGGTGAATTGCTAAGTCCTCAGTGCCTAGAGCACTGCTTTACACACAGCAGGTGCTCTATAAATATTGGTGAATTATGTAGGTACATGGCTGGTTGGTGACACAGAAAGGAGACTGGCTCAGATCTATTTACTCTCATTCCAATATATTCCATATGCTGCCCCCACCTTCCTTGCCTCGATTTAGTGTTCTCCTGATTAGCAGCTAATCCTTCCTAGAAGGGTCATTTTCCAGAAGCATTCCTTCACCCATCATCACTTGCAGGAAGAGAGTCTTTTCCCAACAAGCCCTGCAGAGCGGTTACCCTAGGCACGATTTAGCTAATTTACTCAGTGCTTTGTCTTAATGGCTCACCAAGTGGAATTCTTTCAGTAATGACAGTAAATGCATTTGAAATGTAGATATTGACCCAGGCAATGCTGCAAATTCAGCTCATCAAATTTTCATGTTAAAATTAAAATCTTTTTTTTTCTTTCTTTCTTTTTTTTTTTTTTTTTTTGTGGTAAGAGAGATTTCAATCCAATCACAGTGGCATACTTTTATCCAAATGAAAGAAGAACGCTTTAATCGTACATCCTTCCCATGGCTACTGCCACATAATAGGAGATGATAACAAAAGAGAGGGAAAGAAACCAGATTTGTTTAGAACCTATCAAGTTCTACTCATGGCGTTAACTATCCACAGAAAAGGTGCATGGGATTCTTTGTCTCAGGCAAAAGAAATGCCATCAACATCCAATTATTTCTTTCAAATAAATTATTCCCGGAGCTCCCAGCTTGCCTCAGTCATTATCAGAGGTCCTCCAACTCCTGCCACGAGATCCCCACTGGTTTTCATCTGATATATTTGCCTCCTCAGTATTGCTTTACTGACCATCCTATTCAGCCAGCATCCTTGTTCTTGCTTATTATCATCCTGGTTACCTCCTCCTAGTATTTATTATACTCTATCATACACTATTTTCTTTTTCTACTACTTTATTTCCATCAGTTTGTGGTCTACTCTTAGGAAAGCCAAGACTTACAGAATCACAGCTGACCTCTCTTTCCTGGAGTGGGGACATGGCATGGTAACACCAATTTATTTCTCATTCACCCTGCTACACATACTGACCTGACTTGTTACTTGCAACAACTCCCGGAGGCAGGATGTAACACCACTACTTTGTAACTGAGGCCACTGAGGTCAGTTACAGGAGTTGGCTTGTACATGATAAGTGAGGGGGCCTCAGTTAACAACGAGGTCTGTCTAACTCAAGCAGAGATCAGTGGCAAAGCTTACAGGCTCCGAAGTCAACGACAGGATTCAAATTCTGGCTCTGGCACCTACCAGCTCTGTGACATTGGGTGAGTTATATAACCTCTCCGTGTTTAGTTTTCTCACCCGTGACATGGCAATAATAATAACACCTACTTCATATGGAGGTGAAGATGAAATAACTAAAATATAAGACTTTTAATAATTTCTGACACATGGTAGTTACTCAATACATTTTAGCTAGTGTTTCAACTTCACCACACTGGAAATTCATAAAATCTCACATTTGAATAGGCTTTTACAGCAGTCTGAATTAAGATCCGTGCTCTCTGCACACTTCTCCCTGACATTCCCCGGTGTTTCAGATGAGGAGACTAAAGACCGGAGATTTACAACCATTTGCTCAAAATCACAGAGTAAGACTCTGGCAGAGTTAGGATTAGGTCCCGAGCCCCTGGCTCCTGCTCCAGTGTGTCAGCCTTTTCAGGCCAGAATTTTATATGGGCTCTATGTTCCCAGGTTGTATCTGTGGCCTTCAGGTGTCAAAGCTTTTCCAATTCCTTAAAGGAACAGACAAAAAACATAAAATGCAAGTGAGTCATTTCTCTGCCAAAGCAATGTAGTGAAAGAGAGATCCAATTTAAGGTTTTAGAAAGATGGGCTGGTGGGCCGGTCAGAGCAGTGATCTGGGCAACCTGTAAACTTTTCCTAATGAGCAAGTAAGGGTCTTTCTGGCAAGACTGGTGCCTGCCGGCACAGTGTGTTTGGGAAAATTCTGCCTGACTCTTTCTCCTCTATCCAATATATCCAAAATCTCCCCAAACAGACTGTCAATTCCACCATTCAAGACACTACTTTGGGATACAATGTTGCCCCTCTATCATCTTGCCCTCAGGGCTGGAGAAAGTTTTCAGACTCACTTCTCCAGTTTCCCTGCCCCTCCCCCACAATCCCAGGTTTTCCTGTAATCTACGTGCCAAATAATCCTACAAAGGAAAAGGAAAGGAGTCTCATGTTTTACCTTGGGTGGTTTCTAGGATTCAGAGAGAGATAGTATGTTCTGCATATACGAGCATTATATCATTTAACGCTATATTGATGCTGCGATATAAGTAGCATTGTTTCTTTTTGATGCACAAAGAAAAACTCAGAAAGCTTAGATAACTTGCCAGAGGCTACATAGCTCATAGACATGGACCTAACATTCAAACCCAGGCACACCCAGCTCCAGTCCCTGCTGCTTCCAGGGCACCAACATTTACAAGGTCACTAGCAGAGCAGCTTGGCTTCCTGTGCACCTGTGCAGAGACTCCCACAGCCTTTTCTGCCTTTACTGGGCCACTCAAGATGGAGCAGTTGGAATGCCCCTTTTGCAAACTTGAGTCTGTTTTCTTGGAGGGTAGCGGTCATGCTGAGGTTCTGGAAATCTGCTTGCCTAAAGTCAAGAATGTCTGAGGGCTCAACCAGGAAGTCTTGACCTCGTTTGACTCCAATGTGGCACAGTTTGTTTCTACCAAACTCACGTCGCCTGGGCGTCACCATCAATGATTCAGTTCTACTCAGCCCCGAAGAGCAGATCTTCTTGTGGCTCCTTCCTTTTGAGTATAAAGTGGTCAAAGAAAAACAAATGTGTCGGTTGTCCTCCCAGCATCCGGGAGACTTGTGGGGGCTCTGCTATGGCTCAAACCTGCACGAGTTCTGGCTTCTGGTAGGGTTTCTGCCAGATGAAACTGCTGCGTGATTGGCAGCTCATTCCCACAACATCACTTTTGTGTCTTTCGTTCCTTTGATCCATGACCCAAGTGCTTCATGTTCTACTTCCACGGCACTATGCAGATGTTTAGCATCTTAGTACGCAGGGACCCTCAAACCCTTCCTTCATTGGAGGTTTTTCTTTCTTTCTTCTTTTTTTTTAAGCAGTATTTCTCGTTCCACTGTCATATTATGGTCCTGCAACTCAGGCCACCAAAGCCTTGAAGTGATATTGGACTTCCTGGTGCACATTCCTGAATTTTCTTTGCTTCCTACCTCTACTCCCAATAACCACCCATAGATCACTGCAGCCATACATACACTTCTGAACAGTCTTCTTTTGTCTTTTCTGTTCTACCCAACAGAAAGACACACAATAATGTAAATCTTTTCAATTCAATCTTTAATTAAGAGGAATCAACATGTACTGAGTATCACCCATGCGCCAGGCACCCACTTTCCCTTATGTTGTCTTAATTGCACCTCAGAACAACCAACAGAGGAAGGAATGTTCACACCCATTACACAGATAAGAAAATTGAGGTGCAGAAAGCTTAAATAATATGGCCGACCTCATACTTTTAAGGGTCGAAGTTAGAATTTTGATCTTTCTTTTTCTAACTCTGAAGGCTAGGTCTTTCCAGTAAAAGCACTGGGAAGTATTGGAGACCTTCAGATTCTTCTGACTTGTTCTTCCTTCTGGAGGAAGCAACTATTACAATATGCTTTGCTTTGTCACTTGTGACCAAGAAGGTTGAAAATTAGAGCTAGGTACTTCAACTTTTTGCCTTAGCAGTCACTCTGTAAAGCAACATGAAACACACATGTCATCAAACAGAATTTGAAACAAACCATGACTTGTTAAAAGATGTTTTAGAAACTACATTCAAAAAACCATTTATTAACTGTCCCATCCACATTCACCAATTAGGTGGCCCTGTCATTCATCTGCTTGAACATCAAGCAGATCTACAACTATTATTTTAATTAATTCATTCAGCCCTTTGTCCCCACGACGGGCCCTGGGAGACACCTCGCTTCTTTTCATAGCCGTCCCTGATACTCAGCTGTCACGCCACGTCCCGGCAACACTCTGGGCGTCATGCAAGGCCAAGCACTTAATCTCTTTAACGGAGACCTGTCACCACTTTCCTTTACTCCGTCACAGCCCGGTCTATGTTGGGACATAATGTCTCACGCACTTGTCTCTCCTTTCCCATCCTAACAGTCACCATCTGGGTTCAGATACTTCACAATTCCACTCTGAATCGTCGTTCCTGAAATTCAGAGAGGGCCTGTTCTGTGGCCGGCACCATGCTACGTGTTTCATATTCCTCTTCTCCCATCCACAAAACTACCACGCAACACAGTATCCTCTCCAGAGTCTCCAAAACGAGATGGCATCTTAGCAAAGTGAAGTGACTTGACCAAGATCCTTCAACCAGGAAGTTGCAGAGCACAGATTTGAATGGAGTCCTGTATTGACTTCAATAATTACGCGTCTTCCACTCTTCTGCATTATCCCTAGCCCTATCTTTAATCTCTAAGCTATGGGAATGAAAGACGGGTGACAGCTAGGCTATAAACCGCATAAAAGGGTAAAATAGACAGGGGGAACCCCCAGTGGAACTTGGCAGAGAGAGGGCTGAGGGGAGGTAAGAAATGTCAAATAAAAAAATCTTTTGTGGCTATGCCATGTAAATTCCCTCCACAGTTCCTCTGTGGACTCCTTGGGAAGCTTCGCATTGCTTCTGATACTTCTGTGCAGTATATTTATTTGGTGATGGTGGTGGTGTAACAGGTGTCTAGGGCGAAGAGGAGAAGGAAGAGACAATAGACATTTGGATGACACTTTGTTTTATAACACTGGTTAATTTAAAATAATAAATAGCAGGATATTAAGGAGGGGTGGTCCCCAATACCTGAATGAGTGAGGAAGGTATTTCAGGTGAGAAAACAGCTTAGACTGTTTAGAGCTGTGACAGGGCCCACACTCCCCAGCCATATGTGCTCCTGGGTGTACGATGGTTCTTTCTGTATAAGATGTTGAGCTTCAATCCCAAGTTGACTTTCACATTTTTTCCCCTTGCTGTTAAGCAGTAAAAAAATCCAGCCATTTCACATCCATTGCTCCTTAGCTGCCCTGGGGGTGCCACCTCTAAGCTGAGACCTCCCAAAATTATTTAGGGTACATTGGACCTCCCAACAGCACCTTCATTAAATGCCATTATAGTCCTGCCCCAGGTTCTTAAAGCTTGGTACCTGCTCTCTCTTTGCCTCTTGCTGCCAGAGGAATTGCTCTTATAAGCCAACCTTTATGCTACTAAATTGCCTCTCTTTATTGCATCCAGCATCCAGGTAAGATGGTGGGACAAGTAAATCTCTCATTCTCTGGGCTGTGGGGAAGCAATTTGAAGCATGTCTGCTGAGTGTTTTGCACAGTGTGTCCTGTAGAACACTGGGCCCATGAGATAGTCTTAAAAATGTAAGTTTCGTGGTCACCTATCCTTGGGAAACACTATATCCCAGTCTTGGAGATCTCTAAGGCATATCTGGAGAATAAAGGCACGGAGAAGTCTTGCAATGAGAAACCTTTTAACCCAGTATTTCCTAAACTTATTTGGTTCAGGAATGCTACTTTTTACATTATCCCTACAACCTTGAAGAAGCACTGCTCTAGATAATAACCATCCAGGTACACGGTATCCAGTATTTTATATTCTGTTAGAGGAAGAAGTGAGGAAGATAGCATTATTTGTGTTTTATAAGTGAGGGAAAGGCAGACATGGAAGTGACTTATACTAGAGAATGCAGTTAGTAGGAGGCAGATGGAAGTTAGGGTTTCTGATTTACATGGTGAGGATCTGGTCGCCAAGCTACATGGCTTTTTTTTTTTTTTCTTTTCTTTCTTTTTTCCCTGAGGCCATGTGCACCCTTTTCTCTAGCCACATCTAGACTGAACACACACACACACACATCACACACCCAGCAAAATGAGCTTTGTAAATAGTAACGTTATTATTACTTAAAAAAAAATACCACGGGTTAGGTGGGGAAAACTAAGAAAGAAATGCGTGTTTAGTACATAGAAGGAGCTGGGTGCTCCACCTACATTACCTCAGGAATCTTTGCAATACTCCTGAGAGGTAAGTATCGTTATTCCCATTTTGCAGAGGAACACACTGAGGCTCAGAGAGATGACGTAACTTTCTCAGGGTCACACAGTACCAAGATGCTTGGCCAAGCTTTACATTTATGCGTAATTCCAAAAAGCATTCTGACCTCTTACCCTACGACGTTTTCTAATGAATGGCATCATCTCTGTTACCCTAGACCCCAACGGGGAGAGGTAGATTACCCAGATGCCTCTGAGAACTGACCTTATTTGTGTACCACCAGGTTGTTTAGGCAAGACAGGCTCCATCTGCCGATTCCAGAAGAAGAATATGGAGGATTAGTAACAGCCCTCAAAGAAGATCAAAGGGAGTTCATGCTTAAATGGTCTGACAGTGTTTTGTCCCACCCTGGAAAGCATATGTGGGATCTATTCCCCAAACCAAAAGGACTGTTGATGTCTTCTTAGGGAGCTGAGTGAAAATAACCAAGACGGGACCTGGATGGATGTTCCTCAGGCTGAGAAGCTGCTTATGTGGAGAGAGCAGTGGCAGGAGGAAAGCCACTGGTCTCATCTGGATTGTGCCCCCAGAGTGTGTGTCTTCCTAAATCTCTTAAACCTGTTTGGCCTCATTTTCTCATATATAAAATAAAGGAATGTGAGCATATGCCCAGAGGGGACAATACTGTGGGGGGATAAGATCTGTCTGGAGGGCAGAGGGACCCGTGATCTAGCTTGGATTACATCCTATAATTAGGTCAGTCCTGGAAAGATAGGTCACCTTAGGTCCACGGGACAGAAGATTCAGTGACCTTAACCTTCCGAAATGAAAATGAGATGGGGTGTCCCTTACCTTCTATCTCGCAGAGAGGGCTTTGGAAACCACAGACCAGTGGCCATCAACATAATCTCACCAGAGGATGTTGGGGGCTTTGGCCCACTGGCTGCTTGGTTACCTGAATTTGAGTCTCAGGCAATGAACCTGTAGAGGGCTTGTTTGTTGTTTATCAAGGGAGTGGTTAGTGTGAAGGTGCAGGGCCCATTCTTTCAATGAACACTGCCTCCTCTTCTTCAGCCATGCTTGGGTGAGGAGGGCCCTCAGGGAAGCAGTGGACAGGGGTAGTGCTAAAGGTGGAAGGAAGCAAATGAGGCCCCAGGGCTTGTGAGAGGGCAAGGAAAGGCCCTGGTTGCAGCCTGAGCAGTAGAAATTTCCAGAAGTTCCCACAATAGGAGGTTGGTTTAGACAATGTCTCAGCTCCCTCCCAGGTCACCCATTATGTGTTGATTTCATTGCCCTGCCTTCCTCGAGCAACACCACAAACAAGTATCTGGGATGAGCTCAGATGTGAGAGTGACTCACTGAAAAACATTGGGTCTGCCAGGCTGCAGACACCAGATTACAATCAGCGCCTTCGCAGGCCCCCCGCACACGTGAGGCCGGCTCCAGAGGACGCTCTTTGTCTCCTGCCCTGGTTTCCACGGGCAAACAGTGCACAGGTGGGGTTCAGGCCCCACAGAGACCAGCTGAGCGCTGGATTCCAGACGTCACAGAGGCCTCCCGGGGACTACTGACATTTTGCCTGACAGAAACAATGATCTTAAGAAATCTCACCTCATAAGGTCCTCAACAGATGAAAAGGAGTGGGCCCCTGTTACTATTTGGGAGAGAGACACAAAGGCAGCCACACCTAGTTTCCAAAGCGTGGGTGGAGGGATGTCATCTATACTTGAGTACCACCAGCTGTCAGGACCCACCCTCAGGCTCCGACTCCACCCCTCTTTGCAAGGCTGGTGGTTTTCCCACCAGAGAGTGTTGGCAAGTTTTTCCAGCATGGGGGCTGGAGCCTGCAAGCAACACAGGCAAGGTGAAACTAAAATGTGTCATCCCCAGGGGACAGTCAATCTGTGGGTAATGGCTGCAGATACAGCTTGGAGGTTCAGGGTGCACGCTCTGTGAAGGGAGGGGCAAGTCCTGCAGAGTCCTTGAATGAACAGCTGGTGAATGACTAATTAGTGCAGAGAGATTGTGAAGCCGGGATTACTGTGTGGGTTTTAGGGCATAATTGGAGATCTTGGGAAAGCAGAAGTCTCCTGAGTTTAGCTTCTGAGAAGGAAAGGGAGAGTTAGAGGAGGAATGGAGCACCTATTCTGTGGGACAGACGTGGTTGGAACTTCACATGAATTACTTAAATCCTAACCAGGAATTATCATCTGTCTTTATGAGCTGAGGTTGGAGAGGCTACGTGAGTTGCCCAAAGACACCTCATCTGTGAGTGGCAAAGGCAGGATTCAAACTTGGGTCTTCTGAATTATCTGCCTTCATGTAGATAGGCCACGATTTCTCTCATTTTTCAGAGAAGATCGAGGCCCAGAAAAGCAAACTCACAGCTAACAGAGAAGGTGATCAGGGACTAGAACTCAGAAGTCCAGACTCACAGTTTCACTCTGTCCAACACCTCATGGCCGGCCTGATGTTTCCCAGGGCACGTAGTCTCCCTCGCGTCAGGTGGCACTGTCTATCTTCAGCAGCTCGTCCTGTCCCCAAGGGGGCTTGGACTCTCCCCATCCTGCAGCCCTTAGTTTCTCCCTCATCTGTTCATCGAGAGCCAGGGAATCCCCTGCATCCCTATTGGGGAGGGCAGACATCTGGCTCACAGCTGGCCTGAGTATGGCTCATGCAACCCTGAGGCGTAGAATATGGGCTTTTGTATGTGTTTATTTTTCTTTTCTCTGCTGATAATAAAATTGGATAATGAGCCTGATGAATGAAGCCCTACCAGAGACTGGGCAGGAGTCCTGGTTCTACCACTTGCTTGAGGTGACAAGCTGTGCCATTGGGCTGCCCTCTCTGAGTCCCAGTGTTCCCATCTGTAACACATGAGGCTGCACAAAATGACACCCCAGATCTTCTCCCAGTGCTGACCCTGTAGAAATCTATTTAAAACAGGTCAGCACACACATACCAGGAGAGTCAAATACGCTTTCCCGTGTAACAAAATCTAAAATTAAACATGCATAAAATATTTTGAGGCTTAAATCAAACCTTGGCATTTTCTATTCCCTTTTTATCTGTGTATCAATTTTTAAAAAATAGTCTTCATTTTATGAGAAAAGTATATTTTCCCTTCACAAATACACAGAATTTCAAACTCTGCTTTTCTTGTTCTCATGCATTTAAAAAGTGCTAACTAAAAACAACAAAACAATAGGGTGAGCACAGGGGTACAGTGGCTTGAATTTAAAAAGTTTCTGGGGTCGGTCCTTGTTTAGCATCATCTTGTGATGGTTAATTTTATGGGTCAGCTTGGCCAGGCGATGATACCCAGCTGTTGGCCAAATACTAGTCTAGATGTTGCTGAGAAGGTATTTGTGGATGTGATTAACATTTGTTAGGTTGGTGCAAAAGTAATTGCAGATTAAAAGGTTAAAAATAATTGCAAAAACTGCAATTACTTTTGTATCAACCTAATACAATCAGTTGGCTTTCAGTAAAGCAGATTACCTTCATAATGTGGGTGGGCCTCGTCCAATCAGTTGAAGGCCTTAAGAGCAAAGACTAAGACTTCCTAGAGAAGAAGGAATCTGTCAAAGAGTCCACATAGAAATGTGGTCTTTAGTTCTGTTTCTCTGGAGAGCCCTGACTGATATGTACCTTTTTGAGTCAAAGCTTTTTTTCACCAGAAATGTCATAAAATCCATTGTTCTCAGACTTTTTTCCAGGAAAGCTGTCCTCACATTCTGGTTATATTATGTCGTGGTCATGAGTTTGAAATTCAAGGGATCCGAGAGTGAATCCAATCCTACTGATTACTAGTGTGGGGCCTGGTGTAGGCAGCACTCCCTCTAGGCCTCAGTTTCCTCCTCTGTCAAGCGGGAGGTGGGGAGTGGACTTTGTGATGATAATGCCTTGCTCAGGGATTGCTGGGATGGTCAGATGTGATGATGTGTTAAATCACTTGAAACGTAACATGAACTCCATAGAAGAATAAATGCTACTGGTATGATTAGTGTGACTCCTCCTCCTTCTTCTGTCGTCATTATTAATTGGACTCAGACAACATCGTTGGAGCACTGAGTGGCTCCCAGGCTCTACGCTGGGGAGCTGGCAATGAGAGATGAAAGTCAACATCCTTCCCCTTCAGGAACTCAGAGTTAACTGAGAGAAGAAAGCTCCACGTGCTCCATGAGCCACAAGACAAGACAGTATAAATCAGAGCTCTCCCTAGCTTTCAAGGCTCAACCCAAATCCTATCTTCTTCACAGAACCTTTTCAGACCCCCCTATTGGAAATTAATCTCCCCACTCCCATGTCTCCAGGGCTTTTGCCTTGTTCCTTTCCTGCAGTACTTACCACTATTTACCTTGTATTAGAGTGATTTATGCACATGTCAGCGTCTCCCACTAGAATGTGAGTTCCTGAGGACAGAAATATTTATGAAGGGACTTTTGATGACTTTGGCTATGGTGTGAAGGACCAACATTTATAGCATCGATAATCTGCTTCACATTTTAAAATGATTTGATGACAAAATAATTTAAATGAAATATAATTCTTAAATTATTTTCACATTTTTATTCTCAGAGCCATCGTCTCTTTTTCGTGTCCATTTTATAGATGTCACGAAGGAGGGAGCGAGCTTGCCATGACCCATACAAGGTCACAGAACTAGTTACCAGCAGGGCGAAGCCCAGAAGCTGGCCCATGTGTGCTCAGCTGCGTCAGGCTGGCATGTCACTGATATGGTCATTAAATCACCCTTACCACGTAGTCCCTCATTCTGCCACACACAAGTAGTTTGGCTTCCTTGTCATGAGTGCAGTTTAGCACGTTCCCTCCCTGTTTAGACATAAAAGGAAGCCAGATGAAACAAATTGCATCTTTTAACTGTCTTTCCAGACTGATTGTAACTCCTGCCCTGATGATTTTCAGGTTCCAGAAGCTGGTCTCTAGCAATTTCCCCAACAAAACCATGTGGCTTCAGAGTGATTGGGGTTGGGTCTGCTTACACACGGATCTTTCCACTCTTCTTCCTGGTACTTCTCAAGGCCTTGTGACAACATTGAGAGATAGGCTGCATTCTCTGCTACTGACAGATGAGGACCTTCAGGCTTAGAGAGAGATGAAGAAAGTTTTGTGCCCAAAGCCTCACACAGCCAGGGTTCAAACTCATGGCTGTTCTGATGCTAAAGACTTTCCATTATGCCCACACTGGATCCCTTCTCTAATTGGGAAGGACTAGGAAAACGGGCCGACTCTCCTATCTCTAGCTGGCAAACTTTATTTGTAAGATGCTAATTAGAGGAGTGATTTTTCTGGGAGAATTAGTCAAATTCATTAGATAATGACCAAACCAAAGAATCAGAGATTGGTACATACTAATATAAGGCTGAACATGATTTTTTTTCCCTTTCCCAGTTTGGTATTTGAACCCATGAATTGGCAGAACTCTCCAGCGATTTCTACTACACCATTCCTTCCGGCAGCCATATCTGACTAATGGGAAGACTGACTAACCCTCATCCTTCCACCCTCATGCCTTTACTTCTGCTGTGTTTTGACTTCGAACGTCCTTTCTCCACACCTACAGCGAGGCCCCCTTTCCTCCTTCAAGATCCTATTGGACTGGCTGAATTTGTACTGTGGCAAGACCAGCCTTCCTGCAGTGGACAGTAGGGGAAGAGTCCAAAGCAAAGGCTAACTAACAATGAGAGGCCAGGTGGGAAAGTCCGTGAGAGGCAGAGTTGGTTAAGATAACTGAACTCCCTTTGTTGGGCAGTGCGGAGCCATGGAGCGGAGAGGTGGACCACATGATGTGACTTATGGTTTGAGAAGGTGAATCTGGTAGGCGAAAGTAAAAGGGTAACAGTGGCTTAGGAGGCTCTTAGAATAATCTATTTACAAGGTGATGAGGGCCTGAGCCAGCGAAGTGACTGTGGAGTGGAGAAGAGGGAGAGATGGGAGGTATTTTGGATATGATAAACTAGGGTTATGTTTTTCTAATAGCATCTTGATAAAATGTGGCACGGCACAGAAGAGAAGATATAGACTTTCAAATGAGGCAGTCTGCGTTTTGAATCTCAGCTCAGCTCCTCCAGGCATGCGACCTTGGGCAAGTCATGGAAACGCACTGAAATTCAATTTCTTCACCTGTCAAAGGGTAATACGTATTACGAACCACTCAGAGACCTTTGTGAGAATCAACAGGAAAACAAATGCACAAAGCTCGTCCCGTGATAGGTGATCAGTTAGCGATCAGCATTCAGGGGGACAGAAGGGCATCCCAGCTAAGACCAGCAGTAGAAGCGTCGCAGTTCTGCCTCTTGGCAGCCTGTTAGACCTTGGGCAAGTGACCGAACCTAGGTGAGTCTCAGTAAAATGGGGGTAATGCTGGGTCTCTCAAAGACCTGTTGTAATGAACATTAAGTGAGAGAAATGTGTGTCAAGTGATTCGCTTGTGACGGGCACGTAGGAAGCACTCAGGTAAAGGGGAGTGGTATTATTAGATCTCATGGACACTGCTGGGTCGTTGAACTGACTTCCATTCCCACCCCCTTCTCTGTTTTCCTCTCATATTATAGAATCTACAAAAAACAAAATACTCTAGTGCCCAGCTTCCTTTGCAGCTAGGAGTGGCCATGTGCCAGAGTTCTGGACAATAAGACACGAGCAGTGACTGCTGGGGGATTCTGGGAATGCTTTTACTTCCATGATAAAAGGAAGAGAGCCAGTCAGAGTGGCCCAATCCCCTTCTGCCTTTGAGCACTGCCTTAAATTCAGGCATGATGCCTGAGGCTGGGACAGCTAACTCACAACCGTAAAGGCCAAGAGAATCACACACATCCCAAGCAGCCCAACGCTGGGAAGCTACTGGTCCACACCAAAGCTGACAGCCATCCATTTACCCAGAATTCTTGGCATGTGAGGAAAATAAACTCTATGTTTAAGTCACTATACTTGGGTTTCCTGTGTATTTGTCACTAAATGTAGGCCTAATTGATAAAACAGGTAATGGAAAGACAGCAGGAAAAAGTCACGAAGTGGTTTTCAGCAGCAACATTACAGCTAAAGAAAACTATTCCATGTTCTCCACACAGGCTCTGCATTTTCCTACTTCTGTGCTTTTTCTTACAGGGAGCTCCCTAATGGGACCCATCCTCTCTGCTCTACCCCCCATCTCTGTGTACATACATCCCCCAAAGCTCAGCCCAGTGCCACTCCATCCACGACCCACCCCCATTCCTCCATGTAGAATGGAGATTTTTTTTATGTTTTAAATTATGTTTGCAAATGAATATGTAGTTTGCTATTGATGTTCATATCTTACCTCCTGTAGTAAAAACTAAGATCCTTTACATACATTATTTTTAAATGAGAATGTGCATGACAAAATCCTACAATATTAGGTATTATTGTTATTTTGTACTCCGATGTTTGGTTTATTCATTCAACAAATATGTACTAAGAATCTACATGAACCATCAGGATTCATAGCATCTGCTCTGATGATAAACACTTGGGGCTCCATGGGATGATTTACTCAGTTTCTTCCTCTTTCAAATTGAGATAAGGTAGTATTAGGTTGGTGCATAAGTAATTGTGGTTTTTGCATTATGGTAGCAGAAGTATAATGGGGCATAAATGAGTTAATATATGTAAAGTGTATAGAATAGAATCTTGCATGCAGCAAACACCCAGGGGATATAATTATTACTGTTAATATTATTATTTACCAGGCCATCTATTAGTCTCAAGGTATGTATCTAACATGTTCCCTACCATAGAGTAAGTCTTCAACAAATATGGAACGAATCACTTGTGTATGTGTACCTCTGAAATGTTTAAAAATCTCCAAATGAAACTAATTTAAATTCATATATACTTAAGTTATATTAATGCTCATGAATAATTCACATGAACAAATATGTGTTTTTAAATTGATTATCTTTGGAGATTACATTGAGAATTTCACAACAGCTCTTGAAGTAATTGGAGAAGCACTGGCAAATACCACAAAGCCAGAAAGAGGAATTACTTAGGTCAATTAGGAAATTCATTCACTTTTAAATTCAACAACTGTCTCCACTTTCCCTGCTCTGGTTCAGCACCTGGGGAGACTTCCACCACCTGGGCCTCCAGAATGAAAGTTAATCCTCCTCTCGGGCCCACAGGGACCCCCCTCCATGAGAGTCCAACACAGAGCAGCAGCTTTGTTTTCAACCCTTAGCCGAGCCCAGGCTCTGCAATCAGAATACCTGGGTTCAGATTTTTGTTCTATTGTGTGCTAAGCGCATACTCCCTCTGAGACTTCGCCAACCGTGTCTAAAATGGAATAACAGCTTCCCTCATATTGACTCACTGTGAATGAAGCATACCTGAGTTCATCCAAGCAAAGTGCTCATCACAGAGCTGAGCACACGGTGCATGGTCCGCAGGTGTGGATTGCCTTATGCCAGTCACCTAACGGACGGCGGCCCTGCGCTACCCCGGGGCTCCTGCCACATGCCCCAACTTTGCCCCTGCTCTTCACGTGACATAGGCCTTTTTCTTGTACTTGACCAGATAAGTCTGTATTGATTCATTAAGACCCATTGCAAATGGCACCCTAGTGAGGTGTATGATATAACAAGATCATGCATTCCCAGAGTTTGTAATCTTTGAGGCAAAACCAACACGCAAACAATAGCACCAACACCACCACCAAATAATGTTACGAGTGAACCATGTAAAGGGCCCCTTTCTCAAGCACCCACGGCTCCTACTAGTCAGGCGTGGCTGACACACACATCTTTCTATTCACCGCTGCATCTAAGTGAGTACAAGTTAACACCCTCTGAAGAGAATCCTGTTCCCTTAAACTGAGGTTTAATATCAGCTGTTTGCTGAGTGGTCAGGGAGGGGACTAGTATTTGTTCACTTCCTACGATGTGCTGGCCCCACATGGGTGCTTCGTATGTCTTCACATGTAATCTTTACCACAACCCTACGAAGGAGACAGTATTATTCGTTTTACACAGGAGGAAACTGAGTCACAGAGCGGTTATCTGTCTTGCTTGCTTTTATAGAGCTATAAATATTGGCTCTGGGATTTGAATTCAGATGTCTCTGCTGACAGTCTCGCATTTCCCTCGGGTTTGTTAGGGAGGAGATTAAGTGTGCAGGATTACAGGCGTGGATAGGGAATAAAGAGAAGAATTAAGGCAGGCAGGCAAGCCAAATTTTCTACCTTTGCCAATCTCATTAAGCACTGATCCTGACTAAAACCCTGCCAGGTGTACATTACTAACAGAGAAAAATACATCTGTGTAGGCTCATTTTATTTGCAGAATGGGAATGCCTGGGCCGTGATCACACAGAAGTGTTTCTCTTGGAAACCGAGAACTTTGATCATCTTATTCTTCTGAATTCATACTGAATTACTCATGAGATGTTGGAAAGCCAGCTTTAGAATCAGTCATTCCTGAATTGGAATCTGGATTCTAACACACGAGTTGTCAGACGTCAGGTAAATGATTTGACCTCACTGAGCCTAAGTTGCCTCCTCTGAAAATGGGATTGTTGGTGATATCCACCCAGAGAACACTGAGGGACTATTAAATGACATATCAGTAGGATAGATATATAATTTATTGTTCAAACAGGGACACTGTGTGTGTGAGTGGGACAGGGCAGGGGGGTGGAGTGGAGTCCTGCTAAAAATTATACTGGAACAATAGGTATAAAATGGTATCACCTCGAGCAAACTGGATGGTTTGGTCATACCAGGTATGATCCATAGAAGTCTCTGGCACAAGGGTTCCCGCCTAGTAAACACCTATGTATGCTCTTTCCTGCTAGTATTTTAAGCTCAATTCCAAAATTAAGCTACACTGTGCCACTTAACATTTTCTGAACATGTTAGACTGGCAAGCAGATAAAGCTCAGCCAGGGTCTTATTAGTCAACAGTTATTCATATGTCCAGGTCTGACAGACCAGTGAACATGTAGACACTCATCAGAACAATGCAACAGGCTTCTCCGTGTAGTTAGGAGAAGACAACTGGAGAGGACTTGTTCAAAGGGAAGAGGAAGGAAGGTATGTGCTATAATCTATTGAAAAACAAACAGAAAATATCCAGGCTTCGGATCAGGAGATGGGACGTGGGAAGTGTAAAGTAGCAGAAGAAAACAAGTTAGAACAGTCCATTTATTCACCAATATCTGCTAGGGAGTGAAGGGAGCAGCCAAAACATTCCAACAAAATGAGGCGTCTTCAGCAACTGCTGAACAGTACTCTGGTGGAAATAGCAGGGGATACAGGTAGAAATCCTAGGATTTTGTCTTCCTGACAAACAGTGTACACTTAATAAATGTTAGTTTTTTTTCCTTTTGCTTCCTTGGTGGTAAGGATTTGTAAAATAATCTGAGAAACTGATTTATAGTTTATTTCCATAGCCTACCTGCTGCTGGGCCAAGTAGAAGTTGATAATGACTAATGCCTGCCTAATCATCAATCTCCCTTCCTTCTCTCCCTCTGGCCCTCTTTCCCTCCATCCTTTTTTCCTCCCTCCCGCCCTCCTTTCCCCAGCTATTTATTGAGAAGGAACTGAGGATATGGCAGTGAATAGACAGGCTCACGGTTATCACGAAAGACAGACACTGAGCAGATAATTAACTACAATTGAAGTAAGTGCCTGGAGATCAGAGTCTGCTCCTCGTCTTGGGCCCTTGATTTTTCATATATGTTTGACATGTACATGTGGCTATTCCCAAAGCATGTCAAATCCAACATATCCAACACACAATTCATGATCTTCTAACATCTAGCTCTTCTTCCTGCCTTCCCTGAGCCCTTCTCTTTTTACTACACCACAAGGATATTTGGTTCATCGGAGAAGAGTCTTGGGAGAACGCGATTTGTGTTTGCCCAGAATCCTACAGAAAGTTCATTGGAGAGCAAGTGACAAGGGTGCAAATTCTGACCATTAACTTTTGGGTTGCATTAGAGATGAATGTGTGCATGTGCGTGTGTGTGTGTGTGTGTGTGTGTGTGTCTGTGTGTGGAGGCTTATGGGGTGGTGGGGTGCAGGGAGAGAAGGGATCCCTGAGTTGAGATAACAATCATAGATCTGCAAAGTTCATCACGTATTGAGGGATGTATATCTCTTTTTCCCCTCCACACCAACCTTTCCCCCTCACTTGTCAGCTTCATCAACAATATCAAAAAACCAAAATGTGGCAGGAGAGTACACGTCTTTGCTCAGCCTGCTTTATCAGAGTAAGAGAGACTTATTTGCTAAATGCCTTCGGTGACAAGAAAACAGCAGCTTTTGCAGCAATCTCCATCCAGACACCCTCCACCCCCATCCCTCCTTATCTATCATCTATTTACCCGTTTGAGTAATGGGAGGAAAACCAGCTTCACAATCAATCTCATTTTCTCTGAGTATTTGGAGTTTAAAATCATTTGCATTTCGACAAGGGTCCAGCAGTTCCTTATCCCATCCATCAATTGGAATGGTAAATTGGCTGCCCACTTTCCATCTGATCTTAATTGAATAACTGCATGTTATCCACACAAATCTGCAGTTTGACCTAGAGTTTGTTTGGGGGGGCTTTCTTTCCTTACTAAAGTGTTTCTAATTTTAAATGTATATTATATCCACATAGGATGTGTGTATGGAGAGAAAGAGAGATGTGACTGGGCGTGGGGAAGAATTAGAAGGGAAGAGGTTGCAGACATGCATACCACTAATTAAAATGAGAAAATAAAATTCTTTCACTTGGGGCCACAGGCAATGACTGTTCTTGAACAAAAGCAAAACAAGAACAACAAGAACAACAAAAACAACAAAAGAACTGAACCGTCTAATACTGCAACCGGATAATACTAACTGCAAAATGTGACTGACAGTTTACCAGATTATCTCCTTAATCACACCTTTATTTCCCTTTAAGCAGGGCTTAGGCTCCCAGCAGGTTTCAAATGTGTTAACAGTGAACATCCCAGGGAAGAATCAAAAGGCCTTAGCAACTGGAGCTTTGTGGAGGAACTCGACAAATAGAAACGTTCAGAAAGGGGCAGAAAAACTAGTGCAGCAAATACAGCTCTAGTCTTCTCCGGCTTCAACACATGTCTCGTCCCACTTGCAACGCAGAATGTCAGCAACTCAAAAGAAAGACGATAGAAACACAGGGGAAGGCATGCAAATCAGCAAACCCTGCAGAAATAATTCTAATTCTAATTCTAATTCTTCCCCTCCCCCCCTTTGTTTGGCTTAATGGAATCCTAGAATTCTAAGAGTTGGTTGTTTCAAAGGACTATAATAATTCCCTTAAGACATAATTAGCATTTATACATTTTATTAAGAGTTTTTGTTTTGTTTTGTTTTTTTTTTTCAATCCAAATGTCTAACCACTATGAATAGTTAACCTGGCAGTAAACCCTCAGAAAGAAATGAGGATGATTAGAGTCCCAGCCTTTGTAGTTTAAAATCAAGTCCAACACGAGGTCCAAGGTATCTTAATATTATAGTCACTGAGACCTCTTTCCAGGAGTTTGGACAGGAAGGATAAAGGGAAATAGACTAGTGAAGGGTCTACACTAGATACTGCATACGTTTTAACTAGGTCAATTCTGTTATCTGCACTCTGAGTGAGGTATTATTATCTCACGTTGCAGATAAGGAAACTGAGCCGAGGTTTATGAACTTGCTCAAGGAACCATAATTAGAAAATTGTAGAGCTAGAATTTGAACCCAGATCCTCCCTCATCAGCCGGCTAAGTGAATGGAGCAAAGAGCCTGGGAACGGCTTGGAGGTTTTCTCTCTGGATCTTATTGCAAAGGATCCCCTCTATCCCTCTGTTCCTCCTAGTCATCTTCTTCTTCCTCTTCTGCTCCTTTCCCCTTCTTCCTTCTTCTTCATTTTTAAAATTTCCTTCCAATCTCCAAGTATGTGGGTGTTTTCCATTGGTTCCTCCAGAACCACACTTTCCCACCCTGATTTGTGCTCCAGAAACAGCTACCCTTGACCTCTGGCTTGGAGCTGTAGTTAGTTAATGGGAGGCCCTGCTCGCAGATTGGCAGGAGAGAGACGATGCTGGTTGGGGTAATTTTTCTCCCAGACTTCCTCCCTGACAGGTTGCTGTGGTGGCTGCCCAGGTTTTGCCAGATGGCCATCTTCTTCATTAATTCCCTCTGAATTGCAGTCACCCAACAGTTCCCAAATGTTTTTTTCATAGGACCCCTTTAGACTTTTTAAAATTATTGAGCACCCCAAAGAACGTTTGCTCCTCTCTCAATATTTACCACATTAGAAATTAAAACTGATAACTACTCAAATACAAGAATACACACACATACATTCTGTTAACCATCAGAGCAATGACTCCATTACAAGTCATACAGCCGCTAGAAAATTCCATTGTGCACTCTGGAGAGAATAAGAGAGAAGGCAAAAAATTGTCTTGGCATTATTGTAGAAATAGTTTTGATGTTGTGGACCTGTGAGAGTCTCAGGGACCCCAACAGGTTTCTAGCTTTGAGAACCACTGCTCAAATGGCTCCTTCAGACTCACTCCAGGATGCTTTTCCATTCCTTGATGGATGCCCTCATTCTGCCCATGCTGTCATAATTACTCCCTTTATTCACTCCTCAATCACTCCATTTGAGAATAATGCCTTCTGTTTCCTGCAGGGATCCTGACTCATCACTGAGTAGGAGGTGGCTGGAATTTCACCTGGGAGGAAGGGCTGGAGCCAGAACTGGATGTGGAATGCCAGCCGCAAAGAAAACATTCCTTCTGCCAGCCCAGACCTTTTTCCTGTGACCTTTGATTCATCTTTTAAAATTGTATTTATCACGGCTTCACTGATAAGACAGAGTGTCCAGAATCAGAGAGATTCCTGTTTTTCTTTCCTGGACCCAGGCCAGAACATACGAGATGTTTCCAGTTCTAGGTATAGACAAATTGGACCACATTCAGAAGAGGACAAGTGAGAATCTGGAAACCACATCCATGAGGAAAAAAATGAAGGAATGATTACTTCTGAAGAAAAGAATCCTCAGGGGAGCTTGGCCATTTCCAGCTCTCTTTTTATCAGCTAGCCTTTCTTGTTTTACGGAAGAATTCTTCATTCCTTCTTCTGGGCTCCAACTGAATTTAAGTCAGATCTCAATTGCCCCAAATCAATTTATATTGTCAGTATTTGCATACTTCTCTTCTCCTCTTCCCTTCTAGACTGCCAGCGCCTCAAGACTGTCTTAGTCACCAAGGGGTATCATAAATGTTTGCTGAAGAACGAAGTAGAGATGACACTTGTTTTCATAACTACCATGTGTTTCCCATAGTCAGTTGGAGACAGTTCATGCTTACCTTCAAAAGCAATTGTTTTTTTAAACAGCTGTACTGAGTTATAACTGACCCTACAAAAAAACTGTACATATTGGATGTACAATTTGATGACCCTGGCCATACACAACCACCCTCGATACCCTTTGCACAATCAAGGATGTATCAAAAACCTCCTAAAGTTTCCTTATGTTTATGTCTCCTTTTTATTTACTTGTCTGTGGCAAAAACACTTGACATGAAATTTACCCTCTTAACCTTAACAAATTTTGAGGTGCAAATACCGTATTAACTATCTATCAGCCCTACGTTGTACAACAGATCTATAGAATTTACTCATGTAGCATAGCTGAATCTTTATACTCATTGAACAACTCCCCTTTTCCATCACCCCTAAGTAGTACTGTGTTCTCCACTTCTATGACTTTGACTATTTAGGTACCTTATATGAGTAGAATCATGCAGTGATATTTTTATAAATCACCCGGGAAGTCAATGTACCTGCAGAACCATAAAGGGAAGCCCCAGAAGTGCACGTGTTGTGGTACCTTAAAGATAAACTGGATTTGAAATTCAAAAGGCTGGATTTGAATCCCAGCCCTAGAATGACCAGTGGAGCTGCCTTTCACAAGTCACTTCCTTGTTTTAAGCCTCAGGCCTTCAGAAGGAATGGTTTGGACTAGAAAACTGGATGCCAACGTGTGTCTGGGGTTCTCCGTCTCAGGGTGTCATTGCAAGGTGTCTTGTAATCAACCTGAAAGGGTATCAAACATTGTTGGCTACCTAAAAAATTAGTATCTCTCACTCATATCTGAATTATGTTTTCATATATATGGAGATGTGGTTATAACTGATAAAATGCAAGACTCTTAAATCATTCTTGAAATTATTGAATCTATTTTGCCTTTTTTCAATCAAGAAATAATAAAATTATCTGGTGTGGTGAGGTCCACAAAAATACTCTGACAGTAGAAATAAGCTCTTGTTCTTGGGAAAATTGGAAATCACGGAGCCTTGGGCCTCAGTTTTGACTCTGAAGCCTGTAGATTTAATGCAGAGAGCAGAAGCGGGGCAGTGTCTCTCATCCGAAGATAAGAAGGGATTTGCCAACCATAGTTACAAACACTGATGTAGAAAATACCTAACAAAAGCCAAGGAACATGTTTTCTAGTTTTCAAATTGATTTTCTTCTTTACAGACAGTATCCGCGACATAAAGACAAAGCCCCATATTATGAGAAGAGTATGAAAATGTTTAAAGGGTGTAGAGATAATAAAATTTTTTTTGAAGTAGACAAAGCATTATTTTATCTCCCTTTCATCCATCCTAATGTATTATGATCACTCAAGAATATTTTAGAAATTTCCTTCCTGTAATGGATGAGGACAATTTGGTGGAAAATTTAAACTACTGATAAGCATGTTTTGGGAGCCCCTTAATAGAGTAAAAGAAATTCTTTAACTTTTAGGGGTATTTGCCAAAGCCCAGTTAAAGGGACTCAGTGACAACTGAATGGAAATTGCCAACTCTTAGAGCCAATGAGCTAAAAAGCAGTGCTTTAAAATTTTTCAGTAACAGTTTTTTCATACATTTTTCTACTTTCTACTTTCTAAAATAATATATTGAAGAATTTGGAAAATATAGAAAAGCTTGAAAAAAGAATATATAAACTACCATTAGTTTACATGTAGCATTTTAAATTCTTGCATATGTCTCTATCTCTATATTTAGAAATTACAATTATTTCATGTTATTTATGTTACTTGATAATTTGACTTTTACTAAAATTTTTTATTATATAATATTAGGCACATATAAAGGACCATAAGTAAGGTATATGTAAGTTATAAAGTATGATAATAAAATGAACATCCATGAAGCCACCATCCAATTTATAGATTCAAATATCATCAATATGGTTGAATCTGTAAGCTCCTCCCATATTCCCCATGTGGTAACTATTCTGTATTTGTTGTTTATAATCCCCTTCTTAAAAAAAAGTTTCTAAACAATGTAAACAATATTTTTAATTGTGCTGATTTTGAATCTTGTACTAGTGTTTTTTTTTTACTAGTGTATGTTTTTCCTGAGGTTATTCTGAACCCATTATGTATTTATAATGCATGTTATTATGCATAGGCTGTATTTCAAAACTTTCATTGCTGTGAATATACTGCACTTTATTTTTCTGTTGATGAACATCTGGGTTTCAAGTTTTTTCTTTTTTCTTTTTTTATTTAAAAAAAAAATACCATCATGCAAATTTTTATATTTGTTTCCTGGTACATGTGTGTAGGAATTTTTCTAGGGTACATACCATGAGTTGACAGGAATATATATTACTATATGTTACAAAATTACTAAATTGTTTTCCAAAGTAGTTGTACTCTGTTACCAGTATATACCATGTTTCCCCCAAAATAAGACCAGGTCTTATATTAATTTTTGCTCCAAAAGACACATTAGGGCTTATGCTCAGGGGATGTCATCCTGAAAAATCATGCTAAGGCTTATTTTCTGGTTAGGTCTTATTTTTAGGGAAACACGATAGAAGTCTTCATTCTTTTAAATCCTCAGCTATTTTAAATAATTTCCATTTGGTATTGCCCATATATTTCTCATTATGGTTTCAATTTGCATATCCTTAAATATTTTTAAATGTTTATTGGACATTTGTGTTTCCTTCCCTGTGACATACCTGTTCAAGTCTTTTGTCCATTTGTCTGTTGTTTTGACTGACCTTTTCTTGTTGACATGTAGTTCACATTACTGATTAGTAGGAAAGGGGAATTCTTTTAAGTATAGTGTTTATGGCTGACATCTGAATGGGCCAATCAGAAGTTATTTCTAACCCCCTTTCTCTTGCTGCCTCATAATATTGACATTTCAAAGCCAATAACTTTCAGAGACTCCTCTGTAGTCAGGGGTGGCCATGTGACTCATTTTCGGGCCATGTCATATAAGCGTATGTCTTCTGTGGGTGTATGTGAGAAATTGTTTGCTTTCTTGACAAAAAGATTACAGACACAGCTGTCACAACCCTGTGCCACCTTTGCTTAATCCTGACTTGAATGCAGACGTAATACTGGGAGCTACAACAGCCATATGGTGGGCATGAGGGAAAGGCTAAGAGATTCGTGAAAATTCTGGCCTGGACAATTCTTACATGCATCTATCTCCAAATTCCTGGTTATGTGATTTAAAACAAAACAAAAAACTTCCGTTTTTTAAAGACTGCAAATCTAATTTTCTGTGAATGACAAATGGATGTCATCCTGACTGATACGGCATTTTTTACCCACTTTGTCCCCACTCTAGAGCCTCATGTCCAGCAGCGTCCTAAAAGGTAGTAAAGATGTTCCACCAAGAAATTTTACTACTTCCGAATACCATCTTCTTAAGGCTAGTACTAGAATCTAGCCACTGCCTTCCTTTTCATCCTCATGTTGTATCACCCCACCTTTGATGCATTCAGCTGCACCCACTGGACGCTTTATCATTTCCAAGAAAATACTGATTTCTTTCTGACTCCATAGCCGCCGAGCATTCTATTTCACTTGCCTGGATTCCCTGTCCACCTAACTTTTCTTCCCATTCTAAATGAGCCCTGCCTATTATTATCTCTTTGTAAAGCATATCACGACATGACTCCCTTACTAGGCTCTGAGTTCCACTAGAGTACACTGCATGCCAGTTTGGTTAAGTGTACACCCAGCACAACCTAGCATAGCCCACGAGACAGTCAGCATTCACAAATATTTTGTGAGATGTACAGGTGTATATCTTGTGTGCTGACCAAATATCAAACAAAACCTATCTTTGGTTTCCTGTTCACTTCCCAAGTCTCAGAATTTTCACCTTTGAGAGGGGCTAATAATCCATATCTCTCAGCGTAGTGTGAGAATTAAATGTGATTATTGCCTGTGTACTTAGATAGGCATTTGGAATGTGGTTCAGGTCCTCTGCCTCTGATAAGGGGGATCTTTGTTCCCAAATAGAAGATTTTCCTTCCAATTTCTGTTCTTCACACTTTAAACGTAATACTTGGTATAATTATCAGGGATAAGTATAATTCCATTCAACATATATTGGATGCTTGCTCATGTACTTTATATGTCAAGTACTTCATATACGATACCTTATGCATCTGTATGATGTAGCGTTTGTTATGACCCCCTTTTATAGAGCAGAGACAAGTCTCTTGGGGCACTTGGCCATTGCCTGTGGACATACACAATAAAATTGTGGTTAGTCCGAGGCTACCTAACAAGGCAGTCTGCTATTTACAGGATATGTTCTCTTGCTGCATTCTGGTGTTTTTCTCTTTTTTTTTTTTTTTTCCTGAGAAAAAGGGCAAAGCAGAATACAATGTGCCGATATCCAATTTTTTTTAGAAAAGCAACTTCCAAAGTCTGCTCTGCGGTAAATACATACAGATTTTCATTCCAATCTTCTCTCTTCCTAGATCCTGAAATGAAAACTGATGCTCAAGCTGGTGATCCTAAAGCAGGATCTTCAACGAGAAAACAATGACTGAGTCAGTCTTTGCGCAAGATACTTTGGAGGTCCGGAGAGTAGATTAATACATGTTACAGAGATTTTGCTACAATAATGGAAAGCAAAAGGCATTTATTTTAACCAGAACTCCTACTTTCGAACCTTACATGTAGGAGGTGCTTAATAAAGGCTGGTGGAAATGCATTCCATGAGTTCATGACATAGTGAGGTTTTATTATAAAGTTCAGCGTAGCTTTATTCTGAATGCCACTCATTCTAATAGAGCGATCGAAGCTCTTCAAAATTTGTCCCAACCTAGCCTTCTCATTTGTTAACATTCTACTCCTTGCACATAGTTCCAACCACACTGGAATACGGTTTCCTGGATCCACCCTGATGTTTAGCACCTCTGGGCCTTCGCTCATGCTGGTTCTGCTTTCCTAGAATTCCTGCAACCCAGCCTCACCTTCTTAAAAAACAACAGACCAACACATCCTGCAGGTCTGTTAGGCTAATTTTTTTTCTCTCCAGTAAGCCTGTCTAAGGTAAGACATATCCACACCTGTGAGCCTCCAAATCTTCTAGATATAATTAAGGCCACATTTTTCATTTTATGATGTGGTGTGGCTGGTAGGTACAGCATAGACTTCATAGTTGGAAATATTGAGGCATAAATTGCAACTGGGCCGCACAAAAGTCATGCTCCCTGGTGTGATCTGCCTAAATGTGAGCTTCCACTTCCTCTTTGGAAACAAGGGTGCGATGTATGACCTGCCTGTTAGGGTTGTTGTGGGAGAAAGGAAGGGAACATTTAAAGTGCACAGCACAGAGTCTGGTTCACTCAGCAGTTGCCTGGCTGTGGTTATTCAGGTTCTCAGCTCAAATATCTCTAGAAAATGGCCTCTATCTAACATCCTGTCCCTCCACCACTCCCTTCTTTGGACAATCTTTGACCCAGGTGACCCAACTCTACCACTTATCAGTTTGGGTTAAGTGACTTAATTCTCTTCCCCACTTAATTCTTTTCCTCGCCAGCTCCCCCTGCCCTAGCACCCCCAGAAGTAAAATGAAGCTGATAATAATGATGAACTCATAGGCATGTTATAAGGATAATTTATACCTCAAATTAGTGCCAGACCGAGAACGCATTCTAGCTGTTACTGTATTGTTCACTCCTAGGGTCCACATTAGTGCCTGCTTCAAGGAGGTACTCATTTCGTATCTGTTGAATGAATGAATGCATGCACTCTGGTTTGTTCCCCTCTCCCTTGCATTTCATCCCTGGTTCTTAGGATGGAATGTGGGCTCCTCTGGGGCAGAAAGACGGTGCCATTGCTACTAGGTATTCAGTTCCCAGCATAGGGTCTGGCGCCAGGTGAGGCTAAGTCAATTTCATGGAATGGAAGGGAAAGTTTTCCACTGTGTATTCCTGCTGCATTCTGCTGGCAGTGAGTTCATTAGCATCAGCTGGCAGGACAGTGGGCACTCCACCCACTTCTGCCACCACTTACTCAGGCTCACTCAACAGGGTGACCCAGGGACGGACAGCCACTTCCTCTTTGGCATGACAAAGACTCAGATCATTGACTGGGTCCAAGATTGACTTATGCTGCTGGCAGATTCGTTGAAACCATGCCCTATTTGGCTGGCAGCAAGAAGATTCTTTTCTTTCTTGTGGGTCTAGTCCCTTGAATCAATATCTGTTCCCACCTCCCTCTGTTTACAGACAGAGGCTGCTAAGTACCTCCAACGTAAGAGGACAAGCATGGGCCATGATAAGGGGCCCTGGGAAAGAGAAGGAAGGGCCTACCTGATGGCATCTCAACAGGTTAGAGGCTTTGCTTTCTAGTAAAACCATTCACTTCCTTGGTGAATTCATTTAACCTTTTTGTAAGCTTCCAAAAAGAGGTGGTGTACGATGACTAAAGGGGTAGCCAATTAAAATGCAGTCTGACCAGCAAAGAGAAGTAGGCCATGGCTGACTAACAGAGAGGCCCTGACTGAGACAGGCCCTGGCACCAGGCGTCCACCCTGCCTGACTCTTCTTTTCTTCTAGAACAAGAGGACCTCCCAAATCAGGGAGCTATACCGTCCATGGCTGGATTTATAAAATGTGTGTTTCCCTCATGCGGAGCCCACAGTGCGGTCCCTTTGGCTCACTGTCTGTACTCTCCCTTCCTCTCTACAGGACACAGAATATTTCTGTCCATTCTCAATCACATCATCACTGAGTTTTCTTCCTGTTGCCAAATGTAATATCTGCACATCGCCTGCAGGTAGATTCTGAGTCTGCTGCTAGATAGATCCCATTTCACAAGACTTTCATTTTTCATGCCAACGTAAAAGTCTTTCCCCCCATCCTCTTCTGGCTGATCACTTTTTAGATTAGATGAGGGGAAAGAGAGGGGGAGGGAAGGAAAAAGGAAGGGGGAGGAGAAAGGGAGACAGGGAGAGACACTGAAGAAGTCAAGGAAGTATGAGATTTGACATTTCAAACTTTTAAACCAGATGTGGTGGAAGGCCTCTTGAGAGGATGGTATACCCTACACTTACTTGTGTGTCCTTGAAAATGAGTGTGAAAGCTGAAGCAGGAGAATGGCAATCAAAAAAACATGTAGAATAAGAACATTCTTATAAAAGCTAAATGCCATTAAGCATTCACTAATTTTTCTTACTTTTTACACATAACAGTGACATGCAGTCCTTTCATTTGTACATGCTCTTTAATTTAGCTCTTTTCTTACACAACAGAACACAAGTTGGCAGGTTTCAGTCTAAAATGTGTCCAATGGAGGCCAGAGGTTACTTTTTGAATAGGTTTAAAATTTGTTTTCTTGACTCAGCTTTATTAAGGTAATAAGACCTACTGCTACTTGCTGTAGCTGCCACTTAGCTATTATAATTATCATTACTGGTATTGTCATCACAGATAAGGAAGGAGACACCACTGTTGTCTGGGGGACAGAAATTCCATGTTCACAGTGATCATTTCATCAAGTGAATGACAATAATGCATAAAGTAGAAAAGTCCCGGTTGCTGAAAAGCCAAATATTATACAGTCAAGAGTCCTCTGTGGTAGGCAAAAACATGGGCTTTGTAAACAAAAGAGGACATAAGTCCAGTTTGCTGGTTCTGAAACTCTTTCTATAGTGTCTGGGGTCCAAAAGACCATGATATCTTTAAAGGTCAATGCTATAAATACCATCATTATAATGAGCTAAAGTCTAATAATGGGAGGAATAGGGAGTCAGACTAAGAATAAATCCTACTGTTAGTTAGTAGAGAAATTTATTTGCCCTGGAGGCCTTCCATCACATCTGGCCAGTTTTAACACTTGGCAACTCTCATCTATCAGTGAACCCTGAGCTACCCAAGCTGGGCTTTTGTCCTTTTCAGTAGGGCAGAATGAAGGTCCTGGGCTTTAGAATCTGAGAGACTTGGCCCAGATCTGGGCTCCCATCTTCTGAAGAAACTTGGGTACTTTCATTACATCCTCTGAAATTTCATTTCACTTATAAAATGAGGGCTGTGCTACTTAACACTGACTCTTAGAAGGGTTGTGAAGTTTAAACGGATATATAAAATTATTAACACAGTCTAACACATAATGAATACTTAGACCAGTGGTCCTTAACTGGGCATGGTTTTGCCTCCCTGGGGACATATGGCAATGTCTGAGACACTATCACCACTGTACGATTGGGGGCAGTGGATGCTTTTGGCATCTAGTGGGCAGACGTCCGGAATGCTGCTGAATATCCTACAACCCACGGAACACCCCCCTGTAAGAAGGAATGATCTGTCTCAAAATGTCAGGAGGGCCGAGGCTGAGAAACTCTGGCTAGAGAGACAACAGTCATTATGCATCAGGCATTTCCCTGTACGTGTCTGATCTCTTCTAACTGCACAGGTTCCAAAATGCGGATGTGGAAATTTAAGACCGATAGTGATAGCATCCACTCATTTCCAAAGAGCGTTCACAGAGTTATTTCATCTGATTTTCAAAAGCAGCTGTTCACAAGTGCTGTTCATGCAATCTTCATTTTACAGGTGGACACACTGAGGCCCAGAGACGTTGGGTCAGTCAGCTGGGGAACAGCAAGTCTCGGCTGCTTTCAGTTCTTGTGCACCCACATGCACAGAGCACGGTCAGGTAACACGGAAGCTCAGCTTTGAATACTTTCTGTAATCTGTTCTCTGTGAAATGGAACAAACGACGGTGATCTAGGGAGGTAAGAATGACACGACGGGGGCGGCCGGATGGCTCAGTTGGTTAGAGCCCGAGCTCTTCACAAGGTGGCCGGTTCAATTCCCGCATGGGATGCTGGGCTGCGCCCCCTGCAACTAAAGACTGAAAACGGCGACTGGACTTGGAGCTGAGCTGCGCCCTCCACAACTAGATTGAAGGACAATGACTTGGAGCTGATGGGACCTGGAGAAACACACTGTTCCCCAACATTCCCCAATTAAAAAAAATATTAAAGAACAACAACAACAACAAAAACAATGTTTAGAAAAAAAAAGAATGACAGGACGTGCCACACACAATAGACACTCAAAAATCAGAGCTCAATCAGTGTCCTTGTTTCCTCCTGATGATTGGGCAACAAACAGTCCTCCACCCTACATTTTTACGCCAAAGGACCCCTCGTGGCCAAGTCAGGTCTCCTATGATACATCGGTTCTCCAGCGTAGCCTGCGCCTGAGCCCCAGGCTTCCCCGGGCCCCAGGCCCCACGGCTGCTTTGTTCTCTGAGCGACACCACCTGTGAGGCATCACCCTGTGCTGGTCACGGGGACTGTGCAGGAGCCGTCAGTCCTCCTTACGCCCGGGACTCGGGGGCTGATGCCTTGACAACTGTGGCGCTGCTCTCTCATTACGTATCGTGAGGGTCACCTTCCTGACAGACAGCTTGGAAAATTCTTTATTAAGAAAATGTTTTTAGAAGAAAAGACAGATTACTTTATCGTTCTGACATGCTCTACTTATGACAGGAAATAGCGTTCTTGTTTCTCTGGCTGGCGGACATTTAGCTGCTAACAGATTCAAGTGGCATATCATGGTGATATATGGGTGATTTGGTCAGACTTTCCATAGCCTACATGTATGTATTAATTAATTAATTCATTCATGCACATTAATTCATTCATCACTCTTTTGTACATCTGAGCATCTACTGTGAACCTAGTACTGTGCTATGCAGTTGATGGATTAAAAATACATATTTATATTTAGTCCTTAATATGTAGGACATCCCAATCTAGCAGGCAATGCAAGGAAGCCAAGAAGGTACGTTTTTCAAGTGATAAGTGAAATGATAAGTAATGATAAGTGAAATAAAAAAGGTAACTAAAACTTTGGCAGGCGGAAACCAGAATTGTGGATTTGCAGAGCGGGGTGCCTGGTTCACGTTGGCTGGTGACAGGCAGGGTAGCTGCAGAAGCTGAAGATCGGATTTTGTTGGAATATACTGTAATCTCTGTGCAAGGGATGGAAGAGGAGTGAGCACCCACAACCGAAATAGGCTGATGATTCTTCATCCTGGAAAAAAGCCTGGATGCCAAGTTTTTGGCCCTGAGTGATTTTTAATGGTCCTGACATACATTTGATGAATAATATCTCAAAGGCACCGCTGAACATTGGAATGTATTAGCGGGAAGCTGTAGAAAACGGATTCACTAACCTTGCCTGGGGTGGGGATGGGGGGGGTAGCATCCCAGAAGATGGGATATTTGTATTCAAAGAGGTTCACCCTGTGGGAAGGGAAGTGAGGGTGTTCTGGGCCCAGCAAAGGTGAAGGTGACGCATCTGAGACGGTGGATGATGGGGTTAAAGCCATGCGTAGGGGAGACCGAGGACAGGTGAACATTAAGGGCACTCTGGGGCCACTGGAATGCCAGGTCATGGAATCTGGGCTCTCTCCAGTGGGACTTGCTGGGCTTGTGGCCGATGTATGCAGAGGAGCAGTCAGGTAGGATCAGCCCTGCACACAAGCCTCTGTGGAACGGGCTGGGGTTGTGGGAAGATGGACCAGAAGCTCAGAGACAGGAGACAGAGAGACAAGTCGGGTAGCTGCTGCAATTGCCCCAGAGAGATTGTAAGGCCCTCCTTTGGGTTTCATCCAGCTGAATAGTGTAGTGTCCGCTGCCACAGGCTGGGGAGTCCTTCTTCCATTCAGACGACTCAACACTTATTTAGAGAGGGGAAAAAACAACAAAAAAAACCCCAAAAACAACAAAATGGGGAAGGCCAAGAATGAATGAGTTTCCTAAACAAAAATTTAAAAGCCAAAACTAACGTGTTAAATATAGCACTCCAGGGCCTAGTGGAATTTGAAGTGCCCAATTTTTTTTTTTTTGAATAAATGCATAAAGACATCAGAAACAATGAAGTGTGGAGTAAGGGTGAGGGTCTAGTAAAAGGCGCCCTGAAAAAGTCATCTGATAATTTACCACAGTGCAAATGTCTCTAATTCCTATGCACGTGTGAAACATGGGGTTCGTGATTTGACTTAGCCTCTTGCTAAACGTCCCAGCTCCCATGTACATATCACCTGCTATGGTTCAACGTGCACAATGCTCAGGGTACCACATATATTGTCTCAGAACATCTTAATAACAACTGCAAAGCAGGCTTTATCAAGCCTGAGGTTCAGAGAGGTTAGGGATTTGCCTCAAGTCACAGAGCAGTCATTGTGGAATTGGGCTCGAACTCCAGTCTGTCCAACTCTAAGCCTTCTGCATTAGTGCACACTACTGAGTACAGCAGAGGCATCACTGTAGGATGACAAATGCCTGTCAGTTGTTAAGATCACCTTCCTTTCTGGACTCTGATTCAGTGTCTTTAAAATATTGAGGTGGGCAGAAAAATCAAAACTTTTGGGTGAGGAAGGAATTGGAAGGAAAGACTGAAAGAATAAAATCTCCACCTCCAACTTTTGTTTTGAGCTTGTGTACGTTTGTCATCCTCTTTGGATGTGAGATTTTTCTTTAGTAAAAGGAAATCAAGCAACGAACTCATATGTAAGTTACATTCTGCCTTAAAATTCCTGGGATTCTATGCCATGAGCTAAGACTGTTATCATACAGTGGAAAGCAACGTTGTGAAATAAAATGGCTTTTAGTTTTGAAAACCAATCTAAAGATAAAATATGAAATCTCTGTGTTCCATTTCAGAAGATAATGGAAATGTTATAAACCTTGAAGAGTTCCCAGATTTAGCAAATAAAAGTTTAGGGTGTTCAGTTAAATGAGATTATCAGATAAGCAACACATATTTCCTTAGGATAAGTATGTCCCATGTGGGACCCAATTATACTAAAACTTTTTCACTGTGTTTCTGAACTTCAAATTTAACTGGTGCCCTGAATTCTATCCGGCAACTCTAAAACCTTGACAAAACAACAACATGGCAAAGCTGACTAAACTCAGAAGGAAAAGTCGAGGAAAGTTGAGAGGAGCTGGTTTCCTCATGGCCCACAGTGGTAAACCAGTTGCTACTATCTATAGCGAGAGTTAAAGAAACCAGGTTTAAGTTTATTGTTTGTAGTTATAAAGGTAACCAGTAGAAAAACAGAGCAGGAAAATATAGTCACAACAATAAAACCCACAGGAGGGTGGGAGGACAAGAAAAGTAATACAAGGGTATCAAATTCTTCTTTTACAGAATGGAGCTCAAGACGCAGTCTTTTGTGGATGAATCATGAAGCAAAAGCATGAAAACGTTACTTAGCATTAAGGTGGTAATTACCAAAGAACTAAAAATGAAGCAATTAAAAATGGCTTTCTCTGGGTAGTGAGGCTTGGAAAGTGGGTGAAAAGAAAGTTAATTTTCATTTTTATTCTACCCTTATGAGATTTTTAAATTTTATGTCATGTGCAAAATTAAATTAAAAATAAAATAATTATATTAATCAGTATTACTGCCAACCACTCTCCGGGAAATTATAAGATTTCTGTTCATGGATAATCTCATGTTCTCAATCTAATGCTTATTTTATTTGCCTCTACCATTTTCCTTTGGGTGTAAAACTACTAACAATCAGATTTACAAACCCAAAGGATACATGAAAACCTGCTGGTGTTATGCTATGATACGTGGCAAAAATATGTCCATGTTTTCTAGTATAAAAGAAAAAGTAAAAACCTTCAAATAATAATAATAATAATAACAACAACAACAACGTGGTTCATTTAATTTACAACAAATATTTGAGGAGAGGTACTCCCCTAGCATGCCTTTAATCGTGAGTTGCCATCACTCCCCTTAACATGCAAATGAATTATGCTTTCACAAGGAGAAATCCAAGTACCAGCCAGAGCACAGTTTGGTTGATTTGCTTAGGGTCTGATTGATTTAACTTAGCAATAGATGGATTTTCACTCAACACTTCCATTCATTTGCAAGGGAGGTGCAGGAGTTCAGTTGGGGCTGTCAGAGGATGTCAAGTACGAAGAAGTCACTGGGTGTTGAGACCTGATCATGTGGACATGTGGGTATGCATGGGCGTGTGATGCGTATGGTTTAGCATGACTAAGAGACAGATGGTCTGAACCATAGAAGAGTCGCTGAATACAAAGTGAAGCCCCATTTGGAGAATGCTTGTTAAGTACTGTAAAGACATACTATTATAGCTTTTGATTAATGGCACTTCCACCCAAAACATTACTACTGCGCTCTGCAGCCCACAAACCCCAAGTCACCTTACATCAGACAGATCTTTACAGTCTGCGAACTCTGCTGCCATCTCCAGCTGGTTGTGGTCCTTTAATAAGAATTGTGTAATGTATGCACGCACTCCGTATTTAGAAGGGCAGTAGAGATCCTCAACAACCTTGCTGGAACTCCCAGGACGGAGATCAATACCCAAATCTGATTCCTGGGAAGTACTACATGGAGGCTTTGAAGGGAGACCCACAGCCCCCACTCTTTAGCTTAGCTCTTCCTCTCACTTTGCTCTGCCATGGAATGAAAGCCTTCTTTCACTGCCCGGCCCAAACACCACCTCTTCCAGAAAGACTTTCTTTCGCCCTCAAAATCATGAATATCTCCCTCTCAACTCCTTCCAGAATTATTTTGAAGAGTAAAGAAGATGATGATGAAAGCTTATTACTGGGTTCAGGAACTAATAATTTATAATATGTAGAAGGAAAAAGCCAAGGTCTAACTGGTTTCGGTACAAAAGACCTAGGAATTATAAAAGTAACAGCAAAACAGCAACGACAACTAGCACCACAATTTCCACCATTTACTGAATACCTATTATGGGCATATTAGGGGTTTTACAATTTTCATATTATTTAATTATCACCATTGCACAATGAAAAAACTAAGGCACAGAGAGGTTAATATCCAAAATACAGAAAGAATACATACAACTCAATAGCAAAAAAGAAGAATCTGATTGAAAAATGGGTGGAGGAACTGAATAGACATTTTCCCAAAGAAGATGTACAGATGGTCAACAGGTACATAAAAAGGTGCTCATTATCACTAATCATTAAGGAAATGCAAATCAAAACCACAAAGATATCACCTTACACTTGTTAGTTAGAATGTCTATCAAAAAGGTAAGAAATAAGTGCTAGCAAGGACGCAGAGAAAAGGAAACCCTTGTGCACTCTTGGTAGGAATGTGGATTGGTGCAGCCACTATGGAAAACAGTACTGAGGCTCCTTAAAAAATTAAAAATAGAACTACCGTATGATCTAGCAATTCAACTTTTGGGTATTTGTTCAAGGCAAATGAAAACACTAACTCGAAAAAATATGTGCACTCCCATGTTCATTGCAGAATTATTTACAACAGCCAAGACATGGAAACAACCTAAGTGTCCATTGATGGATGAATGAATGAAGAAGATACGGTGTGTGTGTGTGTAATACGTATATCCTGTGTTTCCCCCAAGATAAGACCTAACCGGAAAATAAGCCCTAGCATGATTTTTCAGGATGACATCCCCTAAACATAAGCCCTAATGCGTCTTTTGGAGCAAAACTTAATATAAGACCCGGTCTTATTTTTGAGGAAACACGGTATATATACATACTGGGGTGCCAAAAGAATGTATAAACATGACTTGTATTCACCTTTTGTTACTGGTATATATTGAATATTACAATTTTAATAGTTTTTTTCCTTTCTTAAAATGTGTACATATTTTTTGGCCATATATACATATATATATATATATACGTTTTCCTATATATATACATATATATACATATATGTTTTATATATATATATATATATACGTTTTACGATATATATATATAACATTTTCTGTAGACACAGCACACACACACACACACACACACAATGGGGTATTATTCAGCCATGAAAAAGAAGGAAAACCTATCATTTGTGACAACATGGATGGAACTTGATGGTATAATGTTAAGTGTGGTAAGTCAGGCAGAGAAAGACAAATGCTGTATGATCTCACTTATATGTGAAATTAAACAAACAAACAAAAAAACTCCATAGGGTTTATAGTCACAGAGAAGAGATTGGTGGTTGTCAGAGCCAGGGGTGGGGTAGTGGATAGGTGAAGAGGGTCGAAATTTACAAACTTCCTGTTACAAAATAAATAAGTCCTGAGGATGTAATGTAGAGTATGGTGACTAAATGATACTGTATTGTACATTTGGCAGTTGCTAAGAGAGTAGATCTTAAAAAGTTCACAAGGAAAAACTTGTAACTATGCGTGTTAACAGATGCTAACTAAACTTCCTGTGATCATTTAACGACATAGACATACACTGAATGATTATGTTGTACACTTGAAACTAACATAATGTAGGTCAATTATACCTCAAAAGAAAACAAGGCCAGAGAGGTTAGGTAACTAGCTTAGAACCACAGAGCAAAGAAGCTGCGTCAAATTCAAACCCAAGTTTGTTTCAACGTGAAGCCCATGCTAAAAGACTAGTCCATGGAATTGCCTGGCTGGGATTTAGTAACAAGGCTAGAGGAGAAACTGATACAAAATTGCAGAAGCGGCTCACAAATGAACACTGAAACATTTTGTGTGTAGTCCGCATGGCCTATTTTAAACCACATGCCTAGAATGTCATGGTCGGAGGAGCTCATCCCTCCACCCAGAAGTGTTAAGACACATCTGAGCATGCACTGACTGACTGTGATGTGCCGGCTGCACGTGGTGGCACACTGCTGCACCATGACTGTGGGCACAGCACAGAGGAAAGGCTGGGCTGCCAGCACACGCGAGGTTACACAGCCCTGTGCGGTCCCTGAGCAGCAGTGAGCCTTGAGGTTTGACACAACCTGCTGCCTTGACCATACCGAGCCTAGCAGCAAAGGAAGCGGATCAGATCCACCTTCGGATGTCTGCTGCTATGGGGCCCCCGGGGAGACAGTGGCCACCGGAGTGGGCTTCTGATTGCAATGAGGGGTTTTAAAGCATGAAACAACTTCGGAAGTAAGGGACGGGCGTTAGTTGTTCTACAAAGAGGCAATTCCATGGACTCGTTCATAGCAGGGGCTCCACTGACCTGCGTTTGAATTAATGGCTTCGCAGCTTCCTTGCTCTAGGATTTTGGGGCTTGTGACTTACTCTTTGTGCCTTCTTTTCCTCATTTTGAAATGAGAAGTAATAATGCCGCATCCTGTGGTGAGAATTAAACAGGATGAAAACTGTGAAACCTCTAAGATACTCATAATCAGTATTCAATAAATGGTGGATGTTGTGGTTGTTGTTGCTGTTTTGTTGTAGCTTTTATAATTCCTATGCCTTCTGTACTGAAACCAGGTAAGACTTTTTTTTTTTAATCCAATTCAGACTTGTCAGGTCTCATGGCTGGCCTGGTGAGAGAGGAGAAGCTGCTTCCTGGCTAATCCAGAGGATGGTTCAAGATAAAGTTCTGCCCATTGTGAGTGTGGCTGCCTTTGTTTCTTCTTTCTTGCTCAATTCTTCTCCTCCTTCTATTTATTTTCCTTTTGTCTTGTCTCTTCTTTCCCCTTGTTTGGGTTCCCGTGGAATTCTTGGTCCCTTGTTGCAATACCCTTTTTAAAATTGCTGTTTCTGCCTTTATCTGCATCTTACCTCTGCCTTCTTTCTTCCTTTCTCCCTTTACACAGAATACTCTGCACTGCACCAAATAATGTAGATATGGAAGGTGAACTCTTTCCTAGGACCCTGACAACATCACGTATAACAAGAACACGGGATAGGCTATGTTCAGTGTCACTCTTAAGGCGTTTATTCATGCAGGAAATCGTTTTGAACAACCCCTTCTAATTACCAAGCCCTGTGCTTGGCACAGGTCAAATTCTACATGAGTTTCAGAAGGAAGTAATTACTTCTGGCTAGCTACCTGCAGCCAAGAGGGCAATGTTGGGGACACCAGGAGGGCAATAGTGGAGAGAAGAGAACACTTACTACAGATAAATGTTAGGCTGGTGTAAGAGAGATGTATTCCTTTATATGTAGCTCTATCATGGCCAATCAAACAGAAATTTCTGCTGCTACTTCTGCTCTCTGAGGAAAGCACCATCTCTCCATTCCCTTATCGGGACACAGGTACCATGATATCACAGACACACATGTGTACGCAAAGCATCTCCCCTCTCTTCTCTCTGTGTTTCTCCTGTTCCCTCTGATTTCCTCTTTTCCTTTTTCCCTTTCTCCTCTCTTTAGCTCAGTTATTCTGGCAGCTTTAGTTTCCACGAGTAGTACTCGGCTCAAAATCCTTGCTGACCTCAAAGTGTTTTCAGCAGTGATATTTTAATCCTTAAATACGTTCAACAAGCTAAATGTTTAACATCAGATGTGTGCTCATATGAATCATTGTTCATCCATTTCATGGAGTATCATAGGGCCTCATTTTAGTCAGACCTTTGCTTAATTGTCATCTCCGCAGATAGGTTCTCTCTCAAACAGCACACTTGCAGCTTGCCTGCCTTAGTTTCCCTCACAGCACTTATAACTCATGAAGTGAGTTACTTATTGTGCGTCTCCTCTAGAAAACTGTAAGCTCCATGAGGCCAGGGGCTTGGCCTTCCCTACTGTCATCTGGCAGATATTCAATAAAAACTTCTTGAAATGGATAAGTATAGGCATTATAATTGTATAAATGAATATTTAATAACATGAAATTTCTCTTCATATTAAGTGAAACAGTAGACACAAAACTGTGCTATAGACCATGATCTCAACTGTATAAAATATATAACAGAGAAAAACCATGGAAAGAAAGAATTCATGTTCACTATGCTTATCTCTGGGTGGTAATATTGTCCTTAGATTGGTCTGCATTGATTTTAACTTCCCCAATATCATCCAATGAGCATATATGTTTTTAAAAAAAATTAGCTCCTTTAAATAATAGTTAATGTCACTGGCTCGGTCCAAAGATTCTGCAGCTGGGACAGTCCGAGCAGACGTGAAAGTGACAGAGGGATCAGTGCAGTGGTTGGGAAAATAACCCGGGTCTAGCTGATTCAGTGCTCTAACCTTAACAATTGACAGTTCCTTTGATTGCTGGTGATATGTTTAAAGGGAATGTTTTGATGATATAAGTGAAAACGAAGAAGTAGAGTCAACAGGCTCAATGTTGTTTTAAGGGTGTTAAAACGTTGTTTTAAGGGTGTTCGGGCTGAAACATGAAAGAAAGTGAGGGTTTGGCAAAGCCTGTGTTTTGGTGGTGCCAAACCCCAAACGATCAAAAAACTGCTTCAAGATGTTGATGAAACCTCAAATAGAGGGTGCACATAGGCCATTCATTCAGTCTGAGCGCTTTGCAGCCCCAGGACAGGCTCTGAGACAGAAGACCAGTCCTGTGGCTGAGCTGACTGGGGGAAGCTCTGTGCAGAAGGATTTTCTCTGCCCTTTCAGACTCTCCTGGCAAGATGCCCTACCCACAGACTCAGCTCTCCTTTGAGAACATCTTCATTCAGAAAAGTACTTCAAACTCATCAAGCAAGGGTTTGAACAAGTCTTGCTGTCTGAATGTTTATCCATTCATTCAACCCATGTTTACAGAGTGCCTACTACGTGCCAAGCACTGAACTGGACATTGGGAATGGAGCCACTAATAAAACAGACAGAAACTCTTGTCCCTACTGAAGCTTGCATTATAGTAGTGGGCCTATAATTTAGCCTTAGGTGTTTGCCAAGCCCTAGTCTTCTCTTATTGCTTTTTGAAAAGTTTCTGGAACTGTCTCATCTTCATAATTGGATGGCTGCCTCAGTTTCCCAGTTAGCACTAGTTCTCGGAAGGGGCTGGAAACAGCCTTGGAAAACAACCTTGGCTATGACCCTGACTTGCACCTAAAAGATTATTTTCTTAGAAATCTGGAGACATGCTGCCCCCTGAACTCTTAGAACCATCTAGAGTTTGGCTATGAGCTAGAACAACCACTCTGTTAGCTACTCATCATTTATTGATTACTATTCACCATGTGCCAGAAATGTGCCAAGCTTTTTCTTTCATTGCCTCATTTAATATTCATGATATATGTGAGATTTCTGCTTTCAGTATAGCCAAGTAATCTCCTACCAGATCCACCCTTCCACTGATCACAGCTGGAAATTGTGGACTAAATATAAAACAAAACAAATGACCTGCAAGCACTAGAAAGTAACAAAATAGCAGGCAAATTCTAAAAGGAAATAAAAAATTTGGAAGAAGTGGGCAGCGTGTTTTTCTTTCTTTTTCAATTTTTCATTCTTATAGCTTTTTAAAAAATTTATTGGGGTGACAATTATTAGTGAAATTACATAGATTTCAGATGTACAATTCTGTATGACATCATCTATAAATCCCATTGTGTGTTCACCACCCAGAGTCAGTTCTCCTTCCATCACCATATATTTGATCCCCGTTTACCTCATTCTTATAGCTTTTCACCTGAGGAGAGGCCAAATTGATATTACATACAGTGGGTAAATCTATGTATGATAAAACCCCACAGTCTTTCCAGCCTAGAGAACAAAATAACAGAGTTCAGGGTAACCACAGCCATTGAAAAGTGAGAAAGGAATCTCAGAAAAAGAGACAGAGTCAAATTCTGTTCATAAATTCCATCCAAGTCCAGGGCTTACTCCTGCATGTGTGGGGCAAACAGAAAGTTGCTCATACTTAAGGCTTAAAGAACACACGTCTACTACTCGTGTGAAAGCTTACAGTGTGAAGTAACCAAGTGTGATGGTTAGTCTCATGTGTCAATTTGGACAGCTTCTACTAGTATGCAGTTACTTACTCAAATATCGGTCCAGGTGTTGCTGTGGAGGTATTTTGTAGAAAAGATTCACATCTACAGTAGGTTGACTTTAAGTCAAGATTGCTCTTGATACTGTGGATGGGCCTCATCCAATTGACTGCAGGCTATCGGAACAAAAACTGAGGTTTCCTGGAGAAGAAGGAATTCTGCTTCAAAACTGCAAATACAATCCTGACTGAGTTACCAGCCTCCAGCCTGTCCACATATTTCAGACTTGACAGCCCCCTTATTGTGTCACCCAATTCTTTAAAATAAATTTATCATAATGATATGTATTGGTTTTCTTTCTCTGGAGAACCCTGACTGAGACACCAAGGTCACTGACTGCTGAAACAAACACATCAATACTCTTCGGAACTACAACTTAATATTGAGGCTCATAGGCTCATAATATTCACAATGACCGTGATGAAATCCAAACTTATTTGAGGTACCCGAAACCATGAAATCGTAAGCCAGTTGCAAGAGAAAAGACGACCGTCTGAGACTCGCCCTAAGATTACCCAAGTGCTAGAATTAGCTGACGAGGATTTTAAAGCAGCTATTGCAGTAACTATGCTCAATAAAGTAAAGGCAAATATGCTTGTGGTGAATAAAAAGACAAAATCCCAACAAAGAAACTACTGAAAAAACCGAATGGAAATTATCAAACTGAAAAATACCATATGTGAAACAAAAATTAACTAAATGGGCTTATTAGCAGAATGGAGAGGACAGAGGAAAGAGTCTAGATATTATCCAAACTGAGAGGAGAATAACAAAAAGTTTCCTTCTAAGTGTCCAGAAGGAGAGGAAAGAAAGAATTAATTAAATCCTTTAATTAATTAAATATATAATTAATTAAAATTAATTAAAGATATAATGGCTGATGGTGATGGTTAATTTCATGTGTCAATTTGATTCGGCTAAAGAATGCCCAGACAACTGCTAAAACATTATGTCCAGGTGTGTCTATGGTAGTATTCCCAGAAGAGATTAGCCTTTGCACTGGTTGACTGAGGAAAGATCACCCTTGTCAATGTGGGTGGGCATCATGCAATCTGTTGAGGGCTTGAATAAAACAAGAAGTGCAGGAAAGGTGAATTTGCTCTCTGCTTCAACTAAGAAATCCATCTTCTCCTGACCTCAGGCATCAACATTCCTATGTAGTTCTCAGGCTTCAGATTAGGACGGGACTTACATCATAAGCCCTCCAATTTCTAGGCCTTCAGACTCATCTGATTTATCCCAGCAGCTTTCATGGTTCTTTAGCTTACACATGGTATATTGTTGGACTTCTCATATTCCATAGTCTCATGAGCCAATTTCTATAATAAGTAGAAATTGGCTTCTTTTATATACATATCTATATATGTCCTACTGGTTCTGTTTCTCTGGAGAACACTAATACAATTGAAATTTCTCGAACTTTGTAAAAGGCATAAATTCACAGATTCAAGAATACAAAAAACTCCAAGCAGGAGAGATATAAAGAAAATCACATCTAGGGAAATCACAGTTAAATCACTGAAAACCAGAGATGAAGAGAAACATTTAAAGCACCCAGAGGAAAATGACACATTATATAAAAGGCTATAACAATTCAGAATCTTGCTGACTACCAGTAACTATGGAGTCCAGGAAGTGGTGCAAATAGCTTTAAAGTGCTAAAGGAAGAACAATTAACCCAGAATAAGAATACCCATTGATATTTTCTCTTTAGAGTAAAACTGAAATAAAGACATTTTTAGATAAAACAAAACTAAGAGAATTTATTGTCAAAAAATCTGCACTGCATGAAATAATGAAGGAGGGGCTTCAAGTTAAAGGGAACTTATACCAGATGGAAACTTGAATCTTTGGGAGGGAATAAAAGGTATAGGAAATTATCAATATGTGGGTAGATATAACAGATTTTTCTCTTAAAATATTTACAATATATGACTCTTTAAAACAAAAACTGTAACACTGTCTTATGGGGATTATAACATATATAGTTGTAATAACATGGCAGCTATAACACAAAGGAAGGTGAGGAGTGATAAATGGACTTATGGGATTGCAACGTTTGTACATTTCTATGACAAGTGTTGAAGATTAAGTAGAGAGAAAAGTTAAGTGTGTATATTGAACTCACTAGAGCAGTCACTTAGAAAACTGAAGGAGATATATTAAAAATCCAAGAGATAAAATTGGATTCTAAAAAAATTTTGAAAAGATTACAAAACAGGTAGTAAAGAAAAATGAAACAAACAAAAACAGAGGGGACAAGCAGAAAACAAAGAGTAAACTAGTAGACCTAAAACCAAGCATATCAATAATTACAATAAATGTGAAGACAGCAAACACTCCTATTAAAAATCAGAAATTTACAGAATAGATTAAAAAGAGACAAGAAACAACTATGTATACTGTCTAAAAGAAATACATTTTAAATTCAAAGACACAGATGGGTTGAAAGTAAGTGGATGGAAAAAGATTAGCCATGCAAACAGTAAACAAAAAAAGGCTGGACTAAGTGTTTCCATATCAAACAAATTACACCTTTTGTCAGTTAATCAGTTTATTTTTCTCAGCTCCAAATCTATCCTGCTTGGCCTGTTGTGTGGTACTGGAGGTGGACTCTGTACGTTTCACCTTTGCTACCTTGCTCAGTTTCGTCAGTAGAGGGCACTGCAGGGTCATTGCAAGAAGAAAGGGCTTCTCTTCCTGATGGGTGTGCCTTTGTCTTTTCTATCTGGGCATGTGGTGGTCTGCAGTGTATATGTAGGACCTCCAGTGGTGCCCTCTACTCATTGAGTGTTAACGGCATTCTTGTGAGTGGCTTCTTAGCAAGTTCACACCAGCAACCCAGGTAATTTTCCCGTGACTTTTCCAGGTGCCCCATGGGCACCTTCTCAGTGAGTTTCACACGCACCTAAACTCTGGCATCTTCCCAGAGTTTAGTAGGTGGTTAAGACAGAGGCTTTCCAATGAGTCTCAGTGGTATCTCAGTCAGTAATATCCAAGTGAATTTCATCAGCACCCTAGTGTGTTCTTTCCTGCATGCTACTTCTGATCTGTAGCACCTCAGAGAACTTCTCCACCATCCAATGTGCCAAAGGCACACACTTTCCAAAAAGGGCTAATAATCTATCTCATGCTTAGGACCCTCTTCAAACTGTGTTTCTTCCTTAGGTGCTATCCCATGGACCCAGAGGTAGTGGCTGCTCCCTATATCTGCTATTCTTGGGTTCGTTAGAAGTCTCTTTGCTCCTTAGCAATTACTAATTAATATGTCTTCATATTAAACTTGCCCTGTTCAAATTCCATGTGATTTCTGGACCCAGAGTGACAGCCTGCAAAACGAAGAACTTTATCAGGGATAAAGAAAGTGTTCCTATAATGATAAAAGGGCCCCGATGAAGAAGACATTTAAAAGTGACAGATTTAAAGAGAGAAATAGGTAATTCTAGTGATTGTTGGAAACTTTAACACCCTTCCCTCAGCTACTAGAAAAAAAAAGTAAAGACATAAATGTTCTGAACAACATTATCAATCATCTTGACATAATTAGTATTTATAGAACAGTATACTCTACAACTAAAAACCACTCATTCTACTCAAGTGCATATGTTCATCAAGATAGATCATGTGTTAGACCACAAATTATAAAAAAAAAAAGAAAAAGTTAATTGAAAAGGATTGAAATCACATAAAGTATGTTCTCTGACCACAATGGAATTAAATTGAAGATGATAACAATATAATATCTAGAAATAGATCAAGTATTTGAAAATTAATCAAAACACTTTTAAATATACGTGGTTCAAAGAATAAAACATGAGGGACATTAGAAAATATTTTTACCTGAATGCTAACAAAAATACAACATACCAAAATTTTAGGATGGGACTAAAGCAGTGTTTAGAGAAAATCTGATTGAAATTCTTGTATCAAAAAAGAAAAAATCTTAAAAAAAGAATCAATGACCTCTGATTTTACCTTAAGAAATCACAAAAAGAATAGTAAATGTAAAGCAAGTAGGAAAAAAAGGGAAAAATAAAAATGTGTAGAAATCAAGGAAATAGAAAATTGGTAAACAATAAAGAAAATTAACAAAGCCAAGAGATAATTTTTATGAAAAGCCTAAAAAACTTAGTAAAACTCTAGCTAGACTAATTAAAGAAGAGAGAGAGAACACAAATTATTAGTATCAGGCCTAAATGAGGGATGATTACTACAGATCCTAGAGACATTTAAAGGATAGTGAAAGAATATTATGGATAAATTTATACTACAAATTTAAGACTTCAGCAAATTCCATGAAAAATGTGACTTAGCAAAAATATCTTAAGAAAAAACTAAACATCTGAATAACCCTGTATTTAACAATAAATTAAATTCATTATCAAATCCTCCCACAAAGAAAATTTTAAGCCTGAGAAGTTTTACCGGAGAATATTATCAAATATCAAAGGAAGAAATAATATCCTATCAGACATTAAAGAAACAAATTAAACCAATCAAAAATATTTCAGAAAATAGAGAAAGAAAAACTTCTCAATTTGTTTTCTGAAACCAGCATAACCATAATACTAAAACTTGACAAAACATTAAAAAATTAGACTAACTCCCTATTGAACACAGATACAAAAATACTTAACAAGTGATTAACAAATTGAATCAGCAATATTACAAAAGGATAAAACATCATGACCAAGTAGTTTTTTCCCCCCCACGATGCAAGGTTGTTTTAACATTTAAAATCAATGTCATTTGCCATATTAACATAATATAGGAGAAAAACTATATGATCACTTCAATAGATACAGAAAAATAAGTTTACCAATTTCAAAACCCATTCATGATTTAAATAAACCTCTCAGAAAACTAGGAATAGTTGAGAATGTCTATAACCTAATGAAAAATTCCTATAGAAATTCTATAGTGAACATCATAGCTAATAGAGAAATACTGGTAAGGAGCAAGTAAAAATAAATAAATCAATAATACGGGAATAAAGTAAAACTGTTTTCATTTGCAAATAATATAACATTTACATAGAAAATCCAATGGAAACTACAATAGTTATATTAGATCTAATAAATGTATTTAGTAAGTCAGTAGGGTCACTATTAATATGCATAAATCACTTGTAGTATTATATTCTAGCAGTTAATATGCAAAGTATTTCAATGAATGAATTTAAAAAACATGTGGAAAACCTCTACATTAAAAACCACAAAACATTTCTGAAAGAACTTAAAGTAGATCTAAACAAATGGAGGAATATACCATATTCAGTTTAAGATATAAACTCATCCTGAATTTATCTAAAGATTCAACACAATCCTTATAAAAATCCCAGGAGGTTTCCTTTCCTTTCCCTTTCCCTATCCTTTTCCCTTTCCCTTCCCCTTCCCCTTCCCCTTTCCTTTCCTTTTTTTGGTAGAAATTCACAAGCTGATTATGAAATTTATATGGAAAGGTAAAGATATCCAAAGCAATCTTGAAAGAACTAACTTGGAGGGCTAACATCTGATTTCAAGACTTACTATAAAGCTTCAGTAGTCAAGATAATGTGGTCTTGACATAAAAATCAAGAAACAGATCAGTTGTACAGAAGAGAGAGATGGAAATGGACTCCGATTTATTGTCATTTTATTTTTTAACAAAGGCATCAAATCAATCCAATAGAAAGAAAATTTTGTATTAACATTTACTATGTTATTAACTTGACATTTACTATCTTAATCATTTTTAAGTGACAGTTTAGTGGCAGTTGGTACCTTCATATTTTTGTGCAACCGTCACCACCATCCATCTCCAGAACTCTTTTAATTTTGCAAAACTGAAACTCAGTACCTATTAAATAATAACTTCTCCTTCTCTCTTTCCTTTAGTTCCTGGCAACCACCATTGCACTTCCAGTTTCTATGACTTTGACTACTCTAAGTACCTCATATATAGGTGAAATCATAAAGTATTTGTTTTTCATTTTTTGTTTTTTTTTTGTGTGTGTGACTGGCTTATTTCACTTAGCATAATGGCTTCAAGTTTCATCCATGCTGTAGCATATGTCAGAATTTCCCTTCTTTTTAAGGCTAATAATATTCCATTGTATATACATATCACATTTGCTTATCCATTTGTATCCATTAATGGATACTTGGGTTGCTATTTTAGCTACTGTGAATAACGCTGCTATAAACAAGGGAGTACAGATATCCCTTTGAGATCTTGCTTTCAATTGTTTTGAGTATATACCCAGAAGAGCATTTGCTGGATTGTGTGGCAATTCCATTTTTAAATTTGTGAAGAACAACCGTACCATTTCCTACAGTGGTTGCACTGTTCTGCATCCCCACCAACAGAGCACAAGCGTTCTAATTTCTCCATATCCTCACCAACACAGGTTATTTCTCTTTTGTTTGTTCAGACTTTGAAGCCAGATCTGTCCAGAAAAGCTTTTGGTTGTTGTTGCTATTGTACCTATGGCTAGGATTTGTTACACTGATATAGTAAAGATTAAAAGATTATGCAGCTGGACTATAAGGGAAAGACACAGGCAGAGTCTGGAGAAATTCACGTGCAGGTTTCCTCATGTTCTCCCCATCCCATGAGGGGACGCACAGAGCACACTGCTCTCCCAGCAACAAAACTGGAGTAACATGTGTGTGATGTTTTTGCCCAGGGAAGTCCCCCTGAGAGTCAGCACCTGAGATATTTACTGGGAGCTGGTCACATAGGCACCAGAAGCACCTTTAACAAATGTGCTAACTAACTGTAAATGTACAAAACAAGAACAAAAATACCGCACCATGGCCCTCCATCCCTTCCTCTGACCAGACACCAAATTAATTCAAATGAATCATTTCACTTTGACTAGTCATGTGCATTGCTACTAGGGAAGCTGAGGATCAGATCTATGAAGTCGTGTGGCAAGACCACCCAACTAAATGGCAAAGTCAGACTTTGAAGCCAGATCTGTCTGTCTTCTACACCTGTGCTCTTTACTGAGCTTCAGTCTCCATCCATGAGTTCTGTCTAATCATCTTTTTCATCCTCGAACCCCCAGGGCCCAGCAGCACCTGGTACCCAGAAGATAGCTGTAAATATTTGTTGAAGGACGTGTCAAGGGCCTCTAGAACACCCTGCCGCCTACCTGAGCCTAGTCCTCACCACAGTATGCAGCACATGTCTAGCAGCCAGTATGGTTCCCTGGCCTCTACCACACAGAGCTTGGTTTTCAAGCTTCGTGCTTAGAGATTGTAGCCACATTATCAAAGAGAGAAAAAAAAAAAAAACAACCCAAAAAACAGATTAGTAAAATGCTGTGCGCTAGAAAGAAAATTTTATCTAGATAGCTAGTGATATGAATTTAAAATAAAAACAAATATTTTAGTTCAAAATCAATATCATTTTCCTTTGATTCCATTGAGACAGGTTAAAATACTCATTTGTTTTTAAGAAGGGGGCCATCAACTTCTGAGATGTATTACAATTGGTGCAAAGAGAGGGCTGGCACGAAGATGGATAGGACTGGAAGACAAAATAGAGAAAAACCTGGTAGGGAACGCAGGTAGAGAGAAAAGCAAATGGACAGTGGGGAATACTTTGCTCATTAAACAATGCACAGAACTGACTCAATTTTAAAGTATCCTGATGGCCAGGATTCTGTCCTGGCGAATTTTGTCTTCCCTGTGGGTTGGGATCCCCGATGCTTCTGGGGTATTCTGGCTCCTAAAAATATGATTTTTTCTAAAAGAATGTTTTTAGTGTCAGTGCTCCTAGGGTATTTTTTTTTTTAAGATTTTATTGGGGAAGGGGAACAGGATGTTATTGGGGAACAGTGTGTACTTCCAGGACTTTTTTCCAAGTCAAGTTGTTGTCCTTTCAGTCTTAGTTGTGGAGGGTGCAGCTCAGCTCCAGGTCCAGTTGCCATTGCTAGTTGCAGGGGGCGCAGCCCATCATCCCTTGGAGTGAAACCAGCAACCTTGTGGTTGAGAGGACGTGCTCCAACCAACTGAGCCATCTGGGAGGCAGCTCAGCTCAAGGTGCCCGTTCAATCTTAGTTGCAGGGGGCGGAGCCCACCATCCCTTGCGGGACTCAAGGAGTTGAACCAGCAACCTTGTCTGGCCCGTGTGGTAATCGAACCGGCAGCCTTCGGAGTTAGGAACACCGAGTTCTAACCGCCTGAGCCACCGGGCTGTCCCCTGATCTACTTTTAAAATCTAGTCTCAGGACTTGTACACCTGAAACTAATAAAAAAAAAAAAAAAATCTAGTCTCAGGGTAGAGCAATGGCTTGGCGGAATTGTGTACTGGAGCACCTCTCAATATAACATGGCCAAACACCGAGGGAAACCCCAAAGGGGAAAAAATAGGGGTACGAGAGCTACTGTGATATTTGTAGAACACAGACTTCTGACTCTGTAAGAGTGAACGCATGGGACCCACTGGGCTGGTGCAAACCCTCGGATTCCTGCCTGGCTTCCTGCCTTCTCAGTTCCAGGTTTGCCCTTTTACTGCTACTACCACTTTATTACTTGCCATCCAGGTCTGCGCGAGTCCTTATCACTTTCCCAGTTGAAGTACCCGAAACCGTTTCTTTAGCTCCCTTGGATAACTTATACCCAGTTTCCTTAATCTCGGACTGTCATCAGGACGATGACACTTCCACAGTCCTCGGCCACCTGTTTGATGGGCAGGAGAACTTTACAGGCACTCGCTCAGCTGGAAGCATTTTATGATGGGATTGGGGTTCCTTGTCCACTTACAGAATTGATCAGACATGAACACTCCTGAGAGTTAACTAGAGTCAATTAATAACTACATGGGGACAACAGATGAATGGTTCCGGGCTGGATGTATGGTCACTCCAGTTATAGACTTACAGTAAATTGATACTCCAACCCCAAACTATCCTATTACCATTTGTAATAAAAATGATCACACAGCGAGTAACTAGTTTGTTTTCTTCCGAAGAGGAAGAGAAACAGAGGGAAAGAGGCATACACATAAAACTGTACAGACGAGTGGGAGAAAGAAAACAGAGAGAGAAGAGGGAGGATAAGAAAGAACAAAAGGGGAAGACAGTGCAGGTAACAGTCTCTCTAGGTGCTGTATGAATGCTCCTAGCTTAGATCTTTTTTTTTTTTTTGTATTTATACAGGAGATACTTGTCCTTTGAAATGTTAATTGCTCTATTTCCTTAATTCCAAAAGGAATACTTTTTTTTTCCATATTTTAATGATTCTGAAATGCGAATGTGTATTACAAGGGATGACAAAAAGAACTTTCTAGCTCCTAGGAAGGGGAATAATTTGTGGTGGACCTGTTATTGCCAATGCCTGTGTGGACCTGGCAGTGCGTACAAGGTAGGTCTGTTCAGACCGACATCTCCCAGGAGATATCCACATTGGTAGGACCGCACTTGCAATTTTACTTTGAATTTCGATATGCACTAATTGCTCAAAATGTCCCCAGAAAAGGGGGGTTACTTTGATGTCACACTATAGCAAAAAGTTACAACATGCATAGAATGATCTGCACATTCCAGGCAGTGCAATTAAAGGCAGTGAAAATCATCCAATATCTTCATGTGATTCATAGAATTTTCAAATCTTAATAGAGGTTGATGCTGGCAGGTCTTGCTTCAAGAAGACAGACTTAGGTGCCTGTGCTCTGTCAGAAACTAAGGCTGACTTTTAAGAGAAGTCTCTAAAGATAATTAGCTCAATTAAGCAAAAAGAAAAAAAAAATAACTATGAATTTAACCAGACAGTTAATGTAAATCAATGGTGCTCTCCTTCCATTTGCCTTGGTATCACACTGCCATTTGCAAATGTGGTAAAGAGAACAGGAGATGAAAACCAGGCCTGCCCCACGATGTAATGCATAGCTGATGACCAAAAGATTCCAAAGGATCCTGAGTATTAATGAGGTTAAAATTCAAATTTTGATGGTGACACTTAAAATAAGTGGCGTGTATATGGGTAGATAAAGTAACAATGTTCATTAGGTTTTCTTAAAGTTAATTTACACACTTATTTCCATTCCCTCTATCCAACAGCTGCCCCAAACACAGTAATTGAATTAGTGGTTCATTTCATAACTGACTGTCTTAAAAGTAAGGACATATGATGCTGGTCAGCTCCACAACCGCCTTAAATGCTGGACTTTGGAGACTCCATCAAATGGTCAATCCAAGTTGCCTACCCTGGTGGGAATCACTAATCACATGAGTAAGAATTAGAACCCCTTCATTTCCAGAACTGAGAGAAATCTGACCAAGAACCAGATTTAGCTTTAGAGGTGAAAGATTTATATTTCTGATAGGGGTATACATTTTAAAAATAGAGACTAATATTCTGAATTGTCTGAACTAATTAAAATACAATGAGTATGTGAATACAATACCACTGCAGAATAATACATGCATGATAATTTTGACAGGATTCCTGTCATATCAATACAGAAATTTAAAACATTCACCCAATGGGAATTATTAAGTGGGTATTGAAATATTTAAAATGAAAGGTAAATGCCCGAGGAGAAAAGGTTTGTCTTTAATCTTGAGTTAATAAACTTTAGCCTCAAAGTGAAACCAAGCATTCATTGACTGTGAATCGTAGATTATTTCTTTTAGATTTAAGAGTCTCACATGGGAAAGTTAGAATCCACCAGACCATTAAAAAACCTGAGGAAAAAGGTCAAAACACATCATCTGAAAGGATAATCATTCTTGGTGGTACTAACACAATGATCTTTCTATTGTTTTATAGAACATTTACAGAAATGTTTTTGTTGAGATAATGGACAAGTCTTCTATCCAACTTGCCATAAAAGTAAAAAAACTGACTTTAAATGAGGTAAACATACTATTTCCCTGTTACATAAGTAATTGTCTGAAACATTTAATGCTCTTTCCTATATTGTTAGCAACTGAACTGGATATAAATAATTTCCCACAGTGTGCTGAGGGACGCAATAGAAATGTTCCCTGCAACTTATTTCAGGTGGCATTTTGGGATTTTTAAGATGTACGCAGTATGTTTTTCCAATGTAATTGAAATTCTGATTTTGTTTTTTTATGATGTTAAAAAGTGAAAAAGCTAGAGTGTACCAATGTTTTCAACAATGTGCTGACAATCCAAAAGTGATTACTTTGTACTTGGATGGGAAAAATAGAAATGAAATTGGCTGAGAACCAAAAGTAAAAATGTTACCATTTGTGACATGATGATGGTTTGTAGGAAGGGAGGGAATAATATGTAAACAGGTTGGTAGAAGACATATATTGCTTTATTTTTTGAACCAAAAAACAGAGCATAAAATCTAAGACTCCAAATAGATCAGAGAGAATAAGGATGGAAAGTTATGGCTGGCCCAGAAAATCCAAAAGTTGTTGTTCCATGAGTACATAAAAAGGTAGTGAAATATTGACAGAGGTGTTAATACAGGAGGAAAAAGAAACTACAAAAAGAAACCAATTGCTGCAAAGTGAATTATATTTCAAACCTGTTTCTGTTTTCCACAAATTATTCATAGTAGTACAGGTAAAATGTGTGGGTATAAAAAAAAGTGTTAACTGTGTCTACTGAGTACATTTATTATTCCCAATCTGCATTTATGCATCAAAAAGTATTTTTTACTAAAACAACTTAGTCTCTAGAATGAACCCTTTTCTTTATAGAAACAAAAGATAAGCTTATCACACATATCTAGGTACTGTGCCTACCAGTAAACAAAACTCCAAATCAACATCCCTCGAAACAATAGCAACAACAAACCCAGAACAAATAACCAGAACAATATCTCAATCGATCATTCAAAAATAACAAAACATACCCTGATGAAGAGACCAGAGTAGATAACATGCCTGGAAATATATTCCATTTTTCTGCAGGAATGCAGCTTACTTGAAGGTCAGAAATCTTTTCAGGAAGTTTTGAAATACCTCATTTTAATGTCTACCCTTTGATATTTTTTCAATATGGGGCAAACTCTGTATTTTGTCACCAACATACCAAATCAAAGCCATTATGGTAGCAAAGTTTCATTATCAAACATAAGGTACACAAATGATTGCTTTTTTGAAGACAATGAAAAAGGAGTGATTATTAATTTTTCAGATATATTTGTCACTTTGTAACTATAATTTGTGTTACAAAGGATTCCTCTGAACATAATAATACTCTAGAGGATTTAAACTTTATATATGCCGCACAAACATTTGGTTTATACACAACTCTTCAGCAATGCAAAGGTGGCCTAAAGGGCGAATGCCTCTAACAGTACACAGTATACCTATATATCTAATGGAGTGTCCTAGCTACAAGCAGTGTAGGACTTGAACGACTCAGAGGAGGTTTGAGAATCATGGATATAAAATAAACCAAGAATAAAGAGCACCAGTCAAGCTACCATAACTTGGCTCATGACCAAAGGTGACAAATGGGAAATAAAGAACCATAGTACTCACCAACATAACCAGTTATTTGGGTAGAGGGACCTGTGACAAATCCAAGCTCTATCAATGGCCGATCTGTAAAGAGAGAAAGGAAGAATGTTATTTATCACTTTTGTGGAAATGGAGACATTTGTGAGCAAGGAATGTACTGTGTTTCCCTGAAAATAAGACCTACCCTGAAAATAAGCCCCAGTTAAGATCGTCAGCCAGATGGACGCATTTAGTATGGTATGACGATGTTCCAGAAGAAGATGACATGACTGTATTTGAATAAATATAGATTGTTGTACATGAAAAAGTAAGACATCCTCTGACAATACACCCTAATGCATCTTTTAGAGCAAAAATTAATATAAGACCCAGTCTTATTTTCAGGGAAATATGGTATAAGACCCGGTCTTATTTTTGGAGAAACACAGTAGTTGACTGCATTCTGATAGAACCATATTTCAAGGCAAGCTTGGGATGGGAAGGGAAGGGGAGTACATATTAGAACTGCCTTGTTTCTCCTTCAGGTATGACCCCATGTATCTCTTGGACAACTATTCCTTCTGGCCCATACGGAGGTCAGTTCCATCCGTCCACGAGAAGTAACTTGCAAGGTTTTGATTAAAACCCTCTCATGTTCAATTAAGTGCATTTTTGCTGGTCTTTCAAAACTGCAGATCTCATCAAATATTTGCTTAAATTGCTTATCACTTTGAGGAAGGAAAAACTCTTTGCTAGGGTTTATAGGGCTTTTCAGGACCTGATCCCAGCTTCCTCGCCTTCCCAACTTTGCTGTCTCCACTCCTTCCTTACTAATTCATTTACATCTCTAGAAAGTCACACAATCACCCTCATCCATAGGCCACTGAGTATGAAAACCACTTCCAAGTTCCCACAAAACCTCTTGGCAGTCTGACCCCCCTTATGCTCAGGAACTCATTCAGTGATCATCTTCTCAGAAAGCCTCTCCTGACACCCAATCTCATTCAGATGCATGCTCACCATATTCGTACAGTAACTTACTGCTAATTCTACTTTAGCATTTAGCAGCTTGGGTTGTGACAATTTGCCAGAGGATCAGATCTTTATCCTTTTGTATTGTTATACATCTTATTTATTGATGTATTGTCAGTACCTAGTAGAGTTCCTGCCATATAATAAGTGCTCAATAAGTGTCTGATCATGATTATATAGGCTGAATGCATTATAGCATAGGACCAAACAAGGGAATAATTTAGTTGGTATTCATCAAGCACTTATACTGTGTTTCCCCGAAAATAAGACCTAGCTGGACCATCAGCTCTAATGTGTCTGTTGGAGCAACAATTAATACAAGACCCAGTCTTATTTTACTATAACATAAGACCAGGTCTTATATGATATCTTACAGTATAAGACTGGATTTTATATCAATTTTTGCTTCAAAAGACGCATTAGAGCTGATGGTCTGGCTAGGTCTTATTTTTGGGGAAACGCGGTATACCAGACACTGAGATAAATTCATTATAAACACTCTCTGCTCTTCTTGCCTAGATTCTGTCTTCCTACGGTACAAATGACTTGTCTTGATTCTCGAACCTATTCTATTCTCAAGACTATTTGTTATTCAGTCTACTAGTTTGAGTTCCAGTTGCCTAATTACCCCAAATTGGAATTTGCCTGACAAGATCTGTCTTACTGGACCTACTTGAACTTGACTCTTAACTCGTGTGACCACAGGAGTTTGTCAGAACACTTCTTAGTTTTGAATGAAGCTTTCAATGTTTTTTTGTTGTTGTTTGTTTTTTAATAAGAACTTCGAAACTATTTGGTTTAGTTTAAGAGGTTGGCAAACTACAGCCCCGAGGCTAAATCCAGACCAGTTTCTGTTGTGATGGATGAAGTTTTATTGGAACACAGCCATGTCCATTTGATTATGTATTGTCACTGGGGGCTTTTGTGCTACAATAGCAGAGTTGAGTAGTTGGAATTAGACTATCTGAGCTGCAAAGCCTAAAATATTTACTATCCGAACGTTTACATTAAAAGTTTGTCAACTCCTGATCCAGATCATCTTCTTACCTAAAAACGGCATCCTCCTCTACAATATTCCTGAAAGCTAATTATTTAGTTTTTTTAACTCTTGAAGAAGCTCATTTAATTATTTACTGGATGATCAAACACAGAAAGATCTCCATTATGTTAAAATAAATCTATAAGCTATAAAGGCAGAGAACAAGGCAAGAAGAATCCAAAATGTTAACTTTTTTAGTCATTTGTATATTTGAAATATAGACTTTTGTCTACTTTGCTTTACTAGATTTTGAAAATATTTTTTTCTTAAGTTAAAGAACATTGCTTCCATAAATGGAAAAAATTAAAATATAAACACTTTTATCTATTTGTCCTAGATCTGTCTACCCATTTGAGTTCATTATGGAGGTGATAGAACCTTTCCCTGAAATTCTCTGAAAAGAGAGACTGTAAACTCAACACAGTGGTGAACAGAAACAGTGGCAGCCCAAATAGGAATATGAGGAGAAACAGGTAGCTTTTGTGTTGTGTTGGTGGCTTTAGTGGGTTAAATAGGAAGTTAATGAGGTTAAACAGACCACTGATAGTTACCCTATAAAAAAGAGTCAAATGAGAGTTTTTTTGTTGGACTCCCTGCTTTGATCTGCTTTTCTGAGTTCTTGAGACCACCAAGTTTATGGCTAGAAGGGCTTGAAAGGCGTTTGTCCTCACCTATCTAGTCCCTCAGATTCTCCTACATCCCCTTCTCTACAGGCTCATACTCATTTCTCCAATAATGGGGTACTTACTCTCCCCACAGGCAATACAGCCCACTCTTGGAGTTTTACAAAAGTCTTTGATCTCTTATGGTGAGACTGATCTTGTAGCAGCTTCCATTCATTGGTTCTGATTTTTTCCCATGTGACTACACACCAGTCTACTCCCTTTTTTTCATGGCAACTCTACAGAAGTTTATATCCCTGAGTTTCCTCCTCCTCCAGTTGAACATTTTGAGTCTCTTCAGGTTTTCCCCATGTGACACTATCACTGGTTCCCTGACCATTCTTGGTGCCTTTTCAGGTGTGGTTTGCCCCAAAGGCAGAGTGGCACCATCAACTTCCTACTTTCAGCTACTATGTTTGTACGGAAGCACATGAGTCCAATGTCTGTTACATTAGGCTTGGTTGTCACACCCTTGCTCACAGTTCTCCAGCGCATGGTTATGTATGTTACAGGTTTTTACATGAGTCTCAAAATCACAATTTCAGATCATTTTACCATATTCTTGCTGGAAAAGACCATGAGTTTAGGTGATCATTTTTTTTATATTGGATATTTAGGTTGTTTTTATATTTTTCCAATTATAAACAATGCCACAATAAGATTGCTTTATCATACTTAAGTCTTTCTCATACTTAAGACTATTTTAAAAATTTTCTTCCCAGAAAACTATTCCTTACCAATAAATACTTTTTGTTTGAAAATTATAAGATAATACAGTGTAAGTAAATTTTAGAGATCACTGAATCCAATCTCACATTTTAAGAAAAGTCACTGGACTGAGAATAAATTAAAAAAACTTATGCGTGGGACTTAAAGAATGCTTTTATTAATTCACTCTCCTACTCCTACCTCTGCCCAGAACTATTATCTATGTTTATTTTAAAAGGCACATAAAGTCCAGGTGAGTAAATTGTCTACCTTACAAATAGACACAATGATTAAACAATAAAAGTAAAACAAATCAAGAAACTGTACAAAATATCCACCAGAGTAGATAAAGTTTGAAAATATTTCCATTTCATTGATTAGCTTGCTATAGGAAATAATCTGTGAATTTTTAGAATAGAGATTTCTATGTAGAGAATAGTCTTCAATTATTTAAAAACAGAATTGCTCACTTTTTTCAATCCTGCCTATATGAGAAAGCTTCTTCCACTGCAAACATATATTTCTTTAAATATGCATAGTTCTTGGGTTATGTACAGGATTTGCCTCCTCAAAGGCCTTAAAAATACATCTCTAAGCACTAGTGCCACTTTCAAAATACTAGACACTGAAAATGCTTATCCAACGCTCATTTGGAACAAGACATGCGTCACGTGCCAATCGGAAAGAAAATGTCCTCCCATGCTATCTCTGATATGTTAACTTAGAAAATAATTCCCCTCATCTCTTTTTCTTCACTTCCTACCTTCCTTCTCGGACTAGTGAGGGAGTATAACAAACAATACTTTTCTCTTGAGGATTATGCATCATTTAATTAGATTTCTCATTTCCACTGAGTTTCAGGCACCACGTTGGGCATTAAGAGCAGATGGATATGGTAACTGCCCTCCTGGTTCTCCTTCTGCCAAATCCCCTTGATAGCTGCTGCAAACTATCACTGTGATCTTCAAGTCTCTGATTCTGGCTTCACTTTCCTCATTGTCAGCAGAGTGCTGAAAATATGGATAATGTAATGAGGAGAAAGTAACAGACTTATTTTACAGTCTGGTTTATAATTCTCAGTTTATAATTCTCTCTCTCTAAGCCTCCCCAGACTGTTCCATATAGTAGACCCCTGGCAGCCACTTGGTATAAGACTACTACCTTCCTGGTCACATTTGCTCAGACCAACTGCTGCCAGCCTGCTACTCACAGTTCTTTCCCCAGAAATTTGGAAATCGGACCATGAGAATTAGTTCTTCTAGGTGGCTGGATGGTAATAGGTACATTTAGGAACTGGAAATGACCATGACTTTTTCCCCGGGGACAAGACACCCAAGAAAGCCAGTGCTCAGAGGGAGAAGAATCGAGTGGCCATGTCGAGAGGGGCAGAGATGAGAAATGGAGAGACTCCAGGTAGAAGTCTGAGCTTCACCTGCATTCCTGACTTGTTTTCCATGAGACAATTTTTCACTCTTAAAATAAATCCCACGTTTTTGCTCAAATTACTTCAGGCTGGTTTCTGTAACTTAAAATCAGTTACCTTACTTGTGTTCTAGGGGTGGGACAGTGGGAAAGGGAGAAAGGGAGCCACCTCCACGAATCCAGGTATCACAAACCATCTCACAATGAGAGTGAGGGGAATTACTGTGGGAAACACTGCTGGGAAGTCCTTATAAGATGAAGGTGGTGGGGGTGGGAGAGTGGGGGTGGGAGGAGTTATATGCCCAAACTTGATGTAAGTTAAAAGAAAACATGAAAATTAGAACTAATCAAACCTCAGAGCTGCCAGAATTTCAGAGTTGGCACAAAAAGCCTTCTTAATCAAGAGAAAGAGAAAGATCCTTGGAGATGTAAATCATAGGAAAAAATAGAGGTGGGTTTTAGGTATAATCATTCAATATATAGTCTTGCATGTGAAGTAATGAGACTGATTTTCTTTTTTTTATTAACAGGAAGATCAGAATTTAAACATAAAAATCATCCCTCATGGATTAAAATGGTCACCTAAAAAGATGGGATTCTCATTCCCATAAAGCTGTGTAAACCAATTCTAGAATGCTGGTTGTTCAAATCACATGATGGACAGCAAAGTATATTCTACAGACCCCCAGCTGTGTCACATCAGGAAAGTCACCAACCCTCTGTAGGCCTTAAGTCCTTCCACCTGAAAAATTGGGTGGTGTACATGTGCCGTAGAAGATTTCAGTAAGAATAAATCAGATGATAAATGAGAAACAAGTAACACAGGACCTGGCAAGAAATCTGTCACTTACTATCTGTTGATTCTCTTTCTTTTTGGCTTTTGATGATACACTTATGTTTTGGTCAAGCCAAAAGGCATTTAGAAGAAAAACTAGTACATTTAGACAAGGTGAGAAAGTGTTTAAAATATGGTGAGATTATCTAACAAATGTGTATTTAGCACCTATTGTTTGCTGGATCTAGTACCAAACCATGGGTATAGTCATGTCTCTCATATTGTTACTGAACGTAAACTTTGGTTTTCCTAATTTTAATGGACATTCCAAATGAGAACACAACATTCAATAGAACACAACTATTGCACAAAAACTGAGGCTAATTAATTCTTAGTCCTATGCCTCATGTCCTGAAATGGCCAAACAAATGAATACACAGTCCTTACCTAGCACACAGTATTGTGATTGGTTCCTTGTCTGAAGCCCTAGATGAAAATAAGCTTTGTAAGGTAAGCATACTGATCTGTTACTGTCTGATTAAATGACAAATTCTGAGCATACTGCCTGATATACAACAGGTACCATGAGAAGGAAAGAGAAAATAAGAGGAGGAAAGGAAGGAAGGAAGGAAGGGAGAGACGGTGAGAGGGAGAGAGGGTGAGAAGGAAGGAGAGAGGGTGAGAGGGAAGGAGAGAGGGAGGGAGGAAGGGAAACAGGGAGAGAGGGAGGAAGGAAGGAAAAAATCTATAAAATAAGGGATATGGATCTAATAATCTTTATGGTCTTTCTATCATCAGTACTCTAAGACTCTGTAGGTCTATTCCTAGTGGCAGAAGATAATTTAGATTTCTACTCTGATACACCGACTGGGACAATGGCCCAGAGAGCCTCCTGCTTTTTATAACCCATCACACAACAGGCAGAACACTTTCCCCAGAAAGCTAAATTCACATAGAAGTCCTAGTTGTGAGTTGAAGCAGAAAGGACGAGGTATCACCTGCAGAGCTCCAGCTCTACTGACTGAAGTGTACAGATACGACCCCAGGGTGGGGATAGAGTCCTAGGAGCGAAAAGCCCACGGGCAGCAGGCAGCCCAGGGCAAAGTCACCATCCACCCACCCATGCACCTACCCCCAAATATGAGAGAGCACGTATTTCTTGGGCTGAGGTAGTTTTGGGGTGGATAGGAGAGTTTGGTGATACCGGACCTAGGATGCAGCTTTGCTACTAAGTCTCTGGGAGACAGTTTCATTCATTTACATACGTTAAGATATTTAATCAACTAAAATTCACTGATTAGGGAGGTCCCATTACATAAGAGTCCACGGGAGGAACCACCGACCTAGTCGAAACTATTAGAAAGATGGCATTAATGTTAGGAGGTAACATTTCAGATGAGAGAGTCTATGAGTTGGCCAGCTGAAGAGTAGGAGGAAGGAAATTCCAAATAGAGGGAACAGCATACACAAATACCTGATGACCAGAGAAAATATGTCATATCTGGAGGAGCTACAAGGGATTCACTAAGGCATAGAGTGGGAAAAGAGAGGAAAGGCAAGTGGTGAGGCTGGTGTCTTGAAGGGGCCAGGTCTAGAAGGATTTTGTAAATCATGCTAATGTGGGTGTATTTTTTTTTCCCACAGAGCAGTGGGGACCACTGGAGGAAGATGGGAGACCAGTTTGAGGGCTGCTGAAGCAGTTCCAGAGACACACGATGGTGATCTGATCTAGAGTAATAGCCATGGGAACAGAGAGAAGTATAGAGAGGAGGGATGATTAGGAGGTAAGAATTTGAAGTCTCTCTTTGTGTTAAGAGGCGGCTCAGGTCGCATTTTCCCTCATTACAGGTCTGGGTTGTAGTCTGCGTGCTTACCAAGAGAGTCATCATCATTACATGCATGCTAACATACTGTCATCACTTGTGAGTGTTGGTCAGGGTCTGGCTGTTAGCTGCGGTCTGACATTAGCCAGGTACTACATGTAGTCTGGAGGATATTTTTCATCTTTTAGCTTGTCTGTACCCAAGGTCAGGGACTCCATCTGCTTCACCTCCATGAAGCTGGAAAACCACAGCACAAGGAATGTAACACAATAGACCAAAAAGTGACCCCAATTTTCCCATTGGTCTGAAAGCCCTGAGGTCAGCTCTTCTTGGGGCTGTCAGCTGTTTAGCTATAACAGAGTGGAGGACCTCTGCACTTTGGTACCACGTTGGCCACATGCATGTCACAGTCAAATGTGCAATATTAAGAGAAACAAAATTGAGTTCAGAAAGTGGTTGCTGAGGCCGTGGGTATTTGATCATGCTACTTGGAGTCTATGGGTTACAGATATGCACTGTCTTTGATTCCAGTTTATATGATCTTACAGGCTGAGGATGAGGATTCCTCTCCTTGCCCCAGCTCCTCACAGTATGAATATATACATTAATTATTTCTTGTGTTCATTGTCTACTTCCCCCCTTACTCCCAACAATAAATGCAAGCTTCATCTGGGGAAGTTTTTTTTTGGGTGTTCTTGTATGTTACTGTATCCCCAACATTTAGAACAGTACCTGGCAAAGAGTGGATACTCAATTAAATTTGTTGAAAAGTTAAATTAACTGAATGAGTGTGGGGGACATTCTCTGAGGTCAGACTACAGGTTCATTCACAGTTCAAATTGGACTTATCATATATGTCTTATATAGACCCTCTTTCAGGGTTCTTTTTAAGCTCAAATGAAAAGAAAGAAAAGGCCCCCAGTTGGATGTTCAGTTGCTATCTTTTATATTTTGGTTAGTTTACAGTGTCTTTCTGTCTAGTGGCTACCCATCTGTCCATCCGTCCATCCATCCATCCATCCATCCATCCATCCATCCATCCATCTGTCCATCCGTCCATCCATCCATCCATCCATCCATCCATCCATCCATCCATCCATCCATCCATCCATCCATCCGTCATGTTAGTTAGCACCTGTTTTGCACCTTTGTGGGTCATCTAGCACTAGCACTACACCGAGTCTTGTGCTAGACACTACATCCCCCATTTCTAATGTTTACATCAGTACTGCGGTGTGATGCTCTGTATCTTCTTTTCATAAATGAGGAAGTTGAGGCTCAGCAAGTTCACACAGATGGGAAGTGGCCGACAGGGATACACACTGCAGGTCTGCCTAATTGGCTTCTGACTACTGGCTTATCTATTTGTCTCTCTAGAGTTTTCTCATCTCTGAAATAGACACGGAAATGTCTACTTCACAGGAGTCTATGCATGTACCTGACATATATACAATGAATTATTATTACCTGTTATTACTGGTATGCCCAAGGGACTTCCCGAACTATAATCCTTATGGCAAATCACACTCAGTGCCTTTTTTTAGTTACCCTCGTGTCATTCATTACGTATGATCATTTCATCAGGAAAACCACAAATGGCTTGCCCATTCCTGCTGACTGCTAATGTATGATTGTACCTAGGTGTCCTGTCTGTGAGCTTCTGAGAGCCCTCTCCAACTTTGTTCAGTCTCCTGTTTGGGGTAAACTCTCACACAATCTCTCTCTGGGGAAGTTCTAGGTGTTTCTTTATGGCCTCTCATCAGTCCCTTCCTACTTAATTCCCTGAAAAAGCCTTCTCTTAGAATCCTTTTAGTGAACAAAATTAAATTTGATAGAAATAGCAGAAGTATTACCCTATGTATTACTTTATATAAAGCTTAGAAAATAATATTAAATACTAAATAGACTACAAATGTTTTTCCCTCTATTAAATATGGCACTTTGGGGTAATTTCTCCCAATATTGGGTGTCAGGGCCTTGTCTAGTTATGTAAAGAGGATTTTTGATACAGTGGAAAGACAAACATAGGCCCAAATTCAACCCTAGCCCCGTTTTTAAAATTAGCCTGCTGTGTGACTGTTCCTTGGCCACATAGTAATGGCAACTGACTACCTTGGCAACTGATTTTCTCTCTTTTTTCTTCTGTTTCATCATGGCAAGGAGGAGAAGAATGGTATCTGAGCACATAGTGCCTCATTTCTTACTCAGATCGCAGGGGAATAGAGGGCTGAGAAGTAACAGTTACCGAATGGTTGCAATGAGTCAGGCAAAGGACTAGGGGTTTTATATATGCATTGTGTATTTTTAATATTTCACAACTCTGCAAGGCACATGTGAGTTGCCATGCAGCTGCCTGGCCATCTGTTCCCTCACATCTACCCCTAAAAGAAAGAAGAATCTGTGAGACTATTCCTTTCAGGGACATTGCTTCCCCTTTGTGCGTATACCTCATGTCTCTGTTTGGCCCCCAAAAGATGGTTGGTCAGCCAATGACAGGTAAGACACCCCACGCGGGGAGCAATCCAAGCCAGGCACAACCGCATGGGGACCCCCAGAAGAACTCATGGAGTTGATAGAGGTGGGCACAGCCCCTCCACCCCCCGCCATGCCCCGTCTAAGGAGAGTGTCTGCCTACGTGGCTGTATTCCTTCCCAAAACCTGCGTGGGAAGTGATTCTTGATGTGATAACATCAGTTCTCCATCTCAGTAAGTTTTCAACATAAAGGTTTTGTCCACTGGGGAGGTACAAACAATAATTATTCACACATCATGGGACTTTCGACAGGCAAGGGTGATTGGTTTGAACCAGTTTTCTGGTATGATGTATGAGACTCACAGACCCTAGAAAAAACAATGCTACTTTCTTGTATGTGCATTAATAAAAGCCACAAGGTGGCCCGATTCAGGGCTCTCAGTCCTTTGAGGCTGTGAGACCCTTGGCCCCCGTTTCAAAACTTCCTTGATTTCTATTTCTTTCTTAACCCTTTGCCGCCCCTTCTCATTCTCTCACTGGCCGTGTTGCGCTGGACGCGACACATGTGCCCATTTTTTAGATGTATAACTCAAGGCTCAGAGTCATAATTTGTCCACATCACACAGGATTGGAGCTGGGAATTGATCCCAAGTTTCTTTGACTCCAAAGTCACTAGGCTATCTACTTCCTCCACCCCATACTTAGCACTGCCCATTTTTACCTCTTCTCTGCTTTGTATTATTTATGTGCATGGCTTTTAGCCTCCTTTGAAAGTGAAAGTAAAGTCTTCTATTTTTAATTTTGTCTGCTAGCACCTAGTGCAATATGAATGCTTCACATATGCTTTTAAAACATATGCAAACATGCTTTGTTTTAATTATTAACTACTAACTCCATGCACCGGACACGGGAATCAGACTTATTCATTTTATCTTTTGTGGCCAACTGTGCTCAGAACTGTCTTACAGATTTTGCCCTTGAAAAACGGAACTTTAAATCTTTTAGTTATGAGAGTACAATAAAAATCCCCAAACTAATAATGTGTTGATTTTTTTTCTTACTTGCCTTTTTTTGAACTTCTGTTACTTACACAAAAATGGCAAACGGCCTATTTTATTGCTTCGCATTACTTTTGTTAAAATACTTCTGTGTTGCCAAGTTTCAACCTGAAGCCAATGTTCATATTCAAGTCACAAATAGGAATGAAGAACGTTTGCATTATTCCCCCTTTTTCAGCATCTCCAAACTTTTCTTATGTTAAAGCTATCCTTGTGTTAATAGTTAAAGACACTGAGATAAAAGTGTTTTTCTGATTATTGCATCTGGAAAGAGTTTGACCTGGCCTCTATTTACATGGATTCCAGTGAAAGCCAGAGACAAAAAATTAAGAAAACAAGACTGTGCTGTACTTACTCATATGGAACAAAAGGTCTGCTAACATGCATGGCTCTGGAAAGAGCAATGGTGTTTGTCACAGTGCAATGCTTTGGTCACTCAAAGCTCCCTCCTCAAAACAGAAATCGTCCTCAACAAACAGAAACATGGATTAGAGACTAAATGGTGACTTTAAGGAGACAATCAAACTATTACCATGATGGCTCGAGAGTGTTGACCGCAGAAACAACAACAACAAAATCTTATCTCACTACGGTTTGTCCTTTTTCTTCTATGCTGGCAAGGTACATGTTCAGGGAGTACTGAATGATAACTCCTTCCAGATTTGGAAGGCAATAGAGCAAGTATGGCGGGGTCCAAAGAGGGAAAATGGAGCACCTAATCCTGCCCTACGTTGCATATTGAAAAAGCATTAGATGTCCTTATTATGCCCTTTCCGAGTTCTTAACACGATTGTCAGGATGGCATGTGAGATAGGGCCTAGGGCTAAAATCCCAGGGGTGTATGTGTGTGTTCTCTTTAGACGTGCGAGGTCTAACAATGAAGTTTGGGAACTTGTTGCAATAATGTCCCTAATCTTTTCCGATATCAGAGGGATTATTCATTATGAATTTGTACCAACTGGACAAACAGTTCACCAAGTTTACTATTTGGAAGTGCTGAAAAGGCTGCATGAAAAAGTTAAATGACCTGAACTTGTCGCCAACAATTCATGGCTCTTGCATCACGACAATGCACCAGCTCACACAGCACTGTCTGTGAGGGAATTTTTAGCCAGTAAGCAAATAACTGTATTGGAACACTCTCCCTACTCACCTGATCTGGCCCCCAATGACTTCTTTCTGTACCTGAAGATAAAGAAAATATTGAAAAGAAGACATTTGGATGACATTCAGGACATCCAGGGTAATATGACGACAGCTCTGATGGCCATTCCAGAAATAGAGTTCCAAAATTGTTTTGAAGTGTGGACTAGGCACTGGCATCAGTGCATAGCTTCCAAAGGGGAGCACTTCGAAGGTGACCATAGTGATATTCAGCAATGAGGTATGTAGCACTTTTTCTAGGATGAGTTTGCAAACTTAATTTCTAACCTCACATACAGAAATACCTGCTATCGCAGGTAGCTGGAAAGGGATGTAGCTTGGCTATATCCCTTCTTTAGAGACTACAACTAACAAGTTGATTTCTTTGGTGCTTGATTTCTTCATCTATAATAAAGGTATAGGTATTGTTTCATGATAAAAGAACTGGGACTGATGGTAGATGGGAAATTGCTTTGCTAAGGCTGTACTGATCTGGAGTCAAATTGCTGCAGTTTAAATCCTAGCTCCACCATTTACTAGTGTGGCCTTCGACCAGTGACTCAGCCTCTCTGTGCCTTGGTTTCCTCACCTATCAAATGGGTATGGAGTTGTGAGCATTAAATAAGTGAATAAACACAAAGTACTTAGATGTTTGTTTGCATATAGGAAAGATAATGTTAGCTTTATTATTGCTTACTCCAGACTATTTAAATCACATTTCCTAATCTAGTAGTCCTACTTATCCAGATACTCAAGACTTGAGTCTTGATGATAGAGGACTTGCTGTACTACTTACTAGAAACATGAACTCTGCATTTATTTATTATTTCAACACAGTTTTTACGAACATCAGCTATGCCTGGCGCTGAATTAGATACTAAAGATACAAGGGCATACGGGACACAACCTCTGTCCACAAGGAATTCTGAGTCTAAGAGGAGAGACAGATGAACAAATGATTTACGACAAAGTAGGAATTCCTGGCTATAGGAACATCATGGGAAAAAAAGCATCTAACTCAGCCTATTCAAGTTCTGGAAAGGTTTCAGAGAAGGCATAACGTTTGAGCAGTGACCTGAAGGAAGCTCTAGGGAGCCAATGCTCCAGGCAAGAGGAACAGTAGCTACAAAGGACTGGGGGTGAGCAAAAGCATGGTGTGTGTGTGTGTGGCGGGGGGGGGGGGAAGGGGGTAAGGAGAGAAGAAAGAAAAGGAGGAGAGCAGGAGGAGAAAGACAGGCAGAAGGAGACAGCGGACGAAAAGCGATTCTTGGTGGCTCCTGAGCACAAGGTCCTCGACCTCCAGCTCCATCCCCAGATTGCCCTGGTCGCTTTGAGAATCCCCTACTCCCCAGGCCGTGGGAAGGTGGGGTGGAGGAAATGGAGGAGATCCGTACTCATTCTGCTTCTCCCACCTTCCTTAAGACACTCTCCTGTACCCTCATTTTTCATTTCCTCCCGTCCTACTCTATGATGTCCACACTGAGATTCCATCTGTTTTCTTTCCACTATTCCTCTCTCCTGCATTGTGGTCTTTCTCTTGCAGAACACGTGGTCTTGGCAAATGAGTTAACTGTCTGAAAACCAGTTTCTTTCTTCCTCAATCACTTCCTGAGGCTCTTCACGAGTAACACTGGCATGATTATGAGTGGTAGGCTGTCCCCAGCACGGGGCTGAGCACTTGTGAGAAAGAGTGTGGGAAGAGACAGAATAGAAAGGCTCCTTCTCTACAACCTCCACTGAATCCTTCAATGTTGTGTGAGGCACATGAAGTAGGGGTTTTCTCCACGTTACACACATAAAAACTGGCAAGCAAGAGATCCAGAGGCCCGCCTGAGGCCTTCCCACTTACTGCTTCACAGGTTTGCCCAGACGTTGCCTGACTTCAAGTACCATACCTTTTCTTGAGTAAAGCACTTAAAAATTCCAACTCTCAATAAACCAAAGGTCAACTCAATGACATCATGCTCCTCCTTGGCATATTTTCTGGGGACATAAGAGTACTGAATAGGTAAGTATTCAGGGAATCCAGGTTTCAGCATTGACTCTACTATAATTTTTTCCTTGACCTCAGTCAAGCACCTCTTTGGCTCTCAGTTTCCTCATCTGTGGAAATGAGGCAAGCTGGCCCAGATGACTGTGATTTCCAGCTTGAAAAGAACAGAGTTCTACTGAGTTCGAAACATGCTTTTAGATACCTGTTGTCAGATATTAACACCTGTTTTAACCTATAAAGCTCAAATAGATTTTGTTTGCCTCAGTTTGCTTCTCTTCCTTCTCTTTCTCCTCCTCCTTCATTTTAAATAAGCCACATACCCCTGTCATGATCTCTCTCCCAAAAGGTGTTAAAATGATGATCCATCCCTCAATTCTGACTTTGGAGCGTTCCTGATGCTTGCAGCGTGGTTAAATTGCTGGCCTCCTTAGAAAGAAGTAGATCCTTGCTCTGTTCTGGAGCTGTATGTAACCAAGCTGTGGGATGGGTACAGGCGGGGAAGCTGCACCGTCTTGGCCCCCGGTAATGGAGGAGTCCTAAATGCCCTGTGTACCCGTCTTTTTCCATTCACTCAGTGTATCACTCAACTGCATAATTGCTCTCCAAGAGCCTGGCCTGGACCATGCTTTTGCTACCAAACTGGAGACACAAAAAAGCTTAGACAATAGTCCAAAGCAGCAGTTATCATTTGCGGTATCAGACTCAGTGGAGTCCCTTGCCCCTGGGAAGCTGTGGTTTCCACATGTCAGTAGGCGCTTCCTCTAGGCCAGAGGGCAGCCACATCCCTGGCCGGGATGAAAACATACACGTATGCTCAGAACCCCCTTTATTACTTTCACCTACACCTTCCTGGTGTAAAGGCAAACCTAATCCTGAAGCTGGGTTGAAAATTTCAGGTCCCTGTGCATTGCCTGTAAGCTTCTCTGAATCAACGGAAGGGGTGTCAGCTGTACCAATAGAAAGACCGTGGCCTGCAGGAGAGATGTGACAGTCCTCTGCCTGCTTCCCTGACTACACAACAATAGGAATATTGTACATAGGCCTCAACAGCACACTTTACACACCGTGAGGCCTGGGATCTTCATTTCTTAAAGAGTCATGCATTCCAGGGAATTGATTTGATATTTATACGCACAGTTATAAAGCTATACCTATCTGAAGGATAGGCAGTTGTGTCCACTGATAGGGCTGTGTCAGTTGTTCAGTTTGATGCTTCAAGATGCTCTGTGTCGTGTTCCCCGGCAATGTGGCTACTCCGGCTCCTCTCCTGGGGCCCGCAGACCTCTCCTTGATGTGGCCGATAAAGCATTAATATCCGGACCATCAGAATAACCCTGTTCTAGCCCCCAGATCCATGTCTGTTCCCATGGCCCAGTGCCCGTGTCATCTGACTTGCTATTGGCTTTAACATTGCCACTCTTCTAATGAATCAGGGACATTATACACTAACACAAAAATAGGAACAAAGAAAGAATTAGTGAAAAGGAACAGACAGAAGTTCTCGTCTTTTCTTCTGGTACTGCAAAGGGTCAAATCACCCCTGTTTTGGAGACAGCTGATTTAGATTACTTTATTGTTTTTTAAATCCAACTTCTCTCCTCTTTATTCTTCTCATAACCTTTGTTCAATCATCATCATTTTTCACATGTAACAGCATACTGGTTGGTTCTCCTGCCTCTCGACTTTCTACCCGTAAACTTTATCTCCACACCAAAGCATGAGATGTATTTCTGTTGAGGGCACCCTGACCTGAGACTCCTCTGCTTAAAGCCCTTTGATGGTTCCCCAGAACTGACTGAGGGGCCTCATAGTAGAGCATCTACCAAAATATTCTCCTGGAGGAAGGCACAATATGTGCAATGAGTGAGGTTTCCCTTGCTCGAGTAACCTGGAAAACATTAGGTTACACATTTATTTCTTTATTTTTTAATTGAGGAATATTGGTGAATAGTGTGTTTCTCCAGGGCCCATCAGTTCCAAGCCGTTGTCCTTCAATCTAGTTGTGGAGGGCGCAGCTCAGCTCCAAGTCCAGTCGCCGTTTTCAATCTTAGTTGCAGGGGGCGCAGCCCACCATCCCATGTGGGAATCAAACCGGCAACCTTGTTGAGATCTCTAACCAACTGAGTCATCTGGCCACCCCTCCGGCAGCTCGTTGTCTTCAATTAGTTGCAGGTGGTGCAGCTCACTGGCCCATGTGGGAATTGAACTAGCAACCCTGTTGTTAAGAGCTTGCGCTTTAACCAACTGAGTGAGCCATCCACTGCTCATGTTTAATTTTTTAATTTCTAATTTTTATTGCAGGACTGTTATGAGCCTTCGATATGCTAGGTGAATTGTGAATCTTATGAAAGGGCACAACGCACACCATTTCCCAAACTTTTTGGTCATGAAACCTCTTTTCCAGCACATCCCTACTAATATCAGTCAGAACAACAGCTCATTGAACATCAGTTTGGGAAACACTGGCCTTTAAAATAAAGTCCCAACACCTCAGCAGGGCTGTCAATGCTCTGTATCATCTGTTCCCTAACTACCAGTCCTGCCTCTTTCTTTGATATTCTTTCCTCTTAAGGATTCCTGGTCCCATTCTTTGTTTTAGTCCAGTGGTTCTCAAAGTATGGTCCAGGGTTGCCAAGACCCTTTCAAGAAGTCCACGAGGTAAAACCTATTATATTCTTAATAATACTAGGATGTTACCTGCCTATTTCACATTTATTGTCTCAGGGATATAGAGAGGAGTTTTCAAAAGGCTATGTGATGTGTAATTTTTGCAACAGACTGAGTGCAGTACCAGATATAATAATCCAGGTGACTTTTATGAAATCACATTAAACATATTTGAAAAAATATAAAACAATTTACTTTTGTTTTGGGAAAATGCAGATATTTTGATAAAGTATGTTGTGTTCACATAGACCAGATTTATTATTATTTGACATGACTAATAAATATTTTTAAAGTTTCTTACTTTTGATTTCTCATACAGTAAATATTGCTGGCTGTAACCCACAGAAACAAAGTGTCTTTGGGATTGTTAATCCATTTAAAAAGCATAATGGAGTCTTTTATTTTTTTTAACCTTAATTGATAAGAAACAATTGACAAATATAATCGTATATATTTAAAGTGTATGACATGATGATTTGATATACACATGCATTGTAGAATTATTACCAAGACCAAGATAATTAACACATCAATCACCTCACACAGTGAGCTCTACTGAAAGGTCAATCCAAGTAGGAGGTAACTGGGTATAAAGTGGAATCTCCAGAACAGAACACAAGGGCTTGGAGTGGAGCATAAAACCCCACAGAAAGAATCTCTGTGGTCCTAGGATTAGAACCACAGGGATATTTGATAGCATGCATGAGGCCTTCACCAAAAAGGGAAGAAAATGGGTACGTGAGTCCTAAGACAGATGATATGTAAAACGAGTTTCTTAACATCTCGACATTTTTCTTTTCATTTCTTTTTTATTCATTTCCTTTTCTGTGCCACTAGGAAAAATGTCCCACCCACCTTAGAAGGCCCTAAAGAGAGAAGGGGTCTGAAAGACATCTGTGAATGACTGCTGTCACATGTATTCTAATCACAATAGTCAAAGGCTTTTTGTCGTTCCTCCTCAACTTATATCACATTCTTGGCTCTGTGTTTTAAGTTGGTGCTAGGTCTGTGTGTATGTAATGCAAACAACTTGACTCTGTTTCTGTTTTCCCAATGCAGGGTCCCCAGTGATCTGCAGTCGGGCTATTACTCCCCATCACCATATTTGTTCCAGTCTATCTTTGTGTTGTTAACATTATTTGTCAATAAATCATTGCCTTTTCCTGTGTTTGAGTGCCCAGAGGCCATTGTGTTTGGGTTTATCTCAAAAATCCAAATAATGTAAGTAGAAAGCATAAATAATAGATCAGCTTCTTATTCTCTGGGGGTCCTGGCAGGCCTTTTCACAAATGTAGTTTCTTTTAGTCTCTGTCCAGTTCAATTTTAAGGTCTATGAGAGCAGTGTTTAGACCTGAATAAGAAAACATTAACGGGGAAGATTCCTACATATCTTGTGTGCAGAAGGGTCCATGTCTATCAGAAATGGACAGAATTTGGAAAACATCAGAATTCTGGCTTTCTTCCCTTTAGTTTTCAGGATGTGAGGGGAGAGAAGATGATAACCCTTGTACAATTGCTATTTATATTTTAAAATAATAATTAAAAATCTCCATTAAAAAGGAAAAATTACCTGCTGTGAATTTAAAAATCTTATCCTCAGGCCTATTTCTGTCTATTAATTTGCTTTTCTTTATTAATTTCCTCTCATATTCTTTTACACAAAGACAAGACTGTCAATGAAGGCCCTTCTTTCCTCCCCACTAAAAGTGAAAACTTAACACATGCGTGTTCTTATTCCCTGGATTTACCCAGAAATCTTTGGTTCCTTATTTTCCCACTCAATTTTTCAGGATCATCTCGTGACTGTTCCTTTGTTCAACTTTGTCTTATTCCCCCATCCACTACCCAACAAATAATGACTTAGAATCTACCATATATAACCATTGTGCCCCTAGCCTCTCTCCCTCTCAAACTATCTTCCCTATAATTATCAGCTGAAACACACATCTTATATTCCCCAGCTGAACAGACTGGAACTGCTCCCCATTGCTGCCATTACAAGATAAAGTATAAATGCCTCATTTAGCATTCAGGACTATCAAATTCAAATCTGTGGATTCTGGCCCAGGTGGAATCACTGGGACCAGATACAACCTCCTGTCTAAAATAACTAAGAACAAAACTAGAGAAAATATATGAAACAATAGTTTGCAAACACCGGTCATCAAGCAGTACAAAAGTGTGATCCCTCCTAGAGGGGAAACACATGAGAGGGGTCCTACAATTGCTCCAATTTACTCTCTGGAGGGAGTTTCCAGGCCACAGCACAAGGAGGGAGCCTAAGACAGAGTGTCCAGGACACCTTGAGTGGGTAGGATAGTTCCCAGAGTATCAGATAAAAAAGAGCTGCTCAGAGACCTCCAGAGATGTACAGAGGGTCCTCCAATCTTTATCTGAGCACCGATCACAACATGCATGTGAGGAAACTTTCCAAATAGAAGGGAAGAACTCCCCAGACACAATACAGAAAATAATCACTGGAGCTCACACAGGGCTGGAAATAGTTTTTGTTCCCACCAGCTAGAGTAAAACAAACATTTCTCATAAATGGTAGAGTAACAGGTAGAGCATTCAGACAAATTTTGCCTTAGTGGTGAAATAAATTTAGCACTAGACAAAAGCCTCCTCTAGTCCTTCTTGTTAGGCAAACTTGGAAAGAATTAGATTGTTCCCAAGTAATTTAACTGCATCCCAGAATAACGTTTAAGAATATTTATGAGAACACAAACCATCCAGCACTCAACCAGATAATAAGAACAGATTAGATAGAAATGGAAAGAAAACAAATAGCAAGTTACTAGATTTAAACCTAACCATATCAATAATCACATCAAATAATTAAGTGCCAATTAAATGACAGTTTATATAACTATATAAATAAAGAAAGATTCAACTATACAGTGCTTTCAAGAAACCCAGTTTATACTTAGAAACACAAATAGGTTACAACTTCAAGAATAGAAAAAAGTGCCATGCTAAAAATAATCAATATGATGCAGTATTTAAATCATAGTATATATTAATATCAAAAAGTAGATTACCAGAGAGGAAATGAGATTTTTTTGGTAATGATAAAGGGGTCGTCTTATCTAAAGGAAATGAAAATCCTAAATATTTATTCACCTAAGAAATAGAGCTTTGCAATACTTGAAGAAAAAAACTGACAGAACTGCAAGTAGAAATAAACAAACCTACAATTATAGTCAACAATTTCAACATGCTGCTCCATAATTTATATAAAAAGTAGAAAGGAAATCAGTGGGGGTCTAGTAGGATCAACCAACTGTTAACCAACTTGACCTATCTACAGTCTACCTAACACAGTACCTAAGAATAGCAGAATATACATTTTTATTTTCAAGCATACGTGAAACTTTTTCTGGCATTGACCATATTCTAAACAATATTACAAGTATTAATAAATTTAAGAGGATTCAACTCATACCACATTTATTCTATGACTATAGTGTAATTAAATTAGAAATCAATAAGAAAGAATTCTGGAAAACCCCCAAATACTTGGAAACTAAATAATACATATCCAACTATCCCATGGGTCAAAGAATAAATCAAACTAGACATTTTTTTTAACTAAATGAAAACTGAACACAACATTCAAAATTCATGGGTGCCGCTAAAGCAATACTTGTAGGAAAATGTATAGCAGTAAAACACCAATATTATAAAAGAAAGTCTCAAAACAATGACTTTCATGTATACCATAGCTTCTAAAACCATTCATAATCTGATTCTGCATAATTTTATTGTAACATCTCTCTCCTCTAGCTACCAAGCAATACCAGTATTAGCACCAGGAACACGTGTAACAGCAATGGTAATAACAGCTGCTGCTAATTTATTGAGCACTTACTATGTGACAACTTTTCATACATTACCTCATTTCAGGATCTGATAGGTGTTCCATGTATCATCTCACTTATTCCTTACTGGAGTTCTGTGAGGCGGTATTATTATTATTTCTATTTTAATAAGGAGGGTGCTAAGTTGTAGGGAGATTATAGAACTTCTACAAGGTCATGTAATCACACTGCCAATCAAAAATTATTGAACATCACGATGTGCAGGGATCTCTTCCAAGCACATAGCTAGTGAGTTTCAAATTCAGGACTCAGCTTTCAGATTTGTGTGGCTTCAAAGCCTAGTCTCTTAGCCATCCTGATTTTTGGCCATTTGAATACTCCCTGATTCTCCACGAATGTTCCCCTGCAACTCCAGGGACTCAGTGCCATGCTTGGAATATAGTTGGAGATAGAGGAATTGAGAGAAAAACATTCATAACTTATTGAATGATCCTTAGGTACCAGCTCTACCTTTATTATTCTTCAGGATAGTGCGAGCTTAGTATTATTACCGGCTTTCCAACTTCCAAATGTACTTGGTTCTTTTCTGTTTTCTACATCTTCTCTACTTGCACTGCAGTCGAGACACCATCACTTTTCCTTTTTTTTAAATTATTTTTTAATTTTTACTTTTTAATTAAATTTATTGGGATGACATTTGTTAGTAAAATTATATAGGCTTCAAGTGTACAATTCTGTAATACGTCATCTATATATTGTACTGTGTGTTCAACCACCCAAAGGCACTATCTTTTCTTATCCAGACTACTGCTACGGTCTCCTAACTGGTTTCTCAAAATCTGCTCCTCCACAAAATCTGCTTTCTAACAAAGTAACAATAATAATCTTCCAAATAATAGTAAAAATAATACACATTGGTTCATGTATCTTCTGGGCTTAAAAGTCAAGTGCACTTAGATTGAAAGACAAACTTCTTAGTGCCGCAAACAAAATCTGGTCCTGTCCATCTTATTAACCTCATCTCTTTCCACTTTGCTCATGGCTACAAATAGCCTGGCTGTACTGGGCTTTTAGTCATTGGTATATAACAATTTCTTTCCCATTTGTAGTTTTCACTCATGGTGTTCCTTTACCTGGAGTACATTCTTCCTCTCTCACCTGGATAATTCTATTCATGCTTCATACTCATCCTTGTACATTATTTCCAGTAACCTTTTTGATCCTCTTCCAATAAAAGCTTGCCTCATTAATCCTTCTCGTGGCTTCCCGTTATTTTGCTTTGTAGCTCTTATCACAATTTAGAATCACATAGTATTTATTCATGACACTTAGATTCAGTAGAGATCCAGTCTGGTAGTCAATTCTCTATCTTACTCTGCTATGCAGTAGCACTTTACCCCCATGATTGTCTGCTTTTCCATTTTTGAAACAATTTCTTCTGTTGGCCCCCATATCACCACACTCTTGTGTCTTTTAAACTCCTCCATTGACACTGCTTCTTATTCTTCTTTGCTAGAACCCCCTTCTCTTCCAGAATTCTAAATGTTGGCATGTCTTGGCTCAGTACTACACAATGTTGTTTACTCTATCTTATCTTTCGCTCATATCTCATTGTTACACATGGTTTAAATCCCAATCATGCACTGATTACCACCTGCCTACTCTATATCTTTAACTTGGATGTCAAACAGGCATCTCAGACAACATGACTGAAGAAGATTCTTCATGGCCCCAAACACACCAAACAGATCTTCTCAAGCCTTCTCCATCTGAGTAAATTGATCCACCATCCCTTCAATTACTCAGACAAAAATAATTAGAAGTCACTCTTGACTGCTCTTTTTCTCAGACCTAATTATGAGCCATCAGTAAGTCCTGTTGAATCAAATAAAAAAAAACCCAAAACTGAAATGTGATCTTTATCACTATCTCCATTGCCACAGTTCTAGTCTAATAGCTACGACCATGTCTGAGTTGGACCCTGGCAGCTCCTCCCATGGTTTATCTTTCATTACAGCAATCAGAGGGCCAGAAGAAGGGAACATTTAGTAGCATAAAATGAGCCATACCACTTTCTTAAAATTCTCTAATGTCTTCCCTTGGCAATCAGCATGAAATCCAAACTATGGTGTTCTACACAGTCCTGTGTGCATGGACTTGCCTGTATCTTTCACCCTATCTCCTTTCACTCTTCTTATTTACTATGTTCCTGCCACAGTGGCTTTTCTGTTCCAAGAGCATTCCAAGTTCTTTCCTATTCCAGACCCTGTGATATTATATCTTCCACTTGGCATGTTTTCCTCCAAGATATTTGCATAGCTGACTCCTCATTATAAAGGTATTGAATATCATCTGCTCAGATAAGAGTTTCCTCTCCTTCCCTACCTAAACAGTTCCTCCCAATATTGTTTTTATCATAGCACTTCTCGGAATCTAATACTATGGCATGCTTCAAGATATTTATTGCCTCTTCCAACCAAAGTAGAAGTTTCTTGAAAATGTAGACTGCCTGTTGCTCTTTGCTTTGTAGTTTAGAAAAGCACCTGGCTCATATAGTCAAATATTTGTTGACTGCCTGCCTAAGATTTTCTTTGATGAAATTATTTGTCTAGGCAGACTTCAATGATCTTCTAATGTGATACCAAGATATGAAAATATTTTTTCATGCCAATGTGCATGCTTTTTCAAAGTTGACATGAACAACTGAATCCCAAGAAATGCAATGACTCACCAAAAATGTTAAGTGGTCTTTCCCCAAACTGGAAGTCCCCTTTGAAATCTCAGAGACCTCCCAGTGAAACTGAAGCATCATCTAGAGAAGGGAAAGTTATGAGGACCAATTTCGGATCAGGACGCTGAGATCAGCTCATTGGCATTGATTAGCTTATCAAATGTCCAACTCTCAGAAATTTAAGCATGATTGCAAACATCTTTGTTATGGATTTGAGTTTCTAGAAACTAGCTGGTAATTTAACGGTGTATTTGCATTTGGGTACTTACTATATATTAGATTTTGTACAAGGCTCTGGGAATACAAAGAGAAGGACAGGAATGGAGACATGGACACACACACACACACACACACACACACACACTCACTCAATCCCAGTGTTGCATAGTCAATATTACAGCAGAAGAATAGAAAAGAGCAAGTACCTAAATACTAAGGAGTTGGGAAGGATTTATAGAAGGTAACATTGAGAGGACAAACAGAGTGTTCACCTTGCAGATCAGATAGCAAAGGGATTCTATGCAAGGCTCAGTGAAGAGAGCCAGGCTGGTTCAGGAAATTAGCAAGCATTTTGGAGGGGCCAGATAGTTGCATGCTTGGGGGAGGGTGGTGGAAGATGAGCCAGGCTAAGTCAACACACAGAAGACTTCAAATAAGCAAAGGCATGTGGATTTGACTTTGAAAAATAATATGCTGGGTTAGGATGGTCTTGAAGTTAAGACAGAGGAAAGGCGATGAACTACAGAGAATCAAAGCTGAGCTTCCTAAATTCAGAGATAAGGGTAGTGGCTACTTCATTCTTTTTTTCACCCTAAAAATGTTTAGGTAGATGAAATGAAATAATGCTTAGGGCCATTCCCAAGATAAGACTGGAAGAATTCTGAAATAGAAGAGCTAGTACTTGAGCTAGGAGTACAGTGCTAGAGCAAAGAGAAGGATTCTTTGAGCAATTACTCTGTTTTCTATCTATCCATACAGACACACGCACACATGTGCGTACACATACACACACATATACACATGGTCATTTTCTTTTCCCATGAATGTTCACAGCAACTTTATTTGAAATAGCCCCAAATTGGAAGCAACCCAAATGTCCATTGACACATGAATGGACAAACAAACCCTGGCACATATCTATATAATAAAATACCACTCATAAATAAAAAAAACAAAGAACAGCGAATACATGCAAGAACAGGAATAAATATTAAAACAATCAGGATGAGAGATAGAAGCCAGATTTTTAAAAAATGAGCACATACTATATAATTTCACCCATATAAAATTAAAAAATGCAAACAATTCTATAGTGTAAGAAAGTATACCTGCAGCTGTCTGGGGTATGGCCCTAATTTTAATCTTATAACAACTGCATGGGGTGGGTCCTGTTATTATTCCCATTTTACAGATAAAAAGATGGAGTTTGCTATGGTACACTGATTTTTCTGGGAGTGTTTCTCTGATACCAAACCTTAATATTTAATTTTAACCTTACTGTTATGTTAGTATTTTAAAAACTAACCATTAAATTTTTTAGTATCAACTATTAAAACAATGATAACAAGATTTCTGTTGGTTTTCTGTATCCAGATCTCGTAGCATATAAAAATCACCCAGAAAACTTATAAACATAGAGATTCTTATTTCTTGTCCTAGAGTCTGTGTATTTTTTTCATTAGTGCTCCTGGTGATAAACACTGCAGTTTGCTAATCACTGATCAAATAAATTAGAATGTTCTGAGCTGCGGCCTGATATTTGTATTTTTAAAAAACCTATCAGATAGTTCTGCAACTAATTCATGGAAGAAATTTTGGCTGCAAGATAAAAATCTAAATTCATTATTGTTCTACATAGAATCCTTCAAAATCTGGCCCCAAATTACCTTTCCAGTCTTATCTGGACTCTTCCAAACAGCATACATTCTTGCCAGCCTGTACTTCTCACAGTTTCATATGATGCCATCCAATGGAACATCCACAATACAGAGACATTGTTCTTTCTTCAGTCTTTTCCGTACCCTTTCTCAAAATGCTCATCCCTTTTCTCTTTCTAGAGACTCATAATTTATCATGTAGAATTCTGTTCAAAATATCTTGCCCTCATTAAGGCATCCTCTGATACCCCAAGCCTCTCACTCTGTGTTCTCTTGGCATTTTGGGATCATTACTTATCCCTCAGAATTCTTACTTTCTCTGTTTGTATACTTCACTGTCTGCATCTTAAATCAGGAAATCCAGTCAAAATAGCAAAGACATTTGGTCATATGGATCGTGTAGATTTCCAGCTGTGACACTTAGTAACTATAGGCCTTGGCCAAGTTATTTAACTTCTTTACACCTCTGCTTCCTTCTTTGAAATTAAGATAATAATTATATCTCTTTTATAGAGTTTTTCTAAAGATTGAAGAGTTAACAAATGAAAGGCGTCTCCTATAGGGACTGGATATAATAAGCACTCAATATAGGGTAGCCATTATTAACGTTACAGTGTCGTTATAGGATATTGTATCAGTCTTATTCACCTTCATATTTACAGTACATGGGAGAGACCAATAGGTCTGCTGAATGAATTTATCTTCCTTATAACCTGAACACACCCAAAATTTTCTGTTCTAGGGAAGACCATTAGTGACAAAGTTTGCTAAACTACAAACTATGTTCCTGGCATGAGAAAGGTCCTGATACAATGCGCCATCCTCACGATACACTCCAAATACAGGAACACTGGGCCTTTTCAAGGTTTGCCACACATGCCAAATGGCAATGCTTTGTTCATGCTTACAAAGCTTGCAACTCAAGCATGGTTTGCACACCCCTTGTGCACACACCACCTTCTCCAGAAATGGCCTGGAATAAATGATTCTTGGCTTTGGAAGCTTACGACACAGAAACAGCTCTCACTCCTACACTCTGTTCCAGGGAAACAGGGCAGGAATGACTTCCATAATCAAACACACACAGAAGATGGGTTGAAAAAGACAGCACACAATTTGGTGGGGTGTTTTAAATGATGAAGCCAAGGCTAATTACCAGGAAAAGGCAGCAGTCTTTACTCTGAAAGGACCAAGAATGTTAGGCAAGCGGGAGGAGGAAATGGACAAGAGTGCTACTTACTGATTTCTGGGGTCTGGATTCTATTTATCTTTGAGGCCTGCCAAAGTAGCAGTAAGAAAAAGAAAATAAAATGCAACAGTTATCTCTCTCGGCATTTCAATTCCTTCTGGAGTTTTACTGCCAAATGGCTGACACTCTGAATTTCTGCATGAATGACTCAGATATATTAAGGATTAAGACGGGGAAGGAGGTAAAGTAACATAGTTTTAATTGAGGTCCTCTGGTGATTAATTTTGTCCCTGCTTCAATCTATCCTCCACAAAGTCACAGGCAAAACACTCTTAAAATTCTAATCAGATGAGTTCACTCTTGACTGAAGGCCTTGAATAGCAACCTGCTGCTTACAGGATCAGATCCAAATTCCTAACGGAGAATGTGAGTCCCTTCTTGTCTGGTCCCACAAGCTTCTGTTGCCTGATGCTCTATATTTTAGTCTTAAGAAAATATTTGCTCTTCTCAGAATGAAAACGTTTCCTGAAATTCCATGCCTTTGCAAAGTTCTTGCTCTTTTTTTTAACAATGCCATTCTTCCCCTGACCTACTTAGCTAACTCGTATTCATTTTTTAAGACACTATGGTATGCTGTCTTTGGTCACTCCCTCCTTCCCCATGCTTTCCTCCTCTATGAGTGGACTGGGTCTTATCCCCAACACTTATCTCCATCCTAATATTGTAATGCAATTAATTACTGACCTCTTATCTTCCCCATTGGACTGGATGTTCCTTGAGGATATTGGACAGAGTACTTTTCATAATTCTGGCCATTCCTACCTCCTTAGGACACCCTCAACCTAGAGTAGCACTGTGTATCCTGGTCATATATGTGGGCTGATAGGGAAAGAGGGAATGTCACTAACATTTGGAATTGGGTAATGGAAAGATGTTAGAGAAAGTAATAGTGCCTGTGTGCCAAACATCATGATGGGGACATGAAGCTGAAGTAAAGAAAGTACTTCCTCTTGAATTTTCACTTCTAGAATATTTATCATATTTAAAGAATTGTGAGAACTTCTTTAGTATGCTATCTCAATTCATTAAACAAGACAACCTTGAAAGATAGTTTTAATTGTTATGTAATATTAGAAATAAGAGAATCAAATGACTTTTCCAAGATGCTACATCTTGTAACAGATCCAGAACTGGAACCCGAGTTACAAGGGGGAGAACATTCTTTAACTAATCAAATCTACTATTCATTCAGCATCTTATTTTCCCCGAATTGAGTTAACTTCTATATGTATATTATCACTAATTCATAATACGGTACGTCATCATGTCCAATTATCTTTACCTCAGATAAAGAATTAACCTTTGGTTCAAAGAGACAAAATAATTTTTTTCTAAGAACACACAACAGGCAAGAAGCAGAATTAGTATTTGAATTTGGATCCAACTGACACCAAAACGCCAATCTTCCTGTACCCATGCTTGAAGTTTTTATTTTATATTCACCCAATTCTCTTGTAATATGCAAGAGCACATAGAAACCCACACAAAAAGTCCCCAAGAAGAATAAAGATTCAATCAGTCTCTGTAGGTGGAAGGAAAAGGTCATTTTACTGAAGAGGTAAATAAAGGGTCTGGAAAACCTCAGAATGTGAAGAGAGAGAGGATCTGTTATTAAAGGCTATTTTAGGAAGCAAGAATGAAATAGTCTGTCCCTCTCCTCTCCCGTTTTCTGGTTCTTGTACATCCACCAAGGAATCCATCGAATGGGGCCTTGGAAAAAAGCTGAGATCATGCAGAAAATTTGGATACCTTCAGGATAGGGAATGACCAGTACGGTGAAGACTCAAAACCATATTCTTTGAGGGGAATTTGAAAGAGTATGGATGTTTTAGGCAGGGCAATGAATGACTCATCATATCTAAGAGAGGACTCTTCCAGTATTTGGAGGACATTCATACAGAAGAAGGAACAAAACCAGGACAGAAACCCCAGGGAAAATTAGATTTCCTCTTAGGGCCCATATGTGGAAACAACCAAGAAATGAGTTTCTTCTCAACTCATAAGGGATGAACTTTTCTAAATTACATGGGGAAAAGTGGTGGGCTGCCATCATGGAAGATGACCCGATAAAGGTGCTATGACCACTTGGTGGGGATGTTGTCGAGCAAATTCCAGAATTGTGAAGGCCTTTAAAATTCCTGCTGTTTCAGGCCCCTTTAATTCTGATGGCTGCATTGAATCCAAATGAATAACACTGAAACCATATTTACCACAGGCGTTATCATGTTTCTAGACATCTGAGGAGATGGATAGTGTCTTGGCTGTTTAGATGGGAATATCTAGTCGGGAACAGAATCCAATCATACTCGGTACCAAATGGACGAGCCCCTGGGGTATAGCAAATCAGAGCCCCTTAAGGGAGAAGATGAGTCACAGATTACAATCATAGCTGGAGTCATTACAGTCTTCTGGGTCCTGTGCTACACAGCAATGAAATAGGCAGAAAATATTATCTCCTTGGGGTGATAAAATATTCCTTGGTAAGCACACAGATTCATTTTCCTAAAACAAATAAATCACTTCTGCTTTTCTTCTCCTATATTTTCTATCAACAGGGTAAGGAACAAGCCTGCCAAAAATCTGTCTAAAAAATAAGTGTAATTTTGGAGAGGGATGATACAAAGAGTAAACATAAGGAAAGTCCCATACCAGAGGTCAAACAAGGCTCAAAACATTTGCCTATTTTGATGGGAGCTGTAGAAACAGTGCTATCAAAATGTGTACTTTTTGAGACAAGCTTAAGTGTCTGAATTCTAAGTAACTTCCAATTTTCACTAAAGTCACGTAGTCAAGAACTCAGATGGCTTTAGGTACTGATGAGAAAACTGTTGCCCAAAGTATAAATTCTATCTAATAACTCAAATCTGTATTGTTTCCCCTTGAGTTTTATTATGCTCAGACTGAGATTTGAATGCTAAATCTAGGACAAACTGAACTTTGCTCAAATAATTCCCAGTTCTGGGGACTTGGAGGTTGCTTTGAAAACACTTATAATGGGAGTATTTTGCAGAGGTAACACGTACTGAATTTATTCTTTGAGAAATTACTTCTGAGCACTATCTCTGCATCAGGTATTCTGCTGGGCATAGGAGTGGAAAGTATGAATAAGACATAGCGCCTTCCCTGAACAAACTTATAATTTAATGGTGGGGGAAGACAGATTTACAAACATATAATGCAGTGTTCTAGGGGCTGCAAGAGAGGTATTTATAAGGAACAACAGTGATGTAAAGGAGGGAATAATTGACTACTTGTATGTGTTGGTGGGTAGTGGTAAGGAGGGAGATGTAAAGCGTGGAGGAGAAAGTTTCTCAAAAGAATGTGTAGCCTGTGAGTTGGATATTGGAGTTTATGTTTTTCTATGTAGGAAAGGCGAATGGGCATTCCAGAGAGACAAAAGAGAATATGCAAAGGTGTCAGGGTGTAGGAAAGCATGGTGTATTTAGGAAAACGTGAATATGGCTAGTAAGGTACAGGTAAAGTGATGCAGGAGATAGGCTGGGAGGTAGCAGAGAGTAGAGGAAACGTTAGTCTCTGCAAATGCAATAATCCGTTAACTGCGGGGAGGCAAAAGGTTTTTAACACAGGAAGTGACTTGGTCAGATTTTAGGATTTATAAATGTGCATATCCGTAATATGGAGGAGATTGGACTGGAAGGGAAAGAGAAAAGAATCTAGAAGTACAATTAAAAGTTGATTTAAACATTTTTAAGTTTGATAAAATCTAGCGTTGGGAAGACTTTGGGAAAACATGTATCCTTTCACACTATTGATAGAAATGTAAATTGGTTCAAATTTTTAGATGACAATTTAGTAACATGTAGCAAAAACATTTCTTGAGTTTCTTTTATAGATATATTCACATGCATGCCTAATAATATTTGCTATGAATAATTGTGAAACCTAAATGCTTATTAATAGGGAACTGGCTAAATAAAGCAGCATGCACTTACAATGTAAGTACATCATTAAAAAATAATAAGGCAGATACATACATATTAACATGGAAAATTGGCAAGGTATATTGTTAATGGGAAAAAGTGAGTTGCAGCACAGGTTACAGCTAGCTAGCTAACTATATAGGATGTACTAAGTAACTGGTAACCTGTTAGGAATAACGAGAAAAGCTAAAGCAAAATGAACAAATGAACAATATATTTGAAAGGAGGTGGAGCCTACAAAGTCATTAAAGAATTGTAGATCTAAGATTCAGGAAAACTAGAAAATCTGGAGACATGAGCCTAGCACTAGTATTTAAGGTGCTCTTCTATTAAAATTGTCTGCTGGCATCTAAGAAGCTGAGAAATTGTACATAGAGTTTCAACAGATTCCTAGAACTGAGAGAGCAAAATATGGAGTTTGGGCTCCCCAGGCAATTGGGTGACATTTTAATAAACACCTTTACTTCCAACTGAGAAGTTAAAAGTCTGCACCTAGGAGTAATAGTGAACCAGGGGTTCATTTTCCTTCCAAAAGAATGAAGTCTAGCTTCAACACATATTAACTTCAAATTGGATTGATCCAGGATAGCTATTAACACTAATAAATGTGCCCCCAAGAATATATATATAATATATATATAATATACATAATATATATATTATATATATATCCAGGATAGCTATTAACACTAATAAATGTGCCCCCAAGAATATATATATAATATATATAATATATATATTATATATATAATATATATATAATATATATATATCTCACACACAACAGGCTTATGGGACATTCAGACAGTAAAGGTGTAAGGTGGAAACATTTAGAATAGCTATGCATTCAAGGAAATAAAAAAAAATAATACTAAAAATTTCAACAGAAAATTGAAAACTATAAAATAACCAAATGGAAATTCTGTAACTTTTAAATATAAAAATTAAAGTTAAGAACAACATGGAAAGGTTTAATTACAGGTTAGAACAATTAAAGAGAATTAGTGAACTGGAAAATTGGTAACATATAAAATGGAAATATGAGTGATGAAAAATACAGAAAAGTGAAGAGACCTTAAAGGTCATCCAGACCACATCCACTATAGCAGAAATTGGCAAGAAGTTCATCAAAACACTTTTCATTTTCTTCTGGGCACAAAAAGCTAGATTACATTTTCCAGTCTCTTAAAGTTGAATATGGCCACATGACTGAATTCTGGCTAATGGAATATAGGAGGAAGTGATGTGTTCCTCTACATGCAGCCTGTAACAGACATCTTATATACTCGTAATCCTCCTCTCTTCTTTTGTCTGGGATGTAGATCACAGGTGACCTTGGAAGCCACATGTTGAAGATGGCTGACCTTTCATCATCTGTGGTTCCTAAATGGCTGCATAGAACAGACCATTTCAACCCCTGTCTCTGACATGAACTGTACATGAACGAGAAATAAATTGCTATTGTGTTAAGGTACTGAGATCAGAGTTTTTCTGTTGTAGTAGCTAGCATTACCGTAACTAATATTCTTAGCAATTCCAGAGTCTTCTTTGCAATGACGCTCTAGTAACTCTACTTTAAGATTTAACACCTATAGTGAAGGGCAATGTCCAATTTTCCAAAACAACTTATTCCTTCTCCTGAAAGATCTATCACCTGAAAAAAAATTCTTCCTGATACTATTATCTCTTTGTGAATTTACTCATTTGACTTATTTATTTATCTAAAGCATTTCAGAGGCAATCCTTTAGATAGTAAATCAAGTCCTCGTGAAGAAATTCCATTTTGGAATGTATTTTTGAAAGAGAAATAGAAAACTGAAATCGTCTAGCTTTTCCTTAAACTTGGCCTCAGGTAAAATAATTGCATTAGATTAAATCGATCCCTATTGTTTCTTTTTGTTCAGATAAAGTGATATTGAGATTTAACAATTAGCTCAGAAAAAAGAATGCAAAACAGGATATAAAAAAAAAACAAAGCATTTCATTAAATATATAAAATCATATCATATAACATAATATAATACAGGCAACCCCCATATTACACAGTTGATAGGTTCCTAAAAATACCGTGTTATGTGAATCCATGTTATACGAAACAAAGAACTAGTACAAAAAAGGGGGTTAGGTTCCAAAAATTAAAAAAAAATCCCACACTATTACATTTTTATAATTAAGAGAAATATCTTCATTAAAGCAATTTTCACCAAAAGTATAACACTAATATGTATTAAATAATGTTTTCTCCATCATCACTACTAAGCTTTTATTACGTTCCATGTTATTCGGGGATTGCCCTAATTTTAAATGAGATACTTTCTGCTCTTAAAAGCTCTTATTATGCTCCCTATTATTTGGAGATTTCTCTAATCTCAAACGGTGTTAGAGTGAAACTGTGTTCTAGGATGCTGTGTTGTACGAGGGTTACCTGTATAATAGATCTATATCTAATGGAGATGAGAAGAGTGAAGATTAAATCTCTATCTATATGATAGTGTATTTCATACACTGATACATTCAAAATTCACAAAATTAAAAATCTTCCTTAAAAGAAAATCTTCACTTAATCCAGTGCTTCCCCTAACTCTCACCCCTTTCCAACTTGAATTCCTTCTACCATACCTCCATCAAGTGAATGTTCAGATACTGCTTGAATTCTTCTAGTGACAGGGAAGTCATCACATGCCAGGGAAGCAACAGTTTTTGCTGATCAAGAGTCTGATACTACATATTAAGAATTGATTTTAATAATGTCTGAAAATAATTTTACTATAAGATTACACATCCTTACGCACATACACACATATATTAGCACAGTAGACACAATAGATATGCGGAGACATAAACACAAATAGTGCATACTTTCAAGTTGTGTAAACATGCACATATGAAATTATTCATAGACTTATTGACATATTTACACATTCAGATAGCATCACTCACTAATCATTTTGTTTTGCTTACTCTTTTCAATAAGGATAATGCAATTTCCTATGTCTTTAAGAGATGTAGAGTGAGCCCTTACTTAATGGGTCTTATGAGAGGAACTAAAGATAGTCTTCCACAGTACTGCTGCTTTTAGCATTGTCTGGTCCACCCTTACCTTCTGAACACAAGAGTTTCTCTTTAGTAGGCCACAGGAAGAGGCCTAGTAGGAGAAGAGAGTTTAGGTGGAATTTGGTATCCTGGGACAAGCACCGTTTTCCACACCATGCAATGAGTTATATCTATTCCCATCCATTGTTCTGGAACACCATCATTTCATATTTGGATCATTCACAGTGGTTTGGGGTCAAGGGCTACACACTTACCACTTGAAGTGGCTACCTTTTTAAATATTTACAGATCACTCTGGAGCTGACAAAGTGTGTTATGATGCATTGGTTATTTAATTTTCATAGCCACTCTTGAGTTAGGTAGGGCAGGTATCTTATCTCTATAGTTTGGAAGTCTGTGGGCCAGTGGCTTTAGCAGTGATTCTGCGATCACTGGAGAATTCCCACTTAATATTCATTGACACCCTTCTCACTTAGTAACAAATCCATTGTTTTGTCTAAGTTGGCAATGTGTGTAGTCTAAACTATGTAATCTCCTACACGATTCTTCAGGTAGGGGTGGGCATATGGCTCAGTGATGGCCAATAGATACAAGTGGGAGTTTTATTAGAAGATGTCCATTTGAATGAATAAAAAGACAAAGAGTTTGGCAATAAAAGGGCTCTTCCTTTTTTCCACCTGGAAAGCAGGTATGGTGCCTGATGATACTATAGCTACTTTTCAACAGCAGAAACCACAACCATAACAGTAAGGGCTAATTTATACCAGTTATAAATTAGCCCTTACTTGAAGCTCAATATTTCTAATCACTTTCTACAAACAAACTTATTTAAATGTCATAACAGTTATTACTTAAAGATGTGAACACTGAGGCATAGAAAGGTGAAGTAAATTCTCCACGTTTCTGTAGTTAACAAGTGATACAAGCAGCATTTGAAACCTGGTAGTTGGGCTCCAGGGTCCATGCTGAGGATGGCAAAGCAGAAAGTGAGAAGAATCTGAATCCTTGATAGAACTACTGAGCACCCACATGAGCCTCAGAAACCCACCCTTGATCTGGTTATGCTCAAAAACCAAATCTTGTACTTACTGAAGCTACTATAGCAGGTTTTCGTACAGCTGTTTACAATCCTGATTTCTGTTTAGTTTGTTGTGATACAAAGGAGAGAGCCCTGGGCTGGGTGCCCACTGAGCTTGGATCAAGTTCAACCTCTGCCAGGTAACTTGCTATGTAACATTGAGAAAGTCACCTCAGTTTCCTGAGCTCAGTTTCCTCCCCTTTGAAAGGAGAAGCCTAAATGAAATAACTAGACCTTTAAATGTCTGCTCTTCTGAGATTCTACCTGTTTCTCCGGCTGCCATTTCATATTTTCTGATACATGTCGATGGCTACATCAATGGGCAGGCAAGAATCAGTGCTTGCTATGTGTAAGGTCTCCGCATACAGATAGCACATGGTGCCGTTGTATCTGAAGGTGACCCTTGTCTTACCATCCTGCAGGCTACGAGTTCACAAACCTCACTGGAGAACACAGCATGTGTTGAACTTAGTACATTAGAGACCAGCTTGCCTTATTATCTTAATACTTTAACACTTCCCTCTACAACTATTCGTCAACACATGGATGCCTATTTAATTCCGTTAAAAAAAAAAAAAAAGCTTTGCGAAGTGTTGGAATCAGCAATAGTAGGAGTTAATGAGGGGAGTTTAGCTAGGAGAAGACAATTTTGTCAGGACAACTACACACAGTAACTTGATATTGCTCTTTCTCAGTCATTCCTCAGAGGTGCTGGAGTCACTTTAAATCACCATTTTGGTTTCAGTTTGAGAAATCCTCTGCTTTAACAAAATGCCAACAACATAAAACAAAATAACAGAGCATCGCAAACATACACACAAATAAGTTCTGGTGATAACACAGCGGAAGATATAAATATGGAATGCCACTAAAGCTCTCTTACTCACCAGCTCTCAGGCCTTCTATTGCCACAGATCATGAAGAGAAAGCTACATGAATGCAGTTTTCTGATGGGCTTTACGGCCATATAGAATCAAGAACTAATTGAACGTACTGAACAGGATTGAAGCTTAGAGGTCACCGTGTCCATATGTTCGCATTTTTGCTACACATTACAATCACCCATGGGGCTTTGAAAAATCCCAACGTCCAGGCTTCCCCTCAAACCACTTAAATCAGAGTCCCTGTGAGTGGCAAACAGACAGTAGTCTATTTTAAAGCTTCTAGGTGATTCTATGTGCAGCTAAGGTTGACAACTACTAATCTCAGACATCGAACCCCTTTATTTAGATGAGAGGCTGAGGCTCAGAGAGGGGAAGTGACTTGCCCTAAGTCTCATCATTTCAAAGTGAGGTTTTTGATTCCTGGGGTCTTTGCTCCCTACCACGTCAGAGGAACCTCACTCTGGAATTCTGGCCTCAGACAACCTCCATCACACTGCCAATTCAAATCCTCTGTGGTACTCTATCTGTAAAGGTATGAGGTCGAGTTCTGACTCAGAGATGCTTTGAGAATCGACCTGAAACTTTTCATGCCCACACAAATTCTCTGTGAAGAGCGACAGGCTATGTAAGCCCGGGTTTGAGTAAAGTTCCTGCTGTGCAGCATAGAAGGGCATGGTGGGCTGGAAGACCCACTTAGAGGGAGGGGCAGGGAAGAAGAGAACTACACCTGCTGGGCCCAGTTCTCTGGGAGGGTCAAATGCTAAACACTCTACATAGGCGAGCTTTTAATCTTTAAACCCAGGCTACTTACTTGGTATGTTCAGGCATAGCAGTACTGGATGTCAAAATATGCAAATAATTCTACTGATATTGGTGAATAGCTATTGCTCCTCTGCCTGCTAGCCCTGTCTCCTGGCCACCGGCTTCTTCTTTTTTGTTTCAGCACCCTAAGGATTAACACATGGCATGGTGGGGGAGTTTGGACCCCGCTCTCGTGCTAAGGTCTCAACCCTTTCTGATGACTCAGTCCCCCCACGAATTGTTAAGCTTTCTGAGTATCATTTCTATTCACATCTTCCCCCCACTGCAAGTCAGATCTATCACTTTACAGATAAAAAAGCAGATGCTCAGAGAGGGTGCAAGACCTGTCCAAGGTCACACAGCAAGTACCTGGCCGTCGCCCCAGCCAGTTCCTGCGCTAGAACTACCAGTCAGTGGCTGTATTTGAAGAATGATGCCCAGTAGGTGCTCTGAAAGCAACTGTGCATTTTAATTCTTCATCTCCTCCTCTTTAAAGCCACAGAGTGAAAAGAAAACCACAATGACTCTGCTTCATATCTTTCAAACACAAATGTACTAAGATGACTGTAGTGAAAATACCAGCACTGCCTGTGGATTTTTAAACAAACAAACAAACAAACAATCAAAACGTGATTTGAGAGGAAAAGAATGACCATTTTCGGCATACGCTGGGAGCTTGTCTCCAGGACTTGAGTCTGGAGTAAATCATGTAACCATATTGCCTATATCCACTAACTTCCCCTCTCCTCCCTTTCTTATTCCAGAATTCCCACCCCTAGACTTCAAAATAGTGATTAACACTCTCAGATACTGCCTGGGCCTGTAATCTGTGAGAAACCCTTAAACACAAAGAGTGCTAAATAGGTACTATTTACTGCCTCTTTACCACCCTTTGTCCACAGTACAAATAAATCTGGAGATCATTTCTTAATATTGCAGAGCTGGGCTATTTATTCTGCAGTGGACTCTACTTTCTTGTCCTCCTAAGACTTATAAAGACTGTTAATAAATTCTATATACTACAGAGTTTCATCAGCAAGAGAAAGAAAATGATCAAGAGTTAGTTTTCATTATTTGAGCAAACACTTGGGTGCAAGATCATGGAGTCCAGGTCACCCCCTCCCCCCCCATGCCAGGCACAGTACTTGGCACAGAGAAGGCACTTGAATAAAGCTTGCTTAATTTAATGTTGAATAACAGAATTAGGTGTTTACAAAGAAGAGTCAAAGAAGAACCATGGTTGAATATCTCATTTCTAGGCATAGATGCAGGGGCAGTTTCAGTCTTCATTAAGTCATAATTTTTCAGCAAGCTTCCGTATTCCAGGGGGGTCACTCCTCTTTGTTAATTTAGAATAAATTCACTTTAAAGCAGGGCATGATAAGAGAAAATCTATTATTTATGAAAGAAAAATTTAAGTATTTTTATTCATAGACTCTATCATTGCTATCCCTCACTGACTTATTGATGCAGAATAATGCATTGAGAGTTTCACAAAGAACCTCGACGGGGTGACACAGTAAGATATTATAGCCAGATTTTTCCAGGTAGACAGATCTAGATGCCAATTCCTGCCTGGCCATTTACTAGTCATGTGACTTTGGACACACCTCTTAACTTTTAGGAGCACTGATTTCATCACCTTTCACAGGGATTATAACTCTCCCTGCCTTCCTTCCCGGGCTGCTAGAAGAATTAAAGGAAATGGTAAGTGTAGTATTTATGGACGGCAATATTAAGTTTTAGGGAAACATTAGTCTACTTTCTCCACTGTAGTTCAAAATTGGGGATACACCATGAAATGCTAACAAAAAAAATCTTATGATTTTCTAGTGTATGTGAGTTATACCATACACAAAACAAGACTTTGGAATTATTAATATAAGTTTTCCCATAAGAAAATAAAAAAGCCTACAACTAAACCGAAGTATTAGTGATTGTTCAGTTTATTTTGTAATCACAATTGCCCTCACCTCATTTTCCCCACCTATATTACAATTATAAAATCATCCATAGTTATACTTTTCCTAGAATACTGGGGTTTCATAATATTTTACTTTTTCCAAATAATATAAACTTTGAGGAAAGATAGGTAATTTGAAAATAATCTAAGAAAAATGGATGATGGATATTCACATCTCTGGATGAAACGGACGACAAATAACTAAATAACACAGTGAAGGAAGAGGATAATGTTATCAAACCCATTGCTAGACATTGAGGTAAGAACGTTTATTTTTGTCTTCACAGATAAGCAAGGTGACCTTGTTCCAGAAGGTCAAGTCACTTATCAAAAACCACACCATTATAGTTGAAGAGTTGGTATGTCCAGAGCTGACAGAACCACAGCTGGACACCTGAATTGATGAACTGGGTCATTCAGATTCTCTCTTTTAAGAACCTACGAGTAGGAAAGTGTTGGGCACTGGTAAAGTCCTGTTGAGTAAAGGTGGGGCCCAAGGTGGGACCTCAGCAATTCAAAGTCTTTTGAAGGCTCTTATTCTAGGGAACAGGGGACTAGAGTCTTATCTGGGGAGAGGCAAAAGGCAGGAGAGGAGAGGGATTTTCTATATTTAGGTTCCATTAAATTCCTCTCTATCCATTAAAAACAAATAAAGGACTTTTGAACATGTTTCTGTTCTTTATAACCCAAGTTCTCTAAATTGGGAATATTTACAACAGAAAGAAAAAATACTGTGCAGAGATTAAATTGGAAAAATAAGTATATATGTATGTATAATATACATAATATACATGTATCTACATACAAGGTTAGACGATTAAGTTTGTGAACCCATCCTAGAAAAAGTTCTATATACATCATTGGTGAATATTGTTACAGTCACCTTCAAACTACTCCCCTCGGGAAGCTATGCACCAATGCTAGTGCCAAGTCTACCCAAGTCCACTTATTTTCTGGAATGGCTGTCAGAGCTGAAGTTTTATTAACCTTGATGTCCTAAATGTCATCCACATGTCCTCCTTTCAATATTTCCTTTATTTTCAGGTAAAGACAGAAGTCATTGGGGACCAGATCAGGTGAGCAGGGATGATGTTTAAATACAATTATTTGTTTATTGGCTAAAAACTCCCTCACAGACAGTGCCGTGTGAGCTGGTGCATTGTTGTGATGCAAGAACCATGAATTGTTGGCGAAAAATGTAGGTCGTCTAACTTTTTCATGCAGCTTTTTCAGCAATTCCAAATAGTAAACTTGGTTAACTGTTTGTCCAGTTGGTACACGTTCATAATGAATAATCCCTCTGATATCAAAAACATCATTGAAACAAAGTTCATGAACTTAATTTTCAGAGCTCGTATATACATACCGTTTCCTCGAAAATAAGACCTAGCCAGACCATCAGCTCTAATGCGTCTTTTGGAGCAAAAATTAATATGAGACTGGGTATTACATTATGTTATATTATATATTATATAATATTACATTATATTATATTATATTACATTATTATATTATATTATACCTGGTCTTATATTACTATAAAATAAGACCAGATCTTATATTAATTTTCACTCCAAAAGAGACATTAGAGCTGATTGTCTTTCTAGGTTTTATTTTCGGGGAAACACGGTATATATTTTTATGTACTTATTTATTCCTGGTTCAAAGCTTGGAGGAAATTGCCCTTTACACACACCCCCCCACATACGCGTATGTAGATATAATCTATTCTCATGGTGCAGCATAAGGAAACAGGAAAAGCTGCGGGTGGCAATGGGGACTGAGCAGAGTCTCACTTTTCTTACTGCAGTACAGGATTCACGCTATGAGAAACGGTATAAACTAGGGCTCTAAGTGCAACTGTAAAAGGCTCTATGTTTAAAATAAAACCTGGAGCAACTGAAAACAGGAAAGAGAAGTAGCTATCACTGATGTAAAACCTTAATGCCAGATGTGACCAGGCCACAGAGACAGGAAGGAGATGTTCAGAGGTAGGGACCCAAAAAGATAATCAAGTCATCATAAAGGATCAGGCTAATCCAGGGCTAATGAAAAAGGAAAAGAGATGAATGCTTTGGCTATTCTGGGTAAGGGTTTTCCTAGGTCCTTAGTGAGAAGGCACTGAAGTAATGCCAGAGACACATGATGTATTTTTCATGCTTTGCTGTATATACTGTGGTTTATGTAGCTTTAAATAAATTTTATGTAGTCTATTCTATGATAGTAATAATAATAGCTATTATTTACTGATGTCCCGCTATCTACCTGATATTTTGCGAGGCATTACATACATCCACATTCTACTCGTAATACAAACTGCCCTACCTGAGTAGGTATCTGCTCCCCACTGCTCCCCACATTTCCCTCTTCACATAACTCCAAACCTGCGTAGCCGTCTTTCCTACTTAATCCTTCCAAGAGTGGAAGGTATGCACTGGCCGGTGTATCAACCTGGGCCTGAGGAGTGGCCATGTGAGTCTCTTCCTGTGTGAGCTTAGATATATGGGTGGAGGTGTCTGCAAGCATGTGAACTGAGCCCCCTTGCAACATCGATGGGAAGAGACAGAATGGGCTGCGGGTTGGTTCGACCCTGCCATGTTCTAGCATGGAATTTGGAAGGGCCCCAAATTTTTAAAGTAGAACCTGACCATCTGGGTTTTTATGAAGTTAGAATTGTGAAGGGGAGAAGACCAAACATATTTTATTTAACAGTTAACTTGACTTGTATAACAGGTAATATTTAGCCATAGGACAAGGAATTCTCCATGGGGAGCCAGGCCTCCCCCGAGACCTGAAAATTCAGGGTCAGGCTCAGTACCCAGTACAGTGCCTGGCACATAATAAACATATTTCAGATAATTGGTAAGTGACGATTTTTAAGGCTAACGCCTGCGTAAGATGACTTCAAGTTATAGAAAACATAGTGATTCAAAGTGAATGTTGGATAAAGTTTTGAAATACCCAACAATTAGATTCTAGAATTCATCATCCAAATAGAACAAATCTGAATTCTTGATTGAGAAGCTCCCAGAAATTATCACAGCTGGAGAGAGGCTGCTGAAGGAGCCGAGGCCTACAATATTCATGGCCACTCTACTAGCCAGTAGCAATTAGCTGGGGGAGAGGGGGAGAGGGTGGCCCTGAGAAAGGAGCAGCTGTTTCTGCAGCTGTTGACAAGAACACGGAGCCTGCATGGGAATGAATGCTCATCTTCATGAGCTGCATTGTTTTAGCAAGAAAGAGGGTCAGCCATTTGGAAGTTCCATGGAGAAGACGATCAACTCCATGTGCCTCAGAATGCTGAGACCACACAGCACATCCTGCTCCGACAACTTAGTCACTGGAAGAACTTTATCTCCGTAATAATGGGAAGCTGGAATGCAGTTTGTACCAGGAAGACCAGACAAGGATGGTGGAAAGCACTGGGCTCGAACTGGAAGAAGACACGTCCCTCATTTACTGAATGTCTATAGGGAAGTCACTTCACTTCTCTGAGCGTCATTATTTCATTAAAAACATTAAAGCACTTAGCACCGTACTCAACATAGAACCATAGCTGAGCATTCAATTAATAATAGCAACTGCCTGTACTACTCTTGCTAATTATTTCTCTCCTATGTAAGGAGGAGATTATAATATTCTTTCTGCCTACTTCAGGGTAGTAGTAAGGACAAAAGAAGTAATGGATATGAGAGTGATTTGAAAGGTGCAGACACTGCTCAAATGTGAGGGGTTGTTAATATTACATATTCCAAAGGAATCATTTAAATGACCCCCAAAGGTCTACCTGACCCCTACTATCTAGTGTACAGAATTCCTTCTATCAACATATTTCATTGGTGTCCGGAATTCCTATATTCTTGCTGTCCAATGGAACTTCCAGTGAAGATGGAAATGTGCCATATCTGTACTGTCTGTGCTAGCAAATACATTTGGTTAGCAGCCACTGTATTGGATAACACAGCCTTACGTCAATTCATTCTTAAAGAAGCAACATACATCTTAAACATATTTCAATCCCAGTTTTTTTCCATGGGTAACAAAACTTTGAGTTTAAACAATGTCAAGAATGTGAATGATCGTCATATGAACACCTACATACTGTACAGATGTGGCAGCTGCTATCATACACAGAATATTCACAGCCTTCTGAGCTAGTTAGAACTCCATTTGATGGAACAGGCATCAGAAGCTCAGAAAGATGAAGATTTAGATAAGATAGAATAATATAAAGAATAACAATGGCAAGCTCTATTGAGTGCTTTTTATTCAGGGCAGGAATTGCCTAATCCTTTTATAATCAGTATCTCATTTGATTCTCACACTAAATCTAAGTATTATCATTATTATAGTCATTTTGAGAAATCTGAGTCTAAGTAACTTTCTTAAGATCACACAGCTACTGTATTTCCCTGAAAATAAGACTGGGTCTTATATTAATATTAATTTTTGCTCCAAAAGACGCATTAGGGCTTATGTGCAGGATGTCATCCTGAAAAATCATGCTAGGGCTTGTTTTCCAGTGAGGTCTTATTTTCGGGGAAACACGGTAGGAAGTTGAAGATGCACAGTTTTTACCTAGGATGTTCGACTCGTAGTACAAACTGCCCTACCTGAGTAGGTATCTGCTCCCCACTGCTCTTAACCACTGCTCCCTGTTGGTTTCTTTCACTGTTTTTACCATAATTTAAAAGCATGAATTTGTTTTGTTCATTACCTTTCACTCCCCTTATAAACTTCATAAAGCATGTTTGTTTTACCTACCAATGTTATTCACCCCTATAGTAGGTGCTCAATACATACCTGTTATTGAATGAATAATTGTCTAGGGCATTTTGGCCATCATCGTAATTATCATCATCATCTTCATCATTGCTTACATCATATCTACCACACTGTGGGTTTTTTTTTTTTTTTTTGGTTTATATATCTTTCCTCTCTTAGACTAGGAAATCTTTGAGGTCAACAACTCTGTCTTTTTTATATCTTGGTATATCTAACCTGGCACATAGTAAGCCTTCACAAATATCAGCTACATTAAATGGAATGGAATTAAACTCTTTCTGAGTAGGAGGAGGAGTCTGAGAAATTGAGACATGGAGTAAGAATGAACTCACGGAGGCAAGGGAATGATGGAAATAGAGAATGGGCTCAAGCAGCAAATGCTGTTGGGAACGTGAAGGTGGGTTGGCATGAGACCCCAGAGAAACTAAGGAGGCAGGCAAGCAAGACAGAAGGCGTCTTAATTACAGGGGTGGGGGCACCCCAGGGGTAGGGGGCAAATGGAACAGGCAAACCCTAAGAATATCATTTGTGACATAGGAGGTAAGTTAACAGAACCTTTTTTGGGTGGAAAATGTTGAAGTTAAATTTAACTGAACCTTCTTCTCAGTATCTTCTCTTAAATGCTACCAGAGTAGCTTTTCCTTTTCCGACTGTAATAAATAATATCATTTGTTGGGTATCATTTCATGATGGAAAGCTTCCCTGACCTCCTCTGGACTAGGTCAGTACACCCAGTCTGTGTTTTCAGTGCTATGTCCTTTCTCTTTGCAGCACTGTCAGCATTTTAAGAGATTAATTGTGCAACTATTGGTTTATGTCTGCCTTCGCAGTGGACTGTTAGCTCGTGGTTACAATATTCACTGTCCTATCGCCAGCATCTAGCATGGTCCTCGGAAATAATAGTAGGTGATTATTAGTTATTAGTTATTGAATTAAAAATGACCATAAGTGAGGAAGTGCTAAGGTTTAAGTGTACGGTTTTTATTCTCTGGGGAAGCCTCTCATCCAAACATCATAGAGGCCTTCTGGAACATATGCCAGGCACTGTCTTAGACATATCGCTGAAGGTTTAACAGTGAGAATACATGGAAATCGCCCAGTGCAGTTCTGGGCATATCATAGCTATCATGTATGTGCCCGTGGCTTTTCCTCCCCAGCTCTCTCTGAACTTTACGATATAGGTTGTCAAGTATAAATAATGAATCATTCTAAGACAAGGTAAACTATAATACATAAAATCAATACAACGAAAATTTGCATTTACATTTGCCAGGTAGGCACTTTATGGAAGTTCCTGCCTCAGGTCCAAGAAGCTGGCACTCTGAACCAGGGCTGTGCGTGAGAATCCCTGGGGAGTTGTAAGCATGCACATTTCTGAGCCCCACCTCTAGGAATTCTATGCACCTTTGATCTTTGATGCAGTTCAGAATGGTGCTTATCAAAACTTTATGCGGCTCAGACTGTTTCCCTCTTGTTGTGTTTCCTAAAACGAAACATAACTGGAGCATTCCCTGGCAGAAGTGGAAACAAGCTGTTGACTCCTCCACATTGCAGATGCCAGGTATCAAGATTGGGTTTTCCCCTAGGGCAGGGGTCACAAACCAGGATGATCAGTAGCATCACCTGAGAGGAGCACGTTAAAGACAAGACTCCAGGTGCCCAGACCAGGAGCTGGGTGTGGTGGTTCTAATTTACTCGATCTAGTAATTGCTGAATGACTAGATATGAGGGTTTCAAATTCATACCAGGAATTGCCTTCTCCAGGCCCTCTCTTACAACCCCCCATTTCTGACACACCTACATAGAAGGTCAGCCCTGTGTGCAGTTCATGAGCAGGAACCACTGCCCCACCACGGCCTGGGCTTGAGTAAAACTTGGACGATGGCTAAGCCAGTACAGGACTTTCCCTGCCCTCTCCAGCACTTCCTGTTCCTCCTAGACCTGCCTGGACCCTGAGACCTAATTTATTTCTTAGGTCCTTGCAACACCCATCCCCAGGGCTGGAACCTGCTGGATCCCATGTTGATTAGAAACCATCATCTTAGTTAACATCTAGAGATCTGCTTAAGATCTATTGTTACCTATCTGGCCATAACCACTACCTGCTGCTTAGACAGTGACCTGATCTATGGCTCACGGCTCCTCTTCCCACCTCTGTCCCTTTCTTCCAATTAATCCTCCTTGAATATGGACAATTTCTTGTATCACACCTCCTTTAGTGGGCACTGAGTATTCATCTGCTATCTGTGTGAGGCCTGGTTCTGTGCTCACCCAGCATGCCTAGCATGGTTGCCAATACTGATTTTGCTAAATATAATACTATTCTCCATGTTCATGTAAATCATTTGGCATTTTTAAGAAATTATTTTGTTTTATCGCACTCGCGCGTGTGTGTTTGGCAGGGAGGGGCCAAATTAATTATGAACCTTCTATCCCAACAATTATTCATAAAGCCAGCATCACTTGCATCTTGGTCTTTAGGAATTCAAAGAATACCACAGACACAATGATAAACTTGATAATAATTAGAATTATTCCTGGGTTGTTAAGTAATACAGACATGTGAAAACATTTTTAGTTGAGGTTATGGTCTAATCAAATAAAAGCTCGGCTAAAGGGTAATATTCTGTAAAAATAGATATAAACTATATAAAAATAAAGGGTAATATTGGTAGTAGCTCATCCATTACCAACTCCACATTCTCTTTGGCTGTTTAGATACTGCCTAGGTATTTACGGAGGCCCACAAAAATAATTTCAAAATCCCACCATCACCTTAAGTCTATGGACTCAAAGCTCAAAAGCACAGCAGACTAAAAACTTTTTTCAATATAGTTATTGGAGGGTAAATGGGTAGAGGGAGACAGGCAGGCAGCTATGGGAGGAGGTGATGGCTGATAACAGCCCTGATGAAATAAGAACAGGGAGGCTGGAGAGCTGGCCTGCATGGGAGAGGGGTCCTGGAGCTGCCAGATGTAAAGGCCTGAGGGCTTCACTAAAACATTTCTTCAATGAACCCATGTTGGCTCCAAGTGTCCCATTTTATTCTTCTCTTTTCTACATGACATACTCCCAGTTCCTTCCTTTCACTTCTCTGGCAGGGCTTACAGTTTCCCCCTTGTCATCGTCACCCTTCCTTGGCTGGACTCTATTTATTTCGGGTTTCTTCTAACAAGGCCTGTGTGTGGTGATTCCAATTGCTATCCGTACTTTTTAGCTAGAGAGATTTGAAGAAAAAGTTTGAGCAGTTTTAATTAATTCTTTTTTCAAATGTTAACTTTAAGGAAGGCAAAAGAAATCTGCAGATCTGCTTCAGGACATTATTCAAATTGGCAAAAATTCAACTTCATATTCACATCCTGCTAAAGATGACCTGTGAAGAAGATCCCCATCCTGTGAGAGATGGGAAGTCCTTCACCGGCCAGGGAGCTGGAGGAAGGGAGCAAGGAAGGCTCTAAGCACAATTAGGGACCCTCATCAAAGAAATGTGCATAGTCCTTTTAAGTGGAAAAATGGATAAGAGAATCTGATTGTTTTATTCACCCCGGCCCAACATCAAGCATAAACTCCCACACAAGTCATCTTTATTATCCACAATAGTCGTCAGAGCATCTTGCATTGTATCTGTATATTTTTTCCTCCATCACAAACTCATTTGCAAGTGTCAGCACTGATTTTCGAGTGTGCCTCGAAGCAGTGAAAAATGAAACTTCAGATGGGTAGCAGCTTTCAAATAGCATTCACCCACAGCTGGCTTTCCACTTTTACTTGTTCTTAAAAAGGGGGGAAAGCAAAATGGGTATTTTTTTTTTTATTGCTCTAATTAAACCTTTAAAAGTTGCAATGGCACAGAAAGAGAGGGAGGATGAAAAAAACAGCAAAAACAAAACAAAGCTCCGATTTTATAAATAAAAGTGCCAACTGAATACAATTCACAATGATAAAGTCCATGAAATTATATCCTTCTCAAACCGTTCGTCCCTGATCTGCACTCCTGAAAGAAGTGGGCCTGCCTGCAGAAGAGAACTATTTACTTTTTGGGAGAAAAGAGGACTTGAGGTTGAGTTTAATGTAGACTGGGAGGAAGGAGGGGAGGACACACTCTTTACAGAGGACCAGCCCTGTTCCAGAACCTCTTTTAGGAAGTTTGTCTGCATTGCCTCATCTAATCCTCACACCTGCTTCCCGGAGCCCATTGGAGGTGCACACCAAAGGAATACAAATAATAAAAACTAAAATAAGTTGATTTCTGACCACATACCAGGCCCTGTTTTAAAGGCTTTATGTGACAAATCTCATTTAATTATCACAGCCATATGAGTTATGGACTATTTTTAACCCTTTTGCAATCAAGGGGCTACTGATAACGAAGGTAAGAAAGAGCTGAACATTGAATCCTTGGTGGAGCAATGCTTTGAACCTAAGCAGTTTGACTACAGGGCCGCAGCCCTAACCACTATAACACCTTTACTAGGATGGGTTTCCTATTGAGAGACGTATACTCTTCAAGGCAGACAGTACTAGGAAAGGTACTAGCTCTCCACTGTGGCTGAAACCAGACTGAGTAGTGCACTGAAAACTACAGTGAAGATTCTAGGCTTTCTTCTAAGAAGAAGCCACTGAAAGAGTTTTAAGCAGGAGAGTTACAAGGTCAGATTTTATTTTCTGAAATATTATTGACTTTGGAGGATGGCAGATTGGAGTGAAACAGGCAAAAAAGTAGAGAGAATAGTAAGGGGCCTGTTGCACAATCCAGGTAGGAGATGGGTAAAGTATTAGAAGTCAGTGGTGACTGATTGGATATGTGTTTTTGAGCGGGTGGGGCTAGTGAAGAGGAAGCTGGAGGAAATGTTGAGGATGTAATTAGAATATAAGGAGACAAAAAATAGAAAAAGGTTTTTCTTTGGACCTGGAGTTTTCTAATTCCAGAATGTAGTTTCAATATCCCTCTCTTTCCCACTCATTTCCCTTGGAAAGATGAAGCCACAGCAAATTTCTATACATTCAAGGTAATGTCCTGTGTATTTTAATAATTTGGTGCCATCAAAAGGAAGAGAATATGCTTTTACAGCTATAATCACTTAGATAATGGTAAAGTGAAACATATAGGAGATGAGGAATCAGGAAACTTCCTCAAACTGACAAAGGGCATCTAAATAAAAGCTAAGTTAACCTCATACTTAATGGTGAAGACTAAGTGCTTCCTCAAAGACAGGGACAAGGCACAGATGTCAACTCTCATCCCTTCCATTCAACATTGAGGTTCTAGCCTGTGCAATAAGGTAAGAAAAATAAGCAAAAGTCATCCAAACTGGAAAGTATAAAGTTACACCGTCTTATTTGCAGAAGATATGATTATCTACGTAAAATATCTGTTGAAATCTACAAAAAAAGGTATTAGAACTAATAAGTAAATTTAGTGAAAGTTGATAAACACAAGATCAATATAAAAATCAATTATATTTCTGTATATTAACAATTAATAAGAAACATAAATTAATAAGAACATAAATCAATCATTTAAAATGTTGAATCACTATATTGTACACCTCAAATGGATATAGCTAATATAGTGTATATCAAATACACTAAAATATACTAAAATAAAAATAATAAAAATTTTAAAAGTTGTTTTAAAAAAAACAAGGGTAAGTTGAGAAAAATTTGCAAGACCCATATACTGAAAATTATAAAATACTGAAGAAATTGATGAAGATCTAATAAATAAGAACACCGCATTTGTGGACTGAATGACTCACTTATTAAGATGTCAATTCTTGCCAAATTGATCTACAGATGAAACATAATCCGGATCAAAATCCCAGCAGAAATTTTGTAGAAATTGACAAGATAATTATAAAATCCATATGGAAATACACAATACTGATAACAGCCAAAATAATTTTGAAAAAGAACACAGCTGGAGGAGTTACAATACTCAATTTCAAGACTTATGATTAAGCAATAGAAATCAGTACAACATACACAACATGGTTTTGGTATCAAGATATATTAATAGATCCATGGAACAGAATAGAGTCCAGAAATTGACTCACACACATATGTTCAATTATTTTTGTAACTAAATTTATTAGGGTATTATTGGTTCATAAAATCACATACATTTCAAGTGTACAATTCTATAACACATCATCTATATATTGCATTGTGTGTTCACCACCTAAGTCAAATCTCCTTCTGTCACCATATATTTGACCCCCTTTACCCCTCCATCCACTGCCTTCCCCCCTTACCCTCTGGTAACTACTAAACTGTTGTCTGTATCTACGAGTTTTTGCTTGTTTGTTGCTTTCCGTTTTATATCCCACATATGAGTGGAATCTTATGGTTCTCGACTTTTTCTGTCTGTCTTATTTCACTTAGAGTGGTAATCTCAAGATGCTTCCATGTTGTTGCAAATGGCAGTATTTCATCTTTTCTTCTAGCAGACTAATATTCCATTCTATATTTTATATATATATATATATATATATATATATATATATATATATATATATATATATATATATATATATATTTATATCGCACATCTTCACATCTTCTTTATCCAATCATTGATCAAAGGACACTTTGGTTGTTTCTTTGTCTTGGCCACTGTGAATAATACTGCAATGCACATAGGGGTACACATATCTTTAGAGATAAATGTGTTCAGATTTTTGGGGATTGCTGGGTTGTATGGTAATTCTATTCTAATTTTTTGAGGAACCTCCATATTGTTTTCCGTAGTGGCAGTACCAAATTTACAGTCCCATCAGCAGTGTATGAGGGTTTCTTTTTCTTCACAACCTCTCCATCATTTATTATTTGTCTTGTTGATAATAGCCATTCTAATAGGTGTGAGGTGGTATCTCATTGTGGTTTTGATTTGTATTTCCTTAATAGTTAGTGAAGTTGGGCATCTTTTCACACATGCTGTGGCCATTTGTATGTCTTCTTGAAGAAAGTGTCTGTTCAAGTCCTCTGCCCCTTTTTAATAGGATTGTTTGTATTCTTTTGTTGCTGAGTTGTATGAGTTCTTCATATATTTTGGATATTAGCCCCTTATCTGAGGTATTATTTGCAAATATCTTCTCCATTTCTGTTGGTTGCCCCTTTGTTTTGCTGATGGTTTCTTTTGCTGTGCAGAAGCCTTTTCGTTTGATATAAACCCATTCATTTATGTTTGCTTTTACTTCCCTTGCCTTTGAGGTCAAATTCCTAAAATCATCTCTAAAACTAAGGTCCCTAAGTTTACTACTTATGCTCTTTTCTAGGCAATTTATTGTTTCAGGTCTTACATATAGGTCTTTGATCCATTTTGAATTAATTTTAGTGTATGGTGACAGATATCAGTCTAGTTTCTTTCTTTTACATGTGGCTTTCTGATTTTTCCAGTATCATTTATTGAAGAGGGGTTCTTTTCTCCATTGTATGCTTTTGGCATCTTTGTTGAAAATTATTTGCCCATGTATATGTGGATTCACTTATGTGTTCTCAAGTCTGTTCCATTGATTTGTGTGTCTGTTTTTCTGCCAATACCATACTATTTTGATTATTGTCATTTTGCAATATAATTTGAAGTCAGGGAGTGTGATACCTCTGGCCTTTTTTTAAATTTTATTTTATTTTATTTTTGTCAGGATTGCTTTGACTATTTGGAGTCTTTTGCAATTCCATGCAAATTGATTTTGACAGAGGTACGAAGGCAACTGAATGGAGAAAGGATAGCCTTTTCAACAAAAGATGTTGGAACTATTGTATAGCCTTATGTGGAAAAAAACAAACAAACAACAGAAACAATAACAAAAAAAACACAAAAAAACAAAAAAAATTTTGTTCCATTCCTCACATAACATGAAAATTTACTCAAAATGAATCATAGAAATGTAAGAGGAAAAACATAAAATTCCTAAAGTTTATTAGGAATAAATATGCATAGTTTATTACATTTAGATTATACTTCAAAGAAGGAAAAATAATCTTTATGACCTTTGTTTAAATGAAGACTTCTTAAATCATCCAAAGCACAATTCATTAAAAAATAATATATTGAACTTCATTAATATCAAAAGCTTCTGCTCTTCAATACACACTCTTAAGAGAATGAAAAGAGAAGACAAAGCTAGAAGAAAACATTCACAATCAAATATTTTTAGTAAAAGATTGTATCCAGAATATACTAAAAGAAAAATCTCAAAACGGAGTAAGAAGTAAGCGAATAAGCCACATTTAAAAAAAGAGGAAAAAAATATTTGAACATACTTTTCACCAAACAGGATATATGGTTGGCAAATTAATGCAGGAATAAATGATCAACATCATTATTTATTAGGGAAATGCAAATCAAAATCATAAGGAAATATCAATATATATACTGGAATGTCTAAAATTTAAAAGACTAACCTACCAAATGTTGGTGATGATGTGAATCAAAGGGAACTGGTGATAATATAAAATTTAAAAAATGCTTTAAAACAGTTTGTCATTACACACCCCCCAAAAAAAATAAATGAAATATGCACCTACCACATGAGCCAGTCATTCTACTCCAGGGTATTTAGCCAAGAGAAATAAGAGCATGAATCCATACAAAGAGCTGTATATGAAAGTTCATAACAGATGTATTTATAACAGTCCAACACTAAAAACAACCCAAATATTCATCAAATGAATGGATAAACAAATTGTGGTATATCCATTAAAAGAAAATTAATATTGCTACATGGACCAACATAAATGAATTTCTACATAATTATGCTTAGTGAAAGAAAAAAGACAAAAAGAATACTAACTGAATGACTTCTTTTACTAATCTATAGTGACTGAAGGCAGATCAATTGTTTCCTGGTATGGGGAAAGGAGAAAAGGGTCAGGAGGAAGGAACTAGAAAGGGGTGCCAGGAAACTTTTGGAGTGACAGATATGTACATTATCTTGATTGTAGGGATGGTTTCATGAGTGTTTATACATGTCAAAACTTATCAAATGGTACACTTTAAATAAGGGTAGTTTATTATATTTTAATTATTCTTCAATAAAACTTTTTAAAAGCATCTCTGTGCACAATTAGATTTTATTTTATATTCTGAGTGCCTACATTTCTAAGAATGTACTCTCAATCTGTATATATAACTCAGAGCATTTCCAGAAGTGATAAAGGCCATCTTCTGAGATGCCCAGTGGCTTGCCCCTGAGAGGGACAGGTTGTTGTGTGAGAAAATGGAAAGCAGATTTCTTGTGAGACCCATAGTTAGCCCAAGGGCCTAGAAAAATATGTAGCCATGGCTGATAGATGGAGAGCCAATTAGTATAATAGCAATGTTTTGCCAGCTGTATTTCTTGTCTATTGAGATGTCCCCCAGTTAAAGTGGCAATTTGACTAACATCTGCCATCATTTCTGTCTTTGGGACCTCTGAGAATCACATTCTTCCGTCTCACTTGCACAGTGGAGGAGCCGCGCAGCTTAGTCCTGATGATTGTTCAAAAGAAGAACATGAAACATTTATGTCTGAACCTCTTCTTGGGAGACAGCACTTGGCATATAACTCTGTTATGACTTTTTAATGCAATGTGTTGTTTAAAGTTTATATGTATGAGTTCATAATTATGACAATTATATCCTAGCTCCTACTGTGTTGTCCTAAATCCTTTATACATAGTATCTCATGCAATCCTCAAAACAATCTTACTCCATATTAAAGGTTAAAAAAACACACCAACTCCAAAATCTGAGGATTCAAAGGTTATTTGTCCGAGGTAATTCCTCGTTATTTTTGGAACAGAGACTTAAACCCAGATCTAGCTGACAACAAAACCAGTGATTCAAACCACTTTTCTACTGTGTCTCATTTATTTTGTCTTTTTCTACAAAAACACTGAGACATCTTATTGTAAACACAACACAAACTAGCAAATGGTTCAATTGAAATTATATTTCAGAAGTACCTATGTTTCTTCTCATGGACTGTGAGAACTGGGATTTCCTATTTTTTAAACAGATTTTTTTTTTTAATCATGCATGATTTATTTTTTGCCTTTTCGTTAAATTCCCAATCTATTACATCCATATCCTGAGTCATTTTTATAAAACTTTTCCCTAATACCAGGTTTATAAGTTACAGATTATTCACTCACGTTTTCTTCTAGTACCTGTATTATTTCACTGTTTCACATTTACATACCATGTTTCCCCCAAACTAAGACCAGGTCTATATTAATTTTTTCTCCAAAAGACACATTAGGAGTTATGTTCAGGGGATGTCATCCTGAAAAATCATGCGAGGGCATATTTTCCAGTTAGGTCTTATTTTCGGGGAAACAGGGTATGTGTAGCCCACTTGGAATTTTTTGTGTGAGAACTGAATTTATTTTCACCTTTATTCAAATGGCTCTCTGGTGGTCTCAATACCATTTATCTCAGTCCATTCAATGACTAACCTAACATGATAAAACATATTGTAAAGGCTCTATAATTAAAATGTGCTATCAACATATGAATAGATGGATATAACAACCAGCTAGAACAAAAAGTCCAGAAATAGACAAATTACATGTAAAACTCTAATAAATGATAAAGGTAGTATCTCAAATATTTTTAATCTTTTATCACTCATCTTTGGTATATCTACTATACATGAAAGTTTGGTGAAATGTATATTTTCAGACACTCCAGGGTTAGAGGACTTTGTCTATTGTTAAAAAGAATTTTCCCATTTACAAATTTTTAAAGAAAAAAGGAGACTTCAAAATGTAAAAGCAAGAAAGGTCACAGCTTTCCCTTTAGACAGGTGTTAGGCCATTTCTATTTTATTTGTCAGGAAATTTTGGAGGCATTAACTTGAGTACTGCCTTAGGAACTCTGGAATTTCAAGACTGGTCTGCAGGGATAATAAAAAATACAAAAATAAGGTCTAATTGTCAGGCATGAGAGTGACTAGAATTACTTCTCTCAAACTAAAAAGGCGAGGTACCTGTGATCCCAAGACTGTCTCCAGGAAAGCCAGAAATATACCCTTAATTAGGTTGGTCTTTCAGTTTAGTGGTAATGACTGCAAGTATGACGCTAGATAAAAATAACCATAATCACTATATTTACTGAAATCTTACTATGATCCAGGTAGTGGTGCTAAGAGCTTTATATGTATTGCCTCATCTATTCCTCTCAGCAGTTTGGTAGTGAACCTGTAGGTACTATTATATCTGCATTTTACAGATAATAAAACCGAGATACAAAAAGTTTAAGTAACTTGTCCAAGGTTTAAGAGATAAAGGAGATGGAGTTGAGATTTCAGGCTGCATCCTTAATTTCTGTGCTATAATAAGGCAGCAGAAAACCCCCTTGGTCTTCCCTGAGGAACTTGGTGAGTGTCTCCAGGCAGAGATGTGAGGCTGAATGACCAAGCAGTCAGGGAACAATTCAGGATTGTCATCCTGATGTTGACCAGCTGAGGTGTGTATTAGGGAAGTTGGGTTGTACTGGTACCACTGGCACGTTTGAGCCCCTTTGGACCTTGGGGGCTGGAAGGAGACCAACGGCAGGTGGTCCCTCTTAATGATTCACATGCCATGTATTGAGCACAAGTCAGAATCAGACCAGACCTTGGGAAAAGGGAAAGACGTATGTGTGTGGCGGTGGGGGGTGTGGTGGCGGTGGGTAGTGTTCAGAGTTAGAATTTTAGAAGGAAAAATAACAGAAGACTGTAGCAAATCACACCTTCAGTTGGCCTCCCATAGGACCTAATGTTTTCATTTATTCTTCACTTATTTGCAATTTGCATGTATTTGCTGAGTACCAACTGTTTACCAGGCACTGTGATATTAGTGCTTATTGCATAGTTATGACCTGCTTTCTTCTATGCTTCCCCAGCTGCCTGGGAGTTCTTTTTGAGCAGGGACTGTCATTTTTATCTTTTTATACTCAGTAGAGAACATAGTGGCAGACATATATTAGGTGAATGAAGAATGACTTGGATTTAAATCCTGAATCTGTCACTTAACAGCTATGAAATATTGGCTAAGTACTTTACTTCTTTGGACCTTGGTTTCCTGACTGTAAAAATTTTCATCTTGTAATCAGGTGAAGATCAAGAGAAATAATGCCTATAAAAACACTTTATAAAGCACCAAGTGCCGTATACATGTTACTCCCTGCTTTCTTTAGACTCCTCTTTCTTCTTCCCTCCCTTTCTCCCTAGTTGTTCTTACTTATCCTACTGTTCTTTGTCTTTGCTGTTTGTACTCCCATTTTTTGTTATTCAGTTAAATAGCACTTGTTTAAATCACTCCCTTCTGAAGTAGACCAGAAGCAAAACAGGAAGAGGAGATAAACACACATTTCAAGGACAAAATTTGCTCTGAAAGCCTAAGCAAGTGGATGCTTCCTTGTAATGTTTTATACCGCTCTTTCTCCTTCCCACAGCTTCCCCTTGAGAGGGCTGGAGAACATTCTGTACTTTGTGACTTTGCTCTGAGAACCAGATTAAGACAATGCGTCAGATTCTGAAGGTTCATTCACGGAAGCTCTTAGAGCCTCTTCAGCTCCCACCTGCAGCACTGTCCTTCAGAGGCTAACAAGTCCCAGCACTGGGGCATATATGAACAGGGCATGTCTTCTCAGCAGGGTCGGTCACACAAGGTCCTGTCAGACTAGCTCATGTGGAGAGATTCAGGAAAGAGGAGTGACCTCAGTGTTTCTAAGGAAGACGGCCTTGAAGAGGTATCCATGAGGAACTGGGCTCCTTGAATTTGGCCATCTGGTGGGACGTCTCTTTTAGAACCCCTCGGCATTCTGCAAGCAACCACAGAACTAGGGCCAAGGTAGGAGGGGCCTGCTTATCTAAAGATAACTTCAGTCTCCAAGATAAAACCAAGCACTTGACGCTACTATTTGCAAAAGTCATCCATGGGTTTCTTCTAAAAACACACACTGGAATGATTTCTCTACACTGAATAGCCATACCCCTTCAATGTCTGCCCAGTGCCCACGGGCTTCAATTCACCCCAAATCCTTTGTGATCTAGATCCTGTTCTACCTTCAGTAACCATGTGTCCTCTGCTAGAAATTCTCCATTATCCCTTTCGTACTTCTGTACCTACCATGTACCACTTGCCAGGCATCTGTACCTTGGAAAATTCTAACAGATTCTTCAAGCTCCAACTCACAAATTAAAGTTACTCTGGGCCATCTCAGAAGAATGTACTGTTGGATGTTCCCAAAACACTTTATTCATGTCTCTGTTCTAGAACTTTTGTGGGCCCCTCTTCTAGCAGGCAAACCTTACTGAGGGCAGAGAACTTTATTCCTCTTTGTTTCCCAGTGATAATAAATACTGGTCTTTGGGGTGCAACCTAAATCTTCTTGGGTCTATCTCTCCTTTCCCATTCAAATCCTGTTCACTACACTATGGAGGGAGAATCTTCAACTAGGTTTGCCCAGTTCCACTGGCACTCAGAACACTGCACTTGGTCACAGTTACTGTGGATTGATTTTTCAAAGTGTTAGTGGGAATGGTTGCAGCATACCTATATCTGAATTCCTTTCTCTCCATGTACTTCTCCCCTGTTCTCGTACCTTCCAGGTATAGCTAAAGGCTGAGTCTTCCATATAACGACTGATAAAGACGCTGGGGCTGCAACAAGTATCTCTCATTCTCATTCTCCTACTATGCTTGTTTGTTTTTTTTTCTCTCAAACACTGGTACAGTGGTATCTTGGTTTTCAAAAGTAATCCGTTCTGTAAGACCGTTCGAGTTCTGAAATGTTTGAAAACAGCCGACAGCTAGGCCTCAGAATCTTGCACTCAGCAGAAGCCACGTGACACGTTCGACTTCGGAGGCGTGTTCGAAAACTGAAGCATTTACTTCTGGGTTTATGGCATTCATAAACCGAAATGTTTGTCAACAGAGACATTAAAAAAACTGAGGTTCTACTGTACATGTGGCTTTTCAGTCTCTCACTCTGGTTAGTGCAGATAATTGGGTCTGCACATTGCACGAACATATAGTAAGTTTAGAATTTGATTAGTTTTAAGGATATTCAACCTTACTGGTAGTACAGTAAGGGTCTGGGTCTATGGGTAGTACTAATTTAAAAGTCTCATGCTTATGTCTTATCTCCTCAAGCTTCAGAAGGTAAGGACTATAGTATTTTTGTCTTGTTGTTTATTTGTTCTGTTTTGTGTCTCTCCATGAGTCTGTCAGGGTTTGGCATGTATGTTGAATTAGATCTGACTGAACCCAAATCAGCAGTATGGGCAGAAGTGACTCTAAATTTACTGCTTGCCCACGGTATGTTTATCACTAAACTGAGTATTCTATATATGTTTTCTTACTTGAACCTCAGGACCTTTGAGAGAGATATTGAACCCAGGTGCAAATGGTACTTTCCAGGTAGAATAAGTAATTTAGTCACAGTCACATGACTAGTAAGTCGTAGAGTTAGGATTTGAACTCACATCTGTCCAACTCGACCTCCCATGCTTGTTCATGAGAGCATTAATTCATTTAACAAGGTTTTATCAATGACCCACAATGTGGCAGATGTTTTACTGATTGCTGGAGATAAAATGGAGAGAAACTCAGACACTGTCCATGACCTCATGGAGGTTACACTACTGAGACAGTCATGGAAACAAGAAACCACATTTCTGTGTAATATTTGCTAATGGACGAAGTAGATGGTACACAGTCTTTTCACGACATAGCCTCAAATTGCCAAGGGGAGACTTTAAGATGGTGTGACAAGTTGTGGGAAAGAGTGCTCTCCAGAGTAGATAGGTCCAAGGACCTCTCAAGTGATGTTGCACTGACCCATTTAGCCTCATTTACAGGACTGCCCAAGTTATGGACATGTACTATTAAAATACTTTCCTGACATTTATCCGGAAAGATATATGTACTCTGATGTTCACTGCAGCATTACTTACGGTGGCCAAGACACGGAAAGAACCAAAGTGTCCTTTGATAAATTATTGGATAAAGAAGATGTGGCATATATACACAATGGATTACTACCCTGCCATAAGAAAAGATGAAATACTGACATTTGCAACAACATGGATAGGTCTTGAAATTATTATGTTGAGTGAAATAAGTCAGACAGAAAAAGTCAAGAACCATATGACGTCACTCATACATGGAATATAAAACTAAAAGCAACACAGGCATAAGATGAGTAAATAAAGAAACAAAAACTCATAGACACAGACAATCATTTAGTGGTTATCAGAGGGTAAGGGGGGAGGAGGAATGGTCGAAGAGGTTAAAGGGGGTCCAATATATGGTGATGGAAGAAGAACTGACTCTGGGAGGTGAACACATAATGCAATCTATAGATGATGTAATACAGAATTGTACAACTGAAACCTATGTAGTTTTGTTGACCACTGTCACCTCAATAAATTTTAATAAAAAAAATACTTTCCTAAATAACCATAACACTACATTATAGAGTTTGTTTCTTGTATTTTTAAGAGTAGAAAAGTCCCTATTAATACATTTGCAAGTGTTTGGTAATGTGATAAAATTAAATTTACTAACTTACCATGGCATTGAATATGTTCAATTATTAGCACAAGTATGAAAATTATATTCAGCATGATATTTTGGATGTGTTTGGGAATAGTGTTGACTATTCTAAACCCAATCTCAGTCAGGCAGGTTGAAACCAGCTTTTGTACTGGTGCTGTTTTTTTTTTAAATTACACACAGAGAAGTGCAAAAATATCAGGTAAGTTGTTCAAGGTCACACAGCAAATGAAGGGCCAAGGTGGATAAGGAGGTAGCTACTCAATATGGTGTGTGTGTGTGTGTGTGTGTGTGTGTGTGTGTGTGTGTGTATGTGTGTGTGTGTGACATACATCCTCTCCATTCTGTCTTTCATTTAACTTTTTACAAAGAAAGAAGAAAAGGCTTTCAGGATCTGCATATGGTGTGAGGAGTGAGTTCAGGACTGCTTTTAATTGAAAGCTCTGAGGGCAAAGCTCCCAGAGTAGGGTAACAGCTGTAACGCATGGAACTGCCCCATCACACTTGTGTTGCCAGAATAGACAGGCTTATTATTTTTTAATTAGGAGCTTCAGTGTTTTGTTAAGCTGGAAATGTATCAGGACCTAGGGATTTGGTCATATACTAAACTGTCTTGTGTTCAATCTTTCTGGAAGCTTTTGGGAGACACAGGGTCAGTTTTCAAAAGGCACTGTTACTGTGGAATAACAACATTCCCTAAGTATTTACTATTTTCCAGGCATTAGGCTGAATATTATTTAGATTCATCGGTTCAACCAACCCACTAATTGATACATATTCCTTGAACTCCTACTACAGTGTTTTTCTGAAAATAAGACCTAGACGGACAATCAGCTCTACTGCATGTTTTGCAGCAAAAATTAATATAAGACCCAGTATTATATTATATTATACTATATTATATCATATCATAGCATAGCATAGCATAGCATAGCATAGCATAGCATATCATATCATATCATATCATATCATATCATATCATATCATATCATATCATATTATTGTATAAGACCTGGTTTTATATTATAGTAAAATAAGACTGGTTCTTACATTAATTTTTGCTCCAAAAGACATGTTAGAGCTGACTGTCTGGCTATGTCTTATTTTTGGGGAAACATGGTATAGTCGGGGACTCCATTTGGCATTTTGGTGGATGGATAAGTGACAAATAAAACCCATCCGGACTCAGTCTCTAAGACATTATAAGTACATAAAATGTATGTTTATATAAATGAAATGGAAAATATTTTCCGATTAACACCATAAGGGAAAAATAGTTAAGTGCCTCCCTCCACTCATAGACTCACTCCTCCCCAAGTTTCCTCCATTTGGGTGTAAGCCACCTTTATCTATCCATCCACTTGCTCAGGGCACAAATGCCATGGTTATTTTTAATTTCTCCCTCTCCTCCCCATTTGTATCAAATCCATCACTGAGTGCTGCCTATTTGACTTCCAAAATATTCCTCGAAGTCATCTGTTCTCCTCTGACTACCCCCAAACCCAACTTAAGCTCTTCATCTGTACTCTCTTCAATAAGTTCTCAGCTGGTATCCCCAATACCATTCTTGCTCCTTCTAATCCATCCTCCACACCCTAGCCCATGTGATTTTGTTAAAACTCAGATCAGATTATGTCTCCCTTCTGCTTAAGAATCTGTAGTGATATCACCTTGCAGCCCATGATGACCCTATGACCCTCTGGCTTACCTGTCATTCTTAATCATCATTCCCCAGCCCCACCAACCTTCTTTGGTTTTCTTCCATGCACCTCAGGGCCTTCAAAGTGCTATTATGATTTTGCCAACAGTTGCTATGTGGGTGGCTGTTGCATGTCCTTCAGATATCATCAAGAATGCTCTTTCTCCAGGCAGAGCTCCCTGGTTCCAAGTTAGAAGTGCATCTCTATCACTCCCCTTCCTAGCATGTTGTTTCTCTCTTTCATAGCATGTACTCTGTACTGTAATCATGCATAATGCCATGTAATTATTTGTATGTTACATATTTAATGTCTGTATCTTACACCAGAATGTCAACTCCACACAGCATCATAGCACCAGTGCGTAGAGAGAACTTGGTTTGTATTGGGCATTCCACAAATATTTGCTGCAGGAATGGAATAATAAATATACAAGTAGAGGATATGAGACTTCTGTACATTCAGAGGAAACAAAGACTCCTTGTGCTAAAAAGGCTAGGTGGGGAAGTGAGGGAAGATTGGAATTTTAAGTTTGATCCTAATGCATCTAGTCAGACTAGAAATAGGGCAGGGCAGGAGATGATGGGGGAGGGTATTCCAAACAGAATATATATTAATAAATGTATCTGAGTTTCATCCTTTGCCTTAACACCTGCTATGTGGTCCTGGTTGAATTACATGACCCCTCTCTATTTTTTCCATAAAATATTAATGCAGAATATATATATATATTTACTTTTATTATTATTATTTTCTTTTATTATTATTATTATTATTATTATTATTTTCTTTTCTTGACCCTTGTGAGAGTCCAGTGAGATGCAGATTATTAAAATCTTTTGACGATCACCCAATTATAAAGGGACTTGAGCATTTTTAATATTTGTATTTTACAATTTAGATTGTACATGTTTCATTGGCAACGTTGTCCAATGATAGATGTTCCTCAAATCCCATAGATTCCTTGGTTTCCTTGTTTTTTCCTGCCCTCCTCCGGGAAGCTGTCTATTGGTGCATGCCACGGAAATATGTTGCCTGCCTCAGATAAATTCTGTATTTTCTTCTCTGATGTGCTATCTCTGACTAGGCTCTTTGAACCTGGTTGTAGTTGTATTTTCCTTGTTTAACGATTATTCTGCAAAACTAAATTAACCAGGCACACACGGAGATGATTGTCTTAGCCACTAAGAGCTGGCAGCCTGTGGAGCTGAGTAACCAGCAAGAAATGGACCTTAGGGAGGCAATTCTAATTTTTCATTGGTCTCTGGACATCTGTGTTGGGGCAGTGGATGTGTGAGGTGGGTTTAGGGGCGTAAGAAAATGAGCTGACGCTTACATGCGTGATATACAAAGAGTTCCAACAGCCCTATGGGGCTGTGCATTTAATATCTTAATATCTCCATGATTACTGGTCTATTCCAAGAACTGCTAAAAACTACCATATTTTTAACATTCTTATGGGACCAGACAGTTTGCACAAACTTCATTTGCATTATTTTATTTCATCCTCAAAGAAATCGTTCTTTGATGAATATAAAGTTGTTTAGGGTTGTGATTCTCACACTTTAGTATTTATCGCGTACACCTGGAGGGCTTGCTAAGCTCTGGATTACTGGACTCTATTCCCCAAAGATTCTGGGGCCTGGGGTGGGGCCCCGTATTTTCATTTTTAACAAGTTCAGTAGGTCTGGGGTGGAGCCTATGGATTTCCATTTCTGAAAAGTTCTCAGGTGACGCGAATGGGACAGGTTGCTAATGCTGCTTGATCAGGGACTAAAGTTTGAGCCCCACTGTTTTAGAGGATCAGAGACAAATGTCCATCACTCCTGCTCAGCCAAACCGGGAGTCAAATCTGGACTCATCTGAATCCAAAACTGCATGCCCTTTCCTGCAATTCTACACTTGTTCATTTCAGCAAAAACTGGAATGTGAATTTCATCAGGGAGGGATGGAGGGAGGAGGAAAGAAAGGAGGAGGAAGAAATGAGTCAAGCAGGCAGGGAAAAGCCCCAGCATGTTCAGTAAAGAGGAGGTTTGGGATTTACTTGAATGTCCTTGACGTACCCTGCCTTGTGACTGAGAAGCTATAGAGCACATTACTGAAAGGCCATTATACTTTTGAAGTAATGTCATCAACATGGTTAATGACGAGAAAGTGACAAGACAGCGTTTCTCATGCAGACAGTGTCTGAATGAAACTTGATTATTTTTCTTTGATCCTAAATGTCGGTGGCTTCCTCAAGCATCAAGGCCTTGCAAGTGACTTCACTTCTCTGTCAAATCTTTTCTGATAAAATATTGATAATAATAATGCCCATTTAGCAAAGGGGCCGCAAAAATCACACATGCAAACTATGGTGAATCAGGAAGTGCTGGCTGATGTGAATTAAAGTGATCCTTTGTTCAATTCCAATGGACTGATATAAGTGACATTATCAACAACATTCATGACTTGAATTCATATGAAGCTTTCTGTGCACTCAGAGTAGGAACAACAGGCTGGCGTTGGTTGGGGAGAAAGGGACCGGAGCAAATTGGTGAGTACAGACCCTGAAGTCTCCTGAGAAAAGGGGAGAGATGAAGAATTTTCACACTGTCAGTGCCTTAGCAATTTAGTAGTGCACCCACAACCTTAGACTCATGTCATTTATTTTTTATAAATGACTCTGGGCATAAATGCAAGCTGGAAAGTAGAGTGTTTAAGACTGGGGACTTCTATGTCAGCCTGTGATCTTTCAAGTTCCTTTTTTACCACTTAACAGCTGTGTGACTTTGGGCTCAACATCTAACTTTACTAAATTTCAATTTCCTCTTTGTCAAATTGGAATAATAAGAGTACATACGACATGAGATTTCTGTCAAACTTAAATATGTTAATGCACATAAAAGGCTTGGCATAGTACCAGAATTACCTCATTTTGGCATGTGGTAGAAGTTCAGTAAAAATACTGGGGAATAAATGAAGTGCGTGCGCATGTACACACACATACACACACACATATACACGCTCATTCATAAGTTTGCTGGGAGGTGACCCGGCCCAATGGATCCCTCCTTTATGTCTCCTTCTTTCATTGAACTTAAAAGTCTTCCCTGTCTCCTCTTTGCCTCTGCATGAGGCTCCCACCTTACTCCAGGGGTGCAGGTCACCTGAGAACATGGAAGCATCACCCCAATGGATTCCCCTTGTGGTTTCAGATTAATGGCTGGCCCCAGTATGCTGAATGAGAAGAGTAGGCAAAGGTGACACAAAAAGCACTTGTGTTCTCTTTTAAGGAAGTCAAAGAGGAAACCACTGTTCTGCATTGAAATTGTACAAGAAGTCATGGTGACCTCTGCTCTATATTGGGAAAAGAAAATAAGCCATTTACTTGCACAGGGTACATGGGAAAACAGCCTTGGAGGGGAATTACTTATGTCGTACATTTATGTAGGGTTATAAGACAAATTATGCTATCAGCAAATGAGGTCAGAGGAGAAGGGAGGACTGACATAAAAAAACAAAAACACAAAAGTGGCTTTCATGGGACAGGTTGCCTTAACTCTATGTGAACCTGGAAACAGATGATGACATTTTTAAAGTGCTGGGTTAAAAATGTGTCACTTTTTGATAGAAAGGGTGGTAGCGAGGTAGTCTTCTTGAGTTCTCCTTCGGAACTTAGCACAAATTGAACATCCATAACCCATCAAAGGACTCTCTGCTCATCACACAGAACAGCTAAGAGACTCACATGAGGAGTACTTGAAGTTGGGCAAAGTGAGGGAGAAGGGGAAGAGGGAAGAGAGCGGAGTGGAGACGCAGCCCGCATCTGTAGCTGGGGAGACGCAGGGGGCTGAGGACAGAACAGAGATCACAAGAGCCAGGAGGTGGGCTCTTTCCCTGCATCCCACAGCTGATCTCTTCTGCTGAGAGAGCAGCGTATCCAGTGTTTGAGGCAGTAACCTCAGCTGAGACCTCCAGCTGGGCCCTAGGTCAAATAAAGAAATAAATGCCATACCTGGACCCCTGCCCCCACTCTCCCAATCCTACCCTCACCCTTCCAGAGACTCAAGCTGGCCCCTGAACTGAGGAGCAGTGTCAGATTACAGAGAAGCTGTAATGCTCAGGCTCTGGGAAGACCCAGTTTGCAGCTATGACCCAGGGAAGAGGTTGGGAAGAGTGTGACACTGCTGGGCTGGGAGGGAGAAGACTCCTCCATCCCCAGCCCCCACCTTTTCTGGCCTGCCTAGGGCAGGGCAATTACAACTGCAGAGACACACCCAGGGGTCAGCAGCAGGTGGCAGAGGCACCTTTGGGCTTTCAGAAGTTCAGAAACTTCAAGCCCTCCCCACTACCCACGCCCCTGCCCTCCCTGATGGAAGAAGTGCCCTAAGACTAAGGAGACCTGGGCACAGGGCTGGCTGTTGTATTCCCAGCATGTGTATGTGCAGGCAAGAGCAGGAACTGTACTGACTTTGTAAAAATTACCATCCACACCCCACAGTCCATCTCATCTAGAACTGCAGTGCCAGGGTCACTCTGGGTGCCAGATGGCCAGCTCTGCCTGCACAATACACAGAGGACTCTTTGGTACAGCAGAGCACAACCTGGAGATTACTTGGTGGGCTTAAGCCAAGACTCGTACTGCTTTTTTTCGTTTTGTTTTTGTATTTTTGATATTTTTGCCTGTGTTGGGTGTGGGTTATCGGTTGTTTTTACATGTGAATGTATTTGGTTTTTTCTTTGTTGTTGTTGATGTGCTTGGTGATTTGCTTTGTTCTGAAATTGCCCTATCAGGGCCCAGCTTAAGAGGCACAAGATTCAACATATCCAGAGGCCAACTGCAGACCAAACCAGAGTACTACAGGGTTTGACCTACAAGTCACACACCCAGAGGGAATTCTCTACAGGCACAAGAGCCCATAGAGGCCAAACCTCATTTAAGTAGTCAACCCTCACGCAGCAGATCATCCACTGTGGGCAGAACCAAGTCTCACAACTAGTCAGCCTAGGAGTCAATCCCATTTACTGACAAGGCAAAAGCAATTAAAGTTCAACTTTGACAGGACAACATACACAACACAGAGTCACCTTTGGAGCACACGCAGATAAGAACGAAGTAGTGCAAGTCAAATATGAAGGACACATACTACATAAGATCATCTAGCAAAGACCAAAAACACTAGGAGATCTACCTAATCCATCAAAGCAAACAGAGAGTCAGCCAGAATGGGGAAACAAAGAAACATGTCCCAAATAAAAGAACAGAAGAAACCTCCAGAATTGGAACCAAATGAAATAGAGGTAACCAACCTATCAGAGACAGAGTTCAGAACACTGATGATAAAAATGTTTAAGGAGCTTAGTGACAATATAAAGGAGAATAGAGAAATCGTAATGAACAACCTAGAACTAAAGAATACAATAACTGAAATAAAGAATATACTTGAAAGCATTACCAATAGGTTAAACGAGGCAGAGGATCGACTCAGCGACTTAGAAGACGAGTTAGCAGAGATCACCCAAGCGGAACAACAAAAAGTAAAAAAGAATAAAAAAACAATGAAAATGGTTTAAGAGGCCTCTGGGATAACATCAAGAACATGTACATCATAGGAATACCAGAAGGTGAAGAGAGGGAGCAAGGGATTGAGAATATATTTGAAGTAATAATGACCACAAATTTCCCTAACCAGGTGAAGGTCCAGGAAGTGCAGAGAGTTCCAACCAGGATAAACCCAAACAGATCCACACCAAGACACATTATAGTTAAAATGGCAAAGGTTAAAGACAAAGAGAGAATCCTAAAAGCTTCAAGAGAAAGGCAGCAGGTTACATACAAGGGAACTCCCATAAGACTATCAAATGACCTTTCTACAGAAACTTTGCAGGCCAGGCGGGAGTGGCAGAAGGTACACAAAGTGATGAAAAACAAAGGCCTACAACCTAGATTGCTTTATCCAGCAAGGCTGTCATTTAAAGTTGATGGAGAGATAAAGAGCTTCCCAGAAAAGAATAAGCTAAAGGAATTCATTACCACGAAGCCAGAATTGCTGGAAATATTAAAAGGGCTTCTGTAAGCAGAAGAAAGATGAAAACAATCTAACTACAAATAACAAAATGACAATAACTATGTACCTATCAACAATCACTTTAAATGTAAATGGGTTAAAGGCTTCAATCAAAAGGCATAGGGTGGCTGAGTCGATAAGAAAATAAGACCCTTGTATGTGCTTTATACAAGAGACTCACCTCAGATCAAAAGACACACACAGGCTGAAAGTGAAGCATTGGAGTAAAATACTTCATGCAAATGGAAATGAGAAAAAACTAGAGTAGCAATACTTATATCTGACAAAATAGACTTTGAAATGAAGAATATATTAAAAGACAAAGATGGGCACTATATAATAATAAAGGGATTGATCCAATAAGAGGACATAATCCTAGTAAACATCTATGCACCCAACATAGGAACACCTAAATATATAAAACAGATATTGACTGACATAAAGACAGAGATCAACAGTAACACTATCATAGTAGGGGACTTCAACACCCTCTGACAAGGGACAGGACTTCCACATGGAAAATAAATATGGAAACAGCATCCTTAAATGACACATTGGACCAGTTAGATTTAATCAATATTTTCAGAGCATTCCACCCCAAAGCTTCAGAATACACACTCTTCTCAAAAGCACACAGAAAAATTTCCAAGATAGACCACGTTAGGCCTCAAAACAAGTCTTGATAAATTTAAGAAAATTTAAATTACAATTGTCTTCTCTGACCACAGTGCTATGAAATTAGAAATCAACTAGAAGAAAAAAAACTGGAAGACATACAAATACATGGAGGCTGAATAACATGTTACTAAATAATGAATGGGTCAGGGGTGGCTGGATGGCTCAGTTGGTCAGAGCACGGGCTGTGAATGACAGGGTTGCCTGTTCCATTCTCACATGGGTCAGTGAGCTGCACCCTTCACAAGTAGACTGAAGATAACAAGCTGCCACTGAGCTTCTGGAGGGGAGACTGGATGGTTCAGTTGGTTAGAGCGTGGGCTCTCCACAACAAGGTTGCCAGTTCAATTCCCGCATGGGATGGTGGGCTGTGCCCCCTGCAACTAAAGATTGAAAACGGTGACTGGACTTGGAGCTGAGCTGCGGACTCCACTAGATTGAAGGACAACTACTTGGAGCTGATGGGCCCTGGAGAAACACACTGTCCCCAAATATTCCCCAATACAAAAATAATAATAATAATAATGAATGGGTCAACAATGAGATCAAGAAAAAAATCAAAAGATATCTTGAGAAAAACAAAAATGAAAACACAATGACCCCAAATCTATGCGATGCCACAAAAGCAGTCCTAAGAGGGAAATTTATAGCAATGCAGGCCTACCTAAAGAAACAAGAAAAATCACAAATCAACAGTTTATCCTTACACTTAAGGGATCTGGAAAAATATCAGCAAAATAATTCCAAAGGGAGTACAAGGAAAGAGATAATAAAGATCAGAGTGGAAGTAAATGAAATAGAGACCAAAAAAAAAAAATACAAAGGATCAATGAATCAAAGAGCTGTTTTTTCGAGAAGATAAACAAAATTGTCAAACTTTTAGCCAGACTCACCATAAAAAGAGAGATGACCCAAGTTAATAAAATCAGAAATGAAAGAAGAGAAATGACAACAGACACCACAGAAATACAAAACAATGTAAGAAATTACTATGAGCAACTATATGCCAACAAATTAGACAATCTGGAAGAAATGGACAGTTTTCTAGAAGCATACAACCTTCCAAGGGTAACTCAAGAAGAAACAGAAAACCTGAATAGACTGATTACTACTAGGGAAATTGAATTAGTAATCAACAAGCTCCCAACAAACAAAAGCCCTGGACCAGATGGCTTTATAGGTGAATTTTACAAAACATTCAAAAAACAATTATCACCTATTCTCCTCAAACTACTACAAAAAATCCAGTAGGAGGGAAGGCTCCCAAATACTTTCTATGAGGCCACTATCACCCTGATCCCAAAATCAGACAAAGACATTACAAAAAAAAAACCAAAACTACAGGCCGATATCCCTAATGAAAATAGATGCGAAAATCCTCAACAAAATATTAGCAAACAGAATTCAGCAATACATTAAAAAGATCATACAGCATGATCAAGTGGGATTCATTCCTGGTATGCAAGGTTGGTTCAACATCCGCAAATCAATTAATGTGATACACCACATTAACAAAATGAAAAATAAAAATCATATGATCATATCAATAGATGTAGAAAAAGCATTTGGCAAAATCCAGCAGTGATTTATGATAAAAACTCTTAAGAGAGTGGGAATAGAGGGACCATATCTCAACATAATAAAGGCCATATATGATAAACCCACAGCTAGCATCATACTCAATGGGAAAAAGCTAAAACCATCCCTCTTAAGATCAGGAACAAGGCAAGGTTGCCCACTTTCTCCACTTCTATTCATCATAGTTCTGGAAATTCTAGCCACAGCAATCAGACAAGAAAAAGAAATAAAAGGCAACCAAATTGGTAAGGAGGAAGTAAATTGTCATTATATGCAGATGACATGATACTGTATATAGAGAACCCTAAAGACTCTACCAAAAAAACTATTAGAACTGACAAATGAATTTAGTAAATTAGCAGGATACAAAATTAATATCCAGAAGTCAGTTGCATTTGTATATACCAATAATAAAATATCAGAAGGAGAATTTAAAAAAATAAACAAAAAACAGTCCTATTTACAATTGCTTCAAAGACTGTAAAATGCCTAGGAATAAATTTAACCAAAGAAGTAAAATACCTGTTTTCAGAAAATTATAGATACTGAAGAGAGAAATCAAAGAAGGTACAAATAGATGGAAACACATACCATGCTCATGGATGGGAAGAATTAATATCATTAAAATGTCCATACTGCCTGAGGCAATATACAGATTCAACACAATTCCTATCAAATTACTTAAGGACATTTTTCACAGAAATAGAACATATAATCCTAAAATTTATATGGAACCATAAAAGACCCCGGATAGCCTCAGCAATCTTGCGAAATAAGAACAAAGTGAGAGGCGTCATGATACTTGACATCAAATTATACTACAAGGCTACAGTAATCAAAACAGCATGGTACTGGCATAAAAACAGACACATAGGTCAATGTAACAGAACAGAGAGCCCGGAAATAAATCCATGCCTATATGGTCATTTAATCTATGACAAAGGAAGCAAGAATTTAGGGTGGGGTAAAGACAGTCTATTCAATAAATGGTGCTGGGAAACCTGGACAGACACATGCAAAAAAATGAAGCTGGACCGCCTCCTTACACCATATACAAGAATAAATTCAAAATAGATTAAAGACTTAAATACAAGATCTAAAACCATAAAACTCCTAGAAGAAAATATAGGAATAAAGTTTACAGACATTATCTGGAGTAATATTTTTACTGATGTATTCCCTTAGTCCAGGGAAGTAAAGGAAAAAAAAATATGGGATTACATCAAAGTAAGAAACTTTTTCACAGCAAAGGAAACCATCAATAAAACAAAAAGGGATCAGTGGAAATGTAACGGCTGTATGCCATGTCAGAGGGCTAGTAGATTGGGGGAGGGGAGTTATCACTTTGTGAGGGGTATAAATGATAAATGGCTAACTTTTACATTGTTTTGTACACCTGAAACTAAAAAAAAAGCGTTATTTTGCTTTAAAACCTTAGAGCTAAACCTGACATTTTATTTTGCATGCATTTTATATTCATACATAGCATTTTTTGAAGTGTAATAGTAAAAATAGCATAAGTAGACATTTTGTTAAGAAGCAGGACTACCTGAAGCCTTTTTTTTTTTAGTATTGCTGTGTATTACTGATCTGTCTGTTGTATGGGTGTCAAGTTCAGACGCCTAAGAAGGACAGGCCAGGATTGTTAGTGACCCCCAGCAGGGTTAACTCAGGGAGATAAGAGGGAATGGTGGCTGTGGTAGTGAAAGGGAGTGTACACACCCAGTTAGAAACGGGCAGCTGATTCTCAGCTCTAGCCAAAGGAGTGCTTAGTGTTGACAAATCAATAGATACTAAAAAAAAAAAAAAAAAAAAAAAAAAAAAAAAAAAAAGTCTTGTGTGAGATTGCCTGTTGTTTAATGTTGACTGGATAAATTTAAAAACCTCTTGAAGTCAAACATAACTTACTTTTGGGTCAAATCTGGCCATCAGTAAGTGACATCTGATGTCACACCATGTATGGTCAAATCCCCAAACCTGAAATCTTTGCCCATGACTTTATACATTTAAGCCAGACCGGTCTTTCCCCACACTGAGCAAACTGAAAATATTTATCAGTGTTCTCTTTGTAAAAAGAAAGGGGCTGGGATGATTCAAGGCAGGCGTGATCAGCCCACTGAAGAGGCCATTGGATTGGGTTCCTGGCAGGCAGGAATGGTTAGATCAGTCCTCAGCTTCACTAGGATGGTTTACATCTGGGTTTAGAATACAAAATCTCTAGGAGTAAATCATGGTGCTCCACATTTACCAAATGTGTGACCAAGGGTAACCTGGGTCTCAGTTTTCTCATATAAAAACTAGGGATAATAATATTCCAGGGGGTCACTGCAAGGTTGAAGTAGTTAGTGATGGTACTTGGCAGGTACTGAGCGCTGAGTGCCCTGGGGCGACTGCTACCAGTTTTTCTGGCTCTGGATTCTTCACCACCCACCAGCCTTGAGGAAGAGCCAGGAAAACCACCCTGTAATTGCTGCTGGCATTGTTGGTACTTGTAATATTTAAACATTGCCTCTAATTCTGTGTTGCAGTGTAAACTGGAAAGCTGTTTGGGTTTGTTGTTGTTGTCTTGCTAAAGTGATGTACAGCTTTGAGAAGCTTTTAAAGCCTCAAGCCTCTCTTTTAGCTAAAGACTGCGCAAGTTGAAATGATGAATTATTTGATTAATTCACCTTGACTTAATTGACAATAATGGCCACACTTTATGTTTACTCCCCCCTCTCCTTCTCTGTATGCTCTGCTAGGTGCTACAGACCTAGACTATTTTAACATGCATTTCTTACCTTTCAGTTTCCTTGGTTCACTTACTGCATGTTGAAGGGAAAAGGGCCTTGGAGCCACTGACTAGATTTGTGGAACCTTGCAATATTCTCTCTTATCTTTTCTAGGTCTTAGTTTTCTCATCTGTAAATGAAGAGGAGGACTAAATAGTTTCTAAGGTCTCTGTTCTGACATTTTAGAACTAAATTCATCTTGCATTTGCTTGCTCATTTATTCAATAAATAAATATTGATTTATTGCATGCATAGGTTTCCATGGCAGTAATTAACTCACTGCTGTGTAATTGTTTGTCTGCGTCTTGGAGACATAGATATAAAATGACATGATTTCTGTCTTGAGGAGCTCACAATCTTGTAGGGGAAGCGCAAACAGACAATTACACTCTGGTAATCTAATTACTGTGATGGACACTTGTCCAAGTTTCAGAAGAGTGTCAGAGTGGCTGCAGCCAGGGACGGGTCAGGGAGGGGCATGGCCATCGGCAATCACTTAACTATACAAATGAGAGGTTCATGTAATTATTAATTCATAATGCCTTTGCCCTCCAGAAGCTAACAATCTAATGCAAGACGCAGACACACAAGTGATCACACATCTGTATGTCAAGTTCTGTAATTAAAAAAAGTAGACAATGTTATCTACAGATGGAGGAAGGAGTAAGTGGTTTGTTTGGCTCAGCGTACGACCCCTGCGAGCTATGCAAGTGATTCAGAATAAACCTGGGGGGAAGGAACTACAGGAACATAGCCAAAAAAACAAAAAAAAGATGACAAGAAATGTATTAATTTATGATATGACTATTTATTGAGTGTTTTGTTAGATGTTAAACACTGCCAGGAATAACTCGATGGTGCACAACATACTTCTTCTAACTTATAATGTTAGGAAGGAAACCAACACAAAATTAAACCTGAACTTGTCAAGAATTTGGAGCCAGAGAACCAGACTTGCCCTAGCTCTTCCATTTATGAGCTGTGTGACACAGAGAAAACCCCTTCACCTCTCGACTTCATTTCCCTGGTGTACAAAATGGGATAACATGTACAAGAGAGACTGGTGTAAGGGAAGGGACCCAAATAAAATAAGGTTGTGAAAGTGCTTTGTGGGCTGTTAAGGAATCTACACATGTTACTGATTATCATAAATGAAAAAAGAGGGAAGTGGTTGTGCTTAATCTGAGATGAGAGAAGGCAATGATTTCCACAAAGAGTGATCGTCTATCTTCAGGGCTTCAAGGCCATGCCATACCAGTAACTCCCAATCTCTTCTTTCCCGATTAGTGTTCCTTTTTCAGCTGCTTATCAGTAACAACTGCCTTTCGGACTTCTCTGTTTGGCCCTCCTCCTGGCACTTTATATTAGGCATAGCCAAAACTAAATTGAACTTCTTCCTCTTTTTCCACTCCCTTCAGACTTTCTCCTGCTCCCCTATTTCCCACCACCACAAACCGTCCCCGAAACCAGAACTCTCTCCTCTCTCAGCTCCACAAGGACTGGTAATCAAGTCCTGGACAGTTTTCAAGTTACTCCATCCTCCATCCTCTGCTTACTTCAGACATCGTCATCTCTCCTTGGGCTACTGCAATAGTTCCTTAAGTAGTATCACTGCCACAAGACTGTATGATCTTCCCTCATCCTTCATCTGTTCTACTGTTGCCAAAGTGATCTTTCTACACTGATAACTTGACCATGTTACTACTCTTATTTAAAAAGGGTTCCACAATTCCTCATGGCCTACTGGATAATTCAAGCTATTAAGTAGCATCACAACAATCTTTGTGATGTGCACCCTGCCTCCCTTTCCAGCCTCAGTTTACCAATTTCTAATTTACCAAGCTACTAATATTGAACTACTTATTACTCTTCTCTATGACTTTGCTCATGCTCTTACTTGGCCGAAGATGCTCTTTTCTCTTTGATTGGGAACCACTACTACTTAAATCAAGGTTCACCTCAAATGTCACTTACAAGAAGGAATTCTTCGAACTATTCACTTATGTCTTTCCACTTTACACATTATATGGCAGTGTATACTTCTATCATAGTCCTTGGTCCACTGCACTTACATACGAGGTCTGACAATGAAGTTCATAAACTTGTTACAACAATGTTGCTAACCTTTTTTGATATCACAGAGATTATTCATTATGAATTTGTACCAACTGGACAAACAGTTCACCAAGGTTACTATTTGGAAGTGCTGAAAAGGCTGCGTGAAAAAGTTAGACGACCTGAATCTTTCGCCAACAATTCATGGCTCTTGCATCACGGCAATGCACCAGCTCACACGGCACTGTCTGTCAGGGAGTTTTTAGTCAGTAAACAAATCACTGTATTGGAACACAATCCCTACTCACCTGATATGGCCCCCAATGACTTCTTTCTTTACCCGAAGATAAAGGAAATATTGAAAAGAAGACATTTGGGTAATCAAGGGTAATACGATGACAGCTGTGATGGCCATTGCAGAAAAAGTTCCAAAAGTGCTTTGAAGGGTGGACTAGGCACTGGCATCGGTGCATAGCTTCCCAAGGGGAGCACTTCAAAGGTGACTGTAGTGATATTCAGCAATGAGGTATGTAGCACTTTTTCTAGGATGAGTTCGCCAACTTAATTGTTAGACCTTCATATACCTGTGCAGGGACTAGCTCTTAATCATCTCCATGTCTCAGCACATGGCTCAAGGTCAGACACATAACCCCTGCTCAGCAGCATTTGAACTGGTTGGTGGCTCTTCTGGATGCTAAGGGGCCTTGGAATCCGTCGCTATATTTACACATCTTTAAAATGCATTCTGACAAGTACTGTCTACTAAAATATCTGGCTTTCTAATACTTTCAAAATAACATGGCCTTGGAACTTTTATGGGGAATGGAGAAAGGAAAAGAAAAAAGAATGAGACAAGGAGGAAGGAAAAAGAAAAAAAAGAAGAGAAATAAGTAAGGAGACTGGAGGGCACGAAGAGATAGATAGAACATACACATTATCATGGAAACTAGTGAAAATAGAAATGCTTTCAACAACTAGAAAAGTATCTGAAGAACTTTTCGTAAAGAGGAAATGGTGCACTCTTCACTCTTCATCTGATCACAAAGCAAACCTTTTGAAAAGATGGACTCTCACCTAAATCTAGTGCTTCTGATTTCCCTCTAATGCCATAATACCAATTTCTATTTATTCCCAACACTTCATGAGTAATTCCCTAACAAGCTCTCCTGATGATGTAATCTTGCCCTATTTTGTAGCTCTAGGTTGTCCTGTTCATCTGGCCACTGGCAGCACCACCACTGAGTGAAGATCTGCAAAAGGAGGAGCTGAGAGAATGTGTGCTCTCATGTTCTGTAGCATCTAGAAAAGCCAGATGTTTTGTAAGCATAACTCAGATCTCTTCAATCTAGGACTAAAATAAGGACATTTCTAATCCTTTTTTATGCTGATTTTCTTGTTGCTGGTATTTTTTGTTTGTTTGTTTTTCTGTTGTTGTCGTGTTGTTGTTTGGCCTCAAATTGAGGTTTTATACAATATCATTAGTTTTATGGCCTCCTCCCCAGTTGTCCCCCATGATTTTGAGAAGTCCCCAGATAGTATTTCCATAACCAGTTGCAGTCACGGCACCTGACCCTCTCCATTCATCTCTCCTTTGGATCTCACACATCAGGCCCATTTTCTATGATTAGATTCTAGCTAAAGAAGAAACAGTCCACAGAAATAGGTTCTAATGTCTACAGAGAACAATGAACACAATTCACTATTTGATTGTTTATATGTTTCTTGAGGAAGGTCATCCTTTGTTAGCTTTTATCTTTGCTGTTGGTGACAGTATAAGCACAAGGCTCATGTTAAAAAATAAAAAATGCCTACTTGTGGGACGTCTAGCACATTATTCGTTACTGATGGCACTGATGACTTCAAAGGAGGCAGAAGACATTTGTGGAAATGAAGGATGACTGGCCTTCACAGCAGATATATAACAGTTACCCAGATTACTCACACTAAGCTAATCGTATGCTTTGGTGCATACATTAGTTTTACTTTTGCCACTTGTATAGACAGATACAATTATGCTGGTCAACTCTTCACATGTATTTCAAGGATAATGGATATACTTCTTACTTTGGAATGAGTGCGGTTAGTTGTTGTCTGAGAATTGCTGGCATTAGTCTTAATTTGGTTCTTAGGCTTAACAATAGCATTAGGGGAGATTGAGGTTAGACATTAAGAAACGCGCTCTGGCAGTGCTAGAGAAATCTCTCTGTGTCAGTGTTAAAATGTTTCAGAAATTCTTACCTGTCTGAGACAGATTAGTGACTTTCCTGCCAAAGGCTAAACTATTCTACTTCCAAACATCTCCTCTGACAGTGGGACTTTATCCTATTCTGGAAGATATATTTTTATCCATCTATCCATCCATCATTTATTGAACTCAGCGAGTTTAAGAACTTGTGCTTTTCAGTAGGAATGAACATATAAACTAAGAAGCCCCTGCCCTCTAGGAACTCATAGTCTAGTGGTGGGAAACAGATGTAAGAACAGGATTAGACATAAAGAGGAAGAGTTAGCCAGGTAACTAAGTGGGAAGGGGAGGGCATTCCAGGCAGACAATAGTAGGGTATGCACAGAGGCTTCAAAGAAAGAGAATATGATTCATGGCAGCTGCTTCATAGCTGGACTCTGGATCGATATCATGGAGCTCTAAGAGGCGAGTTTTGGAATATCTGCAAGGACAAGATGAGGGAGACACTTGTTTGACTTTGTGGCAGCTGCGCCAGTGAGCCACCCAGGTATCCTTTAAAAGAGAACCTGCTGCAAAGAGAATTAACTAGTCGACAGCCTCCAATTGCCAGAGTTTTGGGTTCACACTGAGGCCTCACTCTCCAAGAGATGTGCCCAGCTAACATCCCAGGACTCTTCTAAAGGTAGTCTTTGCACTGGGGCTCCCTGGTGGGCCTGACCTTGACTTTCTCAGAGCTGTAGTCTTCAGCACTTCCTACTCAATTCTCCTCCCTTCCTTTTTCCCCCTCACAGGTGTCAAATCTGTACCACTATCTGAAGCTCTCCTTGACTACCTACTTTCTCTTGCCTTTATCCCTCAGAGGCATTTCCCTCACAGATCTTGTACACTTTGAATTCTGTCTTGGTATCTGCTTCCTGAAGTGGCTGAACTCACACGCAGTAAGGTGAAGTCCATGAGAAACCATCGAAGGGTTTTGCACAAGGACACTGAATACTAAAACCTTTGTTATAGAAAGATTATTGTAGCTATAGTGCAGAGGACACATTTAGGAAGAGTGAGACTTGAGGAAGTGAGACTTATTAGGAGTGAGAAAAATATGAGGATTTTAAATGGGGAAATAGAAGGGGGCCGAAGATGGAAGGAGTTAGAAGAGAGAGATTGGAGGTAGAAACAGTAAAACTTGATGATCCATTGGTTGTCAACTGCAATGGAGAGGGAGAGTAAGGGATGATGGGGTCATCTAAATTGTTAAGCAGGGCCACATTCTTAGTCTTGGGGGATTCTTGGGAGGTAGTTTGCTAGTGGGTAATCCTCACATGAAAATGTAGAAAACGTAAGCTGGCCGTCGTCTATGCTCCTTCTGCGACACTTCCTCTCCATGGGGATGGGCTCTGTGGGCCAGGGAAGCACTGAAGAGGCCCAGTAGGGGATTGGGCTGAAGGCTCAAAGAAACTGAGCCATCTGTTTGGTGCATATACTCAAGGGTTGGCAGAAAGAGATGTGCTCACGGCAGTGGCAGCGGTGTCAGCCTGTCCAATGTAAGATACTCTAAGGTTGTAGGAATATGTACTATTTCCTACGATGGCCCTAACAAAGTACCTCAAATGAGATAACTTAGAAGAACAGAAATGTCTTGTCTCACCGTTCTTGGGGTTAGAAGTCTGGAATAAAGGTGTTGGCAGGTTCTCCTCAGTGAGGACGCCAAGAAAGAATCTGTTCCTTAATTACTCTTCCTAGCTTTCGGTGGTTGCCGACAGTCTTTGGCATTCCTTGACTTATAGCTGCAAACCCCCAATCTCTGCCTCTGTCATCACACAGTGTTCTCCCTATGTGTCTTCATATCATCTTCTGTTTGTGTCACTCTCTGTGTCTCTTCTCTTTTTGCTAAGGATATCAATCATATTGCATTCCAGGTCTACCAGGATGACCTCATCTTAATGAATTACATCATCAAGGATCATATTTCCAAATAAGGTCACATTCTCAGGTTCCATTAGGACATGAATTTTTTGGTGGGACACAAATTAACCTAGTTGAGAAGCACCAAATGTAAGCTTACCAAGACCTTAAACCCTTCACTATGCCACCCTGAAACTCCATCGTTACCTTATGAGATTGGGAAAACTACATTGAACAAATCTAAGCCTATTTCACATCTGTTTCTGGCTACAATTTCTTCCTATACAATAAGTGCCAATGCATGTGTCTTTGTGACAAGTCTGAGGCTCACACAAATATTTCTTTCCAAGGCGCTGGAGGGCTAGAATACAGCAGTCTGGACAGTGTCTACTACAGGTATCAGCTTAGATGTTGTAGAATCCTTCCTCAGTTGATTTGGATTTCTTTCAAGGTTTCCATCACTTCTCTTCCCTCAACCCTGAATTAACCCTCCAATTTCCTTAGTACTATTTGAACACATATTTCTTTTCCCAATTATTGCAAACCATCTACCTTACTTGATCAAGCTTTGGTATTGCTATGTAATGGAAAACCTTGACAATTTAGAGAACAGCTTCCTTTTTTGTTTTCTCCCAACAAACCCAAACATCAAGATTATTGTTTTGTTATGAACTTGAAACCATCTGTGTCTGAAACTCAAAACTCAGCTGTGATCCCTTTGTTCTCGGCAGTACCAATCCTTGAGTAAGAAAATGGTACAGTAACCTTAGCATCCAGTCCCCTCCACCTTATTTTTTTTCTGCCTCCATTGTACGGGCCAGTGGGCCAACTACTCAACTTCCCTGTCTGCCTTGTAACCCTAGGTAGCCGAGGGACTAAGTTTTGTTGACCAACACGTAGGTGGAAGTTTGCTGGGTTATTTTAGGAAAGCTTTTCATTTTCTTAACAAAAATAAAAGAGATATGGCTGATGCTTCCTCCTCTATTCCTTCTACCCCTCCTGAATTAAATATGGTGAGGATGCTGAATGTTTGCAGTAGCCATCTTGGGATAGTGAAGGAGAGGCTAATGTGACATTATTGAACCAATGAACCAATGAAGTCAACGCCATCTACCTCCAGCTTTTTAGGTTTGAAAAATGAACCTCTAAGCCTTAAGCCACAGAAAACTGGAAGTGCAGTGAATTAATTCCTAATAGTTCTCTGGCTTATGCAATGAATAAAACTGATTCAATTGGTGAGGAAGCAGAAGGCCTTCAGGAGACCCAGAGAGTTTTATGGTATTGGTATCAAAGTGCAGCACAGAACTGGAGAGGGGACCTTCATGTGACCTCTGGGCAGACCCACGCACCTGTGTGACATATCTTGGAGTGGCATCTTTCGAGCAACAGGAGAGAACACTCATAGCAGAGACCCAGAGATAAGGAATATTCTTGATAATTGCAATCGAAAGGCTCCTTTAGCGTGCTTCAAGAAGATGAAGAACATGATGGATGCCACTGTGTCAAGAAGACTAGATCATGAGCACAAACCCACGTAAGGCTTAGTAGCTCCCAGAAACAACAGAGGACACTGTACAGGGTAATACGGAGTCTGGCAGTTACACTGCTGGAGTCTTTATAATTTGGAGTATTACTATAGAGATTTTTGTTGACCTGCTTTCACAGGGGTTTATCTGTTACAAAAGCACTCAGAAAACATTAGACATTTAAAAAATCTCTAGTGGTGAATTACAATGATGGTCCTGATTTTTAATGCTTCCTTAGAAGCAATCCTTTTGCCCATATAACTTTGCACTGCCCTCCTAGTAGGTCAGCCACCAGCCAGGCATCTCTTTCTTAGGTATGGAGAGGGCCCAACCAAGATCAACAGAACCAACTAGTCAATCCCAGCCTGTGGTAGACACTTACTACTGCATGCCACTGAGATTTCGAGGTTGTTTGCTATGTAGCATTATTAGTAAAATTGATAACTAATGCATCTTTTAAAGTGAGTGATACTGGGAATATCACATGTTTTCTCTGCATCTCAGTTTTGGATTTTTTTTATTCTGTAAAATAAGCATAACAAGATTTACTATGCTGATGTATTTTGAGTATTTAATGTGATAACTCAGCATGTAAGATCATTATCATTATTTGGCAACACTGACTATGTGAATTTTAAGATCTCATTGCAGGCTAGACATCTGTGTTTCTGCCCCAGGGATCATGTGCCAATAAATAATTATGCATGCCAAGTTTTGTGGGTGTGGTTTCACGTGGGTTGACTTGAAGTGCATGCTGAACTTCAGAGGGTGACACTACTAGAGGTGTCTCTCAAATGGAATACTGTAGCAAACTGAGCACTTGGAGCATTGGGCCTTATAAATGTATAAGGCAAAGAAATCAAGAGGTCAGACATCTTCATGATGTTCAATTGGAAAGGGTATTTTGGAAAAGGTGGCAAAGTAGAGGGAGAGTAGAAATGTCATAAGTTTTAGAGGTTGAAAGCATTGAGTAGAAATCTAGGCTTCCTCATTTCTCAGCTATGGGACTTTAGCAGGTTCTCTAATCTCAGTGAGCCTTGGTTTTCTATCCAGTAAATGGGAATCCTAATAAGCATCTTGCAGAATTGTTGAGAATATTGGAGGAAATGCATGCATTTAAGTCTTCCGGGAGAAAGTAGATATTCTTGCAACTGGATGTCAGAAACATTTTTATGTGGAGTTGGAGTACAAGAACTTAGGAATAGGGAACCAACTGACATCAACAGCAAGCTTAGGTGCTGAGCTGTGAGGGGGAATTTGGAAACAGAAAGCGGCAAAGAAGTCAGTCGTTTTTTATATATCAGTTTTAATGCATAATTTTTCTTCCTTCCTTCCTTCCTTCCTTCCTTCCTTCCTTCCTTCCTTCCTTCCTTCCTTCCTTCCTTCCTTCCTTTTTTTTGCATTACACTCTATTTAGGTACAAGGTGGCCCAGAACAAAAACTTGAATTTATTTTTAAATGTTCAGACAACGAGATGACTGGTGTTGTATATATCAGCATCACATTTCCAAACAGAAAAATCCTACACTCAGTTATCAGCATTTCACAAATATCTATTATAATGTTGCAGTCTCACCCTGCTTCACTCAACTTTGCAGCTTTGACTCTAAATGTTAAATATGATACTTTACATTTGCATAGCAATCAATAACTTATAAAACTCTTGTCCAGATATTATTTTATTTTTGACCTTCTCAACAACCCTGTAGACTAGCAAGTCTTATCCTTAATTTGAAGATGGAGGAATCAGCTTTATGGTTAAATGGTATGTCCAAGTTATAAAATGAGTAGATGTTGGTTTAGCTTGTGAAGTTGGTAATGGTGGTTGACATTCACTGAGACATTCTGTGTACCAGTTGCTATACTAGAGTCATAAACACAAAACACAAAATCCTCCTGTGGCAGACCAATTGGTTACCTTCTCATTAGTCATTGTCTTACCCTCCTTTCTTGCTCACTGAACCCTTTTTTCTTTTTTCTTTTTTTTCCCCCAGATGTAAGTTGAGTGTGTTTAAGGATAAAGGACTCCTATCCTAAGCCTAGAGGATAATTCTTGGGTAGTCTAAAGTGATTGTGACAACCCCATTCTCCTTTGCCAAGGACTGGTGTAGCTATGGGCATGTGATCTACTCTGGCCAATGAAATAAAAGAGAAATTTGTTAGAGGCTCCTGGTAAAGACCCTACCAAGCTGCCTTTGTAAAAAGAGAGAGAATGCACAAGAGGAATACCCAACCCCTTCTTTCCTGATTTGCGTGCTGTTATGTGAGGATATGATGTCCGGAGCTATGGTAGCCATTTCAACCCTACTGAGAAGGTAAAACAAAACAAAACAAAATAGAGAAGCTGATCCAGAAGCCTGATATCCTTGAATGGTTTGATTCATCAACCTGGAAAAGCCTACTTTTGGATTTACTTGAGATAATTAGAAGTTCTTATTGTTAAAAAGACCTTTAGTCACATATTCCATCACTTGCTTTTAAAATCATTCTAGAAGATATATCCTCATAAATAAATATTGTGGTCACTGTTTCACAGTTGACGTAACTGAGGAACACAGCATTTAAGGAGACCAAGGCCATCAATGTGGACAGTTGCAGATTTGGGATTTGAACTTTGTATGTCTGATGTTGAAATCTCTCATCTCCTGAATTATGCTAGGGTTACCTACCCTCCCTCAAGCCACTGTACCTCCTTCTTGCCATCAGTCTGTGTGATGGGACAACTGGATGACAAAGAAGGGTCAGCTATGTGTGACCCAGGAACATTGGTGGATGTTTCCTGGAGAGGGAAAGCATTGCCTACCAGGCAGTGAGTGGGCCATGAAATAAAATTGCCTACTTTACATTTTGGCCTACAATGGCCCTCTTTATTTTGTGTATCTCAGAACTGGGGAATGCAATCTGGAGAGATGGAAAGAACAGAGAACTCGGAGGTAAAAATTCTGATCTCAAATTCTGTCTTTACCATTTCGTAAGGAGAATGTCACTTTGGGCAAGTCCCTTGATCTCTTTGAGACTCAGTTTTTATCCATCAAATGAGAATAATAACTTCTGGCCTATTTCCTTCCAAGGTTATAGTGCAGATGACAAGAGAGAAGTCATTAGAAATCTCTCTCTTCACTTCAGAATATAGAAGATTCTTATTATTAGAGAAGATGTCCTCAGGGCAGACATGGTCTCCTCATGATCTAGTGTAGAGACTAAGGATCCTAATGGTCTTTAACATGAGTATTACAATAATGTTATTGCTTTTGATAAATTTATAATTTGTAGGTTGAAAATTCAAATATTCTCCCCTCTGAATGCCATCCTGAAGGTTAATGAATGAAATACATGATTTTTAAATCCCCACAGTTGGTGTTAATTGGAAGCAAACACACACCTTCAGGTTTGATCTCTCATAACAAGACAGTGAGACAACTTAACCTCAAAGCAATTCATTACCGTACCTCTCAGAGCTCTCAGAGGATGGTAGACATTTCAAAGGCTTTGGATGTGTGTTATGCTTCCCTCCACTTCTCTGCAAAAATAGTAAACTTGAAAGAAGAAAGGGACCAAGGGAAATTTAGAACTTGATGGAGGATTTTTAAATAACCTGGAAATATTAACTCCATAGGATTTAATTAGAAGCAACTCAAGAGTCTGATGGTTGCTGCCACATGCTACTTATCCATGATGGGATATATCCTGCAAGCTTTAAACAGCGTGACCTGGAATAGTACAGGACACTACACACAGGGTCAGGTGAAGAGATACTGAGGAGATGGAATGTATAAGCCATATGAATCCATGTAATAAAATGGGTCATATAAACACACCCATATGTGCACGCACTCACAAACACACAGCTGGAAGGAACAATACAATTTGGCTTTCTGACAGAGAGGGCTTCAAAGCCACACAGCATATTTTTTAAATTGAAACTTTGCAGTTGCCTACTTTCCCGAGTTATAGAATGAGGACATAGCTTTCAAAATATATTTTGTAATGGTGTCTATTTATTCTGTGGTTACTGTATGCTGCCAGTATGCTAAGCACTTTACATGTACTTACCCCCATTCACTCCAGTGTTACAGCTGGGGGGAAATGAGGCTCACAGAGAGTAAGGCTGTTGTTTCAGACCTCCCGGGTGGTAAATGGTGGAGCCTGGAAGTGAAAGCTGGCTGACTCCAGAGTCAGTTCCCTAACCCATTAAAGTTATGCCTTCTTCAGTAAGTTGTGTATATATATGTACACACAACTTAGTGAAGAAGGCATAACTTTGTACATATTATACACACACACACCCACACACACACACACATAGAGGGTGCCAAAATATGTATACAAATGGACACTTGGCTCAATGTTGCTTAAGCCGTATTTCGCCATAATCCGAAGTGTGTGGACACTGATGGTAACCACTTTGAGCACCTCTTGTAATTACAGAAGTCAAACATGACTTGTATTCATCTTTTGTTATTGGTACATATAATATTGCATATTATAGTTTTAATACTGTTTTACTTTCTTAAAATGTGGATACATTTTTTTGGCACCCTCTGTATATGTGAAATTAATTAAACTACATGGGAGAACGGGAAGAGCAGAAAACTTTACTGTTTGTTTTTTTTTTTCTTATATTTGAAATAAAACTAAAACAAAGGTCATTGAGTCAGGAGCACTTCACTTGACCTCCTGAACGTTTTCTACGTCTTGCCTCTTTCCCCGTCGCCAGCTCCTTAGTTTGAAACTTCCCATCTCGCACCATATGATTCTAGCGGTGTCCTTACTGGTAGGCTCTCTGCTGTCAGCCTTGCCCTCTTGAAAGCTGTCCTTCAGAGTCAGCTTTCAAATACACGAATCCCATCACTTCATGCCTCTGCGGGAAATGCTGCCAGAGCTTGTCCATCAGGAAAGTGCCCACAGACCTGGCGTGCAGTGCTGGAACTCCGCGCCCCTGCCACGGCTCCTTCTCCACCCCTCCTCTTGTTTCTTTTTCTGACACCAGCGTTTTTCAAATATCAAGTCACAACTTTTATACAATAATAAATTTAATGGTTCACAAGCAGTGTGGAAAAACAACACACTAGGAAATGCTGGAGTGCATAACAGGTAATGATAAGTAAATTTCATTAAAAATCTGTCATAATGTTATATATTTTTACACACAAATCCCGAGTTTTGCTGCAACATCTATATTTCTTCCAGAGGTTCTTTAAACAGCTACCTAGGCTTCATCACATCACACTACTCTAGTTCTCCAAACATTCTAAGTCATGTCTCCCCTTGGGTCTTTGTCCTTTGCTCTCCTCACCTCTGCCTTATCCATTAAGCACAATAGGTATCATGGTCTAGGGACCATGATACTTTTAGGCACTAACAAAAATGTTTTCATGGGAGAAAGAAACTTAAAAGTAGAAGAAAAAAATGAACATAATCCATCCTGAATTATATTTACCTTCAAATCAATGTAGTCACTGTGTTTGTGTGTGTGTGTGTGTACTGTGTTTCCCCGAAAATAAGACCGGGTCTTATATTAAGTTTTGCTACAAAAGATACATTAGGGCTTATGTTCAGGGGCTGTCATCCTGAAAACTCATGCTAGGGCTTATTTTCCGGTTAGATCTTACTTTGGGGGAAACACGATATATACATGTATCTATATATCTATAGACATATCTCTCTATATCTATATATATTTATATAGATATAGGTAGATATCTATATCTATCTATCTATCTGTGTATTTTTTTTTTTTTTTACAAAGGCAAACAAGATCCACGACAGTGAAAGTACTCAGGGACCATGAAAGCGAAGTTACCGCACCTCCAACTTCCTGGAAAGCCTGCGGACCACGTGGAGAAATCTGACTTGTTCTTAAAAATATTCCCCAAGCATCATATTCCCCAATAGTCCTTTTCCAGAATTTTAATTAATGCATGTATGTATTTATTTATGTATCTACCGTTAGAGAAGTCTGGGGGGGCTGTAGCTCTTTAGCACCTCTTTTGTATGTCTATTCTGGGATTCTTGAGTGTAACATAGTAACTGTGTCTTCAACTTCTTGCTCAGGTATAAAGCTATCGCTTCAGTTGTTTTTTTTTTTTTTTTTTTTTTTTTTTGTTTGATTCCACATTCGGCCACAGTAGAGCAGTGATAGTGATTTGGGCCCTTTAAAATAGCAACATGCTCCCAATCACATGGCACGGAAACAACTCAGAGGGAGGTGTAATACTGTCTTGAAATGGTTAGAGAAGGCTTTTTGGAAAAGGGGAATGCTGAGGTTTGTTTGTTCGTTTTAATCAATCTTTATGCAGCAAAAAATGAGCATGAATTTGAGAGTAAAAGCCTTGAATTCAACAGCATATGGAGGGCACACTGAGCTCTGGGTATACACTGACTAATTAAACAAACATTCTTGATGAGGGTAGTGAATCTTAAAGTGGTTACCTACTAGCTCTGATTTCACATGGCTTATTTCACGTAATCCTCACACTATCTCTTTGAGGTAGTAAACATCCTTTCTTCTTTTTCATAGATAAATAAGATTCATAGAGGCTAAGTAGTCTGTCCAAATCATCAGAGCTACTTGATGGTGAAAAACAAAACAAAAACTTTGATGACAATTGAAGGTTCAACTAAGTCTGTCTGTCTCCAGGGCCGATATCTTTACACTGTTCAGACAGTCTTTACCACCATCACTGTGCTTTGCGTTTAGCTCCTCTACAGCTCTTTTCCCTAGATATTGTGATTATCTGTTTTTTTTTTTTTTTCCTGTCTCCTATATTAGAATGTGAACTCCATGCGGGCAGAAATTGTGTCCTAGAGCTTTCTTTTTACCTTCAGTTCTTAGCATGTTCCACGTATTCAAGTAGATTTTTCATGAGTTTTGCTATTTGCTAGACAAACATGCAGTGCAGGGCATGCTCTGCTGAGCAAGACAAATGTCATCCCTACACTATGGTGCTAATAATTTATCAGGGGAAACACAAAACCCAGAAGTTAAAAAGAGCAATTACAAACTAATGAAAGTGAGATAAAGAACCAATAATGGGATAGGACGTGTAGAGGGAGCGTGGACGAGGAAGGCCTCACTGCAGATTATCAGCTAAGGTTTGAAGAATGAGAAAGAGCCAACACTATGGGACACACATTTCAAGAGGAGGGAAAAGAATGAGTGAAGGGCCTGATACTGGAACAATGCTCACATGTTCAGAGTTAGATGACCAGGGTGAGTGGCAGATGAGAATTACATAGCCCTTTGGGGAGGAGTTTGGATTTTAATGCAAGGGCAGCAGGCAAACACTGGTAAGCAAACAGTGGTAAGCAAAGCAATGACCATGGGGATGAAGAAATGAGACTGTGTCAAATTTTTTTCGAAGGCAAAACTGATGATGCTTGCTGATGGTTGGTGGAAAGGTGAGAGAGGAATCAAGGTTGACGGAGGGAGGATTTCTATCCTGAGCGACCGGGTGAGTGGTGGTACCATTTACTGGAATGGGGAAGATGAGGAAAACATAGGTTGGAACAGAGTGTTGGGGAAGATAGTACAATTAACTTATATTTGAGATGACAGAAACCCAAGTGGAGATGAAAAAATTGACAAATGACCACAGCTTTTTGCCCTTTGGTTACTTTCTTGTCATTTGCTGGTGGGATGTTATATACTTGGATGCAGAAAGAATAAATGGGCAATTCACAGTAACAGACATTCATACCTTAAACGGTATTAAAAAAACAGTCAAATGCCCAGTGCAAAAATGTTCAAATGTTCCCAAAAGCCAGAATACATCCATATCAAATGTCAGCTTGAGCTCATCTTAGGAAGCTCTTTCTATATTGAAAAAAATGCAGTCATTATTTAAAATACAAGTAAATGTCTCAACACACACCCCTGCCCTACATTTATTTCAATTATAGTTCCAAAAACCTGTCTGAGGATGGAGTTGAGAGTGCAAGACTAAGACATAAGATTTTCATCTTTAGGACACCCCCCCTTTACTTCCTAACATGCACTTATTTGGACAACAGTAACCAAGCAGCTTGCAAAAGGAAAAGGCCACCTTCTAGCATCTAGCAGGGAACAAGACATATGCAAGTGAACGTTTATTCTCTTGCTAAGCAAACGTAGTCAGTTATTACAATGGGCCAATGAGGGAATAGTAAACAAATAACAATGTGGGAAATAAGAAGAATTTAAATGAGAAAAATATTAATAATAAAGCTAAATCTTTGTTATAGGGATGTCATTTGAGATCATGGAGGGTGAGAAATGCCATGATTTATTTTCAAATAAATTTTGATGGCTTCCATTAGATGTCTGTGAAGGTCACTAAAGACACTGTTGAAAAAATTGTACAGGGAAAATACCTTATAATTGCTTTGGTATGATATTGATATTTTTGCCCAATAGGTAGACTTATAAAAATATAACATAACTCAGAGAAAAACAACACATATCTCTAGACCTGGGTTTTCCCCAAGAGATCTCTATATTACTCTATAAAATATTGATAGGAATGAGATAATTATGAGAAATAGCTTAGGAATGCTCTAAAAATAATTTTAAAGACTTGCAGTCCTTTTCCCTATTTTCCTTTCTCACCTGTACTGAAGTCTTATTTAGTCTCCTGTATTTCCCAAATGCTCTGATGGAATGTCAGAGCAGAGCAGTCCATAAGGCTTTCTATACCCAATGCTCTGACCCTTGTGAGAACTCAAAACGCTCTTGTGGCCTTGTATGAAGAAGTCTCCATTATCTGAGTGATCTATTTAAACCCAATAATATGACCCTAATACTCCCCTACTTAAATTTCTTCACTGACTCCCCAATAGCCCTAAGATAGAGTCCAAATTCCTTAGTAGAGTTTTTGCACAGTCCTTCATCACCAGCCCCACCTATAGCCTCATCTTATGTCTCCCCATATACCTTACAACCCAGCTTGAACTGTTTCCCACATACATCCTGCTGCCTGTCTGTGATATCTAGATGTTCCCTCACCTCATTACATGATTTTCCCTTCAACACTCCACACCTGGAAAGGTGTTCCTCACCTGGTTAACTCCTGCTTGTTCTTCCTTTTAGATTCAATCCAGACATCACTTCTTTCAGAAAGCCATTACTATCCCCGTCACTCTGGCATATGGCCACAACATCCAACACTTACCCCTGTCATTGCCCTTCCATTGTGTGATTCAAATTATTTGTTTCTATGCCTGTCTTCATTATTGAATGGAGAGCTCCTTGAATAATGAAAAGGTGCCTTATTAATCTTTTATTATCATCACCTGGCATTTTACCAGGCATAGAGGTATTTCATATATATTTTTGTTCTTTGATGGAGCAAAATAACTCAATGCTAATTTCACTCTGCTTTGTCCCAAATCTCCTTGCTCAATACTTGCAGAGACATCCTCAACACTTGAAAATAAGATTGTGGTCATTTCAGGGGCAAAATCAATAGGCCTCTCTTAAGAAATGGGAAATTGGGACTAAGAAGAGAGGAGTGCTTTGATTAAGTAGAGGGAACCCTAGAGAGTAAAGAAGGCCAGCCAAGGTCTGCCACAAAGTGACAAAACATGTTAATTTCTCAGAAGGTACCCCTGGAGTGTCTGGAGATGCAGTGGGTAAAGTCAGATGGAAAACCACAAACATCTTGTAATCCTCCTAAAGTTTGTTTCGATTTTTGCAGAATTGTAATTGACCACCCACACAGGAGAGAGAATGCAAAAGACTTTTGAGTGGAAATTCCTGGAAAGCCTAATACAAACACAAGGACTATGGGAGGGACAGGCTTTGTTTGTGCATACTTGTATATGTGTGTGCACTTTATTTTTTAAAATAGCGTTCTAAAATCTGGCTAATAATGAAAATAATAATCAATGCTAGTTTATAGGTAAACTCATTAAAGATTTCTGCAGGTAAATTCACCAAAAATGTGGACAGTCCTTGCTTTTAGATCAAACATTCTTAAAGACTGACTTTAAAGCTGACCTGGCAACGTTATTCTTTCCCGCATAAAGCCATTGCCTTTGTTTTGTTTGTTCAAGGAGGTTGGAGAAATGAAAGTTCCTGGTAAAGAAGAGAGCAGAGTGGTTTGTCAGGAGGTAGCGTCCCTGTTTGCAGAGACTTTCATTTCAGTCTCCTTCATGAAACATTTATTGTGCACCCACCGTGTGTCAAGGTGAGGTTCTCGAGATACAAAGGTGAGCACAACATTGGCTCAAAGAAATTTTTACCATTCAGCAAAATAACACATTTCTGTGCTATTTTCTACTATATTAAAAATATCCTTTAATTCTCATTCTAATTGAAAGCTTACAAATCTCTGTTCCCTGCCCCCTCAGTACCCTGTGTATCCCCATATTCTGCCACATAATGTTAGTGGTTATTATTAAAACCATTCTCATACTATTCTCTTATTATTGTTTTTTTGTGTGTGTTTTTCCAGACTAGACCAAGAGATTCTCGGGGTAAAAAAAAGGAGCGATTAGGTTAGAAGTGGTTAGGAATGTCGATTCCACCCCAGGATCACATGAATTCAAATCTAAAGTCTGCATTTATTAGCTGAAGAGATTGTAGGCAAGGTACTTAGAATCTCTGTGCCTCAGTTTCTTCATTTAAAAAATGGGAAAATAATATTATATGCCTTAAATCATTGTGATGAAGATAAATGAGTTGACAGACATAAATGCTTAGAATAGAGCTTGGCAGGGAGTAAACACAATGATAATAGCTATGAAAATTTGTATGCATACACAAAACCAAAATAACCAGACTCTGTGTTATAACTGCCCGTGTAAACTGTCAGTACTAGTTTTTAGCTTAAGGTCTGACCTATAGTTGATGTGTTTGCATCAATTATGATGTTTCTGTTCACTCAGTTGTGAACTTAGGGTCTATCCTTGAAAACATTCTCTCCCTTACTTCTGACATGCAATCCAGCATCTATGTTCTCCATTCTAACTCTATAATATATCTATAGTCAAGTTCCTTCATCCCTACCACCCCCGCTCTAGTTTAAGTCCTCACCATTCATAGTACTGCAGTCACCCCAAAATTGTTCTCCCTCCTTCTACTTTGATACTGTCCAGTTTCTTTTCTTTTTTTTTCAAATTTATTGGGGTGACAATTGTTAGTGAAATTACATAGATTTCAGGTGTACAATTCTCTATTATATCATCTATAAATCCCACTGTGTGTTCACCACCCAGAGTCAGTTCTCCTTCCTTCACCATATATTTGATCCCCTTTACCCTCACCTCCCACCCCCCAACCCCTTACCCTCTGGTAACCACTAAATTATTGTCTGTGTCTATGAGTTTTTGTTTCTCATTTGTTTGTCTTGTTCTTTTGTTGTTTTTGGTTTATATACCACATATCGGTGAAATCATAGGGTTCTCTGCTTTTTCTGTCTGACTTATTTCACTTAGCATTATATTCTCAAGATCCATCCATGTTGTCACAAATGTTCCTATATCATCTTTTCTTACTGCTGAATAGTATTCCATGGTGTATATATACCACAACTTCTTTATCCATTCATCTATCGAAGGACATTTTGGTTGTTTGCATGTCTTGACCACTGTAAATAAAGCTGCAATGAACATTAGAGCACACGTGTCTTTATGTATAAATGTTTTCAAATTTTTTGGGTAGATACCCAGGAGAGGGATTGCTGGGTCATATGGTAATTCTATTCGTAATTTTTTGAGGAACCTCCACACTGTCTTTCATAGCGGCTGCACCAGTCTGCATTCCCACCAACAGTGGATGAGGGTTCCTTTGTCCAGTTTATTTTCAATGCAGCAGAGAGGCTTTTAAAAACATAAAATAGGTCAAACCACTCTCTACCATAAAACTTTTATTGGGTTCTTAAGAGTGAAAACCCAAGGCTTTAATGTGGTCAAAGAACTAGAGTGTGATCTTGTCGCTCCCTACTAACAGCCTCATCTTGGGTCACTCCTGACCTATCTCCAGTTCCTTGAAAGTGTCAATCTCTCTGTCTTCTCAGGACTTTCCATATGCTGTCCAATGCTCTTCTTTCCATCCTTCACATCTTGTAGAGCTCAGCTTACAAGTCATGTCCACAAAAGAGCCTACCCTGGCCCTTTTTTCCCCATTCTAAGTTCTGTCCTCTGCCACTGCTCAATCCTTCCCTTTACATCAGCTAGTACAATTTGTACAAACGTATTTATTTGTGGGATTATTTGTTCACTCTTCATCTTTCCACCAGTTTGTAAATGCTCTCTCTGTTTCATTCATCACTTTTTCCTCAGTTCTTAGCAAAGTTCCTGGTGCTCTGTAAATAATTAACAAGCACATGAATGCTCAATAATTATTTATTTGATAAGTATATAAATTGCAGCACTGAATAAACAAGCAAAATCTGATGCACCTGCACTATAAAGAACACTAGGGCTCTGATATGCTTTACTTTTCTTTTTTTCTGCCCAATATGATTTTACTGCTGAAGGAGCTATATTACAACCCATCTAAATAGAGACGGGGGGCCATTTTCATTTTAAATACATCAGATGCACCTTTGAGCTCACTCTCTGAAAGTGTCTATGAAAACACAACCCTGAATCCTTTCTTGTAAAGGAGCTCGTGGCAGTGACCACCGTACATCTGATCTTGTTATGATCTGTGTGTATGAATATATGTAGAATCATTCCCAGCCCTCTAGAATCCATATTTCAAGAAGCCTGTATTGAAACACTCATCCAATACTAATTCAGCTAATAATTATACAATGTGAAGACCTGGGGTGAGATGGACAAGAAGTGAATTAGATTTGTGGAAATGAGAACAATAAGACCCTGAAGAAGACTGGGTGAAAAATGAAAGTTACACATACGATGGAATTGAAGACTGATTAGAGACTCAGACAAAGTTAGAGATGAGAAATCACTATGATCATCTTGTAGAAAATAAGAGGGAGAGTAACACAGGGCTTAAGAGACATGCTTTAGAATCAAACAGACCTGTGTTCAAATCATAGCTTGGCCACTGGCAACCCTGAGGTCATGGCCAACTATGTACACCTTCCTTATTTGCAATTTATTACCTGAAAGACAGAGACAACATACTTTACTTAAAGGAGTTTTGTGTGAGTATATAACATAAGGTAGATGATATAATGCATATCGCACAGTGCCAAGCATATGCTGAGTCCTCAAAAAGGGATTTGACAGGGTTACTATCTTTTATTATCTAGACCCATTATTTTATGGATGGAGAATACAGAACTCAAAGAGGACACAATTTGCCCAAGGCCACAGGGCAAAGTAGAGATAAAGCCAGGACTGTTATGCATGACTACAAGCTCTCTGTTTGGTATTCCTCCTACCCCCTTACCCCTTTCCTCTCTTCCTATGCTTTCCCACATGGACCTCATAGAAAATGTAGCAATTGGTGGAAGACAGTGGAAAAGTCATTCAAAGGTCTTTCTGGTTTTGGCAATATGTACAGCAGAATATATGATTTGGAGACCCTTCCGTTATTAGTACTCCCTGTTACAGCACTTATACAACTGAAATAAATACAACAGAAAAATGCTTTAAATGCTTACGCTGAGTTTGAAATAAAGAAAGCTAGTTCTTCAGTTTGAAGAAATGAGGGGAACTGAACACATAGTTTGAGAGAACGTAGCTGTCTGGCCTCAGGACATAGGTGAGAGTGGAGATCAGTTTCTATAACATTTTATTACAAATTGGAGACGTGAGATGATACCTTGTCCTGCACAAGACAGGCAGTGTTCACCAACACTCTTATATAAATCCAGGATCATCAAAGGATGGGACAAGAAAAGAACAATCTTCATCTCACCGGGGGAGATGGCAAAGATTTTGTGTGCAAGTTCATACTGTTGCTCATGTCTAAACTTTGAGAAAAAGAAGAAAGCTATTTTAATCTTGGATCCATGCTTCATGTGGATTTGAGGTTCAATTTGTATCAAGAAACTCCATACTGAGAAATTTCTATGAGATTGGTTCTAGTTTAATGTTAATTCTTAAATGCCTCGTAGAAACAAATGCAAAAGCCCATCTCGAAGGAGACTCTCTCAGTAACTGAGAACACTGATAACAGTGGAATCTGATAAGGATGGTAAATTAGGTATGTTTAAATAATTACAAGTATAAAAGTATAAGTTGAAACTATATAAGTCCATAATAAAGAGTCAGGTTTGATTAAAAAAAACAAAACACTAGAACTTCTAGATAATTTTTTTTCTAAATGAAAACCTAGTGAAGTAATGGGTTGAACAAAAGATTAGATAAAGGGGGAGTTAGTGAACTGAAATATTTTAAGGAGACTATCCAGGATACAGCATTGAGAGAAAAAAAAGATAGAAAATACAAAAGAGGTTAAGAGACCTGGGAAACAGAATAAGGAGATACAAAATAGGTCTAACAGTAGCTGGGAAAGAAAAAGAACAGAAAGAATGTGAGACTGTAGGTAATGCAATATTTTAAAAACTCATTACCAAAAACTTTAAAAAATGGATGAAAAACATAATCCCTCATATTTAAAATTACAGTGAATTCCATGCAGAATAAAGTCAACCTAGACCTAGAACCATCACAGTAAAATTACAGAATACCAAAACAATGAGAAGATCATTAAAAGGACAGATTACACAGAAGTAAATTACCACTATTCTGACGTCAGATTTCTCATTAGCAACAAAGAAGTCAGGAAACAATGAAACAGTACCTTCAAAGGGTTGCAAAAATAAAACTATTGTCCTAGAATTCTATATTCACCTAAATTACCATTCCAGAGTAAAGGCAAATAAATATGTTTTTCAGATACATAAAAACTAAAGGAATTTACTGTTTAAGAGATTGAGCTGAAAATACAACAGCATCTATTTCAAGAGTAGGAAAACTGAACCCACAATGAAGGCATGGGATCAGTGAAGGACTAGGAAATAAAGAATCTGATTAACACATGGGTAAATCTTAAAAAAAAAAAAGTGACAATGTTTAATTTAGGGAGAGTGAAAACAAGATGGAACTGACACACTAGATAACAATAACAGGTGATACAGAAGGGAGTGACTTGGGTAGAGTGTTCTAAGGTTCTGTGTTGCTAGAAAAGAAGGTGAAGATATTGATAACTTTACAAATCTAATGGTCGCCAGCAAAATAGTAGAAAATAGAATAGAATAAAAAATAGAATAGAAAGAAGAAGAAGAAGGAAGAAGAAAGAAGAAGGAAGAAGAAAGAAGAAGAAGAAGTAGAAAAAGGAGGAGGAAGAGGAGGAGAGGGAGGTGGGGGATAACGTCCTTGAAAATTGAAGAATCAAAAAGGGTAGAATAAAGGAAATTAGATCAACTTAACAGAACATACGCTAAAAAAGAAAAAAATAGAAGACAAAGCATGTGATAGAAATAATTCCAAATAAATAATTTATAATAAATGTAAATAGTCTAAACTTGCCCTTTAGAGACACATCTAAAACACAAGGACATACAAAATCTAAGATAAATGGATGAAAAAATATATTTTTTTGAAGAAAAGATAGGCTAATCAAATAACACACATACACACAAACACACACATTAGTCTTGATATGCTATTCTTGATTAGTCAATACACCACCCAGTGTGGGAAGTTAAGAGGTAATGATTTATGTTTTATTAATTCATTTAAAATTTAAATATATAAATTTTAAATATCTATATCTATATCTATATCTATATAAAATATTAAATAAAATAGATCTCAGGGCAAAAAGCATTATTGGAAATAAAGAGAATCATCATATAATGTATTAAACAATAATTTCTTGAGTAGCCCTATCAATTTTAAATTTGTATGCTTTACAAAACTAGCCTTAAAAGTATGTAAAGCAAAAATGGAAAGAACTATACAAAGAAATTGTCAAGAATTGGCAAGTCCACAGTTATAGTTGATAGATTTTAACACAATTATCTTGAAAATTAATAGATAAAATATTTTTTAAAGTTATTAAAACTATAGTAGTGATGAACATTAACAAGTTTGATATAATGAGCAAACTAGAGAACGTATTTTGAGCAACCATGCAATATCTCAAAAAGTTGATCATGTATTAGGAAACACAGTAAATCGCAGTACATACCAATGAATCAATATCATTGAGTACATTCTCTTACCACAGGGCAAAACAAGGGGGTACATTGAAAATTCCCTCTTTGGCTGACAATTAAAAACCATATTTCTAATTAACTCATGAGTCAAAGAAAACAGAGTGGAAATTAGGAAATATTTACAAATGGATGATAATGAAAACAATACATTTTAAAAACTTATGGTTTACAGCTAATGCATTCCTCAAAGGGAATTTATAGCCTTTACATGCTTATATTAGGTTCTAGTAACATTACCTCAGAAAGATGTCTATGCTCTTTGAACCCAAGGTCCATAAGTTTAGTACCTATGTTTTCTTCAATGCAGTTTATTGTGTCAGGTCTTATGCTTAAGTCTTTGATCCATTTTGAATTAATTTTGGTACATGGTGACAGATAGCAGTCCAGTTTCATTCTTTTGCACGTAGCTATCCAATTCTGCCAGCACCATTTATTGAAGAGGCTGTCTTTCGTCCATTGTATGTTTTTAGCTTCTTTGTCAAAAATTATCTGTCCATATTTATGTGGTTTTATTTCTGGGTTCTCAATTCTATTCCATTGGTCTATGTGTCTGTTTTTCCGCCAATACCAAGCTGTTTTGATTATTGTAGCCCTGTAGTACAAGGAAAAATCAGGGAGTGTGATACCTCCAGTATTGTTCTTTTTTTTTAATATTGCTTTGGCTATTCGGGGTCTTTTGTGGTTCCAAACAAATCTGATGATTTTTTGTTCTATTTCTTTAAAAAATGCCATTGGGATTTTAATGGGGATTGCATTAAATCTGTATATGGCTTTGGGTAATATGGCCATTTTAACTATGTTGATTCTTCCAATCCATGAGCACGGAATGTCTTTCCATTTCTTTGTGTCTTCTTCAATTTCTTTCAAAAATGTCTTATAGTTTTCAGCATATAGGTCCTTCACATCCTTGGTTAAGTTTATTCCTAGGTATTTTATGAATTTGACTCCAAAGGCAATGGAAGTAAAAACTAAAATAAACAAATGGGATTATATGAAACTGAAAAGCTTCTGCACAGCAAAAGAAACTATTGACAAAATAATGAGGCAACCAACTGAATGGGAGAAGATTTTCGCAAACAGTTCCTCTGATAAGGGGCTAATATCCAAAATATACAAGGAACTCATGAAACTCAACAGCAAAAAAACAAACAACCCAATTGAAAAATGGACAGAGGACCTGAAGAGACATTTCTCCAAAGAGGATATACAAATGGCAAATAGACATATGAAAAAATGCTCAACATCGCTAATCATCAGAGAAATGCAAATGAAAACCACAATGAGATATCACCTCACCCCAGTCAGAATGGCTTTCATCAACAAAACAAATAGTAACAAGTGTTGGAGAGGCTGTGGAGAAAAAGGAACTCTCATACACTGTTGGTGGGAATGCAGACTGGTGCAGCCGCTATGGAAGGCAGTGTGGAGGTTCCTCAAGAAATTACGAATAGAATTACCATATGACCCAGCAATCGCTCTCCTGGGTATCTACCCCCAAAATACAAAAGCATTTCTCTATAGTGACACGTGTACGCCAATGTTCATTGCAGCTTTGTTTACGGTGGCCAAGACATGGAAACAACCAAAATGTCCTTCGATAGATGAATGGATAAAGAAGTTGTGGTACATATACACAATGGAATACTATTCGGCGTTAAGGAAAGATGATATAGGAACATTTGTGACAACATGGATGGATCTCGAGAGAATAATGCTAAGTGAAACAAGTCAGACAGAAAAAGCAGAGAACCCTATGATTTCACTGATATGTGGTATATAAACCAAAAAGAACAAGACAAACAAATGAGAAACAAAAACTCATAGACACAGACAATAATTTAGTGGTTACCAGACGGTAAGGGGGTGGGGGGTGGGTGATGAGGGTAAAGGGGATCAAATATATGGTGATGGAAGGAGAACTGACTCTGGGTGGTGAACACACAATGGGATTTATAGACGATGTAATACAGAATTGTACACCTGAAATCTATGTAAATTTACTAACAATTGTCACCCCAATAAATTAAAAAAAAAAAAAAAAGAAAGATGTCTATGTAACAGAAAATAAAATGATTTTACAGGATGAAAAAAAAAAAGGAGGCTGAAAATTAGCTGAGCATTCAACTTCAGCGATTAGGAGGAAAGCAAAAAGAACAAACACATACAATAGCAATAAAGAATTATAAGATATATCAACAAAACGTATGAAATAGGAAATAAAGAAAAAGTAGAGGGGATTTAAATGCTCAAAGTTTGCTATTTGAAAAGAGCAACAACATAATATTTTGTAAGATTGATCAAGGAAAGAGGAAAGTCGTTATCAGAGGGTAAGGGGGGAAGAGGGATGGTAGAAGACGGTACAGGAGGTGAAATATATGGTGATGGAAGGAGAACTGACTGGGTGGTGAACACACAATGGGATTTATAGATGATGTAGTGCAGAATTGTACACTCAAAACCTACGTAATTTTACTAACTGTTGTCACCCCAATAAATTTATTTTTTTTTTAAAAAGAAAACAAGATACAGAGATATGGATTAGGAATAAAAGTGCAATAAACTATGTATGTATCAGAAATTTTAAATCCTAAGATAACACTATTTAAAAATATTTTGTCAATAAATTTGAAAAATTAGACAAAGAATTTCCTAGAAAGTCGGAACTTAACTAAAATGGACTCAAAGGAATAGAAAACCTATACTAATCATTAAATAAAGAAAATAGTTTAAAACACGCAGCTTTCTTTCTTTAAACTCATTTAGTCCCATGTTCTTCATATAAAGAATTTCAGGAATGCCACTATTCTGACCGCTTTGCGTTGGCACAGTATTCATGTATCTTTGGGGGTGGGGGCAATTATGTGAACAGCACTCATTCTGTGTCAGACTCTCTTCTACGTATATGTGACAAAAAAAAAAAAAATGGATCAGACACGGTCCTTGCCCTGGAAGGGCTCACCATATATTAGAAGTTCAGATAAATTCACCAATAATGTAAGGAATTTAAAGGCAGCATGGGCTCATTCTTGCTACAGGGTAGAAATGCATACAGCTATTCTTGATTTGTCAATACACCACACAGCGTAGGAAGTGAAAAGGTAACCCTTTATGTTTTATTGATTCACTTAAAATTTAAAACTTTTTATTTGGAAATAAGTTGAAATTTACAAAAACATTGCCATAACTGTACAAGAACTCTTGGAAGAATTATATTCAATCATAACCTAGCAGTATGGAAGATTGAAACCAATGTGGGAGAAAGAACAAACCATTAGAGTTTTGTCCTCTGAAAAATGTATCCCCATTGTCTTCCCACCAGGGTTGGGAAAGGGAAGGAAATAATCTTTATAGCTCCATGCTACCTCTGGAGTTTATACTTCTCTGGCTCTGGCTACACAGTTTTTTCTGATTTCAAAACGTTCTCAGCCAGAGATGTCTCTGGGAGTCTCTCAGAAGTGTCCCATTGATTGTGTCCCTTAAACATAATGCCACACATAGTCACATGAAGACGAAATGGCATTTCTCTCTTACTGCACTCTTTTTAAATACCTTTTTCAACAGGTCAATTCTGGAATTAGTTTGATGCATAAATTGCACTCCCGGAAAAATGGCTTCAAGGAGATCATTTATTAAAGGAACTGTGCCATCAGCCAGGCCTGGTCCAGAAAAAACGAAGCAGTCCCAGAAGCACTCCACTACTTTGTTCTCCCCATCGTGGAACCCCTTAGGGTCTCAAATTTTGGCAGGTCACCTTTCTTCCATTTAGCTTTCGCTTTCTTAGTATCTCCATTTTGGTTGTATACATCTTCAACTTTGGGTTGGACTACAGAAAAATAATACTTACCACATACTTTTTCTCACTGAAAACACTCCAGGACTTAGTGTTGAAACAGAAATGTTGAGACAATTGTTGATGGTAGAGATTTCTCCATGAGGAACATTTTGTGATTCAGATTAGACAGGTTTATATAACGCCAGAGTGGAGAAAATATTTGAATTAAAGGAACATGTGGCTGGCTGCTGGTCACGGGAATGAAATAAGACTGAATGGAAGCTTATTAGTAGGTTTCAATATTCCTCATTTCTTTGATCACATCATTTCTTGATTGTATTTGATAGGAAATGTTGGACAATCAGTATCCTAGTCTATAACTAATCTTAGGAAATTTTGTGTTTTTCTTTTCTTTCAAATTTCCTTTGTGGCATGAGCCCCTTGCCAATGGAAAGAAGGACCAGGTACCAACTCAGTCCCAGATAATAGCTCACAACTTCCCCCATTAATCTCTTTGCAAATCACCTTGTCCTTTCTTCTGAAATAATCCATATGGATGGTGGGACTGTTCAGAAACTTGAAGTGGTTTTCAACTATCAGTACACATTAGGGATACCCAGAAAGGTTTCACAAATCCCAGTGCCCAGGCTATACCCTAGACCAATTCAATTAGAATTTCTGGAGGGTGGAATCCAGGTATCTGTCATTCTTAAAACTTCCTGGCAATACCATAATGTTAACAGGCATTCCAAACTGAGAACTGCTATTTAACTCAGTGCTTCTTAAATTGTATACACATGTAGATTATCTGGGTGTCTTGTTAAAAGGACGATTCTGATTCAGTTCCTCTGACATAAGCCTGAGATTCTGGATCTCTGTTGAGCTCAAAGGTGAGGATGCTGCCAGTCCACAGATATACTTTAAGCAGCAAGGTGCTCATGGAAGTTAAGTCAGCCCTTATACTCCCCAGTTCTGAACAGAAGACAGCGTGTGTCTATCTGAAGACCGGGTATGTTCAACAGCAGATACTGGTGCAGGCAGGACTACAGCAAGAACTCAGCAACATCATCCTGGAGCTTCACGTGACCCCAGTGCCTTGTACCGTGTTTTCCCCAAAATAAGACCTAGCCGGACCATCAGCTCTAATGCATCTTTTGGAGCAAAAATTAATACAAGACCCGGTCTTATATTATAGTATATTGTATAAGACCTGGTCTTATGTCATACTGAAATAAGACCGGGTCTTGTATTAACTTTTGCTCCAAAAGACGCATTAGAACTGATGGTCTGGCCAAGTCTTATTTTCGCGGAAACACGGTAGGTCTCATGAATGTCTAGGGCTGAGCTGATGGGGAAAGGGCTTTCCTTGATTCCTCATAGTCAGGACAGGACAGTGCCTGCCCTTTCTTATAATTCTCCCAAGAGGCAGGATCAGGTACCTGCAGGAGGAGAAGTTACGGAAAGGGTATTTTTGAAATGTTAAGGAGACGGGTGTCTAATGTGTTCACTGAAAAATAAGCCCTGTTGAAAGTGGGCCACATTTGAGTGACTTTTTAAAATCAGTGTTTCACGGAAGCAGGCACAGATGTTCCCGGGGGAGCAACAAGAGAGATTATGGGGGTAGGGCATGTTTGAGCCGAATGAGAAAAATTTGGCTGAACAGCAGGACCTTGGGTGAATTGGCTCAGCCATTTCTCTGGAGAAAAGGTTCAGCATTCCAGCCTCCCTTTTGGTGACATTCTAATGATTAATAATAAAAATAAAATACTCTTTATGCTATTTACAAAAGTAAGCCAATTCTTTATTTAAAACGAAATGTATAACAATTCACGAGAGTCAGTTTTTATACCCTTGTTTAACCTGCTGCCTCTAGCAGACCAGGAAAACCAAATGAAGCTCATCTTTCACTGCTTTCATAAGGGCTTCCTGAAGTAGTTAATCACGTGAGATGACCATACAGCTCAGTACGATATACAAGAATGAGCCTTGATTTTGAAGCCAAAAGAAAGACGGGTATGGACTGGGGCTCTGGTCTGCAGTTCCTGTGTGAAGCCGGACAACTTCCTTTCATTTCTTAAAGCCTTTGATCTGTCATTTGTACAATGGGTTCTTGTAAGGATTAAAGATGACCTATATTTACAACAGCAGGATCATATCAAGACTTAATCAGGGGTAGCTATTAGTATTCTTAAGTTTTTCCTTAATTCTTGATATTTTTTTGGGGGGAAGGGTGCTTTTAATTCATTAATCCCAGATAGAAAAGGCTGTTAACGATGGACTGACTAGTAGCTGTGAGATGTTTGAAAGGTTCCTGGTCTCTCCACGACTCAAATTCTTCTGGGAAATGAAGTCCAAGTAACACAAATCTTGAGTATTTAACACTCAGAAAAGGAAAGGTACACGGACATTCTTAGTAAACAGTTGTCCCTTCCTGTGTCCTTCTCTTTCCATTCTGAATGGGTTTGGAATAAGAGGCTCAAGCCTGGGACAGTACCAAGCCATATGACCTGGGGCTGAGACCACGTTGTAGGCTGAGGGTGGTGGCAAAGGAGAGTTTATCTCAGAAACAGTACAGGGTGGGGTATCCAAGGAAACCAGAACCATCCTAATCCCTCCTCTGCATTTCCCCAGAGCAGGAAGATGCTGGCTCTTTCTTCTGTAGACCCAGCTTGTATGGGCTGTTTAAAGGTCCTCTGGGTTTTCTATAATCTGCTTCTCAGCAGATGAGTCACACCATGTAATTATGGCCATTAATTTGCCACTTCCTTATTTCCAGGTTGAATAGTTCATACTTGAGAACTTGTGTAAAATGCAGTAGCCTTGGGTTTATCCTTCTTCCAGAAAGGTTGCTTCTTCAGCAGGAAAGATTATGAGGGTTTTGATCATTCAATTTAAACTTTGAACTGTGGCTTATTTTAAACCTGATGTATCATTAGTTTGCAAATTGAATCTAATTATTTTATATGTTTAAAAAATGCTACTCTCTGAAAGGAAATTGGAAACACTGTCCTTCATAAAATTTTAGCTTCAGAACAAATGTCTATTTTTATAGAACCTGAATTGAAAAATGGATAAGGGAAAATAGATAAGCCATTTTCTACTGCAGTAGAAAATGGCTCCAACATGTTAGTGGCTTAAACAGCAAAGTCTTCCTCATGCACCTTAATGCCCACTGTAGGTTGGCTGCGGCTCAGCTTCACATCCATGTTGTTCTGTGCCCCAGACGAGAGGGACAGCCCTTGCTTGTCTTGTAGCAGAGAAAGAAGACTAATGAAGCCATGCACTGCTCTACTTCCACATACAGTTCTCAGACCAGAGCCAGTCACATGGCCAAGTTGGCATGACTATGGGGCCTGGGAAGGATGGGATGGAGGAAAGCAGTTCTCTCATAGGGAAGGCAGAAAAAATTGAAGACCACAAGATAACCCACACTACACGATGTATAGTGTTCTTCCCATTCTGCCATATTGTGTAGATGCTTTATCAACTGTGGACTGTGATACAAAAGGTGTCATTCATATTACTGTCCCTACATTTATGAAATCATGTGTTTCAATTTCGGTTTTGCCTTCAAAGACAATTGATGCCAGTCTTTATATAAAAAGAAAATTTCATTATAGAGATGAATAAGCCACAGGGCCCTGATTTCAGAAAGCCTATTTATGTAAATATGCCCACAAGTATTTTGTGATACTCGTTTTTATTGTGAAAACTATGGTTAGTCCTGAATTAAAGCAAGGAGGCTGTGCCAACATAAGTTAATTGGGCCATAGAATGCCACTGCATCTGGCCCTATTTCCTCAGTGAACCCAAGCAAAGCAAAGAAGTCTACTCTGCCCTCCTTACTGGCCCCTAGCATCCTTCAACCCAATAGCAACACAACCTTACACTGCCATCGTCCCATTGTCTGTTGATATATGTCTCGTGACATATTGAGACCATGTGTACAATACATTAGACTTTCTCATTTTGCATTTGGTATTCCAACGATCTTAATTTATGCACACAGTGGATGACTTGCTATCGGGAGAAAAGGGAACACTAAGGAATTTCCTCTCATCAAAACAATAAATTCAGTCAATATAATAGCACATTGTACTAATTCAAGAGGCTCAAAGCATCTCCCAAAACAGAAGTAACATTCCAGCGAGGGCAAGGATATGGCCTTTCATTTTAGTTACACCATCACAATAGCACCAATCTGCAAGCCCCCTCCTCAATAACACATACCCCTCCATACCCTGTCATTCACTCATGTGCAAACACACTCTGCGTGAATGTATTGAGCATCATTTCACCCCCAGTGGAAAGCACAACTACTAGCAGCTGTCTTAAAATAAAGATGTCTCAAGAACAACTTGGTAAAGGAACTGATATTTACTGAGCTTTATAATGTAGCAGACAATTTTGCAGGGGCTTTGCGTATGCACTGAAGACAGGTTATTTTATATTTTCATGTCTTGATTTCCCCACATGTATTAACACCAACAACAATATTAAATTGCTTAACTTGCCTGACTTATAATTTTTTCCTCTTTAAAAAAGAAAAGTAATATTTAATTCAAGGAAAATTAAAAGGTGTAAAGAGAGAAGCTGCAAAATGCCTAACATAGTTCCTAGTACATCAAAAGCACTTGTGATGGCCAATTATATGTGACACTTTGGCTAGGCCCAAGTCCCCGCCTGGTTATTCAATTGAAAACTAATCTAGGTGTTATTGTAGAGGTATATTTGTAGATGTGATTTGCATCTACAATCAGTTGATTTTAAGATCAATTATCCTAGATAATCGGGATGGGACTGATTCAATCAGTTGAAAGGCCTTAAGAACAGAGCTGAGGCTTTCCTGAAGAAGATAAAATTCTGCCTGTGGACTAAAGCTTTAACTCCTACCTAAGAGTTTCCAGTCTGCCTTTCTTGATGACCAACTTTATGGATTTTGGATTTGCAGAGCCAGCCCCCACAACTAGGTAAGCAAACTCCTTGCAATAAATCTCTTTCACTTTTGATAGATAGATTAGGTTAGATAGATAGATAGATAGATAGATAGATAGATAGATAGATAGATGTACAAATGAATAAATGACTGAATGAATTGGCTTCTTCACGAATAGTGAGCGCTGCATCACTGATGAATGTCGGGGCAGGGTACATGGACATTTGAATATGCTGTAGAGGGGATTCAAAGAGTATGTGTGATTCACTTTGAGGATCTTTAACTTTCTTTCTAACTGAGTTCTGGATGTCATTTTGAATTGTTCCCATTTACTTTCCTGGGGTAGTATCTAGACTCAAATTAAGGAAGGGGAGGGTCCAATAACTAAGAATAAATACAAAACCATGGCCTGAAAATGTTAATATTTTCCTAGAGAATCCAAATGCTGCTTTTCTTGGGATATGTGATGAGATCTAAGCTCAGACTTATGCTTCTCACAGTATGGAATACCAGACACTCTTAAAGGTCCTACATCAAAACTACTAGGTACTAGATACAATATTCCATTTAAAGGTATTGCTGGGTTTTTACCAATTAAAGAGACAAATTCAAGACACCACCAACCCTTCGCTAAACTGAATCACAATAGAGGATATTATAGTAATTTCATCTCTTCTGAAGAAAATAATTTTTCAGGACAGTGGCAGGTTTGATAACTGCCAGGGACCCTGAAGGGCAATCAGATTAGTCCTGAGTAGAACAAGTATAGACCTTCATTGTAATAAAGGATCCTCATAGAGGCCTCCAGTATTTACAAGGTTAACATCAATGAAACAGGGGCTGTCAATCAAAGATCACCAGACACCCAGAAAATAATCCACTGCTAGTTCTCTCTGCTGGAGAAGTTATACAGAGTACAGCAGGGACAGGAGAAAATATGAAGAGAGTATGTCTTTCATATCTCTTTACCTGAGTACACCTAATATGCACAATTGGAGCACAGAAAGGAAAGAAGAAAATGGAGTAGAAGTGGTGTAGGATGTTGCTTAGTGAATGCCGGCGTTCGTAGTCTCGTGGAACTGAAGAATGGAATCATGGACCAGGGAGAGGCAGAGAGTTGTGCAGGAAGATAGTTTATTATAGTAAGCAAAGAGTTACAGCTCCTAAGTGGGAGGGGGTACCTGAAGCTGGGATGCACACTAGCTAAGGCAAAAAGCTTGTGTTTATATACCTTTATTTCTATCTGGGAGGGGGAAGTTGGGATGTGGCTGCCTATGGATACAATGTTTCCCAGACTAGCTCTACTGCTCAGCTTGGTGGGAGACCATTGAAACAAACCCGTTTGCCCCAGAGTATGATTGGCGACATTTTTGTCCTGGTACGGTTGCCCTGTTCTCTGTTTTTGCTCAGTCTACCAAGGATACTCTAACTGCCTGATTTCATACTAACATGTCTCAGAAGCATTTGAAAAGGAAATGACTGAATTTCCCAGAACTAATGAAAGATACAAATTCACAGATACAGGAAACATAAAATAAGAGATCTCAAAGCCAACAAAGGAAAAAAGACAGATCACCTGTGGAAGAATGACAAACAGACTAACAGGAGAAATGATGGACGCCAGAACAAGGTGAAATGGCAACTTTAAAATGCTAAGAGGAAATAAATCTCAACCTAGACATATGTACCCAGGAAAATGATCTTAGAATGAAAATAAAGATAGTTTTAGAAAAACAAAAGCTGAGTTTACTAAAAGCTGAGCAACAGTCCTTAACTAAAGGAACTTCTAAAGTTAAAATTCATTAGAAAAGAAATTGATCTTCAAGGAAAGATGTTACGTAAGAAGAAACGGAAACATAAATTGGTAAATATGTGGATAAATCAACACAAATATTATCTGTATGAAAATAGTAAAGTGTAATTTAAGGGGCTATAAAGAATCAAGCTAGAATAGTAGATAATAATAACAGTGGGCAATAAGTTGGAGGATGATCAAAGTTAAAATATTATCCAGTTCTCGACTTGCTTGGTATTAAAATATTAACATTATACTTCATTAAAATTGTATGATAAAAGGAAACTACTTAAGAATATATATGTTCCAAAGCATTGGGGGTGGGGGGTGGTGGAAGAGGAATAGGTAAGTAAATCAATCAGTCAACCAATCAATCACAAACTGAATCATAAAACAAACAAAAAAAGTAAGAAAGATTTACATCATACACAAGAATAAACCCAAAATGGATTAAAGACTTAAATATAAACCCCAAACTATAAAATGCCTAGAAAAAAACATAGGCAGCAAACTCTTTGTCATTATTCTTAGTAATTTTTGTGAGTGGATATATCCCCTTGGGCAAGGGAAACAAAAGAAAAAATAAACAAATGGGACTATATCAAACTGAAAAAGTTTTTGCACAGCAAAGGAAACCATCAACAAAATAAAAAAAACCTACTGAATGGGAGAAGATATTTGCCAACAATACTTGTGATAAGTGGTTAATATCCAAAATTTATAAAGAACTCATACAATTTAATATCCAAAATCCCCAAACAATCCAATTTAAAAAATGGGCAGAGGACCTGAACAGACATTTCTACAAAGAGGCCATACAGATGGCCAATAGGCATATGCAAAGATGTTCTACTTTATCAGAAAAATGTAAATTAAAATCACAATGATACATATCACCTCACACCTGTCAGAATAATATCATTAATGAATCAACAAATAACAAGTGTTAGCAATGATGTGGAGAAAACGGAACCCTTGTGCACTGTTGGTGAAATTGCAAATTGGTGCAGCCACTGTGGAAAACAGTATGGAGTTCCCTAAAAAAAATAAAACTAGAACTACTTTATGACCCAGCAATTCCACTTCTGGGTATTTACCCCAAGAAATCCAATAAATTAATTTGAAAAGATATATGTATCCCTATGGTCACTGCAGCATTATTTACGATAGCCAAGATATGGAAGCAGCCTAAATGTCCATCAATAGATAACTAGAGAAAGAAGAAGTAGTACATATATGCAATGGAATATTACTCGGCCATAAAAAAGAAAGAAATCCTACCATTTGCTGCAACATGGATGGACCTAGAAGGTATTATGCTAGGTGAAATAAGTTAGACAGAGAAAGACAAATACCATGAGATTTCATTTATATGTGGAATCTAATAAACAAAATAAACAAACAAGACAGAAACAGATTTACAGATACAGAGAACAAACTGATATTTGTCAGATGGGAGGGGAGTTGGGAGTTTGGGTAAAAAAGGTAAAGGAATTAAAAAGTAGAAATTGACAGTTACAAAATAGTCATGGAGATGTAAAGTACAGCATAGGATATATAGTCAATAATATTTTAATAACTATGTATGGTGTCAGGTGGGTACTAGACTTATCAGGGGATCACTTCGTAAGGTATATAAATGTCTAACCACTATGCTGTACACCTGGAATTAATATCATATTGAATGTCAACTGTAATTGAAAGAAATTAAAATTTAAAAGAAAGAAAGGGGAGATTTGAAAATCAGGACAAACGGAAAGCAAAAAACCTGGTAAAATGAGTTCAACCCCCATTGAACTCAAAGAAGGTAAAAGAGTTATCAGACTTCCAGTTATATGTTTTTATAAGAGATAAATATAAAATATTAGGATGTAGAAAGGCTAACAGGATAAAAATATAACTGATGAATATAAACCAAGAAAAAATACAGGATAGGTATATAACTTAAGGGGGGAAATGTTATTGAGAACATAAAAGGTTATGTAATGACCAAAATTCTTCACCAGGAATTTATAGCACTCCTAAACTTGTATGTATATAATTAAATATATGATGTTAAATATATATCTCAATATTTTTAAGTATATAAGATTTGGTAGAAATACATCGAGTAATTGACAATCCCACCATCATCATGAGAGAAATCAACATTCCTCTTTTAATAATTGATAGGTCAACAGAAACCTTACCCAAAATAGTAAAATTTAGAAGACCTAAACAACAAAAATCTTGATTTAAAAGACATATACTATAAATTCTTCTACCAAGTCAATTAGCAAATATACATTCCTCTCAAAAAACTATGGAATAGTTACAAACCTGACCATGCATTAATCTGTAAAAAAATCCTACTGGGTTAAAAACAACCGATGTCATATTGACCAAGTCATGTGATTCAATGCAATTAGGTTACAAGTGAATAATGAAATACATAAACATAATATCCCCACACATTTGAAATTAAAAATAGAATACATCTAAATAACTCATGGGACAAAAAAGATACAAAGAATATTAACATATATATATATATAGCATTAAGAACTGACTAATAATTAAAATCCTACATATAAAACTGTGCAGGGTGCAGCTAAAGTGGTGCTGCTGGTAAAGTTTTAGCTTTTGATATTTTCATTAGAAAAGAAGGCTTAAAATGATCAAGCTAACTATCTACTTTAGAAAGTAGAAAAGGTACAGACTAAATCAGAAAGTACAAAGGTAGAGATAAGAAAGATAAGCCCAATAAATTTTAATTAAAAAAAAAAACAAGACCTACTATCACAGAAGGAGAAAATAAGACAGTTCTTGAAAAGATTAATAAAATAATTAGAACTGTCAGATCTGATGAAGAAAATTAGGTAGTAAATACCACTTAAAACCATATCAATGAACACCAAGACATAGTTATAAAGCATCATATAAATATGGCATCTTTTTTTTAATTCAAATTTATTGGGGTGACAATTGTCAACAAAACTACATAGATTTCAAGTGTACAATTCTATAATACATCATTTATACACTACATTTTGTTTTCACCACCCAGAGTCAGTTCTCCTTCCATCACCATATATTTAACCCCCTTTACCCTCTTCTACCATTCCCTCTGCCCGTCATCCTCTGGTAACCACTAAACTGTTGTCTGTGTCTATGAGTTTTTGTTTCTGTTTTTGCTTGCCTTGTTCCTTTGTTGCCTTCAGTTTTATATCTCACATATGAGTGAAGTCATATGGTTCTCAACTTTTTCTAACTTATTTCACTTAGCATAATGATCTTGAGATCCATCCATGTTGTCGCAAACAGCACTATTTCATCTTTTCTTACGGCAGAGTAATTCTCCATTGTGTATATATACCACATCTTCTTTATCCAATCATCTATTGAAGGACACTTTGGTTGTTTCCATGTCTTGGCAATATGACATCTTTATGATAATAACCATGCTAACATGAGTGAGCAGACTTGATTATTATTCCTATTTTGCAAATGAGTAAGCGAAGGCTAATCACTCACCACTGACGTTACGGACATTGTGACATGCTCCAGGGCAAGCAGAGAATAAGTTGAAGAGCCACGTCCCAATCCCAATTTTAAATTCCCTACATTTTGCCTATACATAACAAACAGCACCCCAAGCCATCTAGTCAAAACACATATGATGCAGCTAAAAGAAGTTGGAAGGAGGGTCATAAAATTACTGTTGGAAATATTTGAGCTGAGTTGGAGCAAGAGAAAGAATGAAAAGACTGGGAAAATGCAATGGAGATCTGCCTCTCTTCATCTCATTTCAATAATCTGAATATCAAAGCCAAGAGCTCTTTATAGTCATTCCTTGTCAAGTCCTCGAACACAGCCATCTACAAAACCATTCTCCTGACTCCTTTCTCTCCAGTTTCTTTGCCGCTCACCTGGATTACATTTAGTGTTTGAAATTCTTTCATCCAACAGCTATGTAAATAAGGACCCATTTGGAGGTGGACATAACAGGTCACTTTGTGCACTGCTCCATCCAAAACTCAGATGCATTCCTAGTGGCCAGAATGGCAGAAAGCACATTTGTCTTTAGCAGTTACATAAATGCACTGAAGGGAACGATAGAAATGACGTTTGCGAATATTTAATAACCTAGTCCCGTCTGGGCAATTAATCGTCAGATAATCCTATGAGGGGAGCTGGACAGAGACTCTAGAGAAAGATGTAAAAAATGTTATGGTCTTTTCTGAAAGTCTAGGTGAGCGTTACCAGTTCACTAAGCATGTGCACCAGAATGGTGATAACAAGAGGAAGAAAGAAATGTTTTCCGAGCAGCTCCTGTGTGAATGTGTTACACCTTTGCAGATAGTACCTACAGGATCTTTGTGGGGCAAATCCTATTGACCTCATTTTATGAAGAAGAAAATGGTAGCTTGAGGTGGAGAAGCTTGCTTAAGCACTCTCAGAAAATAGTCAAAATCATGATTTGATTCTGTCTTGAAAGGCTATCCTCAGAAAAATGACACATCTATTATATCACAGAACACATCTAAAAACGGGTACATCACCTCCTCTTCCTCTTTCACAGCGACTTCTTCCCCCAAACTCCCAAATTGGTTCTGATCAAGAAAACTCCTAATCCTGATCAAACTCCCAGAAATCAAGGCTTTAAACTTCTTTTTTTTTTCTCCACATTCAGGTCCCACAGCCTGTCTATTCTATCTCAGAAATGTCTTATATTTGTCCACTCCTTTCTATTCTCACTCTCACAATCCAGAGGCACATAACCTACTTCTGGATTAAAGTGATCCTGTTGTCATAGTCTTCCCATTAATTTCAAAAGTCCTCCTATAACTGTCTTCCCCACTGAACCGGTGATTCTTTGCCATGCTGGGGGCATATCAGAATCATATGAGAATCATATCAGAATCAGGTGGGTTTTTAAGGCATATGCGTGTGTGGTAGGAAGCAGGGGTACTTTCACAAATCAACTGAGCCATTCTTCTCCCATCCTGCTCTTGAGATTCCTTGCTTGATGGGGTCCTTCTCGTCCCTCTGCTCCCATAGAAAGAATTATTGTTGTGAGAAGCTTGTGATGCGGCTAGAGTTTTTCATGTTTTTCAAGTCCGCTGTGTGAATGAGGCTTGGCACTTACTGCACTAAACCATGAACTTATTGAAGGAACGTCTTCTATCTCTGATCTCTAGTGCTTAGCACAGCACTTGACATCCAACGGATACATCATAAGTGTTTGTTTAATAATGAGCAGACCACTAACTCCTTTGAGGCCGGGACCATGTCATTTGTCATGTATACTTAGCCCATAGTTGGTGCTCAACATGTTTATTGAAATAGTAAATAAATGAATGAATAAACAGTATCATTTTACTAACACAGTCAGCTAAACTTGGCAATGTTGGGTTGACTGCCTCCTCCTCTTTTGTTGTTTACAAGTAGAATGACCGAGCCCTTTACCATTGACATTCAATCTAGAATTCCAAGGTAAAGGTACATAAGAATTTTTAGAGATAATAACGGGAACTGAAAGTTATTTTCTATCTTCCAAAAAGGCTAACAAATAATACATTTACCCATATAAAGGTTAATTAAAATAATAAATTGCTCTGCCTTTGGCTGGAATATATCAAATTTGTGTGTGGTAACTTGGTGCTGGAACATCATAAGTCCTGACTGGCTGATATATATTTTCGATTAATAAAAATAATCTGACAAATTAGTTATTGCTAAATAACTGCAGGTTATTTGATACATAAAATCTTTCAAAGCATGGTTTTTGTAGAAGGAAATACATTAAAAGGATATCTTTCCCTCCCCTTTCTTAGTAATGAAGCAGGCATGGTAAACAGGTGAGAGGTCTAGGCCATTTCAATTATATATATGTATGACACATATATAATTACACATATATAGTTATTGTACATATATAATTACATATAATTATATTTTTTATGTTATATATTTTTATATATTTTTACATGTATATTTAAAACATACATATAATTATATTTTTATAAAATTTATAATTTATAATTATTTTTTTATAAAATTATTTATAATTTTATAATTATTTAAAATTTATAATTATATTTTTTATAAAAATATAATTATATTTTTACATATAATTATAATTACATATACATATAATTATACATATATAATTATACATATATAATTATACATATATAATTATACATAAATATAATCAAAATGGCCTAGACCTCTCACCTAGTTATCATGCCCGCTTCATTACTAAGATCAATTATATATATAGTATATATATATATATATATATATATACTATATATATATATATCTGCATATATATGTATATATATACATATCCTTCAAGGTTTGATCTTGGATTCTGAGAACTGGCATTTAATGTTTTCCCTTAGATTTTGCAAACAATTTTAATTAGTTTTGTCATTCTAAAACTCTAGGAGGCGAGTTGTTTTTATTTCCTCCATTTCTGAAAGCTAACCCAGGGAGATTAGATGACCTTACAGCAGTCAGAAACCACAGAACCAGAACTGGAACTTGCCCCTCTCAGTCCCAAACCAATCATTTAATTCACATCACTATTCTTATTCAACTATTTATTCAATAAATATCTATTGTACACATACTCTGTGCCATTTGGGTTAGGAGAACTCCAGCTGGGAGACTGGCAGTTTATCAGAGGAGGTAAAGAGGGGAGCTGGAAGATGACCCCAAAGAATCTAGAAGGAGACTTTTACCTACGTTCTTCTCTTTGGGTCATACCCTTATTCTCCTCCGCAAAATTCGATGGCTTTCCATTACATGGTTCAAACATTTTCAGTCTTGGTAGTTTAAGCGTTCCATGAATGGGCTTGCCTACCCCCCTTCCCTTCACCATCTGTTCCTTCATAATCCATTCATAAGCATTTGTGACTTTTTTTCGACACAGCATCCACATGCTCATTGATATCCTTGTTCGTGCTGTTCTCTCTCGTTAGAAAGGCTCAACACTCATTCTCCAACAATGGAAACTCACCCATGTTCAGTGACAGGCTTTTCCCTGCTTCTGTGTCTCAAAAGCAGTTCATTTTAGTCCTCCCTGTACTTCAGTCACTCCCACTAGACAAAGTTCCTTGAAGCAGGATCACGTCTCACTCATCTATCTACCCCTTCAAAGTTTGATACTTAATACTGACAGCTCCATAAATGTTATGTGTCGACTCTGACTCTGTTGCAAGCACTGGAACCCAACACAATACATGTTTTATCTTATTTAATCCTCACAGAAACCCACAGGGAAAATGCTATATATTTCGGAGGCCCAGTGTAGTCCTGGCTTAGGACTTACCCTTCTAGGACTCCAGACTTCAAAACACACCCTTTTCAACACAGAAAAATAAAAAGAAAAGCCCATAGAGAAGGTGCTCTTCTTCTGTATCTAAGTTTTGTTGAAGTGTTACTCATGAGGAGGTAGGAGAGATCTAGGAGAATTTTGGGATATTCTGGGAAAGGCAGTTTCATGCATGCAACCTTTCAACTCCCACTCAGACATATAAAAATGAGCCTTGGGCCTGGAACACTCCTAACCAAGAGATAAAGAGGCCTGTGCTGCACTTCACACTTCTTGTAGGAATATCTTTCTCTGTTTCAAACTCAATGTAGACTCCTTTGTTCTGCTTAAGAGCATGCATCATTGGCTCTCAGGCATGCCCCCTGCTTTCTGTATTTCAGATCTCATGGGGTGGTGTTGGGGTCTTTCTACTAGAGTATGAAGTTTAGAGTGTGTGCAGTTACATCTCCTGTGTTGGCTGAGAAATGGATCTCTGACCACGGGGACCGACACATTGCAAGAGGCTGAATTTTGTGCATTCTTTCTCTCCTCTTGCTCTAAATAAACCCTATGTTACTTGAGCCTGGTGTGCCCATTGTCTGTTCGCAGTGACCTTGATTCCTACATTTAATCGTGGCTGCAAAACATGGCCACCTGATGAATGGTGAAACAGGGTACCTTCAGGAGTTCGAGAGAAAATGGCCTCAGAAAAAGGTAGCGGCTTGGGAGTCTGGAGCAAGATATTGAATTGAAAGGATATTTGAGAACATGGCCCATACCCACTGAAGGAAACTCAGAAGTTCTCACAGAAGAATAAAAGGAAGATTCTTTCCTCTGATCTATTCTCTATTTGGGATTATTATGGGCTTCAAATACACCTTTGTGGTGAAACTCTCAGGGTACCTATGATTGTCAGAGATTGCTAAATGATTTACGGTTTTTGACAGACTTCTGAATACATCTGCTTAATCAGATAGTTTCTTCCCCTTATCCCAGTGACCTTTGTTACAGGAAGTCCGACTAGTGCTACCGCAGAACAATCGTAGTAGGGAATACCTTGGAAGAATCCAACACTAGGCTTTCTGCAAGGCTACTTACTGTGTGCCTGGTGATAACAAGCGTGCTGCCTTTAGATGTGAAATTATGTTATCAACAGGATGGGGATCATTCATGCCCCATGTCAGATTTGAAAACTGAGGTACCAGTTAGTTGAGTGACTTGCTGCTCGTCACACAGCTCGTCAGGGGGCATTGGGATGCTGTAAACTGGATTTTCTGCTGAATGCACGTGGGTTGGGGAGTATACTTTTTCTAATCTCTAGTCATAACGAAGGAGACATGTTCAGCGTTCACTGCACAGTCAAGGCTTATAGCTAATGAACAGACATTGTTATTTTTCCTCTACTGTATTTCATTCTGGAGCTATCACACTACCAACATCTACTTTATTGGTTTAGAGTAAATTATTCAGCTCTTAATTACCATGTTATGAATGTTTAATTTTTGCCCTGATATTGTCAAAGAGAGGACGTGCCCTCACATCAGTGGGCTCTGGTCCCAAAATGTGGTTCCACTTTTATTTTTGCAGCAACAGCAACCAGTTTCACAGCGGCCCTGAGAACGTGCCGTCTTTGCCTCAGGATTTCCCAAAGCCACACATTTTCCCCGTTAGCTAAGAGCTAGTAATTAAAGCAGGCAATTATTAACTTCTGGCCTGTCTAAGACAGTCTAATTCTTAAAATGATTTTCAGGGAAACAGGAAGTCATTTCAAGAAACAAAAACTTTGGAGTTTAATTTATTTGGAATATATATAATCAACTTTCCTTTTAACTAGGGTGGCAGCCAAGCGAGACGTTTTACTGCAAAATAAATGGATCTTTACTACCTGTGACCAATGAGCCTGTGTATCTGCATTATTTGCATAAGTCCATAGACCCTCTGTGCCTGCTGTCCACCTAAGGAGAACCTGGGGGTCATCTTAGGATCCCTCCTGTCCAACTCTTCCTTCACACTTGGACAATAATAAGGCTCTCTTATTCTGTCTTTGAAATCTTCCGAATCTGTCTCCTTCTCATTGAATCCACTGCCCTTTCCTACTTCTTGCTCTCGCCGCTCACTACCTAGACCATCGTACTAGTTTCACAGCAGTCTTTTCCTTTGTGGTAACCCCTCTGACTCATCTTCCACCTGACCTCCAAAGTGATCTAACAGCTAACACTGAGCATATCAGTTCTTTACTTAGAACCCTTCTGTGACTCTGACCTCTTGAACTTTTCAGTGGAAAGGTCCATGATGATGAGGAAAAAGAGAGCATGCCCCAGGGTGGGGGTTTTAGTCAGAGCTGGCCTATCACAAGGGCAATGTTTCTTTGCAGTCTCTTATTTTATCTTAAAAATTGTCAAGAATTTCGCATCCCACTAATCACACAGATTTTAATATACAAATTATACCTTTTACCACCACCCACTAAAATCTTTGAGTAAATTGGCTCTCTAGGAAGATGCTCCAATTCTGTCCCTGGCTCTTGCAACCCCTCTGAAAGACTACCTCATATTCTCATATTGTCGGGCATATGTGTATTTTAAAAGGTCTATGAAACTATTCCTATGTGATTGAATATGAAGGACACGGCCATTTATTGAGCTTTTCCCAAATACCTGGCTATCAGATCCTTCCCTTAGAGGATCTCATTTGTTGTCTAACCACCCTTGGGTGATGAGAGTAGTATTCTTATTTTACAGAGGTAATTGAGACTTAAACAGGCCATGTAGTTTGCACAGAGAAAGGACAGGAGGGACATACAGCAAATAGCTACCAGTAATTATGGGTGATTTTTGTTTTTGTTTTTTACAACTTTTTCTCTTTCCAACCTTTCTACAATGACCATGAATTGTTCTTCCTAATATAAACTATATGAAAAGATTAAATGAGATAATCCATCTGAGAGTCCTTAGCACAGTGCTCGGTACATCAATTTTATTGCTGTTCCTTATTCATTTTTGTATCCATCACAGCATGCAGCACCCACACTTCTAATAAAGAGCCAATAAACCTTGGTTCCACTCAATTGGATTAACAATTCAACGGAGGATTATTTTAATGATATTTTTCCTCAGTAATAAATACACAACGATAAATTACATGCATATCCTGGTTAAAATATGTCTCACGAAACTGAGTTTAAGATTTTGGTTATCCAGTCCCGGTATATCTCACATTTATGAAGATCTTACTAGGCAATAGGTCCTATGCTTTGTACTTTAAAGGCACCACATCTTTTAGTCATGTCAAAATTATTTTATGAGATGTGCAATACTATCATTCCCCAGTTATAAAAAAGTAAATAGCATGTTCAAGGTTACTGGAACAATAGTGGAAAAAACGAGATGCAAACTCGGTTTTATCTGACTCAAAATTCTTCCTTTAAAATCCCCATGCTACTTTGCCAGTCTAAGCCTTGTTGCCATTTCCACACAGATATTTCTAATTTTAAAGTACTTCCGAGTTATGGAGGCTCTGCTATGTATCAGACACTTGAATTCATCTTGTTTGATCCATATAATAAAGTCCACCTCATTGGGTCCTTTTACCTGTGAGAAAACAGGTTCAACAATTTGCCTAAAGTCCCACTGTACGGGGCAGAGCTAGGATTTAAAACCAGTTCTGACCCAAGACCCATCTGGGTTTTGCTGCGTCTGCTGTTTGTGTAGGTTCATAAAGCCCCAGAATGTGCAACACATATACCAGGTTCTTAAACACACTTGCCATAGAATGGCAAGCCAACTGTAAGCTCCCGATTTGCCTTTAGCAAAATTCAGCTTCTACTCTGTCAGCAGAGGCTTTCAGAGCCTGTAAAAGAAGTGCTGGCCCTCCTCAGAAACAGTTCATTTGTCTCCAGTCTCTGCGGTTCCTGTCCACTATGGAGGTTGATGGCCATCCCGTCCATCTTGAGGGACGCTGCCCACTAAGCATGTCTGTTTCACTACAGTAGGCAAATGGACTCTGTGCAGAAAAGGACACACTGATACTCTGCTCCACTATTGATATACAACACATCCTTGTCCTAGAAAATGGTCCTGAATCACAGCAACAATTTATGGACCCTGGTTCCGCTGGGCTGAACCAGAAGACAAACAGGCCGGCAGGAAGTTATTTGCTGGGGCCTGATGGCTGGATGTGGATGCTTGTGGTCCTGTCCAGGCTCGTGAGCCCATGCAGGTGCCATCCTGCCTCCCAGGAAGCTGATGGGGCCATATCATGGAGGATGCTGGTAGAGAAGGCTGGGTGGCAGCTAAATAAGAAGGGAAGAGGACTCAAAACTAGACGCATTCTAAGTGGGTGAATTAGGCTTTTATCTACCAGGCCAGTGACTTTTCTAAAGGGTTCTACTCCAATAAATAGTGTAGTCTCACACCCACCGAGTCATTCCTGAGGCCATCTGGACCAGGGCCACTGTGGGGGAGAAGGAGGGGAGATGTGGGTAAAAAGATGTGATCTGGGATTCCTCTGGGTGCCCCAGACGTGCTTAAGAGGGAAAGGCTGAGCTCATGGAGTTGCAACAGTCCTGCGGGTGGGCTTCTCTCTCAGCTCCTAATGTTTACCTTAGCTTAGCTCCCTTGTTCGGAGGAGAGCCCCACTCTGGATGCAGACATATCCTGCTTGACTCAAGTAGCATTTTCTTCCGGGAAAGTGTCTGTTCCGAGCAATACTGAGTATTTAGTCAGGGGAGTGCCGTTCACCTGTCTACAGATACAGGGCTTGTTTAGATTTCCCACTTCCACGTCCGACCCCAAATTCCTAACCCTAGTCCAGATCTGGATGTTTCTCAATCAAGTCCCGATTTAATACATCTCTTTGGACATCTTTTGTATTGCGAGTTGCCTATTTAATCTTTCCGTGTCTACCCACTTATCTTCCTCCATTTCTCATGGTACTGTATCATGCAGGACTAAGTCCACCCTGAAATTGAGCCTACAGATAAAACCTTCCCGCGCAGAGTCTTTAAGACATTATGGGTAGAACACAGTTCTATGACTCGAGTGTGGGTCGGTATAGTCACACTTGCAGTCAGATATAATGAACTCTATTATGTACTTTTTATTCTGTGAAGATACAAAAATAAAAATAAAAATAGAATTGAACTTTTATTTCCCCAGGAGTTGTAGGAAGGACTTCTTAAGGTGAATCATTTCATTAGCCATACAAATCAGAAAATGTAAGGTATCTACAGGTCATGGAAAAAAATCTTGGCCCAAGAGTCATAGACCTGAGTTCACGTCTTTAGTTTTCTACTATTATATGTGTGATTTCCTCCAAATTACTTAACCTCCATAAGCTACAATTTCATCATCTATAAATAGGGGTAAAATACTTCTTTCTCTCATTGGGTTCTTGTGAGGATCAAAGGAGGCGATAGTTGTTGTAATAATTACAATAAATGTTACAAAAAGAACTATGTCAACTATGAATCCTATACACATGCTAATATATGCATATTATCCTTTGTGTAATAGCAGACAGCCAAAATAGAATTATGAGTAGTATGTGCCATAAGTATTCATTCAATGAGAAAAGCAGAATCAGACAGGTTCATTCATCCATTCAATAAATATTTACTGAATACGAGGTATTCAATGCTAGGTACCAATTCTCTATTGGTCAAGGAGCTTACAATGGAGAGAAAAGACTGGATGAGGTAGATGCTATGAGAAAGAGGATAATACCACTACAGTGAGGCGGCAGTGCTGTTTTATGGTGGTCATGGAAAGTCTCTTAATGGGTGATATCTGAGCAGAAACTGGAATGTGGGAGTAAATTATGCAGATAATTGGGGAGAGAACATTCTAGGCATAGCAAGGAGTGCATCAAAAGCCCTGAGTGGGAGGGAGCTTCCATATTTAACTTACAGCATAGAAGCCAGAATGGCTGGAGAGTTGGAGGGGATAATCTCAGAAAGATAATGTAGAGCTGGGAGCCAGGGGACTGGTTTCACTTAAGACCTTGTGGGTTATGCAAAAAAACTTTGAATTTATGCTGAGTTGGATCAATGTTGAGGATTTCACAGAGCAGAATGGCCATAGATGAACTGCGATTTTAAAGGACCATCCTGATGTTTGTAGAGAGATTATAGAAGACCAAGGTCAGAAACCAATGATTGTGGTTTGAACTAGGATTGTGAAAGGTGGTTGGATTCTGGATTACTTTGCAAATTGAGCCAAAAGAACTTGCCGATGATTAAATGCAAGGTGTGAAAAAGGTGAGACAAATGTGACTGCAGTGATTTTTGTCCTGAGACAATAAAAAGAGGGAAGATTGGGAGCATGGCACATCTGTTGGTAATGCAGGTGGAACTCAGGAGCACAATGTGGGGTCTGGTAAATCTGAGATGATTCATGATATTCAATCCAAGTGGGAATATTGCACACACAGTCGGATTGATGGATCTACAGTTCAAGGGAGAGGTCCAGTCTGGAGATTTACATTTGAGTCATCAGCTGTAGGTGATTTAAAACCCTGCGATTCCACGAGCCCATCGAAGGAGGGAGTGTAGAGAAAGAAGAGATTCTAGGCCTGAGAACCACAGGTTGTAAAGATTTAAGAAATAAAAAGTGTCCAGCAAATGGGGAGGGATTATAAAAAGCCACACGGAGGCAGTAAGGCATGAGCTCAATTTCCTTGAATAGTAAGTGCTGACATCGCCTGCATGGATACCTACGCGGTACCTCCATGAGCCAGGTGCTTGGCTTGCATTCCCTTAATCCTAACAGAGAATTAGCAAGAAAGGTATCGCTGCCCTTGAGTCTCAGAGAAGTGACATGACTTGATCAGGTTGCACACTGGGACAGGGAAGAAACAAGGTTTACAATCAGGTCTATCTTGCTAAGTAGAATTTGAAGAGTGACAGGAGGAGCAAACAATTGCTAAGTACCCAGTGTCTGGCACTGTGAGACCAATGCCTCAGGCATCATGCTAGGAGTGGTGACACAGCCACACTGGGATCTCACTCAATCCTCACCACATCCCTGTGAAGTCACAGTGGTTATCTGCTTCTCAAGTTGAGGAAATTGAGATGCAGAAAGCTTAAGTAACTTGCCCAAGGTTGCACAGCGAGTGGAGCCAGGATGGGAACTCAGGCATCTGAGACTACCAACCCCTTTCTCTTTATTACTCTCTCCTCATGCTGAGGGCAGTAGAGAAAAAGGCAGTTCTACAGGGTCCGGGATAAGATAGAAAAAATGCAAGATGGGCCAGCCAAGCTATCTGAAAGCAGTCCACATTCCAGCACTCTTTCCTGCCCTTTCCTCTGCTCATCCAAGGCCCGGATCTTCCAGAAACAGTTCCTTACTGAACTGGCACCTTGAACACAGGCAGAAACACTTCATCTGCCAAGACTCCTTGATAGCTGATCTGGTAATTGGGACATGCACTCACAAAAGCACTGTGATTTGTCATCAACCAAATTACCTGGCACTCACAGCCCAAACTGGAGATTAAGGTACATACCTGGTAGGCATTGGAAGGATGTGCTCCTTTACATCCTGATAACAAACCTAGAGTTTCCAGTATATATGAGAAGCAAAGGAAAATGACTCTGTGACTACTACTTGGAGACCTGCTACTAAGTTCCAAGCACTATGGTAACTAAATTGTGTGTGTGTGTGTGTGTGTGTGTGTGTGTGTTACAACTGCAGGGAGAATAAGGATCACAATCCCCATTTTATAGATGAAGAAACTAAAATCAAGAAACTCCACAAAGTACATTGAGAAAGGGGCTCAAGGTAAAGGGCAGAGTAAGGGGCTCGATCCAGGTGTACCAGACCCAGAAGCTCATATCCTACAGTGACAATGGAATTATTTTAATTTCCTCTCTCCCTCCCTCTTTTCCTCCCTCCCTATTTATTTTTATTTGAGTACTGAACAAAACAAAAGGAGAATATAAATAACATGGGAGAGAAGATGCCCTCGGAACCTTTTATGGTGATAGGATCATTTTAGGAAGAATTGGAAAGAACTATTAGGACTTTTAGAGTAAGGCTGCTTGGACTTCAGCGTGCACAGGAATCATCTGGGAAGTGTGCTCAAATGCAGATTCTGATTCTGTGGGTCTGGTGAGCAGCCTGATTTTCTGCGTTTCCACCAAGCGTCCTGGTGTGGCCGGTCTGCAGATCATACTCAGAGTAGCAAAACTTTTAACACCTGGTCCGTGTTTCCCAAACTTCATTCATTCACATGCCAGCTATGATAGTTAGCTAATAGTGTGTTTAAAAGTCTTACTTTTTTACTTAAAAGTTATATCACTGAAATAAATGGAAAAGTGGTATCATTAAACACAATAACAGAATTACATGACTCAGGTATTATTGCTTGAAGTTTCTGAGCCTGACAGCTGATATCTCTTTATTTAAACAAATATATAGAAGAACATGAGTTGGGGGGGAGCACCTGTATAATAAAAAGGTACTGAGACATGCTAGCACCAAAGCAAGCCTTTATCCCTGATATAATCAGAAGGTATAAAAGAGAGTTTTCAATGGGTCAAGGTTTATTAACATCTAAGTGAATCTGCACTCTCCCCATTGGCATCTCTTCCCAAGGTAACACTCGTCTTGTCCACCACTTCCGGGGGGACTGTTACTTGCTCAAAGACACAAAGCCATTTAATGGCAGGATCAAGTTGCGATGCAGCTCTTTCAACCACATGGAACTACTCCATCCCATCGCCTGCGTTAACCATACCTGTCCCCATTATTCCCCATTTCATCCCTTCCTGAGGCTTGAACAGGCATTCAGCAAGTTGAAGCAAGCTGATTGCACTCTTTATTCAGTTGTCAAGTGGTAGAGGAGGCAATACTCCACAATCTCCAACGTCCCAGAAGAAACCTCTCTACCTAAATGAATAATTTCTAACTTTCTCAGTGAAGATTGGGTTTAGGCCTTTCCCATTTCTTTGTTTATTCTGTCATCCTGGGGTTTTACTTCCATTCTTTACCCTGGTCTGTAGGTCTCTTCCTGAAGTATTGCATTGTTTTAATTCTTACGTTTAGTCACACAGCTTGAGGTTCTTTTTTTCCCCATAAACATCAGAATACCTCAGCCCAAGGTTGCGAACAACCAGTACAAGCAAGTTGGGGGTAACAAGTAAGGAGTTTAGTGTCAGGAGTCCTGGGTTGGCAACTCAACTTTTCCAGGAGAAAGAGAGAGAGAGAGCGAGCCCGAGACCGAGACGCCTTAGGGAGTCACCCCCTTTCTGATCTTTCCCCTTATTCCAAATTGGGACTAAGTGCCCTCAGAGCTTCTCTAAACCATTGGGAAGCTCTACATTCTCATATTTGTTGTTTATTGAGTATATCAGCATTTACTCACTTTGTCTGCACAATTAATCCCGTAAGGATCCAGGAAGGTATTATCTCCTGACATGAGATTGAGAAAACTCCACAGAAGCGTAAAGGCCATGCACACAGAGGGAGGTAGCTGAAGTAGCCCTTTCCTTATTCCAAAATCCTATTAATGTTTACTCAGTGAAGACTGCAAATTAAATCTTGGGCAGTAAGATTGTATATCCTGGATGCAAGATAAGCAAGGCACTTACTTGCCCTCAAGAAGTGTACAGTCTGGTCAGAGGACTAGGGAACACCTGGGATTTCATACGGTGTAATGCACAACTGCATCCTGATATATAATAGAAGAAGTGCACCTTGGTTCTAATTTCTGCTTAGTCCTACTGGTGAGACTGTGAGTAGGTTTGGGTAAGGTTCTTAACTGTCAGACCCAAGTTTTCGTGTCTGAATAAGAGCGATAATAAAGTACTCCCCTTGCAAGGCTATTGTGGAAATTAATTTTATGTGTCGGCATAACGTGATATAGCGTAGAACATATTAAATTCTGGAGTCAAATAGACCTATGTTTGGATTTTGAACCCACCAGTAAGTTTGACTCTATGACCATGGACAAGTTTCATCATCTCTAAAAGCCTCTTATCACACATGGGGATACTTTTTTTCTGCAGGGTGTTGAAAACATTTAAGATAGCATTTGCAAGCACCCAACATAATGCCTGGCATATAACAGGTACTAATCAAAGTTAGTTTTCTTCCTACCTACCCTCAAACCTATTTTCTCTCCCTTTCATTGTGGGAGCCCAGGAGAAAAGAGAGTTCTCACTGGTGCAGGGGTAGGCTCGTGGGGGAGTCAGAGGAGAACCTTGAAGGCCCCTTTGTGTAGAATTTGGATGAGTGGGGATGAAGGAAGCATAAGGGAATGCTAGAAACGAAAGGTTGGAGGTGGTGAAATACAAGGACTCTCTGGAGAAAGGGAGTCAGTCATTCAATGTTTCTCAAAATGGTGCTATAGAAAGTCAAAGAGCAATGAGCCCCGTGGCTTTCTTGGGAAGACCAGGCTCATGGTGAAGGTAGAAGAAAATCTTGATATATTGATATCTTAATAACCTCCAGAGGCTTTCTATTCCCATCAAGATATATCCCCACTTCTCAGCCTGGCATGCACGTCTTTCATGTCCTGGTTCCCAACAGTGGGATACCAACAATTAGCATGCTCCTACTTCCATGCAGAAAACGTGGTCCAAAGCCCCAAGACATAGCCTCAGAAAGACAGCTTGGGATTCACACACCTAGAATTTAATTCAGCGTTGAAAGGAAGGGCCTTGGCATCAGTGAGCACTGAGTTCCAGTCTTGGCTCTGACACTTTATTTTTGTGTCCTTGGGTACTTACTTAAGTGCTCCAGGTCTTAATTTCCCCATATGAACAAATCTCCCTGTGGGGCAATACAATAGGATTTACTCATGGGGTGATTCTGAAGCCTAAATGAAGCAACACATGACCCTGCTTAGCGCAGTGCCTGACAATAAAGGAAGGGTGAAATAAATGGTAGCTCTTTTTAAGAAAGCAAATCGCTCATTTTACCATATCAAATGAACTAGAAGGATTTTCCTGCTAAAGCTACTTGTGAAGACCACAACAGAAACAAGGGAGTCATTACTACTGTCCCCTAGGGCTGTCTCTGGGGCTATCTCTTCCCAGTGATTCAGCTTCAAGGAAGCATTGAAGCCAGCAATGGTGTGTAGAGATCTAGGGCTCATGAGGGATTTGGAAAGTATCCAATCTGGTCCATGCTGCCTTCTGTCCATTTGACAGATTGAGAAATTAAAGACCAAAGAGAAGAAGGTCATAGCCTCTGCTACTTACCATGCAAGTTGGTAGCAGAGTGAAACACAGAACCCAGATCTTCTGATCTCTAAACTTATACTTTTCTTGTATTATTATCATAATTATAACTGGTAAGGTTACTGGAAACAGAATGTCATAATCTGAGATCTGGCTTCTCCTTCCCCCGGCCCTCCCCCTGCCCCCTCTTTGTTTTTTTCTTACTCATTTTGAAAACAAAACAAAACAGAAAGTCCTATGCCTTGAGGCTTCACTTGATTTCATTTATAGTAGATGCAAGGCATAAAAAATAAAGCAAGTTAAAAATAAACCTTCTCGTGTGACTGTAACATTTTTCTTTCCATCCTATGGATGAAATAATGCCAACCCGACTCTGCTGGAACAAATAGAGCAGGTTCTTGAATAACGTGATTTAATTCCACGTCATTTTGCTATAACATTGATGAGATGCCCTAGGAACTTAACTCTTATTTACATCAATGATCCTGTGGTAAAATTGGCTTTGTTGTAAGTCCTTTCACTTACAGTGACAGAACACATTGACGATAATAAATGAGGACTTACTGTACTTATTGCTTTTGAAGACATTGTAAACGATGAGCACTTTTATCCATACATGTCAGTAAACGCAACAGAAGGGTGATATCTATCTATTCAGATTAGATAGATGACTGATGATAGATAGATAGATAGATAGATAGATAGATAGATAGATAGATAGATAGATAGATATAGAACTAACAAAAGTGAGTTGCAGGATTACTATGACATTTTTCATTCATGTGCTTATTTATTCATTCAGCAAAAATGGCTCAATACTTATTTTGTGCCAAGTTCAATGCTGAGCACTGGAGAGCTAGAAGTGAACAGGACTTGGCTTCTATCTTTAGGGACCTCATAGTCCAGTGGGGAGACAGACAGTTTGGAAACCACGTGACACGTTCTATGCTAGGGGAAGCCTAGAGGCCTGGGGGCACTGATGCAAGTCACCCACCAGCCTGGAAGGAGAGGGATGGTCCCTAGAGGAGGCGGCTTACAAAGGGCAACACATTCATTGTTCACTGTGGCAACATATGGACTGAAGTTGAAATTATACAGAGATGCGCTGATTAGAACATTAATACAAATTTCTAGAGAGAGACTGCACAGAACAATCTAGAGAAATACTAAGCTTGGGTTCTAGTCTTGGCACTACCATCCATTATATATGTGGCCTGAGACAAGTTGATTTGCTTCTCTGCAGTAAACTTTCTAATTTTGAAAGCTAAATAGCATTTCTAGATTGTTCCTTTTCATCTCTGCATTTCTGGGGCTTGCCACCATGTTTCCCCAAAAATAAAACCTAGCTGGAACATCAGCTCTAATGAGTCTTTTGCAGCTAAAATTAATATAATACCGGATCTTATTTTATTATTATATTATATAAGACCAGGTCTTATGTTCTGTTGTGTTGTGTTCTGTTCTGTTATGTTATATTATATTATACCCGGTCTTATATTTTAGAACCTGTACAACTTGAGGTCAGGATCATGTCATATTTCTGTCTTTTATTTATGTAATTTATTCCCAGAGCCTAGCACAAGTCTTAGCAATTGTGACAATCTATGATTACTTGTGGAATACAATAAAATTTAAGCTGAATCCCTTAGATTGAGTCAATGAGTACAACAGATAAGGTATTTTTAAATGATGTCCTTTGGCTAGAATTTAAAAGCAAGTCTTTAGCGTGACTTTTGGAAGCCTATAAAAATTTTGCGCTAAGTGAATGGAAATATGGCAAATTCTTATTGAAAAATGAGAATGGTGCTGTTTGCAGTAGCGGTGGTACCAATGGGAAGAGAAGTAAAATAAGCCTAGACCCAAATACCTACCACTGGGGCTCTGGAATAGCAACTGCTTGTCGTTACATGAAGACTACAGCTGCAAATTCTTTCAGCACAATGAAGAGTTTAATGAGGAGAGAGGTAGTCAGTGAGCATGCTATCCCTGAGAGCAAAAATAAGAAAGAAAGCAGCAACGATTTTTCATTCTTGTAAGGCAAGGTTTAAGAGGATGAGATGAAAAGGACCAAAGTCATACAGCAAGGAGTCACGAGCAGCTTCAGAGCAGAGCCACTGGCCAGATTTTCAGAGCTGAAGGCTCTGGTGTCACTTGGATGGTTTCTAAAGGTGCTTTTCGCTTGGAGGATGACACAGCTATAGATGTCAGCCTCCTGTCCCCCAAATTGCCTCTTTTTGTGGACGAGAGGTCTTTATTTTTGAAAATTCCTTCTCTGTGTGTGGTAAGATGCAAAACTGACATAATTAGGGAGATAAGAAAGAATTACTGGCATCATGGTCATCATCCTTTTCAAAGTTGTTTACCATAGGATGCGGGTACAGAATGGGCAAGGTCAGTGTGGTTTGAGAACCTACTGCATATATGTGTGTGTGTGTGTGTGTGTGTGTGTGTATAAATATATATATATGCCAAATTATTTGCCAGATGAATGGCTTAGGCAGTTATTTTTCACCTCCTCTACAGCTCTGAATACTCTTCTGTAAAATGGGTAAACCCGTAAGAGGTTGTTTTGAGAGTTAAACGAGATCATTCAGGTACCGTACCTGGCTCATGGGAAATGTTCAATTAAGGGCAGCCTATACTACAGCCAAGTCAGATTCTCCGTGGAAGAGTCTGTACAAGACCAAGAGGGAGAGGAAGGTGAAGGAACACAAGGAAACAATCGGGAGAAGCCTAAGTTAATGATGTGGAGGTGAGGATGGAGACATTGCTGGAGACATGACTGGATTCCGATGGGGACTGGCTGGACAGCCTGGCCTCTCAGGGCTCTAAGCAGTCAGGGATGCCGACGTTAATTGTCCTGACAGCATTTAGACCTACAGCCTTCAAGGGAAGACGGTTACTACTCAGAGCCTCAGTGGTAAATGCATGGGTCTAGGGCTCCAGGCTAATACTGCTGCTGCCCCACTAGCACCACGAACACTGCAAATAGTTCCACTTATGGAACACTTGCTGTATGTAGATCACCATGATGAGTCCCTTGCAGGCATTATGTCACGTCACCCTCCAGTAACACCGATGAAATAGGGACTATCATAATTACTATGCTATATATGAGAAAATGGACACTCAGGAAATTTAAGTATTTTACCAAGGTCAGTGTTAAGTGCAGTGAGTGGCAGAGTCAGGACTCCAACGAGGTCTGCATGGCTTTCATACACTGGTAAGTACTATGCTAGTCTCCATGTCAGCATAACTTGGAACTTCTCCGATGAGACGGGATAAACTGGGACAGGGTGAGGCCGACTGGCATTGCATTATTGCTGTATGTACCATAAGACGTGATTTCCTATAACATCAGGGACATTGCATTTTATCACTTCAGAAGGCAGCAAGCACCCCTTCTAGCTATCAGAGATTTGCATATTTTTTCAACATTTTTTGTTTTTTGGACAAATACTTAGAAGGGTACCATCTTTCAATTTGCATCAACTTGCCATATTGGTCAATAAAGGAGCTAAAAGCCTGGTATTTTTCCCCTGTGTTAGGTATATACACTTAAGCTAATCTGTGACTAATGCTATACCTACAAGTCTTGTTGCAGGAAGCTGTACTCTACCATGATTCCTTCCTCTGTCTCCCTGGGCACAGCCAATTGGCCACTGACACATGGCTGATCCAATGGAAGCCACAGTCTGGAAGCCTGCAATGAAAATCAGTGGCACACTGCACTGGACAAAGATCGGATGACTCATGCGTGTTGCCTTTCTAGTCGAATTTGGACTCTGGGAGAGAGGGAGAAAATGAGGGAGAGAATAAGACCGAGATCAGTTTTCTTATTCACGGTGGCAGAATCAATTAGTTGAGAGACTAAATGGGCCACGTCACCCTACAGGTGACAATGGATGTCTGTGTGTGCCAGGCAAAATGACTGTCTCATAGCTCTCTGAGGGCAGTCTCTCCCTCTTTACATTGAATATTTTCAGATTCATGCTTTTCCTAAAACTCATGCCTTTAGAGTTCTTCTCTGTTCTCCCATGCACAGAACTCCTTACAGATTTTAGCCTAACCCTTGAAGCTGAGAGCTCAAAGTCATCCTGGGGTCGTATGCGTAATCCAGCCCAGCCCTCCAGATCTAGAGCAGGTCACACAGCACATGAGACAAATGTTTAAACTAATAATGATTCCTTGGCCTTATTTTGTCCTCTCTACTTAGATCTTTACCGCAGAATTTGAGAGAGGTAGAGAATTGGGTTTTCCAGGATTCTGTTTCCTGGACACATGGGATGACATCTCATCATCTTTGTTCCTAATGATAAAACTGAGGCACAGAGGGGTGAGTTGACTTGCCAAAGTCACATGTGCAATCAGGTCTGTCTGCCTCCCCAGCCCCGGACTCCTTGGGTGGCACTACGTGGCCTCCCACTGCAAGTTGGCATATACTTCCTGACCTTAGCTCCTCACAAGGCACTAAAAAAGAAACATTTATGCCTTCTTGTTCCTTGAAGAGCGGCTCCATTTCCACCAGACTAGCTAGCACCCTATGGTGGCCTGAACGGGTCAGTTTTTCCTCCCGTCTTAGACCTCCCTGCCATAGCGCCTGACCAATTATGTCCACGAGCAGGATGAGGAACCGCAAGAGGAACCGGAGATGTCCTGACTGGGCTCCCAGCTTCTTATACAGGGATGCCCAAAGCAGGGCTGCTTGTATCTAACGAGTTACTAATTGTTGTCATGAAATAACAACATTGATATAATTAATACTGCAGGTTCTTTTCGGTTTTTAATTACTTTCACACATGTCATCTCAGAGATCGATCCATTCAGGCATTCAATAAATATCTATTTTGAGTCAGGTCCCATTTCAGTCACTGAGAATACAGGTATAATGAGACTGAGAAAAATCTTATTCTCTTATTATCTTAATATCTAATAAATATCTAATAAAATAAATATTAGATAAATATTTAATTAATAAATATCTAATAACTATCTAATAAAAATATCTAAATATCTAATAAAAATCTTATTATCTTAATCTGTCAGCAGATACCTGATTTTCTTAGAGAGAGACCCACTATGTTGGGTTTTGCTTTCATTAGTCTGCTATAGCAAGAGGGTCCTAGGGAGATTGGAAATCTTCTGTTCCCAAGATTTGAGAGAAGTTGATAAAACTGCTCTGTATGAAACAAGAACAAGATTGATCTGCTGAGGAAAGTGGAGAAGGCAAAGCAAAAGGAAATGGGAAAGCCAGGGAGGAGGTAAGAGCAGTGCGTGATAGGCTGAGCTGAGGTCTCTCCCCAAGCCTTTGCAAATCTGAAATAAAATTGCTAAATTTACAGAATAGCTGGGGTGAATCAATGATATTTGTGGAAGCTGGAATAGGGGGTTGATGAGTAGCAAAGCAGGGAAAGCACTGATAGTGCTAGGGTTGGAAGAAGGGAGAAGTCTCCAGATTTGGTTTTCGAAATGAAATGAAAGTCTAGACCAGGCCCTCAGGTAGTTCATGGCCCAGGAGATCCAGCAGATGTCTAAGTATCTGATAACACAGCGATGAAACTCCAGAATAGAGGTGAGCAGAGCATGCAGACACAGTCCCTAAGACCGGCCACTTGCACGCTCCACTGGAGGGAAATGCACAGGAGGTGACAGTCGAGCTGGATGACTGGAAAGTTTCTGGGTAGCCAGGGGGCATTCCAGGGAGATCAAATATCTTGTACACAACTATCAAGACAGGAAAACGCAAAGACCCCAGGAGGATTCCTTGTGCCCGGGGAGTACGGTAGAAGGCAGAGTGGGAGAGAGTGGCTGGAGACCTGGACAGTGGGGCCGGATCTCAGAAGGGTGCCTTATAGTTGGGTGACAGGCCACCACCAAGAGTTCTAAGGATGACAGTTTGGAACTTCTAGGGAGATGAACTGCTCTGAGAAGGTGAAGACCATGAGGATTTGGGCGGAAGATATTCCAAGTCCAGGGGAAGCACTGAGGCTTGGAAATGGAGCAGCCCGACTTCCTAAAGGGAAGTGGACCCCAACAGAAGGACCCGAACTCCCATCCTGGGCCGACCAAAGGCACTCATAGCTGGGTCAGGGCCTGATGTACAGACACTGCTGACTGTTATCAGCACCTGCTACTTACTCAGCCCAGCGCGTATGTGCTACTTATTTGGTGCAGGGAGGCTTGAATTGTCAATGTTCCGTTTGACCACAAGGACTGTTATGAAACCCATGCTGTCTCTGGGCTTGAGCTCTCTTCCTGGCCAGAGAGACAACCTTGTGCTCTCTCTCTGGTGGACAACATGGAGCATGGAGGCCACCTGTGCCCTGCCTTCCAACATCTGTTCTCAGATTCAGGTATTTGTTTGGTAATGTATTATGAACCACATTTGGTGACAAAGACCATATCAGTTAATTAATTCATTCCCCTCAATGATCCTGAGTGGTTCTTGGTAGGTAACTCCTCATACCTGTTACATCTTTACTGATAGGAGCAGAATCTGAGTTGCTGAGAGGGATGTGACTTGGTTCAGTAATTGGGTGAGAGAACCAGGGCTCGGACTCAGAAAAGTCCAGTGCTTTACATTCGCGTATTAGTACTGATGCAAGCTTGGAGGTAAAGCCATTCTGCGTCTAGAAAAAGAGTTGAAAGCACATGCTCTAACCCTCAAGAAGTTTACGGAGTAGAGGGGAGATAGGCAAGCAGATAACCCATTGTAATATACCACTGCAACACTTACAATTCCAGGAAGTAGGTACTATTACTATTCCCATTTCACATATATAAAGAAACTGAGGCACAGAGAGGTTGAGCCACTGGTCTCAAGGCACACAGCTAGAAAGTGGAAGACAAGAGTGCAGATGCCAATCATTTGGCTCTGAGCCTGTGGTCTTGAGCATAGTCCTACACTGTGCTCCGACTTCCAGCTGGTGACATCATGCTACTCCGTACTCCCTGAGCCTGCAGCCCTTCGGGATTCCTCTACCGCAACAGTTCTCAGCCAGGGGATGTTTTGCCACACGAGGACGTGAGGCCACGTTTGGAGACATTTTTGATTGTCACACCGAGGGACTGGGGTGCTAGTGGCTTTTAGTGAATAGAGGCCAGGGATGCTGTTAAACCTACCACCTTGCACAGGGAAGCCCCCACAACAAAGAATCACCAAGCCCAAAATGTCAACAGTACAGAGATGGAGAAACCCTGCTCTACAAGAATACCTCTAAGGCCACTCTAAGTATGGATTTTTGTCCGTCTTGCTAGACAGTGAGCTCCCTGGGCCTAGCCCAGAGCTGGGCATGTAGTGAAGATGATCTAAAAATGTCTGTGGAATAACTGAAGATACGTGTATGACTGAACGAATGCAATATGCAACTCGTGGATCATATAATTTTAGCTATTATTCATTCATTCGTGGAGGAATTTTTTTTTTTTTTAATCTGCAAAAATGAACCAGGCACCACTGTCCCCCAGCTCACAGTCCAGTGGGGGAGATAGCAGAGAAACACCCATAACTCTGAGCCAAGGCAGAAAGGAGAGGTGTGTAAGATGGGGTGCCCCCTGGATGAAGGAAGCTGAGCTCCAGGCTTCTGTGAGGTGTTCCTTTGCAAATAAGGCAGTGGTTAGAGAGCTACAGGGATCACTTAGATTTTCACTTTGGATTTTTCAGATGTGTGAACTCAGTTAACATTTGGAATAGATTTGGAAATTTAGTGATAATACAAAGTACCTCCCTTCCCACTTCCCTGCTGCTCTAGTCCAAGACTGGTTTCCTTAGTTCCTCCTTATTATGGATATTCAAGATGGGAACTGGAGCAAACAGACAAAAAATTCCAATTTGCAGACTAATTAATTAACGGCCTAGATAAATTACAATGTTATTTATTGCTCAATTATAGCAATTATTTCACCCATGTTTTTACTACAATTATCTCCCCTTTTTCTGCATGGTTGCTGATTCCTCCTTTAACAAATAGATTTCTCTATTTGTGTGATGGTGTTTTTCTTTGTCACTAAGTAACCCGTTGCAGGAAATAGACAAGATACTACATTACAAATAAATAAATGCTGACCCACATAACACCGAGCCTGAAAGTGCCTCAGTGGCCCATTTCATTTTACATGTGAGTACAGAGTTCTGAGATGCAAAGTGACACGTCCAAGGGACATAAGGTGGCATTGAGAGCCCTGGGATGGGGGACTTGGGCTTGCAGAATATAGCTTATATCGAGATCCCATAAGCAACTAGTAATTATGAAGCATACATTTTATTTTTGCATATAATACATGTATAACAAACAACCATTTGTGAGAGAATACCAGGAGATTTATCCCTGTAGTCACATGGAATGACTTTAAGCTCTGAATCGCCGAAGGCTATTTTCCTGTTACATGTTTGGCTCCCTTCAAGACACATGGAACATGGATCGCGGAGAACCACAGATGAGTAGAGCTTGTTACTCTTCTCCAACTCAGAATCAATTTTCCTATTTAAATTTAGAGAAATGACAGGTGGCATGTGGCAGTTTCATGTTTTTTTTTTTTTTTCCCCTAAAGGGGCAGAAGGGCACAGCAGAAGAAAACAGGGCTTTGGGGACTGAAACCTGAGGCTTCATCCTGGCTTCAACTGCACCTTGAGTGCGTTCTCTAAATTCTCGATGCCTCAGTTTCCTCACCTAACCAAAACTGCCCATGCTGACAGCCACCCTGTATAGCCGTTCTTAGAGGTGAATGCAAATTCTTATGGCACAGTAAATGTCATAGGGTGTACACAGAGCGAGAACTAATACACAGGAGTTATAAGACCTCTTAGGTGACCTTATGAGAATGTGGCATATTGCAATTCTTTGTTTCTAAAGGAAAATGGTGAATGTGATATCCAACGATTCCAGCTGAAAACACAAAGTGAAGACCAAGTTCATTCAAAGAGCGGGAGGCCAATATTGAAAAGCTATGCTGAATGAATCAAACTGAAACAAACATGGCATTACAATTTCTTCTGCTGGAACGATGCTCATCCTTGCAGTAAGTCATTTAATCTTCGCAGCAAGGCCCCTGAAGTAGCTACTAAAACCCTCATCTTACAAATCCGGAAACTAAAGCTCAGAGCGTTGAGGTGTGTAGCTCAGGGTCACACAGCACGTACGGGGAGACACAGAACTCAGCTCTTCTGACAATTCTATGTGGGAGTGTAGTGCCAGGAAGGTGCTCTGCCCAGTTCTCCCGAAATTCAGTGTCATCCACCCCATAAGCTGGCTTTATAAGAATGCAAGCTCCACACCTACGGGATACAGTCTTTCCTTCCCAACAAGAAGTAAGATTCTTCTGCAACTCAGACAAAGGGAACTCGGGGCTCGCATTTGCCCTGCAGGGTAGGCAGTGGGCTTTGTGGGAGGGGCACTCCTACGTCTAGTGTCCTACCCCTCAGTGCAATGACAGCTTAGCAATGCCTCTGTGCCAAGTATCTATTTGCAAACAAGGTGAGGGTTTCAGAATTTCACTTGAAATGGAAACGAGGGAGGAAAGAGGCTCAGTACCCCCAAACTAATTATCACTTTCCTACCTTTCCTCTTATTAGTTGGGACCTCTTTGATTGCTACACTTGTATTTTGTATGGATAAATGAATGAGTGGTGAGTGGAGATACACACACACACACTATTCTGGGGACTGAGTCAGTGACCAATATTAAAATTTTGCAAATTATGGAAATATAAGATGAAGAATGAAAAAAGTTGCCAGGAGCCCAAAAGCCTTTCATCAAGTTTATATTATGACAAAAAAAAGGAAGGGAGCTAGTATTTCTGGTCTTTAGTATCTGTGATGTCTCACTTAATCCCAAGAGCCATACTAGAAGATACATAACATCTTCATTTTTATAGGAGTGCAAATTAAGATGCATGGAGATATGGCAACTTCTCAAAGTGACACAATCGATGGCAAGGGTGGGAACTGAACACTGACTCCCACACCCACAATCTTAGCCCTAGAACTCCACTGTCTCACTTGGGGGCTGGCTTTGAAGTCAGAGAAGTCTGCGTTCAAATTCCCACGTACTCTTACCAGCTGTGTGAACTTAGGCAAATTATTCCATATCTCTTAACCTCAGCTACTTTATCAGTTCATTAAGGATAGAATCTGTTGCCTTAAAATAATTGTGTAACAGATGCAGATGTTTTGAAAAAGGTTAGAAAAGTATGCAATGTGAGCGGCAGTGTTTTGGAGGGGATTGAGTATTATTCTGTGGTCAATAATGTTGCCGTTGGACTGAGGAAACCTGTCAGTGCCAGGCAAGTGAGCAGACAGGGCAGATGGAATGGCATGGGAACAATGCACCCCAACTTGTCCCCATTGAATCAGGCCCTCCTTGGTGCCAGCAAAGAAAGAGGAAGCCGATGAAAATGTAAAACATGAGGCAGCAAATTATGGCAGCTCCAAACACAGGCGCTGCCGTGTCGTACGCAGATCAAAGTGAATGCATCTGCAAATAAACATATGGGGAAAATTGGGCCCATAATCCCGGCCATTATGATGACAGTGCTGCGTGCACGGTAACTGCTCTTAAGTATCATGTGCTGTTTCTTTTCATACTCTGGAAATGGACTGAATGGACCACAAAATGTATTTCAAAAGGTAGGCAATCTGTGATGAGAATAGAAACCTCCTTTATCTTTGTACAAAGAGGCCTGCATTTCACAAACGTGGTGAGAGTGGAATGATGCTTCTCCTCGGGTAGAATTCTGATTAGAAAATGAAGATGCTTTGTTTGTTGTGTGCGTGTGCGTGTGCGTGTGTGTGTGTGTGTGTGTGTGTGTGTGTATGAGAGAGAAGGGAGAATAAGCGAGAAGGAATATCTGACTTGGCTGATTCTTTTGCTTCATCAGAGAATACTGAAGGGGTATCCCACACTTGAAACTTCACACTTGCGGAAGGCAACCATTCTTTGTCAAGATTTGGTTTGGAAGGAAGGGAGATCAAGGGAATTAAGCAGTTGATATTTTGCAAAATATTGGCAGGATAGGCAACATATCCCTAAGGGTGTGCTGTGTCTTACAAGATATTCTAAGAGAAGGAGCTTTTATAGTCATAATAATTTGGAAAAGAAATATGTTATTACACTGCATCACCTAAAGGCTCACCATGCATTGATACCTTTACCTTTGGCAGGTCCTGCAACAAAAATACCCATTTATTTAATTTTTAATTTTAATTTTCTACTTTCTAACTATATTTGATCCAAACACATTTTTTTTGGGTACAACTAATACACTTCAGGCAAATGTTGGTGTATAGGATTCATGTCCTGAAGAATCAAGAATCCTGGTGTTTGGTCCTGACTTTGACACTAACTTGCTGTGTGATACTAGAGAAGGGAATCTTTGCCTCAGTTTACTGATCTAGCAAATGGGGATAATTGTCTTGGCTCAACTTGGCTCAACTTAGCAACTTAAAATGCTATCTCTGAACTCATCATCACTTCCAAAAGTTAGAAATACTACTCCAGTGCAACATGTTATCATATTTCTTGGTAATTAGATGATCATAAGAAAGCCTTTAGCAACAAAAAGAATAAACAATGGGACTACATCAAATGAAAAAGCTTCTACACAGCAAAGAAATCAAAGTGAAAAGGTAACCTAAGGAATGGGGGAGAAAATTTGCAAATCACATCTCTGATAATACCCACAATATGTAAACAACTCATCTAATTCAACTGCAAAATAAATAAATAAGTAAATAAATAAAAAAAAATAAATAAATGAACAATAAGCAATCTGATTCAAAAATGGGCTGAAAAGACAATTTTCCAGAGAAGGCATACAGATGGTCAACAGGTACATGAACAAATACTTAACATCATTTATCTTCAGGGAAATGCAGATCAAAACCATAATGAGAAATCACCTCATAACATGTTAGAATGGTTGTCATCAAAAAGACAAGAAATGAGTGTTGATGAGGATCTGGAGAAAAGGGAGTCCTCATGCACTGTTAGTGAGAATGTAAACTGGTGCCACCACTGTGGAAAACTATATAAGGATTTCACAAAAAATTAAAAATAGAACTACCTTATGACCCAGCAATTCCACTTCTAGGTATTTATCTGAAATAAACAAAACATTAACTCGAAAAGATACATGCACCCCATGTTCACAGAAACATTATTTACAATAGCCAAGACATGGAAACAACCTCAGTGCCCATAGTAGCTGGATGAATGGATGAAGAAAATATGGTATAGATCTATACAATGGAATATTATTCAGCCATAAAAAGAAGGCAATACTGCCATTGAGACAACATGGGTCGACCCAGAGGCTATTATATTAAGTGAAATAAGTCAGACAGAGAAGGACAAATATTATATGATATCACTTATATGTGGAATCTAAAATAAAATCCAACCAAGTTGTTATATACAGAGAAGAGATTGGTAGTTGCCAGGAGACAGGGGGTGGTGGATGGGAAAAATGGGTGGAAAAAGTCAAAAGTCATAAATGTACAGTTATAAAACAAATAAGTCATGGAAAATGTAAAGTACAGGCTGGTGACTATAGTTAATAATATCATACCACACGCTTGAAAGTTACTAGTAGAACAGAGCTTAAAAGTTCTCATCATAAGAAAAAACATTCTATAACTATGTGTGATGATAGATATTAACGAGACTTACTGTGGCTACCATTTTGCAATAAATACAAATAGCAAATGATTATGTTGTACATCTGAAACTAACATAATGTATCTCAATTATGTGTTAATAAAAAAAAAGAAAACTTCATTTTACTCTCACGTGAGAGGGTGTTTCTCTTACTATCACAGCAGAGCCTATCTGACCCAGACTAATAGAGTGGTGACGTTACTGTACTCATCCCTTTAAGCTTTGTCTTCATCTAAAAAGGCACATGATTATTAATTCATTGCAGGGTTATTAAAAAATAAAACATGCAAACAAGCCAAGTTTAAACACAGCAGATACACAAAAGATACTTGATTCGTTTCACCTACTAGTGACTTTTGAAGATTTAATATTAAACATTGTCTATAATGTGTTTCTGAAATTATATCCTGATAGTTTAGGAAAACAACAATAATAAAAACAATGTTAACAATGCATATTATTATTATGTTGTGTTTTCTATGTGATGTGTTTTCCATGTTAGTGTCCTTTTTTCTGCTCAGAGTTTAGCAACTTGACCAAGGTATAAGGTTAGACAAAGGGAACGACTGGACCTAGAATCTAGATTTATTAAACTTAAACCCGTGACCTTAACCTAGCATATGACTCTACCCTGCTATATTTGAAAAAAAAAATTGCCATTCATTTCCCAATTTGAACATCCCGTATTTTCTGCTTTATTTGATAGAATGGGGCCTTTCCCAGAATGTTGGAGTTGCCCAGGAGGCGGGAAGCCATATCGAGTACCTGTTCTCCTTTATGAATATTTATGATTCAGGGAGAAGTGACTGTGCAGGCAGTTCTAAGCCCTCATCATAAATCTTCATGCAGAGGCTGTTCTGGCCATAGACAGTTGTAGATTGGATTGGACAAGGGAAAACCAAGCTTGGGAAAGGTTCTTTGAAGCTGCATAATCAGATTATGATAATTTTATCACAACCCATTTCGAAAAGCTAACATTTATCATTAGTTTGTGTACCTTCTAATTATTTCATGAGAATGATTCCATGCAGGAATGATTAAAAAAAAAAAAAAAGAATCTGGCTGGCTTGAGAGAACTTTTTAACGTAGTGTGTACGTAGCCAGATATATGGCACTGGCATACGGGTCACATTTGCATTTGGGGATTATTTGAGACAGTTCTCTGAAAATGTCAAAGGAAGTGACATATTTTAAAAGATTGATATTTGTAATGAACATTAATTTCTCTCAGACATTTTGCTATAGTTAAAAAAAAAATTTGCCCCAAAGTGTTAAGTATTTGCCAAGAACAACAAAAACGAAAAATTACTCAAAGTGCACGAAGTTCAAAATACTTTGCTCAGGAGGATCCCAGAACCCGGCAACACTGAATCACCGAGAAGGGAAGGCATTTGTCAGCCTCTGCATTCTCCAGTGTCTAAATCCCTTTCTCCTTCTGTATCCTCTGTCTGTTTGGAGGCTCCATCTTTCACCCAGGGTCTCAAGCTACAACATGGAGTATTATCCTTGGTGCCACTCCTCCTTAATCAGCAAAAACAAGCCAATCACTGAACCCTATAGTAGATGCTTTACAAATCCAACTACTTAGCTCCCTTCTTACACCTCAGTACGTAGGTTGAGGTTGCCATTGTTTCCTCTGAACCAGTGGAATATATTTCACATTTTTAAATGGTTGGGAAAGAATAAAATCAAAAAGAAAGTAATATTTCATTAACCTGTCAAAATTATACGAAATTCAGATTTTATTGCCTATAAGTAAAATGTTATTGGAACATAGCCATGTTCATTCATTTGTGTGTCGTTTGTGGCTGAGTTTGTACTACAATGGCAGAGCCGATAGTTGGATAGAGAACGTGTGGCCTGCCAAGTCTAAAATATTTACTATCTGGCCCTTTACAGATACAGTTTGAGGACCCTTTTTCAGAGCCATTGCCATAGCCCCCTCTTTGTTCCCCCTGCCTCTAATCCTATGCCTTCTGATGGATTCTCCCACTATACTCAAATCATCAGCCTAAACTTCCGCTCTGAAGCTGCTGATCTCCTCCTGTTTAAGATTCTTCAACAACTCCCCAGTCCATAGTGCAACAAGACTAAGATTCAGGGCACTTTCTAGTCTAGTACCTACTGGTTCCTGTCTCATCTAACACTCACTGCCTCCCATTGATATTCCAAGCTCTCCAAATACACTCTTATTTTTTCTTGAGTCTGGACTGCTTTCCAGCCTGTTAAGCATTTCCTAATTTACAGGAAGATTGCCTACTTACCATTAAGACTGAGCTTAAGTGTGACTACCTCCAGGAAACCTTCCCCGACTCTCCATCTTATCTGGCTCCAAGCACACAGTGCCTTTTTTCCTTCTTTTTCCCTTTCTTCTATTTTCTTTCTCTTATTATAGCCCATACCTTAATATGTGGTTATTATGGATACGTATCTATGACCTTGAGAATTCATGGTTTATATTCTCCCACCCCAAACCCTAAACTGAATATTTGGATTATTAGAGGTGCTCAGTGACTATGATTAATTAGTGATGTTTTATTTGCTCATATTTCAAGATTTCACTCAACTGTTTCATCGTCATATGGACGTTCTCTGAACATCCCCATTAGTCCCACCCGGGAGAAGCCATGTGTGCCTCTGGGAATGGACTATAAAGGGATAAGAGATGGTGTATATTTTACCAATAAAATAGCCTCCACATAGAGATAGCTTCTCAAATTTTTAGTAAATATTGCATTTTCTCTAAATTTTAATTATACCGGTTCTTTCCTCTAAACACTATTAAATTAATTAGATAAAAGTTGAATGCCAAGCAAGAATAAGATTAATTTCTAATTTTATCATATTAATCAGCTAATAAAAGTTAGTTTTTCTCTAGCTTAGGTTCTGAAAAATTTTTAAATTTTCAGAGCTTAGGAAATAGATGAAAATGATCTCTGGGGCAGTCAGTTTTAGTGTTTAAGTTCTGTAATTCCAAAAGAAATCTCTTGTTTGTTTCTCTTCTTTCTTTCCATTCCCCTCACTGCCTTTTTTATGTTCTCTCTCCCTCCCTCCTACCCGGATTCATTTGTGACAAGTTAAATGGTTTCCTTTCAGGCCTTCTATTCTATATAATAGATTTTTGCCAAAATCTGAAGTTGCAGCAATAATCGTTGTAAATCAGTTGGGTGGCTATTTTATAAACCAGGGGGGACAGAGAAATTACCAGTTCAGTGTATAGTGGCAGCTATAGCCCACTTATACTACAGTTTAGCCCTGAGTCATTTTCTAAGTTAAATGTCTGAGTGCCTAACTAATTGATCTAGTCCAGGCAGAAACGGCATATTTGCTTTCTGATTTTCACACCAGAAAAGTTCATGAAATCGAAATCTCTGCTTCTGGGGATTCATTGCTCCTCTACTTTAACTACCCAGTAAAATGCAAAGCTGGAAGTGTTTGGGGTCTCCCCTGAATACGAATATGACTCTTACCCTCACGTATCAGATATATGCAAAAAGATGTTCAGTCCAGCTTTATTTATATTAACAAAACATTGGAAACCACCTTAATTGCTGTTTAAACAAATTGTGGTATATCTACTTACTGTAATATTATGCAGCCACTAATCACTACGTTGATTATAGTATTACATGGAAAAATGCTTATAACGTGAAATAAAGGAGTGATGTCTCATATGAATAATTACATACTATGTGTGTGAAAATATTTTGTAAAATGATGTGCTCCTTTGTTAGGACTGTTGATTTATGGGTAAATATGTTAGTTAAATTTTCTGTGATATTGCTGCATTACTCTAATGACTAAAACTTTAAAAGTGTATTGTCAATATGCCGTGGGCTTGGAGTTTCTTCCACAGTAACTGCTAAGGTTAAGTTAATTTGTATAATGTGTTTGGAATGGGGAAAGGACAGAAAGAGTAGAGATTAAAAGGAAACAAAATGAGATTTGGGAAGGAAAACTCAAAGAGCAACACCAAAATGCTGTGGAGGTGAGCTTTCGGAAAACCATTTACCATAGTATCTCAAGATTGAAAAAGACTTAAAGGTCACCTAATCCTATAGCCCACTCCTTTCTATCTCTGTTTGGAAAACTTGTCAAGTTTTGTTTTTGGTACTTAAAAGCAATGCCATCATGGTGGTAGAAGTCAGAAAACTAGTGACCTTTGGCAGAGGCCAATGATGGGTACGGGCAACAGGGAGATTTTGGTTGTCTGCATGTCCCTTATCTTGACCTCAATGGAGTTCTTTTCGTAAATTTAGTGAGCTGAAGACTTGTGATTTGTGTATTTTTCTGTACATATGTGATATTTCAGGAAAAGTATTTAAAGTTAATTTCACCATCATATATAACTCTTTCAGATAACAGAGTGATTTAAAATTGGATTTATAAGCAAACTGGATGTTTAAACCATGCTAAGAGAAGCAACAGATAAGTGTTTTCATATATACTTCTGAAGTTATATATGCAATTTATTTAATATTTTGTATTACACATGTGATACATAATGATTTATGTAATTATATAAATAATTAAATTACTAATCTCTAGCTCTGGCCCTAACATCTGTCTATAACAACTATCGCTAACAGTAATACATGAGAATTCGTAATTGTTGGTAATGCTCATATTGGCCAACTAGTTCACCATGGAATTATGGGAAATCTGGTATAGGCCATCTGTTCTATCAATTTGTAATACATAAGATGCGTCTGATCAAAATAGAAAGAAACTCTCAGTCAGACGAAAGAGCCCAAAGGAATTCTGAGATCAAACTGGATTAAAATCACAAAGCTATCCACACACAAAAATTACTAGCTTTACATAGAGTTAGTATTTACAAATGGGAATAGAAAGAAGAAAACCAGGATAAAATTTAGCAGTTAGAAGAAAGGTATCTAAGGGTTTAGACATTTTTTTTACTTGTATTCAAATGCTTTTTGCATCTAATGTTGTTTAGTACTGAAAAAAAATATTTCTATTTAGGTGATTTAATAAATTGTAATGCAATCACACCCAATTTGAGAGACAATCACGCTCAAGTTTATTTCAGAAAACTATACCTAGCTTTTTGGCCATGGGGCTAATATATAATGATACACTTGCAATAATTGCTGAAATATCCTAAATGAAATGCATAACTTTTTAAATGCTAGGGTTATAAACCCAAGTCTATTAAATAAGCTCTGATCATAGGGTTGCATGCTATCTATCTACAGAGTACACGTATGCATACAAACATCTTATAGATAAATATAGATTTTTCCATTAAATTATTCATTCTTATTCACTGAATACCTATTAAATGGCTGCTATGGTGCAGGTGCTCTGCAAGACGTTTGTTTATAGAGTTGCAAAGAGAGAGCCCTATCCTGAAGGAACTCAGTTGCCTGGAATACCGAAAATATAAACAATTATTTCATTCTAGGCAGAAAAACCTAACTAAGTCTACCTGGAAAAAAATCAAGGAAGGCTTCACTCGGGAGGGAATATTTTATAAAAACACGTGAAAAAAGAATTTTCTGTGTGGACAAGAGGGGTACTCTATGTGTCACATGCTAGGAGTTCGAGAATATAAGCAAAGGTGATGACACTTGCAAAGGGACAGAGGCATAAAAGAACATGGGTAATTTAGGGAACCACCAGTGGTTTAGTTTTAAAAGAATATGGAGCATTAGGTGGAAGATAGGGAACAGAAGAAGAAAAAGAGAGAGAGCAATGGTCAGACTGCCAAGGGCCTTGGTGGTCGGAAAAGAAGCTTAGAAATGAATAGGCAGTGGAATATCATTAAACCTCCACTCACAATCTACAGGAGAGACAATGGAGGCCTAGAAAATGGATATGAAGAGGAGGGGTGGATAGCATTTATACGTATTTAGATAAGGAAAGCTGGGGAAATACAGAAATCTAGGATTGCTTCCAGGTTTCTGGCTTGTGGTGTAGATTAATTAAGCAATGCAAGAGAAAGAGCAGATTTGATGGGAGAGGCAACTGATGAATTCAGTTTGAGGAAGAAGTTGAATTTCAGGTTCACATAGAGCATCCAGCTTGAAACATCAAGTGCACAGAGAGAATTAGGAGTCATCAGGCTTAAGCAGTAGTTGAAGCCATGGTGCATGCGAGTTTGCCTAGGAAGGCATACTGAGAAGAGAAGAGGGTAGAGAATGGAGCCCTGAATAGCACCAATATTGGAAAAGTTGGAGAGAAGCTGGTGCCTGCAGAGTTGGAGAAAAATCATCCAGCATGTTGGAAGGAATGCTGGGAGAGTGGTGCCATGAAATTTAAGTCAGGAGAGGATGCTAAAAAGGAAGACCTTGTCAAGGATGTCAAGTACCTTAAGGCTGTCATACAAGATGAGGACTGCAAAACATTTCTTAGTTTTGGCAACAAGAAGATGGTCTCCATTTCTACAGCAATACTACTCCAATGGATGTAGATGACAATATTCAATAGTTTGAGAGTTGATAGAGAGACGGTCGATAACTCCAGACCCTTCTCTGTTATGAGAGATGAAACAAAGAGAGGCAACAAAAAGTAAGGAAAGAGAGGAAAAAGTTGAGGCTCAGGAAAGTTAAGGAATGGTGACAGTGTCATACACACTTGGAAGCAGAGTCCAGGTATTTAAGGGTTTGAACATCATGGTCTTCCAACTAGTAGTGTTGTTAAGCCATGAAAACTTTTAACACGAAGTCAGGTTCAGACATACAAAGGAGAGTATCTTTAAAAAAGGGAACTCAAATGTCAATACACTGCTTAAGGCTGTTACTCTTGGAACTAGACTGCCTGGAGTTGATTCGCAGCTCTGCTGTGTACTCGTTGTATAACCTGGGATAAATTATTGAACCTTCTTTGTGGCTTTTCCCATCAGTAAAATGAAGATATAGTTATTGGGAGAATTAAATGTATTGACAAATATTAAGTGTTTAAAACAGTGTTTGGCATATAAATGCTAAAAAATATGTTAAAATATTGGGGAGAAATAGGAAGGAAACACCTGGCAGAAAGTTTTCATGAGGCTATCAATGGTATACATGTATTTAAGTAAAATTAAAGAGGTGTGTTCTATTTAAGGTGCGTCATTGGGGACAGGCAGGGCAAAAAGTTTTGTGATAGGTCCTAGTGATTGAGAAGCTTTTCTGCAGAACTGGGCTCAGCAGAGCTTGTCAGCAGATAGCTCTTCCAGCTTTTTGCGTATTCTAGATTTCAGTTTTCTTCCCAGTCTATCAAAGACTTGCATGGTTCTCAGAATAAGAAATGTGGATTATCCTGAATCAGTACTATTACGCCCATACTGTGTATGCACAATTTTATGGTTTACAGAGTATATTAGGGTATATCATCATGTTTAATCTCCAAAACAGCCCTAATGTTGGTAACCGTTGACATTAATGCACCTAATACCCGTTTATACTAGTAAATACTAGTAAATACTAGTAAATGATGGTCCAGGGGTTGGGAAACATGTCTTCTCTCAGAACACAGAGGTGACGCCTGGAAGTCTGAAATGCCTGACTAGTTAATGGATTCTAGCCATTCTTGGCCTGGAAGGGCTATAGTCCAATTCAAAGTGGCATTTTGATACTTGCTTGTACCTTTATCCCTAAGAGAACAAAAGCCCCTCAAAGGTATGGTTTGTGTCCGTCATCTTTTCTGCCAGAAACCTGGAACTAAATATGTCCTCAACATATGCTTACGGAGTGGAACTCAGTGGATACCACCTCTGCCCAGGGCATTACCAGGTAATAGCATTACAGAACCCATGGATAGCCCTCTGGTCTCATGATGCTGAGCAGTGCAAACTAGCACCAGTGAGGCTGCTTTTCTATTTGAATGGTTCCATTTTTCAACATAAAGAAAAATGTCTTGGGGGAGATTACAAACTATATCTCCTTCTCCCCCCTTTGATTCAAAGGCTTGCTCGATATTGAGCAAAGGCTTATTTAGGCAGTTGCTTGGTGGGGCGTGGAAAACAATGAGTACAATAGAACTCATTTCGACTAATATCTGTAAAAGGGCCTGACCTGCTAAGCGAACAGACGTTCCATGAGCTGAACCAAATTAGAGTGGTGTGGAATCGTAATGAGTATGGATGAAAGACTAAACCTGTTAAACCAATACTGTATCCTGTTAAAAGAACGGTGGGTGCTGGCGAGGTAAAGAAGATCCCACCAGGATATAGAATACAAGGCCCACTCAACTTGTCCCCACATAGATTCACTAACACCACCGACGATGGGTTGTAAATTTGGAGGCAATGTTAGGGTGCTGAGAGAAAATTTTAATGATAGAAGGTGAAGTGTGTTGGCTGCCATTGATTCATCACTGAGCACCTACCAGGTTTCATGAAAGGCGTATTATAGGCATTGCCATCTCCAATCTATACAGTACCTGCATGTTTAGGTATTCTCATCTTCCACACGAGAAACTGAGGTTCAGAAAAACTAAATTATCCTGGGTTATAGTCAGTAGGAAGCAAACCTGGACAGGGAACCCGTTTAATATGGTTACTAAGTCAAGCTGTTTGCACGATAATTACCTTCATCTCCCTCATGTGAAAAGGAACTTGCTGAGCCTGTAAGCGCAGTGTAAAGTAGGAAGAGAAGGGAAGGGGATGGGGTAACCTGTGTCTCCCAGGCCCCACCAGGTACCTTACCCCCATATCCCAATGTAAAGCTTCAATAGCCTGGAGGAAATGACACTTAACTGTCAGAAATGGCATAGAACTGCCTCAGCACAAGAGACAAGCCTTGTCCATTATGAAACGTTTAGTCACAGTTCTGTTGGTTTCTCACTAGTGTAAGCATTACCAATTTTTTCTTGTAGTTCGTAAATAAAAACAGAGGGAAATCTGAGTCCAATTTTGTGAAGCCATTTAACATCACCATAGCTAATGAATCTGTGCCCCTGTACCATTTTGACCATGTTTTGCCCATGCTTAAGCAACCACCGGGAGTGGGGAATGGCTTCAGGCGATTCACATTGTAAACATCAACGTGGCAGGGCACATTTATGGAGCTGTCGGCAAGGGCTGGGCAGGCACTTTCTCATCATCTATATGGATTATGTCATTTAACTATCTCAGTAACTCTGCGAAGTAACTATTATTATTATGCCTATTTTACAGGGGAGGAAAGAGATGCTCCGTGCGGTGAACAAAATATGTTTCCTTCTCTTAAGGAATTTACAGTACAGAATGAGAAAAAATCTATAATTCAATGTATTGTTTTGGTGAGACCAGCCAGGCACCCGCTGTGCCTGAGACAAGGTTAGCCTTTTCTTTTTGTTGCTTAGAATATTTTTACCCAAGTCACAGGCTAATTCTGGCTTCCAGACAAACCCTGCAAAATCCGGCCTCCAGGTGCTTTGTCATGACACAGTGTTCTACTTTCTTGGCTGTGTTTCCTCTTTGCCATTCCCCTGCTACATGCCCAAATTCTTAGGGATGAGCATTTGCCTCTCCTATTCTTTCATTTTTTCCCTCCTTAAAGATGAAGAAACTGAAGTTCAGATCAGTTAACTAACTTGCCCAAGGTTGCTCAGCTGCTTAAGACCCAGGATTTGAACCCATGGACAATTTTATTCTACTCCCCTTCCATCATACAGTAAGGTGTGTTGGGTAAGACCACGAGGTGGGTTGGGACCAGGTTATGAATACTGTTGAGTGCCAGGTAAAGTGTTTGACCCATACTGTGGATACAGTGAGAGCCCCCTTTAGCCCTTAGGCAGGGAAATGATCAGGTCCTATTCTTACAAAAGCAATTTCGTCTACAATATGGGAAGAGGGCTGGAGGCAGAGCTATCAGAAGTTATAAGGCTGAAGCATCTGCCTTGGCAAATGTGGATGAAGATCAGACCTGGGGAAGCAGCCAGGAAAAGGCCACAGAATAAAAGACACTGAAGAGCTGTACATTAGGTGCGATGAGATTGCTAAATTAAGACATGATGGTGTTGCAGTGAGAATTAGAAATAATGCATGTAAAACACTGAATGCAGTGTCTGCCTTTACCTGTGCAAAATGCTGCTCTTATTACTGGTACCGTGACTGCTGCTGTTAAAATGTGGCCAACATTCCTCTAACACCAAGCTTTTTCTGACTTTCTTCCCTTAGCAAGGCATTCCTTTCATCCTCTTTCAATCTTATTCTAGATCACCTCTTTAAATCACTAAATCATAGAGTTGTCAGAGCTGATGGGAAACCCACAGGTCAAGGACACAGACCATCCTTCCTTCTTCTGCAATGCCCATTTTATTGACAAGGAAGCTGAGGTTCAATACTGTGTTTCCCTGAAAATAAGACCTGGCTGGACAATCAGCTCTAATGCATCTTTTGGAGCAAAAATTAATATAAGACCCAGTCTTATTTTACTATAAGACCGGGTCAAATAATATCATATAATACAATATAATGTAATGAAATGTAATGTAATGTAATGTAATGTAATACAATACAATATAAATATAATACCGGGTCTTATATTAATTTTTGCTCCAAAAGACGCATTACAGCTGATTGTCCGGCTAGGTCTTACTTTCCGGGAAACAGGGTACCATGGCAGAGCTGGAGTTCCCATGTGCTGGACTCCAAGGATGCCTCTTTTAAGGACCTCCAGCCGTCCCCTGAATTCCCATCCATTATTCTGGATCAAATGCCTCTTTCTCTGGATTCCTACCTTGCTGTTTGTTCCCTAACTTAATGCTTTGCTATTTTAATACTATTTGTGAGTCTGTCTCCCCACTTGGCTATGACCTCTCAAGGGAAAGCCCAGCAAAAAATATAAGTCCAAGAATCTCCGCATTGATCTTTCATATCATGCATCATACATTTTTTTTACTTATATTATTTAATATATATGTGTATATATATATGTATATATATGGTCTTTCCTGCTAGACTGTAAAATTTTAGAATGTAGGAGGAAATATCTACCTTTTCACTGTCACTAATAGCGAACATGGTGCCTAGCCCATGCTGGCACTTAAAACTCATTTGATGAATTAATGTATTAACATCTGTATTCTCTGGGTGAATGAAGTGCCTATAGTAGGTGCTCAGTATACGTTTGCTACATGGATGTATACTAATTATTTATGTAGTTTTAAAAATTTGAATTTCAATCCTAGAAGCTTGAACACAGCCCAAAGTGTATAAATTCTAAGTGGCTGACATATTTCTCTGAGAGAAAAAGAAACAATTATGTAAAAATGGCCTCAAGTCTAACACTTAATGTTTAAGCATGACTTATTTAGTATCTGGAATTTTTCCCTTGGAGAAATATGTGATTCAACACAAGTCACATTAGCTCACTTAAATGTATGACAGAAATGGCTTTGTAATTTGAAATAATAAAAAATTATTTTGATTTATGGTTTACCAAGGTTCAGATACAGCTATCTTCTCTGTGTGTTTATACAACTACACAAATCTACATGTATACATGTGAAGAAAAAAATATACAAGAAGCCTACAGAAATTTTATTGTTATTGTTATTATTTTTATTATCATTATTTTCTCATTTCCCACCTTACCCCTTCTCCCTTGGGTAGGGTAGGATGTTTTAAGGTCAATGATTAGTGAGTTTTTTGAGATAATGCCATGCATTTTGTAAAGTTCTATTTTTCAGAAAAATAAAAAGGAAAAAAGCATACAATTTGGAGTCTGGAAGACCAAAGTTTGAGACTATTATTTTTTTCAGTCTGTTAAACATATGCATATGCAAATAATAATACCTATTCAGCAAAGTAGGACCAGCTATATGATTTGCAGGGCCCAGTACAAAGTAAGAATGGGAAGCCCTTCATTAGAAAAGTGTTAAGAATTTCTTGATGGTGACAACAAAATACCATCCTTCTAAGTGTGGGCCCTGTGTGACTGCACAGGTCGTGATGCTTATGGAGCCAGCCCTGCAGCCAGTTATGAGAATAAACGGAGATTATGTAATATGTCTGACTCATAATAGTGATTTAACAAGTTTGCGTTTCTCCATGTCAGTTTTCAAGCTGCTCTCACAGAACCCATCAAGTCTAAGGCATCCGTTGTTTGTGTCAGAAATGAGTTCTCTGTAGACCACGGGGACGGAGATGTCTAAATGTAACCCATTTAACTCCCTCCTTAGGGAAGAAAGAAAAAGACAAATAAACACTCAAGTATCCAAGGCTTGTAGAACCAAGATGTGTCCCAAACGTTAGGTTACTCCATGTGGTCCTGTTTCCATTTGAAAGCTCACACTTTGAAACCATGTGCTACCTGCAATTCAAGATGGTGAACTTAAGGAACGAAACCATCAAACAGAAGGTTCTGGTTCTCAACAACGATAATCCCAGGCACCTCAGGGAGGGCATGTTTCCTAATGAAGGTGGAAAAAAGAACCCAGAACAGATTTGTCCCAGATGGCCACAGAAATGGGCTCCTCGGGTTTTTGTAGCTCCTCTCCTTACCTCCAAATTTTGCTATGTCATTAACAGAGATGCGTGGTTCGAGTAAGGCTATAATCAAGGGGTTTTACAAAAACTCCTCCTTGTGGAATGTATATGACATCTGGAATTAAAGAGGTATTCTCTTTTAATCACTGTTCAATCTTCCACAGGGATAAGTGACTACATGGGTATCTTCCAGCTGCCCAAACTGATTTAGTTAAATAATGTAATCTATTTGTACACAGATGCGGAATAAATGTCACTGAAGTTCCTTAGCGTGCAGTTATAATGAGTTATCCCTTTCTCGAGGTGATTAGGAGTGTTTAGTTTGTTTCAAATGCATATCAAGCCTCATGATTGCCAATGAGCCAGGGACAACCTAAATTAGCCTCCCACAGATGCTGACCTCTGCAGCTGCAGCAAAGCCATTCCTTTGGGGGATAAGAGTCTCCTCTGAAGGTAAATTTGGAGCTGATTTTTTTTTTCATTCCTTTTAAAGTGTAATGTTCCTATCCAGCCTTCACAGACCCATGGCTCCTCAGAACTAGTCAGGAAATGCAATCAGAACTGTAGGATGAACAGGACCGTAGCACTCATTCAGTTCAATGATATTTTAGAAATGGAGAATCTAAGGCCCAGAAATGTGAAGTGCTTTATCCAAGCCCACCGAGTGATTCAGTTCTCACACACACCCTTCGATTTCAACCTCTTAGAATGACAATTTACAGGGCGAGGTGTCAGTGTGCTACTTGGGGGGATTTGGCTTATCAAAGACCAAAGGTTCTCTGTATGACCTTGAGCAAGGTATTTCACAAGTGGAACTCAGTTTCCTTACCAGAAAAATGGGAATTTGGCCTGCTTTCTAGGGACTGTCTATTCTATCATAGACATTTTACTAGTATTTACTTTTTTGAATATTTGTTACTCCTTTAGTTAATAGCTGCATTTCCTATTCTCAAATATATCTACGTAGGGATCCTTTCTGGTTTGCTAAACTGATCACACACACACACACACACACACACACAATAGCAACAACACAAAAAAGGTGAAAGCTAAATGAAGAATTATTTTACATATTGTCTTCTCTAAAGAGATGAAACATTCAAGAAGGGAGACAGAAACTATCTAGTCAACTAAATGAGATTGTGCCTTTTGTTGATGAATATCCCTCTTCCTGTCTTGGTCACCTAGCTGTGGAAGGAGTAGTTCTATCACCTTGTACAAAACGGATGTCTCTGCAGCTACTCCTGGCTTTCAAGAGAAAAAGTAATCACTGTGTGTTATTTGAATGTCTTCATAAAAATAATTTATAGCTTTGATACTGATCAGTCCTGCATGGTCTTAGAAGATCAATAGTGCTATGTTCATTAGTCCTGAACTGAATACCTCTCAGACTTTGGCCAGAAGATGGTAACTGTTTTTAATGATTTTTTGCCAGTTGGCGTCAAAAGTGGATTTTATGTCACTGGTAATTTCCTTAGGTATCTAGGGGCTTTTCATTCCCTCACCCAACCGTGAAGGTCAGAGAGTTGCTCTCTGTAAAGATAACTATGGTTGCATTCTTGGACTCTTAGGATAAAAGGAATAATTATCTAGCAGCTTCTGGGTCATTGTTGCTTTTATTGAACCCTATGGTGATGGAGAGATCATGCATTTTCCCCATCATGCCACTTTTAGAAGAAAATAGAACAATGTGGGTTTTAATTCCAGAAGTAAGGCATGCTTACTGGTTTTGAGTTTAGGGAAGTTATTCAATATGGGAGATTGTTACTTTGATGGCCCCTAATAAACCATGCCTCTCAGCATAGATGCTCTTGTATGGTCTCCTCAAAACTGGGAAGTTTTAAATATGAGATATTTTAACCAATGATTGATTTAACCATTATTTTCTTTAACCAAAAGAACACAGAGGAACTGATATTCTGCCAGTTGTTGAAATAAATCTTAAGGCTTGAAAGCTCCCACTAGTACACTCTGCAGGTATATAATCATTCAGTAAGAAGGCTGGCTTTATCCTGAGACTGCCATGCTGAGCTGCTGAGAGGAAGCCCAAGCAGCCATGTGGTCGTTCCATATCGTTCCATGGTTCATTGCTCCATGGTTCCTCACATACAGGTGAATTAGGCTATGGTCGATACTCCAGCTGAGCTCCCAGCCGGTGGTCAGCACCAGAGCCCAGCCATGTGACTGAAGCCATTTTGTATCTTCCACTCACCCAGGGAAATGATACAACCTGTGGCAGAAGAGTGCAGGCTTAACCAACTGAATTCTAAAAAGTAATAAATTGTGTGATTTTAAGCCACTACATGTTGAGTGTTGCTTTTATTATTATTATTATTATTATTATTATTATTATTATTATTACTAAACTGGTATATAACAGAAACAGCCAGCCTTTCAAGCTTCTCTCTCTGAACCCCAGTTTTCCCACCTGGAACATGAAGTGTGGGACTAGAGAACCTATAACCCAGATCAAATACTTATGACATTCAAGACCTTGCTCAATTATTACTCCAATATTTCTATCTTCGTCTTCTCTAGTAGATCCCAAAAATGACACTCCAGCTACTTTTGGCCACTTGGAATTCTTTGAATATCTGAACTGCTTCCAATAGCTCAGATACTTCATGACTTTCACAAGTTTGTTCTTCCTTTTCTCTTCCTGTTTCTGTGCCATGAATATCTTTCCCTATCAGGTAAAATGCCACCATGAAGCTATTCCCACTCACCAGTGCCCAGCTTCCACCTACATCTTCTGCAAAGCAATTGCCTCTGGGATCGCAGAAGTATTATATTAAGGCAGACCTCTCACTACAATGATAGCTGAAAACAAATTGCAAATGCCATCAAGTGCCAAATCAAAATATACGCTCACATCTCCTTGACCACCAGTGATCACTGTTGATTTAGATTTCATCTTTTAAAACCATGATTATTAGCTTTAAACAAAAAACCAGATGGTGTGCTACCTTGCACAGACACATAAAATCAAGCATTTATTAAATGCTCAGTATGCACCAAGTATAGCAGCAAATGTTTTATTTAGATCATCTCTTTGAATCTCTATAAAAAACTGTATTAAGCAAGTATCATTAGTATCTCCACTTTACAGATAAAAAAATTGAATCTCAGAGGGGTTTCACCAAGTACCCATGGCTGTCAGACTGGTGAGAGCTTGGCCAGGATTTGAACCCGGGCTGCCTGGTTTCAGGGACAAAGCTTTTCCACTGCTGCTCAGAGTCCTTGTCCCTTTACTTTTGTGACCCTAGCTTGGGTTAGAGTATCTGGCACAGAGCAGGTAATCGATAAATGAATGGACAAGTGAGTGAATGTGTAAGGGAATGTACAATTCACTTCGAATATATAAATAACATTTCAAATTACAATTTAGGCAAGGCAAAAATAGAATACACTTCACAAAACCACTACTCCAACCAAAGTATAGCTGTACAGAGCCTCTCTCTATCATTTGTGTTCAGAGGGTTGTCAACTATCAGTGGTGCTACATTTCTATTAGAGGACAGCACCTTGCTTGTTTCTTAGTTTCTGAGATTGGAATCCTGAGACACACCACCCCCTTTGACTTAAGTACATCCTCAGTGGTCTCTGCTGGAAACAAATGGTTTTACATTATTCCCAAAGTGTCATGACACTTCCTTGTGGTATATTTACTAAGGGTCTAATTTGCAAATATCTGACAGAAGCAAGAAGCACAAGAGGGACAAATTCATATTGATTGAAGGCTGTGTGCTACACATGGGACTTGATGGTACCAGGGATGTTATATTATTTAATTCTTAGAATTAGATATGATGTGAAAATGCAAAATATCTCAAATAACCAAAGCAATCTTGAGAAAAAATAACAAAGCTGGAGGTATCATTCTTCCTGATTTCAAACTCTATTTCAAAGTTACAGTAATCCACACAGTATGGCACTGTTTGGATTAAAACAGATACATAGATCACTAGTACAAAATACAAAGCCCAGAAATATACCCATGCGTATGTGGTCACTTAGTTTATGACAAAGGAACCAACAACACAAAATGGGGAAAGGATAGTCTTCAATAAGAGATGTTGAGAAAAACCAGACAGTCACATGCAAAAGAATGAAACTGGACCACTGTCTTATACCATATACAGAAATTAACTCAAAATGGAGTAAAAGCTTGAACTGAAGAGCAACAACCATAAGACTCTTAGGAGAAAACATGGGTGGTAAATTCTTTGACATCAGTCTTGGAAATGTTTTTTGGATTTGACACTAAAAGAAAAGGCAACAAAAGCAAAAATAAATAAGTGGGACTATATCAAACTAAAAAGCTTCTATACAATAATCAATCAATAGAATGAAAAGGCAGCCTACTGAATGGGGAAAATATGTGCAAATCATATATCTGATAAGGGGTTCATATCCAAAATACAGAGGGTGCCAAAAAAATGTATAGACATGTTAAGAAAGGAAAAAACTGTATTAAAATTATGTTCATGGTAATCACTTTGAGTACCTCTTGTAATTGCAGAAGTCAAACATGACTTGTATTCATCTTTTGTTATCAGTATATATTGAATATTACAATTTTAATATAGTTTTTTTCCTTTCTTAAAAAGCGTATACATTTTTTTTGGCACCCTCTGTATATAAAGAACTCATACAAACTCAATCATAAACAATCCAATTAAAAATGGACAAAGGAGCTGAATAAACATTTTTGCAAAGAAGATATCCAGATGGCCAGCAGGTACAGGAAATGATGCTCGACATCACTAATCATCAGGGAGCTGCAAATCCAAACCACAGTGAGATATCATCTCACATCTGTTAGAATGACTTATCAAAAAGACAACAGATAAGTGTTGGTGAGGATGTGGAGAAAAGGGAGCCCCTCATACACTGTTGGCGGGAATGCAAATTGGTATAGCCACTATGAAAAACAAAATTGAGGATACTGAACATAATAAAAATAGGGCTACCATATAATCCAGCATCTCCACTTCAGGGTTTCTATCCAAAGGAAATGAAAACACTAACTTTGAAAGACATCTGCATCCTTTGTTCATTGCAGCACTATTTACAATAGCCAAGATATGGAAGCAAGCTAAGAGTCCATTGACAGACAAATGGGTAAAGAAAATGTGGTGTATACATGCACAATTGAATATAATTTAAACATAAAACAAAGGGAATTTTACCATTTGATACAGCGTGGATGGACCTTTAGGGCATTATGCTAAGTGAAGTAAGTAAGTCAGAGAAAAACAAATACTGCATGATATCATTTACATGTGAAATGTTAAAAAGATTATCAGGTACAAAGAATGAAAATTATTGCCCCCAGGTTATACAGATGGTAAACAGCAGAGGTAGATTGTAATTCAAATGCAAATCTATCTGATCCCCAAATGGTGCCTCTTCCACTCCATCATACTGCTTCTTATGGACACTATTCTTGGGGAGTCCATATGGCATTTGTACATAAACATCAAATATACAAAATGCCTTATAATTAAATGCTACATGAGAGTTACAGATACTTATTATTATAGGGCTTGGGGGAGAGGATGTAAAATTGTGTGCAAATGTAGTCTGAGAAAGCTTCCTGGTTGAGGTGAAATTTGATATGATATTTGACAGAAATCAGAATGGGGTTACAGACTGGTGAATGGGAGGTTGGAGAGTATACACAACATTAATTATTCTTTTCTTCATTCAACAACGTACTGAGAGCCCACTATGTGTAAAACACTGTGTAGATGTGATGTGTGACCCATAATGAGTAAGACTAGGTCGCTTCAAACCACCATGCCTGTCCATGCATATGCTGCTCCTTCTGCCTGCCATGTTCTCCCTTGACTGTCCACCTGCTGAATCCCCCATTACTGAAATCCAGCCTGGGTATCTTCTCTATGAAGTCATTTATCTTAGTGGTTGTATCTGTGAGTTCTTGAGCCAGATTTTCTGGATTTGAAATCTGCTTGTCTAGAGAGTAGATGGGTGAATCTTAGCTAACTTTTCTGTGATTCAGGCTCCTTATTTGCAAAATGAAGACACATACCCCATAATATCATAACCAGGATTAATTTAGTAAGTCTGCATAAAGAAATTGGCATAGTGCCTGACAACATTCTGAGTCAACAAATATTATCTGGAATAATAAAGGTGATGGGTGATGATGATGAAAAGGAAGAAGCTTTTCCTGACAACTCCACACCCCCAACAGAGTGGATGACACTGTCCTTGGGTCACCACTGTCTAAAGCACAGGCAACTTACAGATCTGTCCTCCTACCCCCTCCCCACCCTCATTAGAAAGTGAGCTTCATAAGGGTGAAAACAACTATATGCACATCTGAATTTCCACTGTATAGCACCAACTCAACTTTCAGCAAATGCTGAATAAAAGCATGTTGAATGATGGAGTACTCATCAATAGTTGTTGCCTATGGCTGCCCAAAAGGAAACAAAAGGAACAAATGGATAGGATTTCTAAATATACAAAATAGAAAAATAATTCTCCTACGGGAAACTAAAAATTGCCAGATAAATTGAGGAGAGGGAAGAGAGTATCTGTTAAGCACCTGGCATGTACTAACCACTATGTTGGGAAAGATGAAAATACTAATTTTATTTATACTACATAGAGATTCCATTAACTTGTGATTATGTGTCTAGTGATCACAAAAGATAGTGATAATAAAAACATTAAAAATAAAAGTGATTTATTAACCTTATTGTCTGAATCGTGCCAGGCAACATGCTAGTAACTGCTGAATTTTATCATATTTGATTCTCAAAATAATTTTTTTTTCTGGTAGGTATTATATTCATTTTTATAAAGGAGCAAAGCAGATCAGTGAAGTTAATTGACTTGACCAAAGTCATATAGCTAGACAGGGGCAGAGCCAGTTCAACCAAATCCAAAGTCAGTGATCATCTCTTCAGGGAATAATGGTTGTACTACTACCAGATGTCAGGATCTGTTGGATTACATCACTAAATAGCTGGTAAATCCATTACCAAAAAGTCAGAATTGACCCATGGTGTTGCAGAACTGATTTCCTGTTTTGTCAACCTTTGGTTATTGAAATCTCACTCAGAGAAGAAATAAATGATATGTGAATGATGAAGCATCTGTAAAAACAGGTATTTCTAAAGAGACAGCAAATCAATACCTGGGTTTTACCATACACATTAGAAGGTGATGTATGATGCAGCCATGACAATGTACCTTGGGTCCTCCAACTACAGGGGAATCATTGACCAAAGGCCTTGGCTGCCGTTCTTTCATATCCATGTTGGACATGCAGCAAGGTCATGTCTCCCATGTGCTTTTCCACACAAGGACTGAACATGTGGGAACACTAAGGTAGATTAGTTCCTGGGAGACCAGGCCTCCTGTGAACTGGCCTTGGCTTGAGGACTCCCTAGTGGCTTTGCTGATTTTGCTAAGATTGCATAGTAGTCCAGGGTGTTTCCCGCCAACCGTCTCTCCCTCTCTCCTTTGCTTGGTGTCAGAGACTTGCCTTGCTGTTAGCTCTCCGAGTCTTCCCTGGTGACCTCCCTGCTTCTTTCATGCAGGTATCTCCCCTCATAGTCTCTTTTTGTATGGTTATTCTGGTCTTGAAGGGTCCTGATGAATACAATGCAGAGCAGTCATGCCTCAGCAAATCACCTCCCAGACTAATTCAATTCGGATAATAATTTTCATGCAAAACGAGGAAATAATCATAAGGCTTAATAAATGATCACATGTCTGGGATGTGAATGCTCTTAAAATATGAAAAGACATTCTAAAATTTATTAGGTGTTTTACATACGGGATCTTTTATATTCCTGACCACAACCTTACAGGGTAACATAATCATCTTCAATTATAGTTGTCCAGATGAAGAATCTGAAGTTCCAAAAATTCGTGGAGCATTCCCAAGGTTACACAATGAGTTGCTGGTGAGCTAAGGCTCCATTCCAGGTCTCAGGACTCAGAATTTTCATTGAATCAGTTTTCAAACACAAAAGCTTGAGTATATTTAGCATCAGTTATTGCTCATGTCACTTAATCAGTCTTCTTAGATTTGCTGTTTATAGTAAAATACAATGTGGTCTCGATCTAGTTAAATGATTTCTGAGAAAAGAAACGTGCATATGTCCAGTGCCGGCCGAGTGGTATGTGTTCAATAGTTGAATTAAATTGAAAATTGATACACATGGATTAGTTCCTGGGAGAAGAGGTAGACTCATGACGTTTACCAAGAATCTAATAACTTGAGAGCTATGCAAATTTGAATGGATTTGTTTAGGCTTTCAACTTTAAAATATCATGTTTGTTTTTTAAAAGAAAAAATAGATACACACAAAGTAATAACTAAATATGAGAGGCTGGTAAATAGTGGAAGCTGAGAACAGAAGACTTTGTAAAGACTACAGACCTAACATTCACACAGTATGGTGCAGCTTATCAGGCATGTTTACAGAGAGTGCCACCATTTAATCTTCACGACAGCCCTGGGAGAGAGGCATAATCAACCCCTTTCTAGAGATGAAAAAAGTGATCTTCAGAGAAGAAAATAAAAGCCACACAAGGATTACAGTAGCAAGGGTTCCTGGCTAAAACTTAAGGGATTGGCATGGGTAGAGCAGGGGAAGTTATGGGGCTAGAGGCCTATGTGTGAGGATTTGTGATGGAAGCTTTCCATGGCGGAAGTGGCATTTAAGGAGTGCCTTTCCTTGCTGCACATAGGAAGGCAGGATTTCAGGATGCATGACTTTGCGAACACTGGTTGGCAACACCCATGGCAGAAAAATGGGTATAATGGGTATAATGACAATTGTGGGTCACTCTCGAGTGGCCTCATGGTCGTAGACAAGATCTGTAGTAGAGGAATCTGGAGATTGGATGAGGAAGAAAGTGCCAAATGCCATGTGATGACTATCCAATGAATGAGTATTTCAGCGTACATGAGATCCCTCCAGGAGGACTTTAAGATATAACTGGGTCAGCTTTTATAGTGTGATAGATTTCTTCTGTGTGCTGGTTTGGACAGCAGCCGGTAAAATTTGGAATCTTACTTTTTTTTTTTTTTAAGGGATTTGTTATTTATTTTTCATTGAGTTTTACTTTTTATGTGACTTTCCTTCCCCTTTCTACAGACTAAGAAAATTCAAATTCCGCTTACACGATTACATTAGGCATTTTGAGAGGCACCTGGGCCATAGCAGAAGCGCCCTGAACTAGAAGTCAGAGAGCCTGCATTCTAGTACCAGCATCCAACTGACTCGTTATGCAGCCTTGAGCAAATTCCTGTTGCTCAACAATCCTACAAAGAGAGGGTTAGATAGGAGATAATGTGCCTTCAGGAGCCATGTGGATTATGTACCTGTTTTATGTGACAATAGGGAGTGGGAGGGGTGTTTGTAAACTGAGGAATATGGACGTACAAATACAAAATTTTTAAAACTCAGTGTTGCAAAAAATATCTGTAGTCCAACTTGGGTTTGTGGATCACCAATTTGTAACTGCCAGACTACCTGTTTCCTACCCTAAAGTTTGATAACTTCAAAGAGGGACATTAACAACACTGATTTCTTTGGAAAAAGAAACACAACAAACTAATAATTGTTGAACAATTACTATTGTATGGTGAATACTGTCCCCTAATAAGTGTGTGTTTTGTTTCTGTCTTTTACTCCTACTCACTATAAAAACAACCAGCATTAAGTGGCCCTAAAGCGGTAAACTCAGGGAGATAGAGGTTAATCAGAAACACTAGTGACTTAATATCTGGATGTTTGAGATTGTACATAGACATTTGCTAACAGCAGAAAAAACAAAAAAGGAGGAGGAATGGAAGGAAAAGACAAAGAAAATCATGAGACTAGTGGACTTAGAGCACAGCTTCACATTGTGAGTCATCCACAAGGGGACCCACGGGTGGTAAAGGAAAACTGGAAGGCAGATGGGGAGACACTTGTGAGAGGCTAAAAGAAGGCCCAGCCATAGAAACTAAAGATAAGTTTCCAGGATGTTTCAGAGTGGATACTAACAACAATTGTCTTCCCAGCGTGGGCCCAGAAGACTAAATTAAAAGTCCTTGGTTCCATGTTGTACATCAGCAGACCAGCAAAGGCTGAGTTGGGGTTGCTAGATGGTAGCAGACTTACAGAGTCCTGTGAACCTAGTGTGGCATGGGGAAAGCAAGTTCTAATTCCCTAAACCTCCAGAGAAGGGGCACAGAGGGCAGAGTGAGGTGAAGTGCTAAAAGGGATAGTTCGTTGGAGCACTAGGATCAGAAAGAGAATAAAATGTCAGAAGACCTGCCACTAGACTCCATGGCAAAGCTCAGGCAGAAGCAGGAGCTGCCAGTACACGTAACCCTCGCATCCTATGGGCATTTGCTCAATAGTAGTTCCTGTAACAGATCTCATGGGGCCTTCTTTTGATCTAAGACCAATTAAGTTGATAAACACTGATTGAGCCCTGATATACCAGTCACTGGCTGGTTGGTAATAGTAAAATGTGACCATGTCACGATTCTGTGTGGGAGACAAAGGGCACCGAGGTATGTGAGCGCAGAGAAGGGAGAAGGAAAAGGTTTACCAGGTGAACATAAGAGGGGAAGGCATTCTAGAGGAAGGACACCAAACAGTACCAAGAGATGGAATCATGTTGCTACTTAGGACAGGGGACTGAGGTTGGCTGCAAGGGAGGGTGAGCTGGTGATGAATCACTCGCATGAAAAGGAAAGAAGTAAAGGGAACTGAATCTGGAGAGCAATAAAACCACTCTAGGCCCATGACTGAGAGAAACCCTAAGGAAAGAAAAGTAAAAATGCCAAAGGTTACAGTTTAGAAACAAGACCCAAGAGGGGGCTGATCACCATGCTAGAGAGGAGAAATGAAGAAAAAGGGGCTCTTTTCATTTTGAGCTAAATAATCCCGTGAGAACATCTGCATTCCCTTAAATCCGAATCATGCTTGGAACACAGCAAATGTTCAATAAGTACTGAATGAGTGAATGAATTTCTGTTCAAAATGCGGGCACACTTTCTAAGAGTTAAAAAAAAAAACAAAAACACACACACACACACACAAAAAGTTCAAAGAGAGGTTTGGATACCAAGGGAGGTATGGAGTACTTCAAACTCTAATTGCTTGAGGGGAAGATTGGGGTTGGGCCACACAACCTCTTTATTTTCTTCCTGTGATGAATTCTTTGAGCCTGGGGTTGGAGGTGGCAGGAGGAAGTGGATGAGGGGCATGGGACAGTCACGGGAAGCTGCAGGGACCACACACATCATTGCTTCTGCCACATGGCCTGGGGCCAGCCTTGCTAATTAACCATGTGGATGGAGATGATGGAAGTAAACAGGTCCTTTATACCAGCTGCTCCCAAACAGCCGCAGGTGTAGCCCAAGTGACAGTAAGCCGTCTGTCAAAACATTCCTCTCTAGAGACACCCACCCTCCCATAGATGCCAAGGTATTGACCTGAAACAAATTGAACATACCTGCCTCCAAAAATGCTTCCTGAACACAGCCAAAAGCCCAGCAGAATTTCCCAGAGGATCAGCACATATGTCTTGCTTTTTCTTCCATCAACTGAGAAAATGGTTTGGGGGCGGGGGCAGGGGGTGCAGTGTCCTTAAGGAACGTCTCATTAATTCTCAGGTCTCCTGAGCACACCTCTTCCTGAGCAGCAGGAGGAAATCAAGAGAAAGGGAGGACTGGTTCGCAGAAAAGAAACAGCAAATCTAAGAAGACTGATTAAGTGAAGAATTAAAAGTTTATTATAATTGGCGCTTCTAAGTAGGTTGCCCAGTAATTGTTTTAAAAAAATAAAAAAAATAAATAAAACATGCACAAGATGAAGTTTCAAATCCCTATTAGGCAGAGCAATGAGATATTATTAATTTGTGTGGTCACTGTAATAGAGTAATGAATTTTCTGGTTGAATAATCTTTGGGAAACTATATTGCCAATTAAACAAATATCAGCTAAATAAGCACAAACAAATGCAAAATACGGAGGCTGGAAAGAAAACATTCCATGAGACCTTCATCATCTGGTCCCACTCACTTTTCTCTCACCACATCTGGATATTGAAATATGGATCCTGCCATGTTTCCTCTCCGTAGAATGCCTCTGCCCAAGGAATCCTGTCAGAAGAAAACCTGCTCGTTGGCTATTTCTAATGGTTCTGCTACCAGTACTTTGTGCATGATATACTGTAACCCACTTACTGGTTTTCTTCTCTTTGTTTCCTTAGCATTCTGTTTTGGGACTTATAGTGTGTCATTATTAGTTATTTATTTGCCTGTCTCCCCTGCTTGCCTGTGGATTTTTCATGGGTAATAAATATTTGTATTTCTGTGCTTCAGGTGCCTATCTAGCATAATCTTGGTACACAGTAGGTTCTTTTGCCCTGTGTTTTATTTTTTCAATTACATTTGACAGTATTATCTGAGTTTCAGACAGAAGGTTCTTAATAAATATTTGAAGGAACTGCCATTCTCACAGCCATTTATTCTTTTTTATTTCAACGATGAAACACTTAATGCCTACTATTCACTAAGTGTTGAAAGACAAAGATGTATGTTCTTTCTCCTATACAAAATGACTGCTTCCCTTTTCTGCAAATTTCATTCATCAAACATGATCCAGCTTAAGCGTAAACTCCAGAATCTCTTCCCTGCTCATGCCAGGTCTCGTTATTCACGGTCAATGAACCTCCATAGTTCCTGCATTATACTCTATCCGTCCAAGCTATGCTGACGGTCTCTCTGTTTTTACAGGGAGGCACTACAGAGGTATCCAGAGGGACTAGAGAAAAACTACACATCTTAGAGTTTTAAAATTAGATTTACTTAGATTACTGAAAATTACATCTGACTTGTCTACTAAATGCTATTTGTATTAGGTTGCTAGGGCTGCCACAACCAATGCTATACACTGGGTAGCTGAAACAACAGACATTTATTTTCTCACAGTTCTAGAGGCTAGAAGTCCAGGACGAAGATGCCAGCATGTTTGGTGTCTCCTGGGGTCTCTCTCATTGCTTGTGGATGGCCATCTTCTCACTACGCAAAGGCACAGCCCTTCCTCTGTGTACGTGCTTCCCTGGTGTCTCTCTGTATGTCCTAATATCCTCTTTTATAAGCACATCAGTCATTTGGATTAGCACCCACTCTGATGGACTCCTTTTAACTTAATTACCTATTTAAAGGTCCTATCTCCAAATATAGTCACGTCCTAGTCTAAGGTACTGGGGGTTAGAGGTTCACCACATGAATTTTGGGGAAGACACAATCCAGTGCATGATACTAATAATTTCCAGCTCGATGCGTAGGTCTAGAATTGCCAATTAGATGGAAAGTCCAAGCTCCTTAATACTAGGGACTTTGCATGTTACTGCAGCCAGGGCCACGAGGGCAAAATACAGACTATCCATGGTAAGTCTTCCAACCATCTTAGCTTCTTCATGCCTCAGGGCTAAGAAGAGCCTGGGAGACACAGACCTGTGGGAAGTTACCTGTGGTAACTTCCCCTACCTGGCAGAGCACTGGATAGGATGCAAATTCACTGTCCACTGCTGAAATTGTGGGGTTGACTTGTGCAGGACTTGGGTCATTGCTTTTTCCCAAAGAGGTTGAAATGGTTAGTGGGATACTGCTTATGGTGAGACTTATATTCAGTTGGAAAATAGCACTGTGTCCAGAGCAATCACTGCATTGGTGGCAGGCAGGCGATTATAAAATTCAATGAACACTTATTACCTGTTTCTTGAGCACAAGCAAACTGTGAAAACATTTTTTTTAGACTTTGGAATACCTATTATTTTCAATTTTTCCTTGGCTCCGTTAGGACTGGGAATGGTGAGGGTCAACATGGGAAGGTACAAAGTTGAGTCAGCTACATACAGTGTACATGAGATAACTGTCTAGTAGAACAGATAAAGCATGTTCATAAATTAGATCAAATGACATAATCCCTGAAAGTCCTTTGTGAAGTGTCGAGTGCTACATAAAGGTAAGTTTTCCTCATAAGTGAGTGGATCGCGGTACTCAATGATGTTGGGAGGGCAGAGACAAAGTGTAATGGGAGATCAGAAGACAACGTCATTCTTCTTAGCATCTTGCACAGTGTTGGGCCAGAGTAGACAGAATAAATATACAGTGACAGGGGCCATGAGGCCTAGGAAAGTCTTTTTCTTCCCATTTCCTGGGATTCAAGAAGATCAAGCTTCTTCCTTCATGTTTCCCATCTCTTCTCTTCAATGATACCCAAAACATAACGCTAGCAGTACCATGAAGTAACACAAGAACTTGAGTCTAGTCCCAGCCCTGCCACTTGCCAATTACACCGCGGTAGCGTTGCTAGCGATGGCCTGAGTTTCAGTTTCCTTAGCTGTGAATGGAGTTAATATTTTCTACCTTCCATCCTGTAAATGGGTATTTTAATTGCAATCATTTTATGTATAGCACAGAGCACCATTCCTAGTACAAACTAAATGTTTTTTTCTGGTGTCCTCTCTCAGTTTTTAGAGCAATTCCTGGACTGGAGATGTGATACAGAACCTGTGGTAAATTGCACATTAATCTTCTCCCTGTCTTCCCACCCTCACAATGAATTTAACTTAGTAAAATCAGGTAAATGATAGTCGTGACGGGTAACAAAGTCAGAGAAAGGAGCAGGATGCTTTGACTTGCCCTGAGTTTATGGAATTTTGTGTGCACCTGAGGGCCAGGTGTTCCTGAGCACTGTCCATCACTTGACGGAGTCGTCTTTGTGGCAGAGCGCAACAACATTCAGGGCCTGGGGGCCACTGACTTGATTTTCCCGCTTCAGGGTGCTGGAGTGGGTGTTTATCCAGAGCGGAGAGGATCCGATTTTACCTCAGTCACTTATATGATCCTAGACTATTAATTAAACTTCTGTGAGTCTCAGTTTCCTCATCTACAATGTACATGTACTAGCAAACCTAACTACACAATCTGCTTGTAAGGATTGAATTGAATAAAGTTTTGTGATTATTTCCCTTGCCATTACTAGTCATCCAATGATTTGGAGAGTGATAGCATAAAAAGGAAAAAATTGTGTTCTGGGGGTACTGATTCAAAAAATAACTTTAACGTGAAAACAACCAGAATTTTATCTAGAAACATCCTTTTTTTGCCCCCATGTCAAATTTATTCATTTTAAGTATTTAGAGAAAGACAGTGGCTTGAAGTATAGCTGGCTGTGCCAGGTTAATGTTTTGGCTACTTGTCACAAAATTTAAGCAACAGATTAGGTTGTACAGAGGGAAAAAAAAAACCTTTAAATTCGTATTGTTTAATCTTATAATATGTAATTTGAAAATGGCAACTAAGGTTAAGGGCAGAGACTTGCTATTTAATGACTTCTAAGCCAGCCTTTCTTCTTCTCTTTACTCATTCATTTGCTCAACAAAAATAAAAAGAGCTAGCAAAGGAGACTAGACAGATTTTTGTTAAAAAGTTAGCTTTTTATTCATTCATTTACTTATTCATTGATTTAGTTAATTTGTATTTAGTTCCTGCTATGGACCATGCATTCTTCAAAGTACTAGTGAAACAGTGGGAAATAAAGCAGTTATAATCCTTGCTTTTATGCAGCTTATGGTCTATTGCATTCTAGAGGGGGTAATATACATTACATAAATACAAACAATTCTTTTCAGCACATTGAAATACGAAGGAAACAATAAGTATGGAAAATAATAATGATGTATGTGTATGAGGGGAATCTATTTAAATGAAATAATCAGAGAATCCTCCTTGAAGTCACACTTAAGCCAAATTCTAAACAAAGCTTACTATTAGATTGAGACGCTCTTCACTTTCCAGGTGAAATTGGGAAGCCAGATTTTTTTTGTAAATAACAGAATGTATGCCACGCAGAAATTTCCAGATATATTTTTTACAAACTCTCTGCACTATCAATACTAATTCAAATGAAAAAATGAGTCAATCACCTGAGCTATTAAAACAAACTTATACCTCCAGTAAAATGGCAGGTGAGATTTCCTGACATCTCTAAAAATGCTAGGCAATAACTAACAATACATATTTTTAAATTCATAGCCAAGCTCCCTGACACTCACTGGCACTGTCTCTTATATATGCACAAAAGGGCATTTCCAGAGACCACAAATACAGAGGGAACAGACTATAGTGATAAATGAACGCTGAGTGGTTGGTTTGGGGGCATTTGTCAAGACCAGCTATCTAGAATCTTGAATTTTAGTGGCTTTTGATCCACGGAGAATGGAGAATGAGAACTTAGGACTCCAACATATAGTCGAGAACCCTCAAAGGCTATATGTATGTTAAAGGGTAGTTTATTGGAGAAGAAGTCTGCTAGCAAAGGAAAGTAACAAGCATTGTTTGTTTATTGGCACTAGCTCTGGAGGAAGAGGATAAACGTCTTAGTGAGAATTTATAACTATAGGCCATACCTCAAACAGGTCTGGAGTTTGAAACTACACTGTGTGGTTTGTGAAATTTCAAGTATAGAATGTATTCCAAATAATTTTTTGAGTTTAAGGTGCCTCAGGATTTCTGGGAGTAGTGTAAATGTAAATTCCCCTTAAAGAAACTAAGACAGCAAGATTGAGAAAAGCACCAACAGAAGAATTAGATACCAGAGACTTCATGTTTCTGGGGTTGTTATACGGAACATAAGAATATTTAAGCTGTTTAAAGAAATAAAATATGGAGCCCAAAACATGAGACTGGGATATGATTATTAAAAACGACTCAGTGTATTTGGAAAAAAACAAAACAAAACACATAGAACTACCAGAAGTGAAAAAAAAAAATCACTTAGCCACCCTCTTCCATCCCCCCCAAAATATTCTCCACATCTAGGTTAAAGAGAAGAGTAAAAATAAGTGAAGAGAAAATTAGTGAATTGTAAGAGATATCTGAAGAAAGTATACAGAAAGCAGCACAAACCAAAATAAACAAATGGAAAGTTAAAGAGTCACAGACAATAGAATGAGAAGGACTGACATATATTTAATATGAGACTTAGAGCAGAGAATAAGAATTTTAGAGAAACATTTTAAAGGTAAGGATAGTCTAGAATGCATTAAAAATGTATACACACACACACACACACACACACACACACACACACACACACATATATACGTATATATTCAAAGTCAGAAAACCAAAAAAATCCCAAGTCAATGAATAAAAATATATATACACATGTGTCATGGAAAAAAATGTAGGGGATTGTAGACTAAGAGGAGAGCTTAAAAATAGTTGGAGAGTGAGAAAAATAAAAGAGCCTAGGAATAATAATTAGACTAATAACGGATTTAACAAAAATGGAAGTCAGAAGACAGGAGGATATATCAGAATTGAGACAAAATAGCTGTAAACCTAGAATTGTGTAATTAAAAAAGCTATCTTTAAAAAAAGATACTGAAATAATGATGTTTTTAAAAAATAAACAATAACACAGAGTGACCTACACCCTCATTAGAGAAACTTAAAATACTCTAAATAGAATTAGACAAATCCTAGAGGAAATATTTAAGATCCAAGGCATAATGGTAAGCCAGTCAGTTATTATACCTGAGCGCAAAATAAGTAAATATTATATGTGTAAGATAATAAATTGTATAACTATAATAATTAAAAATAACACTAACATATAAAACAGTAATAATATGGGAAACAGGAAGTCTTTCTGGCATGTTCAAATCTGGATGTCTAGATTAAAAGTAATCTAAAGGAAGGTAAAGATATTGATTACAAGAAATTATAAAAAAAAAACCATTTAAATGGTAGAAACTGCCAGAACAGTAGAAGGAAAAAGAAATCAAGGTAAAAAACAATAAATTATGAAAAGCACAAAAATAACTAAGGAATATAAAGACATCAAAATGTATCAGTTATCATGATAAATGATAATGTTTAAACTCACTAGTTAACTGAAGTTGTCAGCAGGAGTTCACAGAAATGAAACCTAGACACATGATGCTATTTATCAGAGGCGTATCTAAAATATCAATAAAGAGAACAAATGTCAGCATTGTGGTGGCATAAGACATCCCTCTGTTTTGTCCTCACTTTTAACAACTAATTAGGCATCTATCCATGAGCAAAAGCACCTCTGTGGGAGTTGCAGAAACCAGCACCACAGGCCATGGGACATGGGAAGAGGCTCACCCATATGTGCATTGGGTAATAGGCACAAAGATTAACCTCTGCACAAGCTGCGGAACCAGGAGGAGCTTGAACAACGGCCACAACCCGACGGGCCAGGATTGGAGAATATCAGGAGAGTGCTGACTTCGGCAGACACCCACAGAAAAGAGACACTGTAGAAGTCCAACTTTCCCAAGAAGAGATTCCAGTATTCCATTTGAGCATAAAAAAGGTAAACATGTGGACACACTAGAGTGTAAAGACTCTTTGCTAGCGCCACTCCTCCCCCAAGGCAGAGTAGCACAGAACTGAATTCACCAGCAGTGATCCCTCCCCTAGGGATGAGGGAGTGGTGAGTGAGTGCCAGGCTGTTCCAGTGATGTGTGATGCCTGTTTCTTTCCCATGGCACCCAGGGTATTAAAGCAGATATTCCATGACTGGGGCAAGATAGGAGATCAGAAAAGAGGCAGAAAACATTCTCAAAGGGCATTCTAGGAATGTGGTTTTTGCTGACTGCTTTCAGGACCAGCAGGAAGTCTGCGCATGAGTCATTGCCCATTCTCCCACCTGGCCCACAGATATCCCCAATGCCCCAAGTACTAAATCCACACCTCCCTGTATGCTACAGCTGGCTCACTGTATGCACTACCACGTGTGCCAGTGACAGTGAGCTCCAGGACACAGCAAGTCACCTCAGGAAGCAGGTTACAGTCTGTGTGCAAGGGAGAAACCACAAACTCGAGCTGTGGTGCAGCCTCTGGGAAACAAAAGAGAGGTTTCCAGTAGCAAGCCTGGTGAGTTGTAGGAACTTGAAAGACATAAAAGCTTAAGAATTCTGCCACAAGAAGGATCAAGAAGAATGGAACAGGTGTACCCATACAAAAGCAGATAAAAGATACCAACAAACAGAATATTCCCATAGGAAAGCAAAAAGTACAGATTTAAGGAGATGTCTGCTACTTCAAAGGCAAAAACAGCATTGTAAAACGATAAAGAATCAACATGAAAAATCAAGGAAATATGTCATCGCCAAAAGATAATAAATCTCTGATAACCAATTGTAGAGACATGAAATTTTACGATTTTGCTGATAATTAAAAATAGCTGTTTTGAGGAAACTCAACAAGCTACAAGAAAACACAGGAAGACAATTCAACAAAATCAAGTAAACAATTCATGAACAAAATAAGAAATTTAACAAAGAGATAGAAAACATAAGAAAAGAACCAAATGCTGGAGCTGAAGAATGTAATGAATGGAAAGGAAAATGCAATCAAAAGCATCTGCAACAGAATAGATGAAACAGAAGACAGAATCAGTGAGCTAGAGGGTAGGAATTTTGAAATAATCCAGTCAGAGTAAAACAAAGGAAAAATAGAATAAAAAAGAGTGAAGAAGGCCTAAGGGATATGTATGGGACAAATACTGTATGTCACTTATAAGTGGAATCCAAACAAATCCGAACTCATATTAACAGAAAGTAGAATAGTGGATACCAGGGACTGGAGGTTGGGGAACTTAAGGAGATATTCTTTAAGGATAGAAACTTGCAACAATACTGTATTATAAACTTCAAAGTTACTAAGAGACTAGATCTTAATTGTTCTCACCACAAAATGATAATTACGTGACATGATAAAGGTGTTAGCTAATGCCATGGGGTAATGGTATTGCAATATATAAATGTATCAAACTGACACATTGTACAGCTTTAATGGCATATAACACGATGTTATATGTCAGTTTATCTCAAAAATAAATACATAAATAACATTGCTCTCAGTGAAAAAATATGATAAAGAAAGGTTCAAAGTAAAAGAATGTGGAACTGGTATAGAAAAAACAAATAGTCAAATGGAATAAAATAGTCTCCAGAGTCACATAAACTTGAGAACTTCTACATGTGAGAGGTGGCATACTACTGTATATGAGTGAAGGATGAACAAGTCAGAGAATGTTGCTGGGTTGATTGGAAAACAATGAAAATAAATCCCTACTTCATCTGCAGTATAAAAGTCAATGGCCAACAGATTAAAATCAAATCGCAAAAAAAGGAAACTGCACCTTTCAGAGAAAATGTAGGAGACTATTGTTTGAACCTCAGGGTTTGAAAAATTTCTTAAATCAGGCACAAGCTGCCTAAACCAGAAAGCAAGAATTGGTAAAATTTGACTACATTTAATATAAATAAACCTTTATTGAAAGAGAATATTGAAGCCATTAAGACAATTATCTAGAACGTAAAAAAAAAAAAAAAAAGGATTTAAGGAAGTCAAATAGTCTATTCAATAAAACATAGCAAAAAAATATGATTATTCAGTTCTCAGGAGAAAAATGAAAGAAAAATGAAAAGATCTTAAATCTAAATGGTAAACCAAAAGAGACAAATTAAAACGACTTTGACATCTAAAATTACATCTAATAAGATGGGACCGAATTTAAAAGTCTGAAAATCCCAAGTGTTGGTGAAAAATATGGTGTAACAAGAACACATACACAGCAATTAAACCCAAGACTGAGAAACTGGTTTACACGAAGGTACATACAAAAATGTTCAGCATTAAAACACACAAAGAAACAAACACAATAACTTAAAAAAAAAAGCTACAAAAAGCCAGAAAGAATCAACAAATGAATTATAGTATAGTTATTCAATAAAATAGTACAAAGCAATAATATAAAATAGAAATAAACTACAGTTGAAATCATCAATCTCAATGGTCCTTATAAATCTTGATTAAAAAACAAGCTATATATACACAATGGAATACTATTCGGCGGTAAGAAAAGATGATATAGGAACATTTGTGACAACATGGATGGATCTTGAGAGTATGATGCTAAGCGAAATAAGTCAGACAGAAAAAGCAGAGAACCCTATGATTTCACTGATATGTGGTATATAAACCAAAAACAACAAGAGAACAAGACAAACACATGAGAAACAAAAACTCATAGACACAGACAATAGTTTAGAGGTTCCCAGAGGGTAAAGGGGGTGGGGGGTGGGAGATGAAGGTAAGCGGGATCAAATATATGGTGATGGAAGGAGAACTGACTCTGGGTGGTGAACACACAATGGGATTTATAGATGATGTAATACAGAATTGTACACCTGAAATCTATGTAATTTCACTAACAATTGTCATCCCAATAAATTAAAAAAACAAGCTAGAGTAGAATATGTAATGAATTATGTAATTAAACTATATGTATAAACACACACACAGTTTTCTTAAGGAAAAACACAAGAGCACCTACAGACAATTATTAGAACAACAGAATTAGTAAGGTTTCTGAATATAAGATCAATGTGTGAAAACCAAATTAATGTCTTTATACCAACAAAGAATTTTAACACAGTAAGATGCAATTTCCCATTAACTATAACATCTAATACATAAAGTATCTGTATATACACAGATATATGCAGTAATCATATTCAAATATGAAGAGCTATTATGAACATCAAATACAGAATGATGCTTTCCTTCGAAGGGGAGGGCAAGAAATGTCATCAGGGAAGGAAACAAAAGACTTCAACTACAGTGATAATATTTTATTTCTTAATGGGAAAAGTATTTCATTATTCATTATATAACTTTTTATATTTTTAACACTACATCATATGTTTTTTAAAAAAACATATAAAAACATCTGACCCCAGGTCTATATCTAAAGCAGGAGACAAGGAAAGCCAATCTTTTAATTCCCCATTCATGTTCCCCTGCTGAGCCCTTGACCCCTAGGAAGTCTCCGAGGAGGTAAAATGATGAAATTAACATCCACTTGGAACAGGAAGCAAAAATCAGAGGCTGCAAGTGATATTGTGTTGGGTTGCTGATGTTTGTTCTCGCCACATTTGGGTTCATAAAACCCTTAACTAGATTTTCCTTTAGGACATTTTCCCAGGATGGAAACACACTTTCCTTTCCTGGAATTACCTTATGGGTCCCTGTCATTCTTTCTATTGTATAACTTCCGATCTTGGAGTACACTGTAAACATGCCTTTTCTCGACTTCTCTTCCTCAGCATGCAGTCTGTATTCCTTAAAGCACAGGGTAGTGTTGGGCGACAAGCATCAGCTGAAAGGAGGAGAAGCATGGTACCATGGGAAGAAAACAGGCTGTGGAAGTCGGGTAGACCGAGGCACAAATCAAAGCTTGGGGTCCTACCAGCTGTGTTGTTCTAGGATGTGACTTCACCTCTGTGAGCCTCATTTCCTCAACTGAGAAGTGGAGACAGTAACAGCTAAACTCTCAAGAGGTTGTGTTGTGAGAAAGAAAAGCGCCAATTACAGTGCCTGCCCCAGAGCAGACACCCAGTAAACATCAATTCCTTCACCCTTACATCTTTTTCGTCTGAAAGCTCTCTAAGTAGCATCTCTAGTAATGAGTATTGTATCAATGCCAGCTTTATGGAAAATGCAGGTTTAATGGTAATCTCGCTACACAGTGAGCATAATTGCTTTGAAGAAGCACCCATTTTACTTGGAGAGTAATGAGGGATTATGGATCATGATTTAATGCATGGAGTATTCACATTTAGAAGTCAGGTATAACCCTGCCAAGGGTAGGTACTCAGGAATTGATCAAATTCAGTTCATGAAAGTTTCCAAGGACCCTGGCACATATCTCTTCTCCGTTCCTCCAGTGCAGAAATCAAACTACTGGATCAGAGGGCCAATTTCCTGCCTCTGCAGTGTCTTTCATTCTCACAGTAAGCCTTAAATAATGTGAAAAATAAACACAACTCTCAACTCTTCCCAACACATGGAACAGGCTTTTCACAATCTGAAGATTTTCCTACGTTTCAGTGAAGATGTGAAACTGTTGAGGCAAATGTGTCTTTCTTGCCAGAGGGTTCTTCCCAGAATATCACTCGACATGGGCATTACAGATTAACCAAACAGCACAAGCTTGCCCCTTCCTTCCAGGACAACTATCCAGTGATGTTTGAAGATGCTGTTGAGTCCCCCCTGAGTTTTTTCGTCTCTGGGCAAAATATGGCTTTAAGAAAAAAGTCTTTGTTCAAGATACAAGTTTGTTTCTTAAATATGAATGGTAAAAAGAATATTCAATATTTAATATTCACAGGTGGTATGAGAAAATGAGCAATATGCTAGATGTATTCAGAATACAAACTCATAGAGCAGGCTCGCCACCTCCCTTATTTATACTAAGCTGTTACTGCAGCCTCTGGTTGTCATAGAGTCTTTGGTGACATTGTTCCACTTCTGACTAAATACTAAGCTTAGCACGACCTGAAATCCAAGTTCTTCACATGGCCTGTGGCTGAGCTGTGCCTAACCCTCCAGCACTCCCACGATTCATTACCTTGACAGATATTTATTAAGTGCTCACCTTGTGCAGGGTACTGAGCGAGCTGCAGGAAATACAATCAAGATACAGCTCCAACTTTCAAGGTGTTCTCAGTCTAGTAAGGACAACAGACAATTCAATACAGTACGATACATTCCACAATAACTATGTTAAGAGATTCCCAGAGAAGAGGAATGAACCCAAACTTGGAAAATCTAGTAAGTCTTCCCAGATAAAATGATATCTAAAAATGAATGGGAATTAGCTGGGCCAGGAGGGTAGAGGAACCAAAGCAGAGTGAGCTTGAGTTTCCTCAGATAGTGGCCAGGTTCCAGGGTGAGTATCCTGAGTATTTCAGTCTCAGAAATCACATAGTGTTTTTTCAGTCATAATCCATTAGATGGGAGTCACAAAGGCCGACCAGGTGGAAAAGGAAGGACCATCGACTACTTCATAGAATATTGACAAAGTTCTGGAAAAGCAGGTATATGGAAAATATAACCAGCTATGTAAGCAATGCACTATGGTTGACACACAGAATGAGAGGTTGGGAAAAGGTCAGAGATGGGACTCCAGCTTCAGCTTGTTAGACTTTTTTTTTGCTCCAATCTCCAGTTCCCATCAATTTATATCTGTCCCCATTCCCTGTCCCTGGCACTGTTTTCTGCCAAGGTAGAGGCAACATGGAGGAACAGGTCTTTAACATATTGAGGAATGCATCACTATGTACAGGGAATGCAATGCTTTAATCTGTTCAAGGCAATCAGTATGGAGGCAGGAACAGTTACTGATAAAGGGGAATTCATAGGCCTAGTGTATGGGACATGATGTGGAGTCAAATGGCAAAGGTTAAAATCCTAACTCTGGGGTCTTGAAAAAGCTCTAATACCTCGTTAAGATTTAATCCCCTCCTCTATAAAATTTACATAGTACTATTTTTCCCAGAAATAACACCTAGCCGGTCAGCTCTAATGCGTCTTTTGATGCAAAAATTAATAGAAGACCCAGTATTATATTGTAATATTACATTATATTTATTATATTAATTATATTAATTATGTTATATTATATTATATTATATTATATTATATTATATTATATTATATTATATTATATTATATTATATTATATGACCAGGTCTTATAGTAAAATAAGACCCGGTCTTATTTTAATTTTTGCTCCAAAAGATGCATTAGAGCTAACTGTCCGGCTAGGTGTTATTTTTGGGGAAACACGGTAGTAGGACTGAATTACTACAAAGGAAAAAAATCAAATGTGAAAAATGTGAGCGTTATTAGCGATTTGCAACTCAGATCAACCACATGATTGCAAACTCCATGAGGGCAGGAATCTTATCTTAATTTTTTTATCCTGGGACGCCAGTGCTTAGAACAATGCTCAGCTCATAGCATAGGCTCAAATGCTTGTCAAATGAATACTTACAAAATGAGGGATCAATTGGAATGTTTCTTCAACTGCATGTAAGCCAAGAGGCCCAGTGTTTATGTGCATTGGGGTTTAGGTGTGGGTCAGGGGGCGTTTCTCCAGGGAATGATGACAGAGTAGGTTATTAAAAGAACATTAAGATCACAGACTTATCACATCAGGCTCTCAGAAATTGTGTGATTCAGCTTCATATAATCACACTTACAAAGAAACATGAGAACCTGAAGTTCAGAGACATGAACTGATGACCTTGGGGTCATAGTAGATGAAAAATGGCAGAAATTAAACTAGAACTCAGTTCTTCTCATTCCCTTGGTCTTGGTCTCTCTCTCTCTCTCTCACACACACACACACTCTGTCTCTCTCTCTCTGTAGGGTGGTGTATTTTCTTCTGTTATGCATTCCTCCTATAGATAATTATGATTCCGATGGAGTTGATCCATATCTCATTCTGGAGACCACTGATTTAGGTGGTCCATAATCTAAAGATAGAAATGCAGTTTATAAAGAAATCTTTGTAAGGTAGAATCTCATGTATTATAATATAAGAATCTTTTGATTTACATTCTCAATGGTCTTTTTGAATATTCATCTCCTTCTGCTACCTGGAGGCACTCCTCTAGTTTCCATCTGTGTCCCCTCCTTCAATACACTCGTCGTTATTATGGAGGCTGCCTGCGGAGAACTCTGAGCAGAGCCTTAAGAAAGCCTTAATTTAAGAGAAAGAGCCTATGGCAGGTGTTAAAAAAGAGTCTTAAAGATGATCAGTGCTTATTACTGGGACCTTTATTCTCCATTACAATGAGAATTTAAAGAATAGTGAGAAAAAGACTTATTAGAGGGAAGTAGCTATTTGTCAGACTTTATTTTTAAAGGATGGAACATGGCAGGTGTTGAGTACCTACAGGAATCTTATAAGGTTGATTTTCTGAATCCCATTTGATGGATATTAAACTACATTTAGAGAGTTATTTCTATTGGGCCAGTACTCCAGAATGTGGCAATATGAGGGGCTTTTTAGAGCAGTGGTTCTCAACCTTGGCTGCACACTGGAATAACTTGAGGGACTTCAAAAATAATGGGGTTGCACCCCTAGAGGTACTGATTTGATTTATTCAGGGAAAAATATGTGCACTGGAATTTTTAAAAGCTCTCCACGTGATTCTTATATGCAGTCAATGTTGTTGAGTACTATTGTCCTAGGTCAGGGAGTCATAAACTTTTTCCAGAAAGGATCAGAGATTAGAAATTTTAGGCTTTGCAGGCCATACATTCTCTGTCCCAATTACTCAGCTTTGCCACTGTAACACAAAAGCAGCCACGGATGATATGTAAGCAAATGAGCATGGCTGTGTTCCAATAAAACTTTACTTACATAAAACAGCCTATAGTTTGCTGACTCATGTCTAGACTCTAAAGCCATTGATCGTGATCTGAAAGGGTACACATTTAAGGCCAGATGACCTTGTATCGTGGAAGATAGATTAGGTTGGTTGAGGAGAACAATTAAAGATGAAATAATTCTAAACGCCAATTTCTAACATCATGCGTATTGTAAAATTATGTTGTTTTCATTGGTAAGTTCATTTTATATTTCAAGAAAGGTCCACTGTGGCTAATATTGAGATTTTTAAACACTGGTACTAACTTCTGTTCAAATATTTTGTGTAGATATGTAAACACGCACTCACTTTTATAGCTGATATCTTGAGAGCATTTTACACCAAAGATTCACGGTCCACATTATTATTTCTGCTCATGTATTTGGAGTAAATATTGGGGCATGCATGCTCATAATCTGTTACCATCATACCATCATTTTTCAGACTATTACCTTTGATAAAGGTAATATTTTGGGAGCAGCCACGAGTTTCTCTTTCCTTGCTGAAAAGGGAAACTCTTCGATTTAAAAGCATAATTTTGAATTTTCCCATTTAGCTTAGCTGTCGGCATATCTCTGGGCTTGCTGGAATCAGGCCACGGCCTCTGTTTTTTCTGTGACAAAGTTGTGGCATTGCTCAGTCTTTCCCAGCTCTAATCCATTTTAGACCCCCAAGTCTATCCAGGCCCAAAAAGGGTAGGAAAAGGATTAGGAAGGGCAGTACCCATGGAGGGAGGGAGGGCTGAACTTCGTGGGGCTGCCATGAACTACTATGAATACAGGACAGTAGGGGAGAGCTAGGCATGGATGCATTCCTAGCCTCTCAGTTTCCATCACCCAGTGCCTTGAAGGTCTGGTTTATATACAGAGCATCTGCTTCAATATCCTGGTTCACTGCTATTGTTGCCTCTACTTCTGCGCTCTTCATCATTGCCTCATACTCTACCCTCAGATCTTTGATGAAATTGAAATTGGGGTGTGGCTCTAAACTCCAGCCCAGTTATCTGGGCCTGATGATGATGATAATGATATTAATGGTAATCATGTTAATCTGTTAATACTTTGAGAGCTACCTAGGGTCAGATCTTGATCAGAGCATTTCACATATTATTTTGGGCATTAATAGGAGATAGCCCCTCAGGGGGAAGACACTGCAATCTCTCCTTAAAGCACCTATATCCTGTTAATATCTATAAGGGTTCCCTGCATTCCTCATCACTGCCTGGAAGCTTGCTTTGGTATGATTCCTGTGGAATGCGCTTGTTACTACCCATATATTTTATCTTGGACAAATCAATCAGATTAAACACCCTTGACCTTTGTTGAAGATGGGTATTCAATTCAGTTTCAACCCCCCCCCCCTTTGGATACTATAGAGTGCAAAACGCCACACCATCAGGGCATCCACAGGTAGAGTCAGACCTGATTACCCAGTGTGGCCTAGGCCTGGCTCCTTCTAGCTTCCCATCAACTGGGATGGTGTCCTTAACATGGGACGTACCTGTACCTTTATATCATGAGCGCCGAGGACACCAAGATGAGAATCACTTACCACCAGGGTGAGTTTAGAGTCTAATGTGGTGGCCCATCACACTCATCAACAGCACCGCTGCCATTCCCCACGACAGCAAGAGCACCAAAACCGCCATCACCATTGAAGCAGGGCCCAGCGGGGCCCGTGTACTCAGAATGCCTCCGGGATGCCCTCCCCCGTTCCAGTTCCAGCTCCTTATCTTAGAAGATCACCTTGTAGATGTTTGCTAATTACAATCTCTGTCACTTAGCATTTTCCCAGGTTCCTCCCCCACTGTGCTCAGACCACAGGTACCACAAGAGATGCAATGACAGAGGGGGGCATCATGAAAAGAGAATGGACCTCCCTGATGTCATGCAGCCTCTGGGAAAATGCCCTGATATTCCCTTAAATACCCCCTTCTGGTCTGAGAATGGTAAGGCAGTTTTTAGAAGCGTTCACCTGCTGCCTTTTCAGACTACCGGTGCTCTGATAATAAACGCTTGTTCTATGACCCAACTCCTGTGTCGGTCTATTGGCTGTGTGGGGCAGGCAGCCCCAGCCCCAGACTCGTTTGGCCTCCGATTACACCACGACAATCACCATCACCACTCACCCCTTACTGCCATCACCACCCCCATCAACAATGCTGCCACCACCCCACCCACACCACAGCCACTGCTGCCACCACCACTGCCATTGCCCCTCTGCTCTTTTTCAGGAAATGGGTAGTTTATTAATACTATACATGGATCCTACAACAACTCTCAGGGTAAATAATATAGGCTCCAATTTACAATTGAGGAAATTAAGATTTAGAGCAGGAAGGTGAATTACCCAGGGCCACACAGCTAATAAAGGTAGAGCTGGGATTTAAATCCAGCTCTGCTGCACTCCAATGCCCGTGCTCTTTCTATAATATGAAGATCTCAATGTACCAGACCCTATTTTAAGTACACAGATTAACTCATCTGATCCCAGCAACCATGAAAAGTAATTGCTATTATTTTCCCAGACAGCGAGGCAAATAAAGGAAAATGAAACACAGAATCATCAAGTCAGTTGGCAAAGGTAATGGGCTAGTATTTGGGTGGTTTCCAGTGCAGGCCATCAGACCCCAGTGCCGATGCTTCTAACCTGACTCTAAAATTGCCTTTCACAGACACTATGAGAGAGCTTGACAATGCTACCATGTGACCTGTGCAAGATATATAGGGGTTGATGAAGGAAGAGACAGGATGAGGCTCCACAGAGCAGACCTGTTGGAGCCAAGTATTCCAGGATACATGCATACATAGATAGTTATCAAGCAGAGAAGCGCCTGTGATAGCATTGTGCTTTTCTCAGCTGATAAAACGCTGTGGTTCCTGATAAAGGTGTTTATTTCTCCAAGTGGCTATTAGTTTCCCCAGCATTAGATCCTCTTGCATTCTAAGCAAGAGAATAGTCTAAAAAAGCAGTATCTTTGTGATGATTTTAAAACAGATAAAGGATAGTTTTCATTTTACCATGTTATGAAATATATGGTTTATACTACCACTAAAAGTAGCATTGGGCCGGTCAGATATTGTTTTAGAATACCTTGAATTTTGAAAGTTAGTGCTAAGATTGAATCGCGATTTAAGAGTCAAACAAGATGCTTATAAAGTTAAGAAAAATTACATTTATGATTGAATTTAGTAAAGTGGATATTACTTTCACAGAAGTCATTCCCAAGACTCTTTCCCCTTGAAGATGTTGATTTAGCCTTGATCAGTGACTTGGGGGCTCACAGACTCACAAAACACGAGCCATCAAGTGGAATTTAGAGCTCCCTTAGTAGGCAGCACAATGGCGCAGGTGAGTACAGAGAGTCTGAATCCTGGTTATGTGACCTTGGCTAGACAATGCACCTCTGACACCTGTCAAATAGGAATAATAGTGCCATTTAACTCATAGGGTTGAAATAAGTGAATGACCAGTGTTTAATATTTTTTGTTGGTTTTTTGTTTGTTTGTTTGTTTGTTTAAGAGGTGGTTACTGGGACTCAGAGAAGCCAACTCTAAAAGCCACCCAGTGAGCTGGTGTCAGGAAAGCACCATGACTCATATACTTTGACCCCTAGGTCGTAACTCTTGTACTGAACAATTCCATCTTTAGGAACAGGGGACACGTGGCTGATTCCAAAGCACCAGACTGGAGCCCATATTCCACCACTGAGTCCAAGGTGACTAAGGTGACGGGGTGGGATTGGAGTGTTCCTCTTCAGTCCACTCAGACCTTTCCAATGCTCAGCGCTCCCCCAAGGGCATTTCTGGTCTCTGGTCCCACGACAGTTCCACACTGTAAAACAGGTGCTGCCGAAGCTACAATTATTGTAGTTATTAACATTTTATGAGCTTGTTACTCACCCCTTAAGCTCCTTAATATGAAGTGGTGCATTTTAAAAGCACAGCACATACCTAATTGATTCTGTTATAAAAAAAGGTTGCTGGACTTGTTGGGTTTCTGTCTTTACTTCTGAGTCTACGATGCATTAATGGAGGCAATTTACGTAGATTGACGGACTTCGAAGTGGTACAAGACAGCTCCGATTTCTCTTACTGAAGATTGCACAATTGTGTTAATTCCAGTGGAAGTTTCTCCTACTGTCATGAATGATGACCTTTGCTTGACCTCTAACCTGTTTTCTTGCAGATGCATCATATGTCAAACCCTAAGGGACCCAACATTTCTACTTCCTGCAATGGTAACACACATTTGGACTCTGAATCCTTAGGCTCCCAACTTTCACCTATGGAAGTATTGTCAGTGACTTTTCTCAGCTCTTGTGAAATAACTCTCTTTGTTTTGGAAACAGCTCCCGCCTGAAAGTTGCAAAGCTTATGTCCTACTTGTATGTGACATCCTCAGCCTCTATCCTGATATTTAAAACGGAAACAACAGAATTTGTCCCTGTATGACTCATACAAAAGTTGTTAGTGACCACATGAAGATTAGAACTAACATTCCTTTATCTCGTTCCCATATTTATTGAAATATTGCTTAGAAATAGATACATGAAAGTGCTTTAAGAATGGCAAAGAAATATACAGGAGAGATGATGGCGACTAACATTCACTGGGCAATTTACCTAATTTCCTTCTATATTACAAAGTGATTGAAGTGCAACTGAAGCTAATATTTTATGTCTTCAAGTTTTAAAAAAATGGTGATTTTTCTTGTGAGCTGAGTATGAATTTTAAATGTGTCTTTTTAAGTTTATTGGGGTGACAATTGTTAACGAAATTACATAGATTTGAGGTATACAATCCTGCAACACACCTTCTATAAATCCCATTGTGTGTTCACCACCCAGAGTCAGTTCTCCTTCCATCACCATATATTTATTTGATCCCCTTTGCCCTCATCTATGACCCCTTGCCCCCTTACCCTCTGGTAACCACTAAACTATTGTCTGTGTCTATGAGCTTTTGTTTCTTCATTTGTTTGTCTTGTTCTTTTGTTTTTTTTAGTTTTATATCCCACATACCAGTGAAATCATATGGTTCCTGACATTTTCTGACTTATTTCACTTAGCATAATGATATCAACATCTTTCCATGTTGTTGCAAATGGCACTATTTCATCCTTTCTTATGGCTGAGTAGTATTCCATTGTGTATATATACCACGCATGTGAAAGACCTACATACTGAAAATTATAAGACATTTTTAAAATAAATTGAAGAAGACACAAAGAAATGGAAAGACATTCCATGCTCATGGATTGGTAGAATCAACATAGTTAAAATGGCCATATTGCCCAAAGTAATACACAGATTTAATGCAATCCCCATCAAGATCCTAATGACATTTCTTAAAGAAATAGAACAAAAAAACATCAGATTTGTATGGAAACCACAAAAGACCCCAAGTAGCCAAAGCAATCCTGAGAAAAAAGAACAATGCTGGAGGTATCATACTCCATAAGTTCAGCTTGTACTACAGGGCTACAATACTCAAAACAGTATGGTATTGCCAGAAAAACAGACACACAGACCAATGGAATAAAATTCAAAACCCAGAAATAAACCCACATAAATATGGACAAATAATTTTTGACAAAGAAGACAAAAACATACAATGGAGAAAAGACAACATCTTCAATAAATGGTGCTGGGAGAATTGGAAAGCCATGTGCAAAAGAATAAAACTAGACTGTTATCTGTCACCATGTACCAAAATTAACTCAAAATGGATAAAAGAACTACCCATAAGACCTGAAACAATAAACTGCATACAAGAAAACCTAGGTACTATACTTATGGACCTTAGATTCAAAGAGCATTTTATGAATTTGACTCCAAAGGCAAGGGAAATAAAAGCTAAAATAAATGAATGAGACTACATCAAACTAAAAAGCTTCTGCATAGCAAAAGATACCATCGACAAAATAAAGAGGCAACAAACTGAATGGGAGAAGGTTTTTGCAAACAACGCCTCTGACAAGGGGCTAGTATCCAAAGAATATAAGGAACTCATACAACTCACCACCACCAACAACAACAAAAACAAAACAATTCAATTAAAAAATGGGCAGATGATCTGATTGACATTTCTCAAAAGAAGACATACAAATGTCCAATAGACATATGAAAAAATGTTCAACATCACTAATCATCAGAGAAATGCAAATAAAAACCACAATGAGATATCACATCACCCCAGTCAGAATGGCTATCATCAACAAGACAAATAGTAACAAGTGTTGGAGAGGCTGTGAAGAAAAAGGAATCCTCATAAACTGTTAGTGGTGCAGCCACTATGGAAGGCAGTGTGGAGGTTCCTCAAAAAATTAAGAATAGAATTACCATATGACCCAGCAATCCCTCTCCTGGGTATATACCCCCAAATTTTGAAAACATTTATCCATAAAGATATACGTCCTCTGATATTCATTGCAGCTTTATTTATGGTGGCCAAGACATGGAAACAACCAAAATGTCCTTCGACAGATGATTGGATAAATGTGTCTTAGGCCATAGGATGGGACAGGGTGACTAGTATTCCACAGAAGATGTGAATGTCAATACCATTTGTACCTGGGCTGGGAGGTTGAACCCACCTCTTTTCCAAATGAGGCTTTTATTCTTCTGTTCCCCAGTTTGTTGCCTTAAAAGGAAGTCAATCTTGGATATCCAAATAGGACAGAATAAGAAAGTGGGAGTCCCTACCTCCCCATGACAATAACGTGATGACAATAATGTGGTTTCACAAATACTTAGATCACTAAGAAGCAAATATATCAATCAAGATTCTAAGCATGGGTCTTCTTTCCTTTTCTCCTTCCACAAATATTTACCAAGTGCCCCATTTTACGTCAAGTCTTAGGTTGGGCAAAAGTGTCCTGACTCAAGCATCTCCCGGTTTAGTTGAGGACACAGGCATGTAAACCTCCAATTACAAGACAGTGTAATAAGCATATGCTATAAAATACAAGAACAAGGACTGCAGGAGTGAAGACAAGAGGAAATGATGCCCGGGTAGAGGAGAGGATGCTTGAATTATCTTGAGAGATATAGGAACTAATCGGATTGTGTAAAGATGGGCAATGTGTTTGCTACACAATGTGTTTGCTACAGAGGGAAGAGGGTGTCCAGAGGAAGCATGTTGCATAAAAACATGATACAGTGTTCAACTGGCAAGTTCTTTGGTGTTCTTGGAAACACGGGAGAGCGGCCAGCGATTATACTGCAAGAGTAGGCAGAACATTGAAGGTCATGTGATGCAAACATTCCCACATAAAACAAATTCAATGACCCATCTGATGTGGGCAGATAGAATCCATGTATGGGAGAAATATGGTAACTGTAGGATCTTTGTGGTCAAACTCCTTAATTTCTTTACTTATGAGATAGTGATAACACTATCGCCTACATAGGTTTGTTTTCAGGTTTAAGTTTTTGTAAAGTGCTGAACAGGAAACAGGCACTGTCAAGGTCAACCGCTCCATAGTGCTTTGGACGGCATAGCTCCTTATGATCTCAGTCTTTGCTCCTGAAATTATTCTTCTCCTAAATCAATCGTTTTCACTTCCCTTCCCTTCCAAATAATTTCTGTAAATGCACCAAACACAAAAACAAACAAAAAAAAACTGCTCTGTAATTTCTTTAGTTTAGAAAAAAAAAATTCTTCCTTCCACTACCTTCTCTTCCATCTATGGTCTGATGTTTTCTTTTCCTTTCATAAGAGAATTTCTTGAAGAGAAACTGATAGCTTCCGTCTACTCTTCATCACCTCACATTTTCCATTCCAATCAAACTTTCACCTCCACAATCTCCAAAGACTGTCCCTGTCAAGGTTATCGCTCACCCCCCAATGGTCACTTCCCAGTTCTTCTGTCCCTTTCCTCTCAGCAGCAATTGACATGGCTGATTTCTGTCTGTATAGTGAAGTATTTCCTTCTCTGGGCTTCAGTAACATTGCAGTGTACTGACTTTCCCCGTACCTCTCTTGCTCAGTCTCCCCTGCTATCTCTGAATCATGGACTATCCAGGCCTTTGTCTTTGGCCCTTTTCTCTACATCTATTCTCTTATTCAGTCCCATGGCTTTTAATGCAATGGGCCAACACATCCACATTACCATTCCCATCCACTCCCAGGACACACTTAGTGCTTAGAATATGACCAACTTCAACCATGGCTCATGAAAAAGTAAAGGTCCTATGTACAGCTCTTCCTTTGTTTTTTACCTCATCATATGACATGCTCCCCTTTGCTCACCCACGTCACACTGTCTTTTTTTTCTTTTTTCTTTTTCAATTCCTTAAACACACAAGCTTGTTCCCTCTTGCCATTGGGACTTTGTGTTAGTTGTTCCCTCTGATTAGGAGGTTCTTCTTCCAATACTGACATGGCTGCTTTTTTCCAGCCATTCCCATTTCCCACTTTCCATGAGTACCTTACCTAAAGTAGTCCCAACATACTCACTTTGACCATATTCTAATTCTTCATATAGCTGTTATCACTACCTGATCATTTATCCATTTCACCTTGATTGGTTGACCGACAGTGTTCCCTTCAATAACGTTAGCCCCATGAAAGTGGAGAACCTGTTTATTTTAGGAATTGCTTTATCTCACATCCCAGGACATTGCATGGCAATGGTAAATGCTCAACAAATGTTTGTGAAATGAATCAATGAGCAAACAAATGTTAGTTCTCTTCTCATAAACCTGGTAAGCAAATGCTGCTTGAGCGAATGAATCAATATGAATCACTACACTCATCTTCTCTCAATGGCCCATGTTTTCAAATATCCATCATATGTATTTTATTTGAATTGCTCCATCTGGTCTTTGCTTGGGTCACTGGGTTTACTTTGTCCTGAGTTTGTCCCAATGGTAAATCATCTCAATTTCTTTGAAATCTTTGACCTTGTTCCTTTCACCCAGAATTAGCAGCTGTCATTAACTATGGCTGCCCTTGAGTAGTTGAATGTCCCTTTCTAAACTCTGGTGTCCAAGTGTTTCTTCTGGGGTGGGGATTAGAATTTCTGAAGAGGTTATCCTTGAATATCCTGGCATGGAGGGCAAGCATTTTTTGCTTACACATGAGACATTGGATAGGTATGCTACTAGTATGAAGTGGAAGCCTGAAGAAAGTTCAGGAGGCAGGGTTGCAGAAAGGAAAGAGTGAGACACACATATCTGGTTTCACATTCCAGCTTAGCTCTTCCTAGCGATACATGAACTAGTTACCTTCATTTTGAGTTCCAATTTCTTTATCTTTAAATTAGGGCTAACCATATTTAATCCATGGGGTTGCTGTCTGAACTAAGTTGAAAATCAATATTTCACTTTTTTGTACCTAGTATATTTTCCAGCACCATGTAGGTGTTCATTGGTATTAATAACAACAGAGGCAGCAGTAAAATTAACTCCCCATCCAAAGGGCTGACTCATTCAAAGCATGATTTTGCTTACTACCAAAGATTTAGATAGCATTTTTGTTCAAAACATGTTTAAAGATAAAGAGTAGAAAACTAAATGATAATTAAGGGTCCATATTTAAAATATCTTGCTGAAATTGTCCTGAATAATTTGGACTTCACACTACATGTAACCTTGTAATACTGCAGTGGGCCCCAGCATGAAACACGGGGATCTCCCCTGCAGGGGACATTTAAGCAGTGGCCATGGGGCAGGGGTGTTTTATGAATGACTCTCTGTGTGCTACAGTATCTCTTTTCAGTTCAATTCAGTTAATATTTTTTTTGAGCAGATACAATGTACCAGCATTCTACTGACCATTTTTACATGGATTTATAATACAAGATACTCTATGAGGCTGTTATGGTGATCACAGCCCAACAGATGAGGAAACGGGTGGTCAGAATGGTTAGCAACTAGCCAAGGGTATACAGTCAGTATTCAAATGAAAATCTGTAACGTCAAGGTTGGTCACCAGTCTTTTTCTATTGTGTCTTTATCTCAGCTATGGTCATCTTATTCTTAGCCCTGAAACAAAGTGCTGCCTCCTGCTATCAATGTTGCCAAGACCACTTCTGCAGCAGTCCCTGGTAACATGGAGGTGGGTTGGTGCATGGAAACAGTTAGTCACTGGCCACTAGATGATTTACCACAGGTGTCACCTTCTCATGTGACCTTTCCCCTGGCACAAACTGATTCTACTTTTCTATCCATATTTGCATATATGTAACGAGGATCCCAAATAACTTCTCCCCACCCAAGGACAAACGTGAGTTGGTAAAATTGTCAATAGGTCCCAAAGACTTTTCCTTTAAGTCTCATTCATTAGTTGACCTCCCTTGTTCAGACTCCTTTCTTTGAAGGCCCTTCGTTACCAGAATAAGAGATTCCAAACCCTGCCATTTTACACAAATTTAAGGACACAGAGCCCTCCACTAGAACTCGGTTAAGTAACATATAAATTTAGAAGGTTCAGCTAGGGATCCCAGAGACATACAGGATTGCTGTGCTCACTGTTCCAGCACATGCTGACAGCTGGGAGGTGCTGCGTTAGCCCTTTTCAAAATGGTTGAACTTAAAGAATCTCCGGGGGTAAAATGTACAGACCTGCCTTCTCTTCTTTTAGGTCAGTTTCTCAAGGATATTGTGGAGAAAGTACCGACGTTGCATTAGAGGATTTCCGTTTTCAGATAGCATCCTGTTTTCTTTCATCACATTTACTACTTACCTGACAAGTGGAAAAACAAGCTTTTGGGAGCAAAAGGACAGGAGGCATGGAAGGGAAGAAAGGCAGCCATGGGAGAAAAATGACACAGGAATGTGGGAGAAAGTAAGATAAAGTAGAAGAAGGGAAGGGAGGTATTATCTGTTGAGAAACTTCAACACACCAGTTACTAATGTGGAGATGTCGTCCAACTCAAAACAATTCAGCGAATAGATGTTATTCTTCATCTTTTAAGTATGAGAAATTGAGGTGTAGGCAGCAGGCTTGACGTACCAAATTCACACTGTGAGTTTGGGGAAGGGTTTGACTATATTGCTACTTTCTTTTTTTTAACTCAATTTATTCTTCTAAAACTCCTTAAAGTAAGTCATATTCTGCTCTTATTCAGAGAGAAGAGGACAGAAATTTTGGTAAACACTATTTTTTTTTCCAAATACTGGCTTAAATTTAAACCAGGTTTCTTTATTATAGGACTTCTCGGAAATTTTATTCTACTAATAGTGACTGTACAAGAAAAGAGTGTATTAATCAACATCACCCTGCTTTACAAATCTTTGCTCATGGATCGATCTCTCTCTCTCTCTCTCTCTCTCTCTCTCTCTCTCTCTCTCTCTCTCTCAATATGAATTATTTTGCAGGACTTTGCAAATATCCAGAGGGGGAAAAAATGTACGTTCAGTTAGAATTAGATTAGTTCAAAACCCAAAGCTAACCCACATGGACTATTTGACCTCAGGGAAAGCACTTAAACTTTGTGAGCTTCCATTCTCTCATCTGTATGACAGAAAATTTCTGCTGTTCTGAGCTTGTAGGTTATTTTGGGCAAAACATCAAGGGCCTCCCTATTATTGCAGAGAAGAAGATTCCTTCTCCTCTACCTCAAGTTCTTCAGGGAAGATCTGTCTACTGAATTAAGTTTCTCATGGGGTTTGGCAGATGGGGAGGCAGCAGAACCCCAAACTGAGCAAATAAGCATGATCCTGGTTTGCCAGCTTTCTTGGTAATGCACTACTAAGGTCTTCCTTATATAAACTCTTACTTAGGACCCAAAGTGCCAAGGAGCTGCCCCATTTGCACTGTGTCTCTACATTTATCTACAAGCAGAGAGTACTATCAGTATCACAGGCCTTCTATTGTGGTGAAGAACATAGATCATGTGCTCTGAATTCTGCACAACCATTTAATAGCTTTGTGACCTTAGGCAAGTTTTATTTATTTATTTATTTATTCATTCATTCATTCATTCATTCATTCATTCATTCATTCATTCTTAGCTTCTTTGTTCCATAATTTTGAAACTGGCTTCAGGTGATAATTAAATAATTTGCTATGTGTAACAAATAATATTATTCCCTCTGCCCCCCCCCGAGCCCTGTATTTTGCTTTCGGTTTTGTTTCCCTTTTTCCAAAGATAAAATGAATTCACAATTGAAGATGGTGGTTCTAAGGCCTGCTATACACTGTAGTTGGGAATTCTCTACTGTTATGTGTTTCTAAAGAAAGTTGTGGGTTTTGTGTTTGTTTTTACTAGAAAGGTAGCTGTCATGTCACTTTCTTCTCAGTAGCTATTGATGGGAGGATTTATTTATTTTCCCACATCAGTGAAATCTTTCTTTCGTCTATTCTTGTGGCCTCTAATGACCCCTCTGCCTGGTCCACTCGGCTTAACCTAGAACTCCAGTTACATCTCCTCAAGTCTCAAATGTGTCTTCTTCCTGACAGAAAGGGCAGAAAGTCTTCCCTGCCCATCCCAGGCTAGGTCAGGTGACTCCTGTGCTTCCACTACTTGAACACGTATTCCATTTATGGGATTGTACATCTTCCCCAATGGAAACAGACCTTGTCTGCTTTGCCAGAAAGTCCAGGGAGGGAAGACACAAGGTCCATCTTGCTCACCACTCTGCCTCTAGTACATAGCACAGGTTCAGCAAATGGTATATATTAAAAAAATAACCACGGGTGATCAAAGCAGTCGACGTGAGTAACTTGTGAATGTAAGTAACTTGTCTAAGTTAACTAGTGGCAACCAATCTGACTTCAAAGCCCAAGTGCTTTCCACCAAGCCTCATTAACTCCTAACAAATTGTTAGATCATACAGGTATGTTTGCATTTCAGCAATCAACTAACCTATTAACAACCCCCACACTTATTTATTGAATTCTACACTTATTCTTAGAAAGGTTTTAAGCTCTATTTCCTATGTAGGGGTAACAGTAAGGAAACCTTTAAGTTTGGTTCATCTGAACAAAACTGATAGCCTTAACATGAACCGGTATTGTATTTATGCTTCTTTCTTCCTGAGGGGCCAGCAAGCAAATGGAAGTGTAACATGCTAATAGATATTTGTCAACATTATAATGCTATAATGGAGGGGGGCATGATAATCAACCCTTTCCTACGAAAACACTAACGAAAAGGATTAAAAAACTACCGAAACTTAATTAGATCATTGTTGGCATGATGAATTGAAGTATGAAACAGATGCGTAATTCAGAAAATCCTCATGACCTTCCCTCTTGGAAGCATTCAACTACGTTTAGTATTTAGTCATAATGACGTCAGGCAATCTTACGTAGTTCAGATACTCATGCAATAATGGCAAAACCATCTTTTTTTTGGGGGGAGGCAAATCTTTTAAATGGACACAACTGCCATTCTTCATATTGTAAGTTTCCTGAGCAATGTTCCTAAGTTTTAAGACAGAATATAAAGTGTTCATTTGTGGCATCTGGTTTTAAATAGAAGGCTTGTGAAATCTGAGTACACATTTCTGTGGTTTATTAAACTCAAAATATCTACTCTCTAGGGATCCTTCAGCAGCTGAAATCCTAACAGGCTGGGATGGGCAGGAGTTGGGTGAGGGTGAGAGTGGGGTGGTGGTGGTGGTGATGGTGTGGGGGGGGAGGAGGAGGGGGTGGGGGTGGCAGTGGTGTGTGTGTGTGTTTTCTTCATTTTCCCTTCCTATAGATCCCTGGGCCTCGGACTTACTAAAAGTTTTAAACTATTAAGTTGGTGCAAAGTAATTGCGGCTTTTGCATTTTTTTTTATAAATCTTTTAAACCGCAATTACTTTTGCACCAACCTAATACTTCTACCTTCTTAAGAGATTGTACAACATAGAGAACTAGCTGATGATTGCCAGGTGGGAGGCTATTGGGGGTGAGTGAAAATAATGAAGGGATTAAGAGGAACAAATGGGCAGTTATAAAATAGTCATGGGGATGTAAAGCATAGGAAATATAGGCAACGATGTTGTAATAACTATATGGAGTCAGGTGGGTACTAGATCTATTGGGGGGAATCACTTCATAAGTTATATAAATGTCTAACCACTATGCTGTACACGTGAAACTAATATATTAAATGCAAACTGTAATTGAAAAATAAGTAAAGAGATAGTACAGTATATTGGAAAGACTGTAGGCTCTAGAATCAGACAGATCTGGGTTTAAATCTCAATTCTGATAGTTCCTGACTCATCTTAGCATTATATACTTCTTTGATATTTGATTTTCTTCATCTTAAACTGAGGTGCTATAAAAATGAGATAAAATGTGTACGTATCTTGATTATAATAACTGTTTAAAATGTTACCTACCTTCTAGCTGAGTGTTCACAAACACAAGAGTCAACATGTGCTGACCAATAACTTAAATGAATAAACCTGGGAAATATATAGATGTATAAAGAGGCAAGAACACTGATAAAGTAGAGGACAGGTGAGCATTCTAGAAGAACCAGTTGTTGCTCTTGCCCATTGATTGCTATTTTTAAATGGCAACTTAATATCGGAAATAAAGCAAAATGACAACTTCATGTCCTTTCAAAGTCATACAGGAATACTGTTTTACAGGCCCACCTAAGGATTATTTAATTCTCTATGGAATATACCTTTGCTCGTTTTGACATTTACTATTGATTAGTGCTGAAACTCAACGGAATTACTTGTTAGTTTGTACATTTTATTTTTTCCAGTAGAAAAAAATGTTACAGTTTTCTTGTCCTGTAGGACATTCACCAGTTTTACATTTGACTCTAGCAACCTTATTCTAATATTCTTTCTGTGGTGCCTGAGTCCATTACTTTCCTCTCTTCTCTCACATTTCTATTTTTTTCTTATCCAGATGGGATGCTTGACTTTTGGTTTAAGAAATTCTGTCTTTGATGTATAAGCCTAAATTATCCATCCTTGAGAAAAATAAATGAGATACCCTGACCATTCAAAAACAGATGAAGCTTTATGTAGGTAATTTACATCTCCAGAGATCTCCAGAGTTGAGAGACACCAGTTACTATAGGCTGCTTATTCTGTAGAAACAATTGGCTCAGGACACTTCACAAATTCCTCACAGAATTTCATGGGGGTGAGAGGAATGTTGCTTCCATTGAAAGTGGTATGATTCACATGGGCAGTAATGAATATCTCCTTCCTTCCTTCCTTCCCTCCCTCCCTCCCTCCTTTCCTTCCTTCCCTTCCTTCCTATTTTATTTTCTAGGAATTCAGTTCAAAATTTAACACCTAAAGGTAAGAACTCCCTTAGTCTCTTAGTATAAGTTTGAGAGACATGGATTTTAGAAGCATACAAATCAAAGTCAAGTGGGTTTGAATCACTAATAGTATCAAAAGGTAGACAAAATGATAGGATCACTTTGGTTAGCTTTAGCATTTGCCTCTGAAGATATGGATATTTCTGTCCTAACTTTATTTCGAAGATTGAGATCATGTGTATAAAATCACATGGCAGTGTGCCCTGCATGCATACAGTAGGTGGTCTCTTCACTCATCATTCTCCTTTGTCTGCCTTTCTCCTCACATCCTTTGTGAATAGAACCTCTGCTACTTCCTATAATAGCTAAGATTATTGAGCACACATTTTGTGGCAGGCATTGAACTTATATGTAATAAGTTTACTTTAAATGCAAATATCGTATCATCTATAAAAAATGAAGAAAAACACATTTTTAATTATAAATGGATATGGATGCTTTATATACAATGCATGAATGGGTTGAATAAACAAATTCATGAATTATTTGGCTACATTTGTACAGCCATACATTTTTCACACTGGTTTTCTCTGCCATATCCAGAAGTCAGCATTCCCTATTCAGCATAAATATTTCCACTTACATATGAATTACTGCACCACCCTCATTTTCTCTCATGCTTTCAGATCTTTAAATACTCTAAATAGAATAATTCACAACTGTATACTATAATCCAAAGATTTTCTAACTCAGGGTTTCTGGTGACCTTTGAGTGACATGACAGGGTGGATTGGAGATCTGGCTCCACCATCAATTCTCCAAGTGATTTGGACAAGTCACATGAGCTCTATGACTAATGACACCCTTGTGAAACAAGAATGGTGGAATTCATGACACAAGGCTGCTATGAAGAGTGTATGACTATTCAGGTAAACTGTTAACACATAGGAACTATTCAAAATATTAGAATATATATATATATTTTTTTTTTTCCTCACAATCACACACACACACAGACACACACACACACACACACACACACAGGGTGCCAAAAATGTATACATATTTTAAGAAAGGAAAAAAACTATTAAAATTGTAATACTCAATATATACTGATGACAAAAGATGAATACAAGTCACATTTGACTTCTGCAATTACAAGAGATGCTCAGAGTGGTTACCATCAGCATCCAGACACTTCTGATTATGGCGAACTACTGCTTGAGCAACGTTGACCAAAGTGTCCACTTGTATATATATTTTTGGCACCACCCAGTGTGTGTGTGTGTATTTACCCTCATAATACTACCTTTCTTCTCGGTGGTTGTTTTGTGAATTGTGGTTCATTCGATTCATGCTGGCTATTACAATGCAAGCATTGAAGGCTATGATTGTACGAGACTCTTTCGGATGCTTTTTCTGAGTTCAAGGTAGACATTTTCATGTCCAACTTACCCCTAGAAGTAATAACGTTTCCAGAGCTTTTGATAGCAAAATTCTTAATGTTCATAATATTAAAAAAGCTCATCTAAGTAGAATTTAAGCACTATTAATTGTTTACATTTGATATTTTGTTTAAGGAAATGCTGTGAGTTGAGTATAAATTCAAAGGTATAGTTAAGTATCCTTAACTAGTTCTTATGTATTAAATTCAATTTAGAGTAAAAATGTTCTCTTTATTCTTTCAACTCTAAGCTAAGCTTCAGGGAGAGACTTTCACCTCTCAGTTACCTATAATTTTAGTGACAAAAATACCTACAGATTTACTACTTTAGCTATCAGTATCTGCTTAGGAAATTGTGTGCGATTGTATTTTTTCTCAGAACATGGTTGGAATAATTCTTAGATTTCAGCCCTACACACAAGAACATCTAATCCTTGGAACACTCCAGTACTCAAACAGATACAGAATCCTTTCATCATAAAGTGTTAAATTTAGAGTAAATCTCCTGCTAAATTGAGCATTTACTTTTTAAGTTACTCCTCAAATGGAACTCTCTAAACATACAAGTTTGACCTGATTTAGATAAATGACTTCAGAAAACTTAAAACTTCTCTGAGTCCAGTATGGTTGAGTGAACTCTTAGTAGATGTGACAGCTCATAACAGCATTATTTACAATAGGCAAAATGTAGAATGAATCCAAATATCAACTTGTGAATGGACAAATTGTGGCATACCCAACAAAGTCATACTAGTCAGCAATATGAAGGAACAGACATATGCTTCAATACGAATATACTTCAAAAGCCTTATGCTAAGTGAGAAAAGTCAGGTGGATCAGACCACATATTTCATTTACTGTATGAAATAGCCTGAAAAGGCAAGAGGGATAAAATGTAGACAAGAAGTTGGCTGGGGCTGGGAATGAGAAGACTGGCTACCAATGGGCAGGAGATATCTCTTTGGGGTGAGAGACATATTCAAAAACTGGACTGTGGTGATGGTTTCATAAATCTATAAATTTACTACAAATCACTGAATTGCACACTTAAAAAGTGAACTTTATGGTACGCAAATAACTCAGAAAAGTATTAAGGCAAACAAATGGGAATTATAGAACTGCAAAAGACAGTATCTGAAATTTTAAAATCACTGGATAGGCTTAACTGACAAACGATTATGAAAGAGAAAGGCATAATAAACATAATAAGTGGAAACTAATTTTAAGAGAAAAATACTGGAAAATAATAAGTGTCTTAGGGAAGACAATAAAAGGTTTAACATAATATAATTGGAATCCAGGGGGAAAAGATGGAGGGAATGAGGCAGAAAAACATCGGGGCATGTATTCACTGCAAATCTTCCAAATTTGGTGAAAGACAAAATTTTAAATTCAGAAAGTTCAGCAGAAACCAAGGAGGATAAGTATAACACATCCATGCCTAGGCCATGATGGATGGTTCTATGCCCATAAATCAAAGAGAAAATCTTGAAAGTAGTCAGAAAAAATATGTTACTTTTAAGGGAACAGCAATTTAAATGACTTTTTTCCTTCAGAGCAGTCAAACAGCATCTTTCATGTACAGACAGGAAAAGAAAAAAAAAAAAAGTATCATCATTGACAGCATGCCCAACAACAATAAACTCCTTAACCACAATTCTATCTATCTCCAACAAAAATAAATTCTGCAATAATGAAGACAAAATAAAGACATTCAGATACTGGTCAACTCACAGTTCAAGAAATTCTATCGAAAATTCTTCAATTTGTAGGAAAATGAAAACTCAGATATTAGCAGACGGAAAGAACTGAAGATCATCAGAAATGATATATAAGTAGACAATTGTAAAGTACTAATTTTCTCTTAATTACTTTAAAATACATGCAATTCTTAATGGCAAAATTAAAACACTGTCTTGTGAGATTTATAATACAAATACATAGACTATATATGACAACTAAAGCATGAGGGAAAGGTACTAAATGCACATGAATGCAAGTTTTCCACATTTCATGTGAAGTGGTTCAGATTATACTTAAGTAAACTGCTAAAGTTTATAATGTATATCTAGAGCCATCACTAAAAATAAGACAAAGAAACAAACCTAAAAGGGCATAAATAAATTAGTTAAAAAATATTTCCTGCCAAAAGAAGGCAGAACAGGAGGAACACAAGAAAAACAGCAGTTAATAATATGATGGTAGAACAAAATTTATGCATATTTTGTTTATTTCAAATTTTATTAAAAGCTCAATACTTCAATTAGAAGCCAGTCATCATCATACAGTATATGTTGTCTACAAGTGATGCACTTTAAGATACAGGTAAGATGACAGTAAGTTAATGAAAAAATATCACACAAGCAGTCAGCATAAGAAGGCTGGAATGACTACATTAATATTAGACAAAGTAGGCTTCAAAATAAAGAATATACCAGACATAAAATTGGTCACTTCATAATGATAAAAGATGATTCTCCAGGAAGATATAATAATTATAAATGTTTATGCAACTAATAGAGGTTTCAAAATATAAGAAACAAAATTAAAAGGAAAAATGAACAACTCTACAACAAGTGAAGATTTTAACCTAGCATGATAAGTACAATTGAAATAATATTAATAGTTACACAAAGAAAGTAAAAACTTGGAAAATGAGAGTAACAACATTATCAACTTCTTTGAAGTAACTGATACTTACAGAACACTATTCCACACCTGCAAAATACGCATTCTTTTCCCATGTCCATGGTACGTTCACCAATATGAGCTATATTCTCATCTATACTTAAAAATCTCAATAAATTCAAAAGGATTGAAATCATAAATAGTATGTCCGATGACTACAATATTCTATGACCAAAGGGATTAAACTAGAAATCAATTAACAGTAACATATCTAGTAACAGTAACATATTTGAAAATTAAACAACACACTTTTCATATTTAGATATAGCTGGAAAAAACTTTTAATTCCATAGGCCAAAGAATAAAAAAAAAAAAAATCATGAGGGGAATTAGAAAAAAAAAAATGAACCAAATGATAATACAACATTTCAAAATTTGTGTGTTATAGATAAAGCGATGTTTTGAGGGAAATTTATGAGTTTAAATGCTTATAGTAGAAAAGAAGAACAATCTAAAAGAAATAACCTAAGCTTCCAATTTAAGGATCTAAAAAAAGAAGAGTATTACAGTAAACCCAAAATAAGTGGAAGGAAGGAAATAATAAATATAAGATATATAAATAAAGGGAAAACAGAAAAAGAAAAATAGGAACCAAATATTGGTTCTTTGAAAGTGTTTACAAAATGATAAACCTCTTGTTATAGTGATCAAGAAACATGTTATAAATTGCCAACATTAGGAATTTAAGGATACGTTCATTTATGAAGAAAATTACACCAGGAAATTACACAGCTTCAATGAAATGAAAATATTTATTGAAAAAGAAAACTAACTCAAAATGAAACAAAAAATCTGAAAAGTTCTTTATCTATTAAACAAATCGAACTTGTATCAAAAAGCTTTTCCATAAAGTAAACTCCGGACTCTACCTGTGAATTATATCAAACATTTAAAGATGCAATAAAAAAAAAAAACTTTCAAAAATTCTTTCACAAAATAGATGAAGGATAACCCACTAATTTTATGAGATCAGCATAATCCTAATGCCGTGAATAGACAAAGGCATCTCAAGAATAATCTCATAGTGCACAAATCCTTAGCAAATAAAATCTAACAATATCTAAAATTGACAATACTTCATGATCACAATGGGTTTATTCCAGTAATTCAAGGTTTACTTAACACAAACCAATCAATGTAATTTAACATGTTAAAAGAATAAATGAAAAAAAGCTGTATCATTACAATAGATTCAGAAAAACTGACAAAATCCAACACCAATTTTGTTAGAAACTCTCAAACAAGAAGTAGAAAAACCTTTCTCATTCTGATATAAGGTGTTTAGAAAATCTCTAGCTAAATCATACTTATGTGTTAAATATTGAGCACTTTTCTCTTAGGATCAGTACCATGACCAGGCTCTCCCCTCCTGCCACTTCTGCTCATCATTTTACTGGAGGTTCTAGGTCAAATGAACAAAAGGCCAAAAGACAGAAAGGGAGAAGTAAAACCGTATTCAACTGTAAATAACTTGGATGTTTATGTGGCAAATCCTAAGAAATTTACAAAACAACAATCAAAAATGACCGATGAACTTAGCAAGTTGCAGGATACAAGATTAATATATAAAAGTCAATTCTAGTTTTTATAGTCTAACATCAAGCAATTAGGAAATTGAAACAAATCCATTTATCATATCAGTAAAAATAGTTAAGGACTAAATTTAACAAAAGAATTTACACGACTCCTACACTGAAAACTAAATACTATGGGGAAAAAATCTTATAAAGATATAAATAAATGGAGAGCTATACGTGAAATCTGCACCCAATTCCAAGGTATGTGTGGGAGGGGAGGGGTTCCCACACCAATAAGCAACTGTCCTACACCAGGTAGGTGTCCTACTGAATTCTGACGCTATGTACCTACAGACAGCACCAACTCCCATAGGTTAAAGATTCAGTCCAACAAAACTACCCACTTTTCCCGCTTCAGACACCAGCTGCAACTCCAGGTTGTTGTCACCTGTGCCTAAGTTCCTAGGAACTTTTCATTGGGTTCAATTAACTTGCTAGACAGGCTCACAAAACTCAGACAAACATTTTGCTTACTAGAATAACAGTGATAGAAGAGATAAGGAAAAAGCAAGTGCTTCCACGCCCTCTCTTAGGAGTGCCATTCTCCCCAAATCTCCACATGTCCACCAACCAACCCAGAAGCTCTCCAAACCCTGTCCTTTAGAGGCTTCACTATATAAGCATGATAGATTAAATCATTGTCTATTGAACTCAGACTCCATCCCCTCCCCTTCCCTGAAGGTGAGGTTGCCGAGGCCAGGTAAAATTTCCAACCCTCTAATTACAAGGTTGGTTCTCCTTACAACCAGGCCCTATCTTTAGCTGTTTTCCAAAAGCAACTTCATTAACACAGCAAGAAATACCTTTGTAGCTCTCAAATATAATTTGAATCATCTCTGAGGAAATTCCAAGGGTTTAGAAATGAAGACCAAACATATATTTCTTATTATAAATCACAACATCACAATACAATATTCATGAATGGAAAGGCTCAAATTTGTTAAGCTCTCAATTCTTTCAAAATTCCCGGAGGCTTTTTAAAAGTTTATGTTGAAATGAAAACACCTAGTATATCCAATCAATCTTGAAAGAGATGGACAAAATTGGAAGAATTACACTACCCAACTTCAAGACTAACTATAAGACTACGCAAAGCTAGACAGTATGGTATTGGGGTAGGGTTAGACAGATATAGCAAACTGAATAGAGAATCCAGAGATAGAGCTACCATTATATGGTAATTGATTTTTTAAGAAACACAGGCATACACCACCACCGACCCCAAAGCTATCTAAGGGAAAAGGAAAACCTTTTTAGCAAATGGTGCTGGAATTACAGGGTTTTGATGAAGGGGATGACATGAAAACCTATGTAATACCATACACAGAAATAAATTCAAGAAAAGTCATAGATTAAACATGTGAGATAAAATTATAAAGCTTTTGGTGGAAAATATAGAACATTTTCATAACTTTGGGGTGTTTCTTAGGTCACTGAAAGCAATAACCATAACAGAAAAAAAATGATAAGTTGAACTTCACCAAAATTAAAAACACTTGTCCATCAAAAAATACCATAAAAAAATGAATAGCATGCTAAAGACAGGGAAAACTATTTTCAATACATGCCTTTGACAAAGAATACAACCAAGATGTAAAACCTCTACTTAGGCATGTACCCAGGACAAATAAAAACCTATGCCCTTAAAAGACTTGCACAAGAATGTTTATAGCAATTGTATTCCTTACAGCTTAATATCAGCAACAGCCTTGGCAGAACCTTCAAAAGAGTGGATAAACAAACTCTAATATAGACATTTAATTGAATACTACTCTCCAATAAAATACATTTGTCAACACAAATGAGTCTCAAAACATTTAGCTTAGTGAATGATGCCTAACCTAAGAAAGAGAACTGACAGTACTATATCATTCCATTTATATGAACTTCGAAAACAGAAGAAACTAATACACGGTGCAATTTTTAGAATGTTGTTTTCCTCTGCGCGAGTGGAGTAATGGTAACATTTCCTATCTTGACATATGTTGGGATTACCCAGGTGTATGCACCTGTCAATACTCAGTGAATGTATCCTTAGTAATTATACATTCCATTGCTTGCAAATTTTACATGAAAAACTAAACAAATATTAAACTCTAGTTAGTGGTATGCTTCCTGAAGTATGTAGGAGAAGTGTGCTCATGTTTTTAACTGTGAAATGCATTGGAAGTCAGATGAAATAAGGACAGGAATAGACAGATATGTTGACGTGTAATAAAGTCAATAAAATATTAATGGTAGAATTTAGGTGGTGGGTATATGGGTATTCACCATAACATGTTTTCAATGATACTATGTATTTCAAAGTTTTCATTTAAACATTTTGGAAAACAAAAACACAACAAAAAACTTGAATGGCTTTTTGAATCCCTACAACTTATAGCTCCAAACAAGTCAATTAGTTCAAGTTCAGAAATATTTAACAAAGAAATAAAATTGAATATTGAAGCCAATTCCAACTGGCTTACTCACCCGTTACAGATGATTTTGGGCGTTATCCTGCTTCCTCACCATGCTCACCTTGCTGATATTCTGCAGTATTTGCCAAGACGCTCCTTGAAATTCTACTTTGTGCTTCTTTTCCTTTCTCCTACTTCATCCCATCATTATTTCCTTTGCTTCTCTCCTTTCTCTTTTCATTCTCACTAAAAGTATTTTTCTTCAAGCTTTTGTCATTAGCTTTCTTTAATTGGTTCCATTAATAGTTGTCACAATTGGTCTTAAGACCCCTAATATCAGAATGATGAGGGTTACTTTCAAAGGTTCAGACCACCGACTCACCAGGGAGCTCCTGACTGAGACTCGCTCTGAGGGAGGTCCTGGAGTCTACAGATTCCACAGGTGATCTCCATGCACCCTGTTTGCGGCTCCCACTTTATGAGCTTCCCCGAGGCACGCCCAGCATCTCGCCCACCATCCCGCAGAGCTGCACCTGCTTCTCCTGAAGCTGCCTTTCCTTTGGATGATTCAGATTACTCTCTGCTTCCTTAGTATTCCAATTCTATCCGTTTAGTTTGGTTCGTTGTTTTTGTGTCTTACTCTTGAGATTAACATCTTCATAGAGGGCTTCAGCAGTGCCATGCCCTTTTACAGCTCCCACCTGGCGTGAAAAGCCCTGGATTAGAAGGTCCACATTTGGGGCACCACATGATTGGCCCAAATCTGCTCCTACAGCGTCACATGTCTTCCCTTCCTTTTATCTTCTGTATTTCAAAAACATTCAGCCACTTTTTCCCAGAAGTACCTTCCATATTCATGACTACTTTCCAAAGCAGGAAGTTTAGTTTCATCCATTCAGAATAGCTATGACTTTTCAGCTTGTGATACCAAAATACTTTTGTATTTATAAAATAATGTTATTATGTTCTGCATAGAATTAACTGTTATTATAAATCAAAAACCATCTTTTCCACATTGAAATAACGGCTTTTAGTGAGCATCATTTTGAAATAATGGACTTTTTTGTAAGAACAGAACTATTTTGTTCAGAACACTTAATTATAAGACCCACCAGGCCAGGAGTGGTATCTATATCGAACTGCACTGCAATTCTCAGAACTAGCATAGTACCGAGACCCTGTCCACTCTCCAAAGGTGCTATTCACAACAAATCCCCAACATATAAAAGTACATTAGATTATCAACATCACAGGCTTGTGTGAAAAATATATATGTATATTGTCGTGCGGGGCGTAAGGCAGGGTCTCTGCTCCCGCTCCCCACATAAGAACGCAGGACATGGTGAGGCCAAAAAGGAACACCCACGGAGCCATAGGTAGGGAAGTCATACCACTATGGTCTCACTGAAGGCTGGGTTTACACGACGTGCTACCTGCTGTCCGCTTTGCTGCCAACTGACCAACTCTCCTCGACTCTCCTTACTCTCCTCCAGTCTCCCCCTTCACTCTCCTTGGCTCCCCTCCGTAGCCGTGGCAGTTATATCAGTGGCCAATGGCTCAATGGCTACAGCTGATGGCCAACCAGCCACAGCTGATGGCCATCCACTATCCGAGCCAGCACCTCTCCACATGAGGCCGAGAGCCTGGAAACTGCTTTCTGGGGCTCTGTCCCCACATATATATACACACACATATATATGTATATATATGTGTGTGTATATATGATTGTAACATAAAATTGTTGACACAAGATTTGGAACACAGCATGTGCTCAATAAACTTCAGTTCCTGTCCGGTTATAGCCAGAGGCATTGCTCAGTATCCATTCAGGGCAGTTAAATTTGGGAGTGGGATCAGGTAGGGGTGCCTATTCCAAATGTTCGAAGGGATAGAACAGGTACAATAGGCTTCACTTGTTTCCTCCAGTGTTTTTCACTTACTGTTTCCTTTCACTTTTTATATCAGTAGTGACAACCACCAGGTCAATATCTTGCCTGAAAAATTTTTGTTGAATGGTGAGTGTGGTTGTAAGAGGACATAGTCTCCTGTTCCCCCTCAAGCTAGACTTGTTCTATAACCAAATAAAGAGTGTGTGTTGAGAACAGACCTATACACCTAATTTCTATTATTCTAGGAATCCATGGAGATCAAGGATCAAGTAGTAATGTGGCAAGGAAAATGATGATGGAATAAAGATTTGCATTGATTCTTCAGATGCCGATAACTGAGAACATTCACGCTCTCAATCATGGTCTTTGTTTAAACGCTTACAGTTTAAGAGCTGCCTTTTAAGGCTGTTTGATAATTCCTGGCTTTAACAAGCAGAGTTTCTGTAAACCAATACCAGCTGATTGTTGGCAGGTTCAAAGTCCTGAGATTGGAGTTTTCACAGGACTGGAAGGAAACAGAGTTCACTTCACCCTCTAGTTTACCTTGCTTCATCTTCAGTTAAATTGAAGTCCACAAATATTTACTGAGCACCTCTATGTGCAAAAAGAAAAAAAAAAGGGGCGGGGGGAGCTGAATGTCAAGTATCCAAAATAAGAGAAGCATCTGCTTTTAAGTGGCTGCAGGAGCAGGCTATACAAGGCTAATCATGCCACCCAATAGGTTGATCGGTGACAGGATGATGATGATGGTGGTGATGATAACTTTTATCTTTGGAATGCTTCCTCTATGGCAGATATTATTCTAGATATTTGACAAGGGTTAAATATAGACCATGTAGTCATCACAACACCCTATAGCAAATGTCATTAATTACTTCCTTTCATAGATGGGGAAACTGAGGCATCAAGTTGTTAAGTCACTTGGCTAAAGTCAAATACTGTTTCCCCCAAAATAAGACCTAACCGGAAAATAAGCCCTAGCATCATTTTTCAGTATGACGTCCCCTGAACATAAGCTCTAATGCGTCTTTTGGAGCAAACCTTAATATAAGACCCGGTCTTATTTTCAGAGAAACATGGTAGCTAATAAGTGCAGAGCTAGAATTTCAACTTAGACACTGTCTCCGAAGCTTTAAATACTGAGGGGGCACAACTGAGGGAGTCATTACCTTTAATTGAGGGTAGTTAGTACAAGCTTCAAGCTTTATAGTGGAAGTGATATTTGAGCAAGAATTGGGGGCATGCGGTAGGAGGATTTGGACCTATATGAAACTATAGGACTTGTACTTCTATAGTGGAAATACTACGAAAGGCAGCAGGATTGCCTAAGCAAAATCATGGGGACACAAAAAGTATGTGTCATGCGTGCTGGAAATTTTTCATTTGCTCCCCTAGATTCAATCTCTATCCCTCTCCTCCTTGCTCTGCTCTGGGAAGATGATTTCTACATACCTAGTCAATCAGACTTCCTTGCCCTCTGGTTTCCAGTTGTGTTTGGTCAATGAGAGGTGCCAGCAGGAGAGCAAAGGGTGAGAAGACATGGTCCAGGATTTATTTTCCTTGCTTCTTCCTGCTGGGCAAGGGTCTGGCAATGGCTGTGCTCCTCTACCTAAATCCACGACTTCTGAGGGGCAACCTCTTTCCCACAACTAAAACTACTTCCAAGTTCTCTACCCATTCCTCTGTAACTTGCCCATTCACCAAGCGGGAGAAGGCTTCATTCATTCATAGATCTTGCGATGGACTGGTTTTGAAAGTTGAGTACGTGAAGGGAAATGAGAATGGCTTTGTACAGCCTGGTTAGATGGCCTCAGAGTGCAGAAGTCATACTCTGGACCAGTTAACAGTGGGGCAAAAGGAAAGATCTGGCAGCTGAGAGGGCTTGGACAGGACTGACACCCTGATTTGCTTCATTCTTTTCACCTAGAGCATGGGGGCAGTATTGCCTTTACTCTTTCCTGGGATTTGTGGATAATTTTGCAGCTTTCAGTGTTCATCTGAAAACTCTATGGAATAAGAAGGGCAGATGCTAGCACACCCATTTCAAAACTGAGAAAAACTGAGTTCTGAAGTAGTAGCATGACTTACTCATGAGAAATATAGCGGATAAATCACCGTATTAAGGTGAGAACTGGGAGGATCAAGGTTGCATTTCCATTGTCTCCAGGCTGCCTGTTTCTCAAGGTTCTTACAAACATCCCAGGAGATGATGGGTTAAGTCCAAGTGCAAGGGCTTTGCTATAGAGGTGCTGAAATGCAAAAGGAGGGTACCCCACGTTCTGCACTGAAATGGCAGTCTTGTCTCCTTAAGAGACTCTCTCAGATGATGGTAAAGGCTTGAAAGGGTTTGAATTCCAAAGAGCACTTAAGTCTGTAGATGTCCATTCAGGAAAAATATCTTTGAGAATACACAGATGATAATCGATAATAATAATAATAATAATAATAATAATAATATCAACCCAAAGTATTAAGACAGATAACTCAGCTCTTAAGAATTTTCCCTGACCAGTGAATTAAGTGAGTAAGACCGAAAAGCCACCTGCTCTGAGATTAAAGAACTCAGTAAAAGAAGTTATTTTCCAAATATTATTTATTTTCTGAGGAAAGAAAAGATTTTGTGTTAGAATCTTGTCTCTACTATTGCAACATTAAAATTTGGGGTGAGGGGTGTGGCATTGTTTTCCCCAAACAGTTCCATGGAATTTATTCATTCATTGATAAGACAAGCAAATAAGTGAAACAAAAACACAACAGAGTGATGGGACAGAGAGATGTCAATAAATGTTCAGTGACAAAAGATTTCAGTGCTCAAAAAAATATGGAAGTCTCATGGGAAAAAAAAGTTTGAAGAGGTTTCTGTAATATGGGGCTTCCTAGAACTCTTTCATGCCGATATCCACTGAGTGAGGGCATATATACACTGATTTCAAATGTATTTGTTCCCAGACCCCTGTTTTATAGAACACAGTTTAGGAAATGCTACATAAATAATCTGCTGGGTCACGGTGGCCAATGTTTCAGTGTAGACTAGAAATGGAGGCGATATTTAATATTTGGTGAGTAGTTCCTTTGTGTCAAGTAATTTGTTGGTATGCTTGCACACATAACCATTGTTAATTCCCACCAAAGCTCTTTAGAGTAGGTATTATTGGCCCCAATTTGCAGAGAAGGACACTTGGGCTCTGGGTAACTAATTGGCACAAAGTTACTTTGCTTTTCAGTTGAAAGGCGAGCAATGGAATGATGCCCTTTTGTAAAGCCCTTACTCTTTCTGGAACATCAGAATCACCTACTTTGCTATTTACAGCGCAGAGCTGAAATGTTGATTCCTTCTCACATCATTTTCTCAAAAACATAAATGCCAGAACACTGAACATGCCAGCTTTTCTTGCCCCATCCCGGCCTCTAGGGTGCACTCAACCCAGATACGACCTTAGACATCCTGTAGTCCCAGAAATCTCGTGAACTTACCCTTTTTACATGCCCATCTCTAGGCTGTGAGCTCTTGGAAAGCAACGAACATAACATATTCTTTTTACACTACTAACGTAAGTACAAGACTTGGAGCTGTTTGCAGAATGAATGTCCAGATTTTGTAGGTCAAACCACAGGGTCAGATGTTCTTCCTTACATCTACCCAAACTACCTCTGCTGCCTTTTACAGATGAGTCTCATTTGGTTTTCATACTAGTTCTCAAATGGTTGGTTATTCACTTCCTTATCGTGACCATTTCTAGAGCAAACAAGCTTGATTTCTATCCCATCAGTTCTGAATGAGAAATACACGTGGTTGCAGTTCAATTCAATGCAATTCAAGTCCATGTCCATTCAGTCCAATCCCATACAATTCAATGCAGTGCAATATTACCATACCTCTTATGTGAATCCATGCTCGTCTATGTGGTCCCTGAAAACAAAGATTTTATCACTGTTGTCTCCCCAGCTTCTAGCACATGTGTGACATTTGGTAGGCCCTCTTGTAGTTGAATGGATGGGTAAATGCATGAATGAGTGAACATACAATGCCTTAGGTAAGGAACAAGTACTGGAGTAAAAATTAAACCTTCCTGTATTTTTCTTTAATTTTTTATTAGGGAACATTGGGGAACAGTGTGCTTTCCCAGGGCCCATCAGCTCCAAGTCAAGTCATTGTCCTTCAATCTAGTTGTGGAGGGTGCAGCTCAGCTCCAGGTCCAGTTGCCGTTTCACCACCCCATGTGGGAATTGAACCGGCAACCTTGTTGTTGAGAGCTCGCACTCTAACCAACTGAGCCATCTGGCTGCCCCTAAAAATAAAATATTGATTCCTGGATCTTCCAGTTACTAGCTGTATGATCTTGAGTGAGACATTTAACTTCTATGAGCTTCAGGTACTTTATCTATAAAATGGGGAAAATAGTACTACCTACCCTCAGAGAGTGATTGCTTGGATTAAATCAGATAACGCAGGGAAAGTGCTTAGCAAGATACCTGGCACGTAGAGATAAGCTCTTGTTGTTGTTATTGATGTTATTAGTACAGGTTACATTTAAATGGATGAATAAGTGAATAAACAAATGAGTGAATACTTAAGTGCCTGTGTGTAATGAAATTGGCAGTGATGGGCTTCAGTAGTAACTGTCCCTTAACTGCTGTGTGGCCTTCGAAAAATCACACGACCTCTCTGATCTGTTTTCTCATCTATAAATTGGGACAGCTATTATCTACACTTCAGGGTTGCTTCTAAGCTAAAGGAGACAATGCATGAGAAATTGCACATTCAATGATAAATATCTCAAGTTGTAAAGAACTGATATTACTTTCATGTACCCAGCATTAATATTTCTAAGAGAATTGTCTGAAACATGGAAATGAAATCAGGCTTACTCATGAAACTTGATGACAGATGTGAACAACCTTGTGAGTTAGTTTTGAGACAGATAAAAGTAAGCCTACCCTTTCCTACATACTATTTGTTGAGAGGGCTAACATTTTTCATACTTCAAAATATCATGACCGACATTCATAGGAAATGAAATGCTAATAAGATGTATTGAATAAAATTTTTAGGGTTTTGTGCTGTTATTTCCTAGCGTTTGACTGGTGCAGGCCATTGTCATCTCCTGCAGGTGCTCAGCTTAGGGTTCCAGAAAGAAACTGACATTGAATTTTAGGATTGTGCTTCCAAACCTGGAACTTAATTGAACAAAACAGGCCTAAAAGAGAAGCTGAATAATAAATGTGTTTGCACTGTTTTACAGCATTACAATTAGGGAAAGCAAGTGTGATTAAATTTGTACAGTACCTTGTATTCAGTAGGAATTGAGCTAATGTGTGACGAATTGATAGTAATAAAGGCTTAATTTTTAAAATGAATACATGCATGCTACCTTGGTTTGGGTACGTTTTTTAAATATAAATCTCCTATCTGCTTTCTTAGCTCCAACTTCTTCACTGAAAAAATGGGCATACTGATATTTAATTCCATGGTTTGTAGTAAAAATAGTAAGATATTTATTAATATATTTATCTACCGTGTTTCCCTGAAAATAAGACCTAGCCGGACAATCATCTCTAATGTGTCTTTTGGAGCAAAAATTAATATAAGACCCAGTCTTATTTTACTATAAGACCGGGTTTATAATATAATATAATATAATATAATATAATATAATATAATATAATATAATACCGGGTCTTATATTATTTTTTGTTCCAAAAGACACATTAGAGCTGATTGTCCTGCTAGGTCTTATTTTCAGGGAAACACGGTAGAACTTACATAGCACCAGAATGCTTGAAAATGATTCTAACTAATGTGCATGCTAATAACTTAATTTGCATAATACCCCCACTTCATGGATAAGGAAACTGAGTTGCAGAGACTTACAAATTTATTTACCTTCACAAACCAGCAGGAGTAAAGCAAGTAGCAAGAGCTTGGTGACATCTAAACCAACTGTAAGGAACTCTGTTCTTGCTATGCCCATGGCTGATATCCTAAAACCCTCATTTCACGTGGTTATATCCTCACCTTAAAAAAAAAAAAAATATATATATATATACATATATATATATATGTATATATATATATATATATATATATATATATATATATATATATGAATATAAGTACCGCCTAAATGCAGAAGAAAACAAAGCCCACTTTTTTCTTTTTTTTTTTTTTTTTTAGTGATCGCATTTCTTGGATAACTCAGATTCAGTTCCTCAGTTTGAAAGCTCACTGCAGGTTTAACTGGAGAAGCCACAGATGAATAGATTATTTTATCGGTGTGGTGTCGGCTGTCTCAAAAGCCCAGCATGCAGCCGGGTCTCTGGAGAATAAAGTTCAGAAAGATTAATCATGATGACCAGGATTTGCACTCGTTTCTGTCTGTCTACAAACCTCAGGGCCTTTCCATTAAAGCACAATGCATTATGAAAGGGGCCAAATGGGTCATTTAGAGGCTTTTGACTCCACATAATTTCTGCAATACCCTCTTGACAAAGAGTGTGAACCTACTTATTCCAGATTTTGCTATAGAGGCTAAGTCTGCGAAAATGAATGAGCTACAGTCCCTCAGAGAAGAATTTGCAGGTTACACTCTAGTTGAGGGGCAGCGATCGTCAACCTGCCTTCCTCAGCTTTCCCCACTATTTTGTACCAAGGATATTTACACGCTGATTCAGCCCAGAGTAACTGGACAGGCAGGAAGAGAAGATTTCATGTCTCCAGCAGGTAGGTTCTGGCATTAGTCTGGCTGCCCTAACCTGAATTTCCAGTGTCTAGAATGATCCTAAGCACTCCCTATTCAAAAAACTAAATCATCCCACTTACCCTTATTTCTTCAACTTTCATTCAGCTTTCGTTCCCTGAATTCATTCCAAATCTCAAAGTGGGGTTAGAGGCCAGGCCAGAGCCCGTATCCCACATGACTCTGCCAGTTCCTTTCTTCCTCACAGCTTCCCAGCTGAGGGTCATAGTGATCTAAGTAACTCATGGACATCAACAAAATTCCCATTATACTGGACTACAAATAATCATCTTGCATTTGTTTTTTATTGCTACATGATAAACAGGGGCTTAAACTGATACAAGTTTATTATCATCTCCCAATTTCCATGAGTTAAGGGTTCAGCACTTTTTATTTTATCTGGATCCTCTGCTTAGGTTGCATAGGCTGAAATCAACGTGTCAGCCAGCAGCTTCTTCATCTAGAGAATCTATTAGGGAAAGATCCCCTTCCAAACCTACTCAGGTTGTTGGCTGAATTTTTTTTTTTTTTCAGCTGTAGGAATGAGGTCCCCATTGTCTTGCTAGCTGTTGCCTAAGGACCACTCAGCCCCTAGGGGCCACTCTCAAATCTCTACCACTTGAGCCCCTTCAGCTCAGCAGTGGGGGACCTCCTCATATCGAATCCCTCTCAAGGTTCCAGTCCCTCTGACGTCCCCTTCCGTGACTAGCCAGAGAAATCTCTTTGCTTTCAAAGGGCTCATGTGATTAGATGAGGCCCACCCAGGTAATCTCATTTGAGGCAGCCTGTGCCATATGACATGACCTGATCATATTCACCGTCTAGGTGATTATGTTGGCCATGTACACCAGGGGGGCAGGAAACCGTGGGAGGCATCTCAGAATTCTGCCTACCACACATCTCTACCTCGAGATCCCAGCTGCCATGTCCTACCCTCTATTAAAACTCCTCAGAGAATAATGCCAAACCTCATAAAGGTAAAATCCATGACCTTTGCCCCCAATCCTTGGAACCTGAGTTTTGGGCAGGTGGCCCCTATTAGGAAGTCAGCTTCCATGGGCAGCTCAGTCCGTGTGACCTAGTGCAGACTGTTCCCAGCTTCCTGCATTTTCCTGCGTTTGCCACATGCCTCACACTGAGCCAGCTTAGGCGATGGCATTCAGGTATATGGCCAGCAAAATACAGTACAGCATGACAAAGGCTACATGGCTTATATAAATAAGACCTTGAAACACACAGTGGAAATAGTCATGGATTCTGCTTGGTGAAAGCAGTGTTGGGTGGGAGAAGGTTCGGTAGAGGGGTAACAGTTGTCATTGATTTGATATAGGATTAGAGTTGTATTAGGGAACAGGAAGAACATGTCAGGGAAAATTCAGGGGAGACTAAGAGAACAGGCAACTGTGGTACAGGGCTAGTCTAGAGGGAATGGAAATGAGTGTTTGGATTTAAGACTAAGTAATCAGTGGAAAATTAAGACAGGGTCTTAAACGTCATATTCAGATTGGAATTTAACTTGGAACTAAATGTACCATATTTCCCTGAAAATAATACCTAACTGGAAAATAAGCCCTAGCATGATTTTTCAGGATGCTCGTAATATAAACCCTACCCCAAAAATAAGCCCCAGTTAAAATCATCAGCCAGATGGACGCATTCAGTACGTCCCGTTGCAACACAAAATGGACGTATTGAATTATAAAATAATAATATTAATATATAATTAAATATGAATAAATAATATTATAGACATTAATATTTAAAATAAATGATAATATAAATTATAATTAAGTATTTGTAAATACCCAAGCAGACCCATTTGGATGAGAGGTAAACACCTATGTAAACAGATGAACTCGAGACTTATTGATGAATGACCAATTGGAGTATAGATACAACACATGAATAACATGCACACTTGATAACAAATGGAAGTGGTTGTATCTAATATAAGTCTTCATAATTCAATACATTGTGTGTTGTATGGACGTACTTAATACACTTGTGTGAAATAAAGAAACGTTTTCTGAATTTTGGTGCTTGAAATTTTTTGTCGCTGTTGTGTTGAAAAAAATAATCATTCTTAATTGTCATCATTTTTGTTGCCACTCCAGTCTCATAAGTCTTCAATTAACACTTAGTTTAATGGTAGATTTAAAGGGAATAATATTTTGACCCCCAGACAAGATGAGTGCAAAAAGAAAGAGCTATTCCATCAAGTACAAGAAAGGAATCGTGGAGGACTCCTGGGGCAAGAATCTTATGGCTTTCTGCGAAAAGAAGTTGGATCTCCCAATGGTCCGGAAATGGCGAGCAGAGTATGACAACCTCAGTCAACAGGTGAATGAGGGAAATGCTAAGAAGCACAAGTGTGGATCAGGTCGGCAATCATTATTTCCTGAGCTGGAAGACATCATCTGTGAATGGATTGCTGAGAGGAGAGCAAAGGCTTTGGTTGTGTGCAGGGCTGATATTCAAGCATCTGCCCTTGCAATGGCACCACAGTTAGAAATATCCCCAGAAGAATTCAAAGCATCACAACACTGGCTGGATGGCTCCCTTCAGGGATAGGAACTGTCTCTAAGATCGACAACACTGTTCAAGCTGGAAGATACTGAAGTTATTAAACGTGCACTTGCATTCAAGTCCTTTGTTGATGGCATCGACTTTTTAAAATACCAACTCTCCAACGTGATTGCTATGGATGAAACTGCAGTGTTTATGGGCCAAGAATCTCAAAGAACAGTTGATCAGAGGGGTGTCTCATCAATCTACATTCCCTCCACCGATTAGGAAAGTGCACGTGATACCTGTATTTTGTCAATTCGTCTGGATGGAAAGAAAGCCCTACCTCCAATCATCACTAAGGGCAGGAAAAATAAGACTGAATGTGTTTCAGGCATTTATGTTCTTGAAACCAAAAAAGTCTGGTGCACACAAGCAGTTATAAGGAAGTGGGTCGATTTAATGCTGCCACTTGTTTTGTGAGGTGGCCAAAAAGATCTGCTAGTCTGGGATTCAGCTAACACTCATCGCGCTAAGGACATGAAGAACTTCCTTGCAGAGAGAAGAATAGATCAAATAATGATTCCTACAGGAATGACTGCCTATCTCCAGACTCTTGATATTGCAAAAAAAACAAGCCATTCAAGGACCATTTGCACATGGAACTCAATGACTACATTGAAAGTAGAATGGAGAGAAATCAGCGTGGAAACTTTGTGAAGCCTGGCCTGCAAGAGGTCGTGACTTGGATGAAGAATTCCTGGGATAAGATCACTGACAGTTGTGTTGCCAATGCACTACGAGCAGGCTACACAGACAAGAAGTGCTCATTGAAGGAGAGCTCTATTGCTGGACATGAGAGATTGGGGCCAATGGTTCTATAAGAAATGGAGTTGCAAGGAATTCAAGCTGGAATTTGGGGTTTGAAGAGTTATGACAATGTTCTAGAAGATAATATGACTGCATTTGAATAAATATAGATTGCTGTACATGAATAAATGTAGATTGTTGTACATGAAAAAAATAAACATCCCCTGAAAATAAGCCCTAATATGTCTTTTGGAGCAAAAATTAATATAAGACCCAGTCTTATTTTCGGGGAAATACGGTAGTCATTTGTTCTCAACAGGGGATGATGTGATTTGATGTGCTTTGAGAATAATCACTCTTGGAGTAGGATAGTTTGAGCTCAGATGGGACCATTTAAGAAGCTGCTATAATAGGCCAATGAGAGGGCAGTAGTTGGGGGATTGGAGAAGAGAAGAATGGTTTAGGTACTAATTCTGGTGGTAAAATTGAGGCTAAACACGAAGGTTGTGGGGATATAGGCTTAGAACATGCTGTTAACTGCACATTGCAATTTTATATGCCACATCACATAAATCTTTCATATTCTTCTGTAAACTTTGCATCTGTCTTTCTTCTTCCGTGATGTACATGAACTTTGATGCTTTCATTTTTCAGGTGTCAGATACAATTTCACCAAGGCTGGCCTCACTTCCACATGGATTCATAGCCCAGTGAAGACTTTTTAGCCTTCATGGATCCAACATTACTATCCCTACTTTCACAGCTAAGATATCCCAGGATGATTTAAGCGTCCTCTAATGTGTCACTGAGTCCAGATATCTTTTTCCAAGCTCTCCAATGGCATCATTGTTTAACTAGCATCTGCTTGTGATTTAGTGACATCTGCCTCACCCGGTGTCATAAAAATAGCATTGATATCTATCAAAAAACTATGTATTGGAAATCTAATCTCTGGTGATAGAAGTCAGAAGAAAGGCTATCCTGTGGGAGTTATTTATTAAAAGGTGACAAAAGGGAGCTCACTGGGGTGC